>NW_024870775.1:11236250-11880000 GCF_019054845.1 Dipodomys spectabilis | reverse complement strand
CTCAGGAGGCTGAGAACTGAGGATCACGGTTCAAAGCCAGCCCAAGCAGGAAAGTCCATGAGGCTCTTATCTCCAATTAACCACCAGAAAACCAGAAGTGGTGCTGTGGCTCAAAGTGGTAGAGCAAGAGCCTTGAGCAAAATAGCTCAGGGACAGTGCCCAGGCCCCAAGTTCAAGTTCCATGGCTAATGAGAGAGAGAGAGAGAGAGAGAGAGAGAGCGCACAGAACTATGCAGGAGGGTCTGGGAATGCTGGGCCCCGGTTCTAAGCCAACATTAGCAGACGCAGCCAGACTGGCCTTTGCCTGTGCTTACGTCCAGTGACAGGCCACCCAGTCTATGGACAGAGTGGGGTGCTAGCCTGGCGTCCCCTGATGCTTTGAGGTGTGGCTGTCTCCTGGGGTGGAGCAGGGCTCCCAGGCAGGACTGGGCCTGGGGATTGGGTTTTTGGGGTCACCTTCCTACATGGCATGTTTGGAGATGCACACAACCAGTTCCCCGGCCCATGCCATCCCCAGTTTTCCCAGGTTCTGTAGCTGGCAGGGCTGGTCAGGATGGAGAGGGTCCCACCACCGCGGCTCTGCGCCTGCACCCCCAGCCCCCACAGAGTTGGAAGGTTAGAGGAGCCTGGATTCCAGAAGGAAGCCCAGCTGAACACTGTTTCTCACGCCTGTAATCCTAGCTACTGAGATCTGAAGAGTGAGGTCTGAAGCCAGACCTTCAGATTCTTGTCTCCAATGAACCACCCAAAAGCTGGAAGTGGAGCTATGGTTCAAGTGGTAGAGCGCTAACATTGATCAAAAAAGCTCAAAGAGGGCGGCTCAGTGGTAGAGTGCTTGCCTTGCATGCATGAGGACTTGGGTTTGATTCCTCAACACCACATAAGCAGAAAAAGCTGGAAGTGGCGCTGTGGCTCAAGTGGTAGAGCACTAGCCTTGAGCTGAAGAGCTGAGGGACAGAGCCCAGGCCCAGAGTTCAGGCCCATGACCACCACCAACAACAAAAAAGCTCAAAGAGCCAGGCATCAGTGGCTCATGCCTGTAATCCTAGCTACTCAGGAGACTGAGATCTGAGGATCAGGGTTCAAAGTCAGCCTGGGAAGGAAAGTCTGTGACTCTAATCCCTAATAAACCACTCAGAAAACTGGTAGTGGTGCTGTGGCTCAAGTGGTAGAGCACTCGCCCTGAGCTGAAGAGCTGAGGGACAGCACCCAGGCCCAGAGTTCAAGCCCCACAACCAAGCGAAAAACAAAACAAAACAAAACGACAAGCAATGAGATAAACATAGCCCTGCCTCTCCCTATACTGCTTCTCAAAAACTGTAGTCCTGGGGCTTGAACTTGAGACCTCATGTTTGAGAAGCAGGAGCTCCGTGACTTGCGCCTAGTCCCCAGCCTTTTCTGCCTCATTTTCCAAGAGTGTCTGGAGTGTTTTCCTTTGGCTGGCCTCAAGCCACACCTCCTGTCCACACCCCCTCAGTAACTGGAACCCCAGATACATACCACCATATCCAGCTTAATTGTTGAGATGAGATTTTTACTAATTAGTTAATTTTGCCAGTCCTGGGGCTTGAACTCAGGGCCTGGGTACTGTCCTTGAGCCTCTCTGTGCTTAAGGCTAGCACTCTACCACTTGAACCACAGCACCACTTCCAGCTTTTTCTGTGTATGTGGTACTGAGGAATTGAAACCAGGGCTTCATGCTTGCTAGACAAGCACTCTACCATTAAGCCACATTCCCAGCCCACTATTTTTTTTTTAAGCCAGGTTGACCTTGAATTTCAATCCTCCCACGCTCTGCTTCCCAAGGAGCTGCGACTTGAGGCCTGCACCACTACGCCTGGGGGCAGGGCTCCGGTGGTGGAGCACCTGCCAGACAGGTGTGAGGCCCCAGCTTCGGCTCTCAGTACTGCAAATCAAGAAAAGATCCCTGGTTTTCTGGTGGTGAGGGGGGCAGACTGGACCTACCCAGAAGTGGGCTGTGTGCCATCTGTCAGTGCTTCTGACCCAGTGAAACTCCTGTGGGCGCCCTTCTGGAGAAATTACACAAAAGATGGGAGCAGTGTAGGTCAAAAAGTATTCATTATGATGATGATGATGATGATGAGTATTATTATTGTTATATTTCTTGTCAGTCATGGGTCTTGAACTCAGGGCCTGGGCACTGTCCCCGAGCTCTTCTGCTCAAGGCTAGCGCTCTACCACTTGAGTCACAGTGCCACTTCCTCCAACCAAATCTTACAAGCCACACACACGCAGCCCTGTCTCGCGTTCCAGGGCAGTGTTGCATGGCCTCAGGAATAAAGAAATATCCCCCGCGTAGAGCTCACAGCCGGGTTGTGCAGTAGTAGTGAGTTCTGCATTTCCCACGTGGCTGTCTGGATTTCCTAAGAGTTCTGCTATGAAGGGCTCCGCCTCCCACCCCCCTGGTGGGGGTGGGGCAGGAAGAGGATGGGCATCCTGGGGGAGGGGCACTCCCCTCCCCCCTCTCCCTGCCTGCTGTGGAGGGGTGGGGCTGAGCGCGGGGCACAGGGGTGGTGAGGAGTGCTCTCAGCCGATGGTGATGGGAATTATGGTGGTGATGGTGACAGCATGGTAGTGATGTTGCTGATGATGATGGTATTGGTAACAATGGTGGTGGAGAGAGTGGTAATAAGGGCTGGTGGTGGTGGTGGTGGAGGCAATGGTGATTGTTGATGGTGGTGATTGTTGATAATGGTAGTGATGATGGTGATGACCCTGAGGATGGTGGTTGTGATGAGGCTGGTGGTGCTGGTGCTTGCGGTGATGATGGTGATGGTGATGGTGATGATTACAGTGACGATGGTAACGTCATGGCAGTAATGGTGATAATTATGGTGATAATGGTGATGCTGGTCATAATGATGATGCTGATGGTAGTAATGAGGATGGTGGGGTTGATGGTGATGCTGGTGATGCTGGCGGTAGTGATGGTGGTGATGGTGATGTTGGTGTTGATGATGATGATGATGGTGGTGGTGGTGATGGTGGTGATGGTGATGGTAATGGTGTAGATTCAAGATGTCAGGGACAGCCACTGGCCACCAGCATGGGCAAGTCTGAACTCAGCTATTTTTCCTGCACTCAGGGAGACATGGGGCATGGAGCCCAGGTGAGTGGGGGATCGAGGGGACCATGTTCTGGGGTCCCTCTGGGCTGGGGGACCCGTGTGTGCCCCTTCCTCATGGGGCTGCCCTGGTCTCTACTGCCCAGTTGGCGAATGCCTGGCAGGATGGCACAGTCGTGGGCAGGCTGGGGCAGCTCTGGCCCCCCCCCTCGCCAGCTCCCTCTTCCCTGTCCGCTGGGGTCCCTGTGCTGGGGCTGGCCCCCAGTGTGTGGCCACACCAAAGCCTGCCTCTGTAATTGGCGGTTTTGTCCGACTTGCTCCCCAGAGGCGGGGCTGTCGGGAGCCACTGGCCCCAGGCCCCCGCCGTGAAATCAGTTGGCAACGCTGCTGAAGCCGCCATCTGGTTGATAGAGCAGGGGCCGGGCTCAGAGGCACACCCCCGAGTCACGGCTAAGCCCCTCCTGCGGTCCTCACTTCTGACTCCTGGGATGGCACAGTTTGGCTGCAGGAGGCAGCCTGGTGGGTACCGTGTGCCCCGGGCTGCCCAGGCAGGGCCTTCCAGCCCTTTGCAGCATCCCCTAGGAGACAGCGGGGCAGACAACTGAACGGCCCCAGCAGGCCCACAGGTCCTTGGCCAGGCACTAATTTTCTTTTTTTGGTCTGTCATGGGTCTTGAACTCTGGGCCTGGGCGCTGTCCCTCAGCTCTTCTGCTCAAGGCGAGCGCTCTACCACTTCAGCCACAGCTCCACTTCCTGTTTTCTGGTGGTTTACTGGAGATAAGTCTTAAGTCTTCCTGCCCTGGCTGGCTTTGAACCATGATCCTCAGATCTCAGCCTCCTGAGTAGCTAGGATTACAGGTGTGAGCCACCAGCGCCTGGTTTAAATTTTTTTAATTGTTATTGTAAAGGTGATACACAGAGGGTTACAGTTACACAGGTCAGGTAACGAGTACATTTCTTTGGACAGTGTCACCCCTTCCCTCACTCTCTCCCAGTTTTTCCTTCCCATCCCCACCCACAAGTTGCGGAGTTCATTTTCCACATAGTGTCCAGTGAATACCACTGCTGCATTTGTTCACCCTTTGTCCCTCCATTCCTGTGCCTCCCTTAACCCTCCCAAACACAGATCAATGAACAAACAAGACTAAAGAAATGAAACAAGACCAACAACAAGGAAAAAAATCCTCTTGTTTCTACTTCCTGGAGTTCATTTCGCTAAGTATTATTTCATATGATCAGCGGCACATAGGCCTTGAGCCTTTGGGATCCTCTCCTAAGAGTATCCTCCTTTGGTCTCCCTGTGTGGGTTTTAAACTTTTTTTATTTTTGTGCCGGTACTGGGGTTCGAACTCATGGCCTCCCATTCTCACTTGGATTTTTTGCTCAAGGCTGGAACTCCGCCTCAAGGCTGGAGCCACATCTCCAGTTCTGGCTTTGAAGTAATTAATTGGAGAGAAGAGTCTCATGGATTTGTCGGCCTGGGGCTGGCTTCGAACCCTGACCCTCAGATCTCAGCCTCCGAGGAGGTAGGATCACAGGCATGAGCCACTGGCGCCCAGATTCACTTAGCTTTTTTGCTCGGGCCATTGCTCTACCACTTGAGCCATGCCCCCAGATGGCATTTTGGAGATGAAGCCCCACATATTTTCCAGTCTAGGTTGGCTTAGAACCGCAGTTCTCTAGATCACAACTCTTGAGTAGCTAAGGTTACAGTGTGTGTCCCCCCCAGTTTTTGGGTGGGTACCAGGGAGAGCTGTCACTGGGGCAGAGCTTGGGGCTGGGCGGGGCTGGGCGGGGCTGGGCGGGGCTGGAGGAGGCCGTGGCCGCCTGGGAACACTGGGTTGTTTTGAACACCAGCAGCCACATCAGGAAGGTCTGCGTGGCCCAGGCAGCAAGAAAGCCTTTGGTTTTGGAGCAAAGCCCAGAAGTTATGGGAACAGCAGGTCAAGTGGACTGCGAGGTTCTGGTGGTCCCCACAGGTCCTGGGGGATGAGGTAGATGAGAGGGTCCAAGAGTCCCAAGCTGCCTGCGTGGCCTCTCCTGGGAATGCTGGGAACTCAGGGACATCTTGAGGGGGTCTGGCTCAGAGTCCCTGGCCCTCAGGCAGGCTGCGGCCAGGGCATCTCAGGGGCCACGCCA
The DNA here is from genome assembly GCF_019054845.1 of Dipodomys spectabilis. Classification (NCBI taxonomy): domain Eukaryota; kingdom Metazoa; phylum Chordata; class Mammalia; order Rodentia; family Heteromyidae; genus Dipodomys; species Dipodomys spectabilis. The sequence continues at coordinate 11,874,776 of NW_024870775.1, read as the reverse complement.
CCCCCCACCCCTGTGCCCACCGCCTGAGGTGAGGCCGGGTATTGCCATCTGAATCCGCCTCTTTGTTTGTTTTGTCCGTTGTGGGGCTTGAACTTGGGGCCTGGGCACTGTCTCTGAGCTTTTTCACTCAAGGCAAGCATTCTACCATCACTTTGAGCCACAGCGCCACTTCCAGTTTTCTGGTGGTTCATTGGAGATAAGAGTCTCACAGGGACTTTCCTACCCAGGCTGGCTTGGAACCATGATCCTCAGATCTCAGCCTCCTGAATAGCTAGGATAACAGGCGTGAGCCACCCGCACTGAGCTTTATTTTATTTTGGTTTGTTTCACTTCATTATTTTATTTGGTTTTGTTCTACTTTATCATTTTGTTTTGGTTTTGTTATTTATTTATTTATGGTCCTGGGGCTTGAACTCAGGACCTGGGCACTGTCCTTGAGCCTCTCTGTGCTCAAGGCAAGCGCTCTACCACTTGAACCACAGCATCACTTCTGGCTTTTTCTGTGTATGTGGTACTGAGGAGTTGAACCCAGGGCTTCATGCATGCTAGGGAAGTACTCTACCACTAGACCACATTCCCAGCCCCTTATTATTTTATTTTTGTGATACTGGGTTTGGAACTCCAGGCTTTGCGCTTGCTAGACAGGCACTCTACCACATGAGCTGCTCCTTTAACATCGTTGTTGTTATTATTATTGTTTTGCTTTGAATATTGAGACAGGGTCTCACTTTTTCATTTTGGTGGGTCCTGGGGCTTGAACTCTAGTGCTGGACACTATCTCTGCGCTCCTTTTGCTCAAGGCTAGTGCTTTACCACTTGAGCCACAGTGTCACTTCGGGTTTTGTGGTGGTTAATTGGAGATAAGAGTCTCATGGACTTCCCTTCCCAGCCTGGCTTTGAACCTCGATACTCAGATCTCATCTTCCTGAGTAGCTAGGATGACAGGCGTGAGCCTGTATGTGTGATTTTCAATGGTCACTTTCCAGATGGAGAGAGAAGAAATGGGGCAGACAGTTTTCTTGAAGGTCAGCCTAGAACATTCCTAGCACCCAAGAATCATTTGAACAATTAATAATGAACCAGCGGGGCCTGGTGGCTCACATCTGTCATCCTAGCTACTCAGAAGGCTGAGATGTGAGGTTCATGGTTTGAAGCCAACCTGGGCAGGAAAATACATGACACTCATCTCCAATTAACCACCCAAAAGCCAGAACCAGAGCTGTGGCTCTAGCGGCAAATCAAGTTTGAGTGCAAAAAAGCCAAGCAAGAGGGGTTGGGAAGGTGGCTCAGTGGTAGAGCGCTTGCCTTGCATGCATGAGGCCCTGGGTTCCATTCCTCAGCACCACATAAGCAAAAAGAAAAAAGCCGGAAGTGGTGCTGTGGCTCAAGTGGTAGAGCGCTAGCCTTGAGCTGAAGAGCTGAGGGACAGCGCCCAGGCCCAGAGTTCAGGCCCACGACCGGACTCCCCCCCCCCCCCCAAAAAAAAAGCCAAGCAAGAGTCCTGCGTTCAAGCCCAAGGACCACCAAATTAACTACAACAACAACAATAATAATAATGACGCCAGCCCCCACCAAGGTGTTCAGGCGGCTGTGTTACTGCTCAGTGAGCTCGAGGCTTCAGTCAGGTTGTGTGACATTGAACTTCTGAGCTCCTGGCTTGTTGGTGACTGTCCTGCCAAAGAGCCTCGGGTTAGCCCTGAGTTCCTCGCTCACACAATGGGGTGAGGCAAACCCAGTTGGGTTTGAAGCTGCCATGTTTGGGGTGGTGGGATGGGCAGCAGGAGGGGCCCACGGCCTGGGGATATGCCACTCCTGCTTGCTCCTCAAAGTCCCCCTTACCGCGACCTTCTTCAGGGGACCTCAAATTCACCATCCTCCTGTCTCAGCCTCCTGAGTAACTTGGGTTACAGGCATGTGCAACCATACTCAGTTGATGGCCACTGTCTCAGGACAAGCTCAGCCTCCATGGTGGCTTCGAGGAAAGCCCAGCCTCGGGCCCTGCCTGGTCCAATTCAGCCCCCAGGTGGAGATCGTGGACCCCCGCCAGGCCCACAGAGTCCCACAGGCTTGGCCTTGTCTGGTCTGGATTAGAGACCACGAGGACCCTCACCTGTGTCTGTCCTTGACCCCCAGGGTTGAACCTGGGTCCCTGAGGCCTGGATCTGTCTGTTCCAGACTGGCCAGGCGGGGGGTGGGGGGGTGCTGGGGCAGTAGGACTGAGGGGAGCCAATTCCTTGCTCTAGAGAGCCCCGCTGGGCCTAGCCATGGGGGGCCTCGCTCAACTGCTTAGGACTGGGATGGGGGACATTGATTTTGCATGTGGGGGGGCGCCCCATCGACCCACGCCCAGCTGCTAATGAGGTTCGGCAGCTGGGTGGCACGCGCGCCTGCCTGCCAGCCCAGGCCCTGGTGCCCACCCCGCACGCTTGCACAGGGGGGCCACGTTAGGAACCAGGAATGGGGGTGTCCACAGCCTGACTCCCCACCCCAGCTGCCAGCCAAGGCCTCCTGGTTCCTGAAGGAAACATCCAAAGGGCGTGTCATGCCATGCCGGCCTGTCATGGCTCCCCAGAGAGGGGGGACCTGGAGAAGATGCTGAGCAAGAGACCCACAGCAAAGGCGACGTGAAGAATCAGAGAACCCAAGCAGGAGAGCGGGGAGCAGGACGGCTGGGTGCAAAGATGGGGTCCCCTCTGCTTCTCGGGGTGCTGTGTGGCAGGGAGCCTGCCAAGGATCGCTCAGGGAAAGAAGTGCTGGACTCATGTCCCCAGAGAGAGCAAGGCAGGTTGAAAATTGGGGGGGCACCCTGAGCTCTGCAGCAGACCCCATTCACCTGCCTGGTTAGGGGTCCCAGTATCCAGATCACCGGTCCCCTCATCAGCCTCAGGGTCCATGGAAAACTGGCCTCTGCCTCTGGGGGGGAGAGGGGAGGGTCCCAGGATTGCAGGCTGCAGGGCCCGTGCGTGGTTGGGTCTCCACAAAGTGGATGCCTGCATGCCTAGTCCCCCCCATCGCCAGCTCCTGTCCTGAGCTCCCCATGTCCCTCGCCCCCCCCTTCACTCCAGGCCAGCCAAGCCTTGAATCTGTTTGGGGCAGTCAGGAGCTCACAGAAAGATGGGGGTCCCACCTGGGGCCTTGAAGGCCAGGGTGCATTGTCGCACTCAGAGTGCCTGCCCTGAATACGTGCGCTCAGCCAGGGCAGCTGGAGGTGGGTAAGTGCTGACACTTGGCCTTGGGGATGCCCTCCCCTTACTCCCAACTCACCTGCCCAGGATGCATGCAGTGCCCAGGGCCTGGAGAGGGAAACTGAGGCCCAAGGAGGGGGGAGCAGGAGGACCTGGATGGGGCGCAGGGCCTTTGCCATAGACCTGGGCCATGGCGCCCAGCCCGGGCAGGTGTGTGGAGGCCCGGGGGGGGGGGCATAACTCAGCCCCCCCCCCCCAATCTGCCAGCATCCGCTGGCTTCTGGCGGCTGAGATTCCATACCCGGAGTGTGTGGAATCACTCAGCGGCAGAGGGCCCCTAAATCTCACACGGGCAGTGCCAAAAGGCCCGGTGTGTGTTTTCCTAACCCACCTGAGCCACCATAAATACTTCCTGTCATCCTGCTGCACAATCAGCCTCTGTGCAGGCCTCGGCCCAGCCTCCCCAGCCCAGCCTCCCCCCCGCAGCCTCGCCCGTGGACGGAAGCCCCGTGTTTGCTTAAACTCCTGGCCCGTCACAAACACCTCAAATGGCGCCCCGGGCAGCTGGCCCCGAACAGAAGGGTTTTGTCTGTCTTGGCATTCCTCCACCTGGCCTGGCTTGGGGACCCCAGACACCCCAGCCTGCATGCTGGACCCCGCTCAACCCCGCAGGCCACAGGGCGAGGTCTGGTGGGAGATCTCCGCCCTGCCGTGCCAACTGCACAGGGCCCTGCCCAGGTGCCAGGCACCTTTGGTGTCCTCTCGGGAACTGAAAGGAAAACCAGGAAGCAAAGGCACCGCCCCTCCTTCCTTGTTTAACTTATTATTGTTACTAGACATGCGACTGGGTTTGAACTCAGGGCCTCGAGTTTGCCAGGCCAATGTTCTACCCTTAAGTCACAGCCCCCAGCCTTCTTTTTTCTTTTTCTTTTAGTTGTTTTGTAAAGCAGGATCTTGAATGGAAGCCTGAGCCAGCCTCAGACTTTGCTCCTCTTACCTACACTTCTTAAGTAGCTGGGATTACAGATATGACCACCATGCCTAGCTTGTTGATTGAAATGAAGTCTTGCTAACTTTTTGCCGAGGTTGATATGAACTATGATCCTCCTAATTCTTCTTTCTTTCTTTTCTTCTTTCTTGCTTTCCTCCCTTCCTTCCTTCTTTCCTTCCTTTCTTTCTTCCTTCCTTCTTTCCTTCCTTTCTTTCTTCCTTCCTTCTTTCCTTCCTTCCTTTTACCAGTCCTGGAGCTTAAACTCAGGGCCTGCCAGCTTGGTCTCTGAACTTCTCGTGCTCAAGGCTAGCACTTTACTACTTAAGCCACAGCTCCACTTCTGGCTTTTTTTTTTTTTTTTTTAATAGTTAATTAGAGATAGGAGTCTCAAGGCCTTTCCTGCCTGAGCTGGCTTCCAACCATGATCCTCAGATCTCAGCCTCCTGAGTAGCTAGGATGATAGATGTGAGCCACCGGTCCCTGACTGATTGTCCTGATTTCTGCCTCTGTGTAGGTGGGATTCTAGATGTGAGCTACCTTACCCAGCTCACTCCCAATTTAGAGTTGAGGACTGTTTGTAACTCAAGCTCTCAAAACATCATTCATTCATTCATTCACTCATTCATTTATTTACTCACCCTCCTCTCCTGGGGATCAGCATCCCACAGTGGAGCTGGGGCCCAAGCATGCTCACTGGCGGGACACAGAGAAACCTGGGTAGGTCTCTAGTGGATAAAGGCCGGAGGAGGGAACGCTTTGATGGGTGGAGGTCCTGGCTCTCAGAGACCTTGTGTCCCCTTGGGGGAGGGGGGCTCACTTGTTTCTGGTGGGAATGGGAACCAAAGGCAGGCAGAAGGGAACTAAGCCTGGATGGTGGGTGGAAGCCAGGAGTCCTCCCTGGAGGAGGTGGTTAGAGTGCATCCTGTGACGTCAATATGAACGTGGCATGGCTAATCCGATACATGATGCAATCTATCATACATGCAAGAACTGACCGCTGGCTAATAATGCATAATGTATGCATGGAGAGAGGTATAAAATGCCTAATGAATCTACATTTCTTTTTTTTTTTGGTCAGTCGTGGGGCCTGAACTCTGGGCCTGGGCGCTGTCCCTCAGCTCTTCAGCTGAAGGCTAGCGCTCTACCACTTGAGTGTCAGCCCCACTTCCGGCTTTTTCTGCTTATGTGGTGCTGAGGAATTGAACCCAGGGCCTCATGCATGCAAGTCAAGCACGCTACCACTGAGCCACCTTCCCAGCCCTGAATCTACATTTCCTCAGGCAGACACACTGACCACACAAGAACCTCCTGTCCACCTCTTCCTTCAGCAGGTATTTATTGAGCACCTACTGTATGCCAGGACCAAAGCTAAGGGCTGGAGCCTGCAGCCTGAGGGTGGGGAGGGGTCAGACTTGCATAGGTAGCTGGTCTGCCACACACAAGCTGCCCAGGGAGCCAGGCACCGTGGCTCACACCTGTAATCCCAGCTACTCTGGGGACTGAGATCTGAGGATCACAGCTCAAAGCCAGACAGGCCAAGAAACTCTTAGCTCTAATTAACCACAAAAATGAGCCAGACACGGCGCTATGGCTCAAGGGGTAGAACACTAGCCTTGAGTGCCAAAGCTCAGAGGCGGAACCCAGGTCCTGAATTCAAGCCCCAGGACCAGCAGGAGAAGAAGCAGGGGGAGGGGAGGAGACTATGGAAGAGGAGGAAGGGAGAAGGGAAGGAGGTGGGGAGGAGGAGGAGAGGAAGGGGAGGGGAGGAGAAGGAAAGGAGTTGGTGGAGAGGAGGAGGAAGAGAAGGAAGGGTAGAAGAGGAGGAGAGGAGGAGGGAGGAGAAGATGGAGGAGGAAGACAGGAAGAGGAAAGGAGGTGGAGGAGAAGAAAAAGAGGAGGTGGAGGAGGAGGAGGAGGAGGAAGAAGGAGAGGAAGAGGAAGAGGAGGAGGAAGCCAGGCCAGTGGCTCACACCTATCATCCTACCTACTGAGGAGGCTGAGATCTGAGGATCACAGTTCAAAGCCAGCCCAGGAAAGAACCTGCCTGAGACTTTTATTTCCAATAAACTGCTCAGAAAGAGCCAGAAGCGGCGCTGTAGCTCAAGTGGTAGAGCACTAGCCTTGAGCACAGAGAGGCCCAGGGACAGCGCCCAGGCCCTGAGTTCAAGCCCCAGGACTGGTACACAAAGAAAGAAAGAAGCAGAAGCAGAAGCAGCAGCCGCCGCCACGGCTGGGCTCCTACCTGCTTCCCAGCTGGCTCTCCCCTGAAGCCGAGCCAGGAACCTCCTAGGCTGGGAGGGAGGACGGGGGGCAGCACCCTGCAGCCAGCACCCCCTCACAGCGGCTGTCTGGGCCCAACTCACCCCTGTCTTAGAACCCAGAGTCAGAGCAGGACTGGCCGCCACCCCACCCATCATTGACCACACCTTTTCCAAATAAGATCTCCACCACAGGCGGAGGGACTCACATGGTCGATCCCGGGGCTTGAACTCAGGGCCTGGGCGCTGTCCGTGAGCTCTTTTGCTCAAGGCTCGCACTCTACCGCTTGAGCCACGGTGCGGCATCTGACTTTTTTGTGGTGAATTAGAGATAAGAATTTCTGAAATTGTCCTGACCTGTCTGGCTTTGAACTGTGATCCTCAGATCTCAGCCTCCTGACTAGAGGGGGTGATAGGCGGGAGCCACTGGCACCTGGCTCCTTTCTTTCTTTCTTTCTTTCTTTCTTTCTTTCTTTCTTTCTTTCTTTCTTTCTTTCTTTCTTTCTTTCTTTCTTTCTTTCTTTCTTTCTTTCCTTCTTTCTTTTTTGGCAAGGATACAAATCACCTTACAATAGCCAGTAGCGGCCGAGAGCAGCTTACTGGCAGCCTACCGCCCTGTTTTCTGCCTCTCTGCCTGTGAAATGGGGTGAGCCCACGTGCCCACATCAGCACACACGCATGCGCATGTGTGTGCACATGCCAGTTTCTCCTGGGGTCAATAAACCTCTTCGGTGATCGCCAAACTTTCCCCTCTGAGGACACCGTCAGCTACCTCTCCCTGACAAATCACTGCACATGAGGCAAGAGTGGTAGTGCACACCTGTATTCCCAGCTACTCAGGATGCAGATGCAAATCATGACAGAGATAGAAGCTGCCGTGGGCCTGTATCACAGGACATTGTCTCAAAACAAATAAGTAAACATGAAAATGTTGAGAGGGGGCTGGGAAGGTGGCTCAGTGGTAGAGTGCTTGCCTAGCAGGCATGAAGCCCTGGGTTCCATTCCTCAGAAAAAGCTGGAAGTGGCGCTGTAGCTCAAGTGGTAGAGTGCTAGCCTTGAGCAAAAGAAGGCCAGAGACGGTGCCCAGGTCCTGAATTCAAGCCCCAAGACTGGTTTCTTTTTTAAAAAAAAAAGAGAAAGAGAGAAAAGAAAAAGGTTGGGAGGGGGAACTCACGTGGTAAAGCATGGGTGAGATGCTGAGGTCAATCCTAATATTGCAAAAAGACAAACAAACTTGCCTGATGCTGTGGCTCACGCCTGTCATCCTGGCTACTCAGAAAGCTGAGGCTCTGAGGATCACCGTTCAAAGCCAGCCAAGGCAGGAAAGTCTGTGAGACTCTCATCTCCAGTGAACCACCAGAAAACTAGAAGTGGTGCCGTGGCTCAAAATGGTAGAGCGCTAGCTTTGAGCAAAAGAACACCCAGGCCACAAGTTCAAGACCCATGACTGACAAAACACAAACAACTGCCCTGCCAGGGAGCAGAGGCTGGAGCCAGGCAGGCTGTGAGCTCCAGTCCTCAGAGCAAATCAGAACAGGGAGTCCAGGTGGAGGGAGCGGTCAGGGCTGAGGGTCACAGCTTGGGTTTTGGGGCCCCAGGAAGCTGGAGGACTTCCTGCTGCAGAGGTCATGGACAGCCTGGTCAGTCTCTCTTTGACCCCAGGACATCTGAACAGACCCCTTTGCCAGTCCCTCTGCTTATCTGACCACAGTGCAGCCAAGATCCTGGTGTGCCTGTGTATGTGTGTATGTGTGTGTGTTGTATGTGTGTTGTGTGTGTGTGTTGTATGTGTGTGTGTTGTGTGTATGTGTGTGTGTGTGTATGTGTGTGTTTTGTGTGTATGCGTGGGCCTCCGACAGCCAATATTTCACGGGCACCCGAGTCGGCTCCCGCCCGCCACCGCGCGCGTGTTTATGAAGCGGAGGGTAAGTGTTTAATTAGTCGCCTAATTGCCTGGGTAATTGGGAGGCGCACTCCGCTCTCCCAGAACTCGCGGCGCGGCCCGGAAACTATCTGGCCCGATATTCATTAGCGCTTCAATCGTTAAACACTTCCCGTGTTTTGCTTTGCGACAGGCCCGGCAAACAGCTGTGCGCGTGCGGCCGCCTGCCAGGCCGTGCTGGGGGGGAGGGGGCGTACCCACTGTGGAGACCCCCACCTCCTCGGCCCCCCCAGAGTCCCCCCCAGGCCTGGAGGGGGGAAGGGATGGGGCACCAGTCCCCCCAGGGCCCAGGTCCTGACACTGCTCCTGCTCCAGGCCTGCGTGCGCCCATTGCACAGGGAGGAAAGCTGAGGCCTGAGGAGCCGCGCTGGGGTCTTCTGGAGGTTTGGCCTGCGCCCCCCCTCAGAGCCCACCCTCCTGTGAGGAGTCCAGACAGGCCCTGGAAAACACCGTCCAGCCAGGTCCTTCAACACCATGTAGAGCTGGGTGCCCGTGGCTCACGCCTGTCATCCTAGTTACTCAGGAGGCTGAGATCCAGAGGATGGCAGTTTGAAGCCAGCCTGAGCAGAAAAGTCCCTGAGACTCTGTCTCCAATTAACCAGCAAAAAGTCAGGCTGCAAGAGTGGCTCAAGCAGTAAAACTTCAACCATGAGCAAGAAATCAGAGTATGAGGCCCTGAGTTCAAGTCCTCATACTGGTGCACACCCAAGAAACATCCCATAGCTGTCTGCTGCTCCCAAGAGCAATCCATCCATCCATCCATCCATCCATCCATCCATCCATCCATCATCCACCCATCCACCCATCCATTACCCACAAGCCATCCATCCCTCCCTCTATCCACCCACTTACCCATAATCCATCCATCCATCATCCATCCATCCATCCTCCACCCATCCATTACCCACAAGCCATCCATCCCTCCCTCTATCCATCCACTTACCCATCATCCATCCATCCATCCATCACCCATAATCCACTTATCCATCCATCATCCACCCACTCATTCCTTCCCTCTCTTCATCCACTTACCCATAATCCATCATCCACCTGCCATCCCTTTCTTCTTCCGTCCTTCCACTTACCAGTAATCCATCCATCCATGCCCCTCCTGTTCTCACTATGCTCTTAGAATGCTTTGCTTGGACTCTCGTGGTCTAGGCTGCCACAGCCATGAACAAACCGGCCCCAGTCCCAGTGCCACCCCCAGGACCTCCAAGGAGGGACTTCTAAGGAGGAAGCAGGCAGCTGGGCGCTGGTGGCTCACGCCTGTCATCCTAGCTACTCAGGAGGCTGAGATCTGAGGATCACAGTTCAAAGCCAGCTCAGTTGGAAAGTCCATGAGACTCTTAACTCCAATTAAGAGAAAGCCAGAAAGTGGAGATGTAACTCAAGTGGTAGAGCGCTTACCTTGAGCTGAAGAGCTGAGGGACAGCGCCCAGGCCCAGAGTTCAATCCCCACAACCAACCAAAAAGGAAGAAGAAGAAGGAGAAGGAGGAGGAGGAAGAGGAGGAGGAGGAGGAAGAGGGACGAAGCAGGCTCAAGGGTCAGATCTGGTTGCCTGAGGAGGCAATGCTGAGCCATGGCCTGGAGCAGGTGTCAGAGACAACGCAGAGGAGTGCAGAAGCATATGCAAAGGTCCTGAGGTTGAAGGCAGGGAAGAGGTTGGTGTCTACAGTTGTTGTGCAGGGCTTGTAGAGATGAATGGAAGAGGGACTTGCTCTGTGTGTGTGTGTGTGTGTGTGTGTGTGTGTGTGTGTGCGTGCATGCACACACGCACGCATACACACACACACACACACACACACACACATGCTGGTCCTGGGGCTTGAACTCAGGGCTCAGGTGCTGTCCCTGAGCTTTTTTGCTCAAGCCTGGTGCTCTACCACTCGAGCCACAGCTCTACTTCTGGCTTTGTGCGAGTTAATTGGAGATAAGAGTCTCACAGACTTTCCTGTCAAGGCTGGCTTTGAACCCTGATCGATCTCAGCCTCCCCAGTAGCTAGGATTAGACACAGGCCACTGGTGCCCAGCTTAACATTTGAACATGTGAGAGCCCATTCTGACCAGGTGGAGAAAAAAGGCGTGCCCCCCGTTCCCTGCCCACCCTATAGGATCCCAGACCTCTTAGCATTGTCGCCAGCACAACCTGACACAGCCACACTTCTGCCCACCCCCTCCTGCCCTGCACACGGCATGTTTGTTCTGCTTCTCCCGCCCAGCCCATCCTAACCCCCGGGCCTTTGCACCTGTCAGATGTCAGTCATTTCCCTTGGTCATTGGGCTAGGGTCACCGGGGCTGGGCATGGTGAGCTCATGCCTTTTATTCTTGGGGAGACTTGATCTAGGCCCCTCCTGCCCCACCCCCACCCCTGTCTCGGGCCCACCTCTCTGGAGGAGGATGGATGCTACGTCTGGAACCAGCTCTACCTGCAAAGTCTCCCCTGTAAAGAGAGAGGAAGGAAAAAGAATTCCCCTCGTCTGGTAATAAATAATCTCCCTGTTTCTCCAGCCCGGCAGCAGCCAGGCTCCTAATGACTTCAGACTTCCTGGAAGGCCTTCAGCCAGCCCTACTTTCAAATAAATAAAAAGTTAGCACAGACTCCGAGCACAGAACCCGGATGTGTGACTCCTGACCCCTGACCCCCGACCCATCATCTCCCATGAGATTTGCCTGAGCCAGTATCTGGAGACAACGGGCATCTCCCAGGCCCCAGGAGTTATGTGGGGACCCATGCAGGGGGGATCCCCCTGTGATCCCCAGGCTGGGGACCCCTGGCTGTGTGGGAGGGAGGAATTGTGGGGGAGCTCATTAAAGGTACCCAGTTCCCCACTCCCGGCTGGTGAGTGTATCATTCATCTTTAGAAGAAAGGCACGCATTGATTAACCTGCGCTGTCAATCTGTCAGCACCCCGCTCCCATGGACAGCGGTCCTGGGATATGTGAAGAAATGGCTGGTGCAAACCTGCTCTTAGGATGCTCTGAGGACAGACAGTGCCTGGTGGAGCCGGAGAGGCATTGCTGTAAACCTGCCCGGTGCCAAGAGGAGACGGTTCCATGGGCAGCGTGGAAAATGGAACCTGTCGATCCAGGCTGAAGAGCCGGGGCTCCCCAAATATGGAGCTGCCTCTGTCAGATTTTTCTGCAAACTCGCTTGATTTCATTTATTTACATTTATTTATTTATTCGGTCCTGGGACTTGAACTCTGGGCCTGGGCGCTGTCCCTCAGCTCTTTTGTTCAAGGCGAGCGCTCTACCACTTTGAGCTATAGCGCCACTTCCTGTTTTCTGGTGGTTTGTTGGAGATGAGCGTCTCCTGGACTTTCCTGCCTGGGCTGGCTTTGAACCGCGGTCCTCAGATCGCAGCCTCCTGAGTAGCTAGGATGACGGGCGTGAGCCACCTCACCCCGCTCTGCGATGACACTTTCATCAGGGTGACATTGAAAACTCCCCCCATGCTTTGTCAAGAGGCATGCGCGGAGCTGATCGAAACCCACCCCTACCTGTCAGCTTCCGCCTTCGATGTCACCCTGACTGTGACTCCCGCCTCCGACTTAGAGGGGAGCCCAGGGGACAAAGGGCGCAGGCCTGAGTCTCAGCTGGCTCTGCACTCTGCTGTGTGACCCCAAAATCCAGGCTGCCGTCTCTGATCCCCACCTCATCTGAGGTCAGGAGCTCATGGCATGGATGGCTGCCCCGGTACAGATTGTTCAGGGCCCCAGGGAGGGGGTGCTATGGCCCCTGCAGCTTCCCACAGTCCCCTCAGCTCCCCAACCTCAGATCTCAGTCAAAATCGACCCAGGTGCTTCAGAGATAACAGACAATGGAGACAACAATGCCCTGTGCTGTTTCCCTGTCAGGTTTACAAGTAACTGCAAATTTCCCTTGTTTTCTTTCCCTAATGAATTCTCTGAAATGTGTTACAAGCTCCCCCGGAATGGAATGAATGCGAGTGGAAGGCCGGGTGCAGCCAGCCTCCAAGGAGAGACGCTGTTGAATTCCACCCCCCTACGCGGCCTCCTGCAAGCCCTGCGGTGTGGTGGCGCAGTGCTGCGCTGCCGTGGGCATGGGCAGAAATCCATTCTATCGACCACATCGGCCGCGCCACGCCTGCCTGTGCTAAACCCACTTTGCAAGGCGCTCCTGACCCTGATTACCTGGCTAATTGTGCTTAAAAACCCAGATTAATTCAGAGGTGAAGTCGGCCGCCCCAGGGAAGACCTCTCGGGCTATTGATGGCTCTCGGGTCTGAGAGACCCCAGGCCAACAGACAGCCTGAGCCTTGGTGGTGGCCACAGCCATCTCCTTCCTGCTCCACAGGAGGGTGAGGCAGAGAGTCTCCCAGAGCCACTCGGTAGGCAAATTCCAGAGAACCCAAGGCCCCCCTTCCCTCCCCCACCCCGTCCATCTGCCACCAGTATGGTACCTCATGCCTATAATCTCAGCCTATGGAGGTGGAGATTGGAAGGATAGTGGTCTGAGGGCTGCCCTGGCTGCAATGCTCCATCTCAACAAAAAGACCAACAAAGGATGGCAGTTCCCGGACTAGAAGAGGCTGCTGGCCCTGGCCCCCTGTCCTAATACACTTGTTCCAGGTGGGCCAGTAGTACACCCTGAACCCCTGCACTACACCTGAACTCAGAGCGAAGCCTCCCCCCTCCCCCACATGCATCCCGGAGGGACCTAAGAAGTCCCCAGCTCCCCAGGCTCTCCTCACTTTTTTATTTATTTTTTATTTTTTTGGTGCCAGTATTAGGACTTGAACTCAGGACCTTGCATTCTCACTTGACTCTTTCACTCAAAGTTTGTGCTCTACTACTTGAGCTCCACTTCTGGGTTTTTTTTGTTTTGTTTTGTTTTGGTAGTGGGGCTTGAACTCAGGACCTGGGCCCTGTCCCTCAGCTCTTCAGCTCAAAGCAAGCACTTTAGCACTTAAGCCACAGTACCACCTCTGGTTTTCTGGTGATTAATTGAAGATAAGAGTCTCATGGACTTTTCTGCCTGGGCTGGCTTTCTTTTTGTTGTTGGTGGTGGTCATGGGGCTTGAACTCTAGGCCTGGGTGCTGTCCCTCAGCTCTTCAGCTCAAGGCGAGAGCTCTACCACTTGAGCCACAGCCCCACTTCTGGTTTTCTGAGTGTTTATTAGAGATAAGAGTCTCATGGAGTTTCCTTCTGGGGCTGGCTTTGAACCAAGATCCTCAGATCTCAGCCTCCTGAGTAGCTAGGATTACAGGCATGAGACACTGGCGCCCAGCTCTGGCGTGTGTGTGTGTGTGTGTGTGTGTGTGTGTGTGCGCGCGCGCGTGCCTGGGCTGGCTTTGAACCACAATCCTCAGATCTCAGGCCCTTGAGTAGTTGGGATTACAGGCGGGAGCCAGCCTAGCCTCACACGTGTAACCATCTTAGTACGTACCCTCCCCCCCCCCACTTCCTGCAGCTGTTCATTAAATGGGGGAGCTCTGGTGCTGGGCTCCCCACCCAGTCCTGGAGGCTGGGGCCCGGCCTCCACGGTCACCCAGGGGCCAGTAGGACCCTGTCCACTCCCCCCCACACACCCTGTGAAGTTATTTGCTTTCTTCAATAACCATTTATGAGGGGCCAACGCGAGGGCCATGATTTTATTAACGCGAAGTCAGGCCGGCACCTGCTTAAGGCCTGACCCTTCCCCTCGCCGATGGCGCCGCCCCTGGCTGCAGCCTCCTGGGCCAGGTGTGGGGGCCTGGGCAGGTTTAATTAAGTCCTCTGCCGGGCCGGGAGACCTGGTGACACTCCTGAGCAGGGCTGCGCCCCCACCCCACCCCGCCTCCTCCCTGCCTGCCTGGCTCCCAGCAGCAGGCCCGGATTCCCTGAAAATCAATTTTCTTTGGAATCCCTCAAAATGAATCAATCCATTGTCTAGAAAATCACAATGTCATCAATTATGTTAAAATATCGTTTCTGTGAGATGTAATTCTCCCGATCCACCCACGCCGCACGCCCAGAGCTGTGAGAACATTTTCCTCTCCTGTGAACTCACGCCTGTCATCCTAGCCACTTTGGAAGCTGAGATCTGAGGACCACGGTTCAAAGCCAGCCTGGGCAGGAAAATCCAAGACTCTCATCTCCAATGAACCACCAGAAAACCAGAAGTGGTGCTGTGGCTCAAAGTGGTAGAGCACTTGTCTTGAGTTAAAGAGCATAATGGACAGTGCCCAGGCCCCAAGTTCAAGCCCTACCATGGACAAACTGAAAGGAACAAGCAGCCTGCCACTGTGGCTGTAAGTACAGGTGGAGACCCAGACACTTTCCCGGATTTGGAAATTGAACCAGTATTTGCCAGGTCTGGTGGTCCACACCTGTAATCTCAGCTACTTTGGAGGTACAGATAGGAGGATAGCAGTTCAAGACTAATTTGGGGGGGGGGGGGCGGAAACATAAGACAGCAGAAAATAAAGCAAAAAAGAGACTGGAGGTGTGGCTCAAGAGGTAGAGCACTTGCCTAAGATGTGAGTTCAAATCCCAATATAGCCAAAGGTAGTTAACAATACTTAGGACATAATGAATTGATACAATGTATTCTTAAAAAGTAGCACCAAGCAGGTGCAAGTGGCTCACGCCTGTAATCCTAGCTACTCAGGAGGCTGAGATCTGAGGATTGAGCCAGCCGGGGCAGTAAAGTCTGTGTTTTTTTTTTTTTCTTTTTGGGGGTCTGGTTGTGGGGCCTGAACTCTGGGCCTGGGTGCTGTCCCTCAGCTCTTCAGCTCAAGGCTAGCGCTCTACCACTTGAGCCACAGCGCCACTTCCGGCTTTTTTCTTTTTGCTTATGTGGTGCTGAGGAATCGAACCCAGGGCCTCAGACATGCAAGGCAAGTGCTCTACCACTGAGCCACCTTCCCAGCCCAGTAAAGTCTGTTTGAAAGACTCTTAACTTCAATTAGCCACCAGAAAACCAGAAGTGGTGCTGTGGTTCAAGTGGTAGAGTGCTAGCTTTGAGCTGAGGAGCTGAGGGACAGCACCCAGGCCCAGAGTTCAAGCCCCATGACTGACAAAAAAAAAAAAAATAGTTCCAGTGGCTCATGCTTGTAATCACAGCTGCTCAGGAAGTTGAAATCTAAGGAAGGATCATGGTTCAGACAGGAACGTCCATGAGACTCTGATCCCCAATGAACCACTAAAAAGCCAGAAGTAGAGCTGTGGCTCAAGTGGTAGAGTGCCAGCCTCAAGCACAAAATCTCAGGGACAGTCCCCAAGCCCTGAGTTCAAGCCCCAGGGTCTACACAGAAAGAAAAAAAAATAGAGTAGTGTCTTTTGCAGCAATATCTCATTGTAGCAAAGGCCCAGAGAGAATAGCCACTTCCCTGAGGCTACTCAGCTTCTGGACTCCAGCTGCTGGCTTCCTGGAAGGCATGGGGGTCCTGTGCCCCACCCTTGACCCCCCCCCACTTCCCCTGAGCTGCTCCCTGCCCTGTCTGCAGCGCTGTGTCCTCCGGAAGAGCCACCCGGCTATTTCCCACGGACTCACTTAAGTTGGTTAATTTTTAATAATGTTGAAATTTCCATGTGAATAATTCAAATAAATAATTTATTAAAGCGCAGGCTAAAGGGAGCAGGACAATTATCAGTCAACAATGTCGCCTGCAGCGGGCGTGTGGCCAGGACAGATCTGCTGATTACGTGGTTGTCCACTGACACTCCTGTGGCCCCCCTGGCCCAGGAGTGGCTCCCACATCCACCCCTCCCTTCACATCCCCCGTTGACAGCCCAGCCCCCCCCTTGCAGCCTGGTGACCCCTGCCCCCCCCCCCCAATCCCGGGTCCTTCACCAGCATCCATGAGTGCTGGAGGCCACTGCCCCCACCCCAGCCCATCCCCAGCATTTCACACCCAGATCCGACCCTACTGCCCCCAAGCTGCCTCACCCAGCATCCTGAGTAATCCCTGCCTGCTCTCCTCCTCCAACCGCCTTCCACCCAGGAACCTAGCTCAACACCTCCCTTCCATCACCACCCCACCACGGGCCACCTGAGGGGGGGGTCACACACGCCAGGGCACCTGCCCCCTCCCTCGTAAGCCCGGGCACCCACCTGCCTTTCTGTGTAGGCTCTTGGCCCTCAGGTGAGATGTAAAAACACGCCTGAATTCTGAAGACTTGAGGTCTCAAAATGCGTAGAATAAGTCCGGGTGCTGGTGGCTCACACCCATAATCCTAGCTACTCAGGAGGCTGAGATCTGAGGATCAGGGTTCTTGAACCAGGCATGGTGGCTCCTGCCTGGAATCCCAGCTACTTGGGAAGCAGAAAGGAGCCATGGTTTACATCCAGGTGGGCCTAAACAAAATGTCTACTGGCAGCCGGGTGCCTGTGGCTCACACCTGTACCTAGGATGTACTCAGGAGGCTGAGATCTGAGGATTGCCGTTCAAAGCCAGCCTGGGCAGGAAAGTCCTTGAGTCATTTCCAATTAGCCACCAGAAAACCAGAAGTGGCTCTATGGCTCAAGTGGTAGAGTACTAGCCTTGAGTTGAAGAGCTGAGGGACAGAGTTCAAGCCCCACGACCAACCTCTCCTAGTACCTCTCCTCCTGGCCTGAAGGGGAACGGGCCGTAGCTCCTCCCCTGTCCCTGCCCAGGCCTGGCCTTGTGCAAGGTCCAGGAACCCAGGACACTGCCTCAGATGCCGCTTGCCATCTGACATTTACTGAAATTCAAGGCGTGGACATGGCCCCGCTCCTGTGCCTGGCCACCCCCACTGCCCCCAAACCCCCTCTGCACTCCTCACCTTCCACCTTCTGCTGGGATTGCCAGTGTCCAGGTAGCTGGGCACGCCAGGTGGCCTCATACTAATGAAGGGAGAGGGCGCTGGCCGGCCAAAGGCCTGGACACTCCTGGGCCAGGCCAGCCAGCCCTCTCACACACCCAGCAGGAATCTGGGAAGATCACAAGAGCCTGGCATCCTTTGTGCCTTGGGCCTTGTCACCCACTATGCCTCAGTTTCCTCCTCTGAGCTATGCAGGAAATAGAGACCTCAGGGGACTCGGTCTCTGAATGGACAAACAATGACCCACACTGCCAACCCAGGCCGAGCTCTGTGAGACCCCTCTCAGCACTACCACTACCTCTGGCACCAGAAGGCCATGGGGGCTGCTGGGTTGGGTAAGGACTGGGGCTCCACTTGTGGGGTTCTCTCCCCGAGGCTCTTGAATCCTGCCTGACCCCAGGGATGGTCACGCTGAAAAAGTGTCCCCAGCATGGCTGGGTCTTGGGCCTTGGGTCGCTGAGCTGGGAGGCTTCTGCCCTTGGGGGAAGGGGTGCTCCCTGCCCGACTCCCTGAGTCCCCTTCCTTGTCCACATGGGGGCTGGATCAGTCCTGACTTTCCCAGCTGGGGCATCCTGGGGACACAGTACACACACCCCAAAATTCAGCTCTGTTCCACAGAGCCATTTGGAGACCCAGGATCCTGCCATTCAGAGGACCTGTGTCCTCCAGGCCCTTGTGGACGACAGTCCCCAACCCCCACCCAGGAAGCCACGTGCCAGGTTCAGAGCTGCCATTGCTCTATCATCAACTCCAAAGTCCACTTCAAACCCAAAGCTGGGAGCCGATCCCCTCCCCCACCACACCCACCACCTTCGGAAAGGGGTCCCCGCTCTGAGAAGCGGATTGATTGAGTCATCGCGGATGGTTGATTTGTACAAAACGGGTGGTGACCCTGGCCGTTTTGTGAAAATGAATTGCCTGGCAAAATGGAAATTGTCACTTTATTATGAGATTAAAAAAAAATCCAATCCCAATTGAATAATAATGGGAAATAAAGCAAGCC
This sequence comes from Dipodomys spectabilis, assembly GCF_019054845.1. Classification (NCBI taxonomy): domain Eukaryota; kingdom Metazoa; phylum Chordata; class Mammalia; order Rodentia; family Heteromyidae; genus Dipodomys; species Dipodomys spectabilis. The sequence continues at coordinate 11,856,602 of NW_024870775.1, read as the reverse complement.
CACGTCCCTCCTTCTCCCTCCTATTAATAAATGAGGATCCGGGAGACATGCGTAGGATTTCTAAATATTATTCAATTGGTGGGGCCGCCCCCCTGCTGGCCAAGCGGCTTCCTCCCGGCTCCGGCCCCACCTCCCCACTGACTTTTGGGATCTGAGCAACAAGTCTGCACTCCCCCTGCAGATCCAAAAGTCTCACGCTGAAGATGCAACTAACCACCCATTGAAAATGCCCAGAAAGTCAGAGTGTAGTGGCTCAGACCTGTCATCTGCACTACCCAAGAGGCTGAAATTGAGAGAATTTTATGGTTCAGGGCCAGCTCTGGCAAAAAAAAAAAAATCTCCAGGAGATTCCATCTTCAAAATCACCAGCAAAAAGCCAGGCTGGAGGCATGGTTCAGGTGGTGGAGCATCAGCCATGTGCAAGCAAGCACAAGGCCCTTGAATTCACAACTCAGTACCAAAAAGAAAAAGAAGAGAAAATGCCAGGGTGAAAAACATTCTAAATAATAATTGCATCTCTACTCACACACAGAGATACTTTGTTTTCCTTGGTATTCTAAATAATACTGAATGCCAGCTGACAGCTACTTTCACAGCACATACATGGTATTAGATGCTGTCAAGAGGTGAATGAAGTGGGGGAGTGTATTGGGGGGGTGCTATACTATTTTGTATAAGAGATTTGAGCCTCCATGCATACTGCTGTCCTCAGAGGTCCTAGAAACAACCCCATAAGAATATGGAGAGGGCCAGGCACTGGTGGCTCACATCGGTCATCCTAGCGATTCAGGAGGCTGAGATCTGAGGATCACGGTTCAAAGCCAGCCAAGCCAGGAAAGCCCATGAGACTCTTATCTCCAATTAACCACCAGAAAACCAGAAGTGGTGCTGTGGCTCAGAGTGGTAGAGCGCTAGCCCTGAGTGGAGAAAAAAATAAAAAAACCCTCAGGGACAGCGCCCAGGCCCTGAGTTCAAGCCCCACAACTAACAATAACAACAACAACAAAAAAAAAGAAGAATATAGAGAGGCTCTGTGTGCAGATCTGCACATAAATGGGGGTAAGAATGAAGAGGAGGAAAGAGAGATAGAAAGGGAATGATCCTATAAAACATGACCAGGCACAGTGGCTCATACCTGCCATCCCAGTTCTTTGCAAGGACGGGTATTATATATTTAGGATAGAGCAGGAGCATCACAGCTTGAGGCCAGCCCAGGTGCCCCCTCTACCCCCAAAAATGTTAGCAAGACCCCATCTCAACCAAAAAAATGCTGAGCTTGATGGTTCATAGCTGTAATCCCAGCTAGAGAGAAGAATGTAAGAAGATTCAGGTCTGGACCAACCTGGGGGCAAAAACAAGAGACCCTATAATAAAAAATAACTCCAGTTGAAAGAGTTAAGGGGTGGCACCAGGGGTTGTAAGCCTGCAATTGCACTCGAGAGCTCGAGTTCAAACGCCACTACCACTGAAAAGAGATGCACAATGTGTAACAAGAAATGTCCATCTTGGTCATTCTCAGGTGAGCTGTGAGTACAGCCCTCCCCACCCCCCATTGGTCCTTCTCTTTCTGCAACTCAGACTCTGCACCCACCTGGCGCACTAAACACCAATTCCTGTCCCTGAATTGTATTTTATATCTATTTTATTTATTCCTTTTTGTGCTGGTCCTGGGGCTTGAACTCAGGACCTGGGAGCTGACCCTGAGTTTTTGTTCAAGGCTAGTGCTTTATCACTTGAACCACAGCTCCACTTCCTTTCTCTCCCCCTTTCTCTCTCTCTCTCTCTCTTTCTCTCTCTCTGATGGTGACTTGGAGGTAAGAGTCATGGACTTTCCTTCCAGGCTGGCTTCAAACCACAATCCTCAGATCTCAGCCCCTCTAAGTAGCTGGGATTACAGGTGTGAGCCACTCATGCCCAACTATGTATCTATTTTAGTATATTTCCATACCTGTTCCCTATAGAACTTGACAGACTGTTTGACAGTGACAGTGCCCAGCCTAGAACCCCAGTTCAGGCACACAACTTCTCAAAGGATCCAATTTCTTTCTTTTTTTTTTTTTTTTTCCGGTCGTGGGGCCTGAACTCTGGGTCTGGGCGCTGTCCCTCAGCTCTTCAGCTCAAGGCTAGCGTTCTACCACTTGAGCCACAGTGCCACTTCCAGCTTTTTTTCTTTTTGCTTACGTGGTGCTGGGGAATCGAACCCAGGGCCTCATGCATTGCAAGGCAAGCGCTCTACCACTGAGCCACCTTCCCAGCCCAAAGACTCCAATTTCAATAACAGTGGTTCACACCTGTCACCCTCGCTACTCAATAGGCTGAGATCCAAGGAGTGGAGTATGAAGCCAGCCTGGGCTGCAAAAAAGTCCAAAAGAGTCCATCTCCAATTAACCAGCAAAAAACCAGGCTGGAGACAGGTCTCAAGTAGTGGAGCACCAGCCATGAACAAAAAAGTTGAGTGACAGAGAGCTCATGGCTCTGAGTTCAAGTTCTAGTATACAACATGCATGCGCATGTGTGCGCGCGCGCGCGCGCGCGCACACACACACACACACACACACACACACACACAAATTTCAATGGCCAGCTGGGAAAAGCAAGAAAGGGGTCTTGGAACCCAGGTGTTAGACTCCCAAACCCTTCCCCGCCCCCAAGGGAAAATCTGAAAATCTCAGAAGAAGCCTCAGTCAGTGTGTTGGTAGTGTGGGCCGATCTCCGGGCCTCCTTCCCAACCTTCTGTCTGCCAGGGAATCCTGGCCAGGCCCGGCTGCCCACCAGCACGGCCGAGTCACACCGCTGGGCAGGATGTGGGCCTTGTTTATTGTGTGGCTGGGAGAGGTGTCCACAGGGGCCGGGCGGCCCGCGCCAATCCGGGAGGCCGTGGGCAGGCGCCAAGCATCGTCTCCTCAGAACAAAATAATTAAAAGAGGATTCGGGGATCAGGCGTCCTGTGGCAGGGGGGAGTCAACACTTAACTCTTCCCAGGCCAGGCTGCACAGGGTTCAGCAGGAGCGCAGCAGAGGACCAGAGCCTGGGAGGAAGGTTGGGAGACCCCTCCATGTGCCCACCACCCTGGCCAGTGTCCTACGGCGCTTGCCCCAGAGTCTCTTCTGGGAGCAGTCTGAACAGTTTCTTTTTGTTTTTGTTTTGGGGGGGGGTTTGGTATTGAGATTTGAACTTGGGACCCCATGGTTGCGACTCTAATTCAATACTGCTAAGCCACAATGCCAGCCTTATCTTTTACTGGTTATGTTTGAGATAGGTCTCCCTTCCCACCCAGTCCTATGCCTGGCTTGACTGCTCTTGAATGCCCAGAAGACTGGGCGTAGGTGGCTCACACCTGTCATCCTAGCTACCCAGGAAGCTGAGATCTGAGCATCCTGGTTCAAAGCAGGAAAGTCTATGAGACTCCTATCTCCAAGGAACCGCCAAAAAAGCTGAAGTGGAGCTGGGGTTCAAATGGTAGGACACTAGCCTTGAACACTTGAACACAAAAGCTCAGAGACAGCACCCAAGCCCTGAGTTCAAGCCCCAAGGCCAGCACATGGAAGGAAGGAAGGAAGGAAGGAAGCTGAGTGCCAAGTGGATCACGCCTATAATCCTAGCTACTCAGGAGGCTGAGATCTGAGGATCATGGTTCAAAGCCAGCCCGAACAGGAAAGTCCATGAGACTCCTATCTCCAGCTAACCACCTGAAAACCCAAAATGGCGCTGTGGCTCAAGTGGTAGAGTGCTCACCTTGAGCTGAAGAATTTAGGGACAGCGCCCAGGCCCAGAGTTCAAGGCCCACGATTGACGAAAGAAAGAAAGAAAGAAAGAAAGAAAGAAAGAAAGAAAGAAAGAAAGAAAGAAAGAAAGAAAGAAAGAAAGAAAGAAAGAAAGAAAGAAAGAAAGAAAGAAAGAAAGAAAGAAAGAAGAAAGAAAGAAAGGGTGTGCATCTAGGCATGTGGCTCTAAGCTGCGTCTTGGGGGAGGGGCTGGCACCCTCTGGGCCATGGATCCTCACCAAGCCCAGCCCTTGGTGCTCACCTGGAGAGGCTCCCTGGAGACCTGAGGAGGATAAACAAGCCCAGGGCCCCAGGGGAGCTGGGCCATCCTGGGGCATCTGGCCCCCTCCCCTCTCCCTCAAGGGCTGTCACAGGACCAGGCTGAAGCTCAGACACAAACCCCAATTCTTCTTCTGGCTGTTTCCCACTGAGCTCCCCTCCCACTCACCCTCCCCCCCCCCACGTGGAGTCCCAGAGCACCCTCACTAGGTCTTGCTGTGAAGCACTGCACCTCAGCCTCCTTCCCAGGAGCTACCTAGTAGAGAGAAATCAATACCCAGAGTGCAGCCTGGCACCAGTGGCTCACGCCTGTAATCCCAACTACTCAGGAGGCTGAGATCTGAGGATCACAGTTCAAAGCCAGCCTGGGAAGGAAAGCCTGTGAGAGTCTAATCTCCAGTGAATCCACCAAAAAGCCAGAAGGAGAGCTGCGGCTCAAGTGGTAGAGTGCCAGCCTTGAGCAAAAAAAAAAAAAGCTGGGCTGGGAAAGTGGCTCAGTGGTAGAGCGCTTGCCTTGCATGCCTGAGGCCCTGGGTTCGATTCCTCAGCACCACATAAGCAAAAAGAAAAAAGCCAGAAGTGGCACTGTGGCTCAAGTGGTAGAGCGCTAGCCTTGAGCTGAAGAGCTGAGGGACAGCGCCCAGGCCCAGAGTTCAGGCCCCACAACCGGACCCAAAAAAAAAAAAATTAAAAAAAAAAAAAAAAGCTCAGGGGCAGTGCCCAGGCCTGGAGGTGCAGGTCCTGCCCCCACCAGATGCAGCCCGGGCCTGGCCCCCCTGTCCCCACACACATCGCCCGTGTGTATTAAACCTCTTTGCAAATTGCACAAGTAATGAACTAACACATCTGGAGTCCGTTTTTCAAACAAATCCCAGACACCGTATCATTCCGCTCATAAATACTGCAGGATACAAATGGGGCTTTAAATAATTTGCTGTTTGCAAGGAGGCTTTCTTCCAGAAGCATGCTGTGGCCGAGCTGGGAGCGGGAGTCCTGGAAGCCACCGCCTGCCCTGCTCAGGCCTCGGTCTGGTCCTGCTCCCCTCAAGGGGCGCAGTGGGAGGGGGAGCCCGTCCACAGCCCCCCACTCACCCTGCAGCCTCTGTTTGCTGTCCTCATCTCCTCTCTCTTTGTGTCTCAGGGGTAGAAATTCCCCAGGGCTGACATCAGCTCTGTCCCAGTGGTGACCCGGGGCCCCACAATTTTCCACGCTTGTAAACACCTCCTGCACATCTCGGCGAGGGAGACGAGGTGTGGTTTTCGGATCAGCCTTGGAGGATTCTACCCACAAAGTGTCCATGCCAAATCGCTTTCCAAGAAGATACAAACACTGCTGAAATGCTTGTAAATCATGGCACGGGGGGGGGGGGGGGGGGGGGGGTGCTGAAACTCAGGGGTCACCGGTGGGGGAGGGGGCCACAGCCTGGCTGTAGCATCAAGGGAAGGTGATCTCCCTGGAGGCCCACTACTGCTCCCCAACCTGAAGGGACTCCCTTCCTCAGTTTCCCCATCGGGGAATGAGCTTGGGCTTATGTGTGCCATAGGTCTCCTTGGAAGAGGCCTGATAGGCCTTACCCATCCATCCAGCATTAGCTCTTCCTGCTACATGGAGATGGCTCCCACACCTAGAGGGCAGAAGCATCCAGCAGTGACCGCTGGCCATTTCAGGGTCACTGAATCGGCTCTGTCCACAGGAGATCCCAGAGGGATGGGTGGAAGGGCGTGTGTGTGTGTGTGTGTGTGTGTGAAGTTGGCCACCATCCATCCCTGGCCTAGGGTGTGGTTTTCTGGCTCTCTCCCCTTGCAGTCTTGCTGGGGCTCAGAGAAGGAATGTAGCTTGAGCCAAGATGCACAGCACTTGGGTAGCAAAGCTCAGGTGCACCCCGGCTCTGCAGATCTGCCACTGGCCTTCTGGAAGCAATGAGGATCCCTCACCCAGCACAGCTCCTGAGTGGTCTATACCCGCCGCTGAGCCACCATCTGGTGGGGTGCTTGTTCTCTCCCAGCAGAACCTATTTCACAGAAGAGGAAACTGAGGCTGAAGGAGGAGGGGGTGTCCAGGCCTGCACAAAGGCCCCAGCTAGAGCCTGGCTCCTAACCCAGCCTAGCTGGCCGCCCAGCGAGGACACATGAGGTCCCTTCCAGGACTTTGACGGCTGTGGCTGGCCGCCTAGGCCACTAGGGCCGGGCAGTGAGGGCGCTGCATACTGGCGCCCTCTGCAGGCAGCTGGAGGGAGCGCAGAACCTGCCAGGGCCTCTACGGATCCCGCCCACCAACGGCCCCGCCCACTTTGAACTCCTTCCACCAATGACCACGTTCATCAATAACCCCGCCCACCGATAGACCCACCCTCTAAGCACCCCTTCCACCAATAACCATGCTTAGTGATAGCCTTGCCCACCGCGGGGACCACATTTACCAAGGCCCACACCTATCAGTGGTCCCGCCCTCTGAGGACCCCTTCCACCAATGACTACGCTCACTACAGTCCCCGCCCACATATAAGCACGCCCATCTAACCGTGCCCATTTGATGGTCACACCCATGGCTGACCACGCCCCCTCGCCATGCGGCCTACTGTGAGCCCTTTCCCAGCACCGCCCCTGCCCACTACTAACCCTGCCCACTCCAGATTCCACTGTTCTAAGTATTTGTGTCCCATTTTACAGACGGGAAACTGAGGCCCAGAGGGGTTTACAATTGGCCTTGGAAGATGAGGGCGGAGCCCCTTATTTGACCCCAGGCTGCCTGGGGATGGATCACTGGTGATTTTCTCGTAACCACTAGAAATGTGGCCAGGGACAGTGTGAATGTGTACCAGACCTCTGAACGCCACTTCAAAAACTTCTGATGGCCGGGCGCTGGTGGCTCACACCTGTAATCCATCAGCAAAGCCGGGGTCTTCTTGCCTGTCTGATCCCCCATCCCCTCTTTTATAATGTCTTTATGGACAGTGGGAGTGAGGACAGCACCGCCCCCCACCCAATCCAGGCTCAGTTACCAACACCTGTTAACCCCCAGCTGCTGAGTCCCTTTTGCCCCATGGGGTGGCACATATCCAGGGGGCTCTCCTGTGGGGAGCCACGGAGGCAGTTGCAAACACCAGGATTAGACCTCAGGATCTCTGTTCTTTCCAGGACCTTTCTGTTGATGTCCAACGATGCTCTCTGGAACACTTGAGATGGTCTGTGGCGACACTTGATTTTCTCACCCAGACTTTCCATAGCCTCCGGATGCATCCAGTGGAGCATTTGTGACTCTTAGAACAGATGGATGATGGGTAGTGAGAGAGATAGTGGAAAGAGTAATGACAGGGCTAGAGAAAGGATAGATGATTGGTGGATGGTAGATATGGATAAGTGACAGGTAGTACAGGCGGATGGTCGATCCACAGATGGATGACATATAGAAACGACATTCACAGATGAAGGTACAAAGAAGAGTGATCCATGCCGACTTTGATACCTGGTAGAAATAGATAGATTGATAGGTAGGGCATAGATGCTAGATATTGATGATGGATACAGACAGATGATAGACAATATAGATGGGTCATTGATCAATAGATAATAGAGGAGATAAAAGTGATAGATATGCTGACATGAGCAGTAGATAGAAGAATGACAGATGATCAACACATAGATTGTAGACCAGAGATGAAAGATAGACAGATAGATGATAAATAGGTAGCTAGATAGATAGATAGATAGGCAGACAGATTGATGGGATGGAGGCATAGCTCAATGGTAGAGGCCTTGACTTCAAATGCTAGCAACAGACAGACAGACAGACAGATGGTAGTAGATTCTGTTTGGTCGTGCTGGCCTCATGGCCTTAGCCCCAAGTCTTTCAGGTCCTGTACTGGGGATAGCGATGAGGTGAGAGAGGAAGAGGTAGCCGGTGCTCCTTGTGGGACAAAGGGACAGCCATGGGGGTGGGGCACAGGATGAGGTCAACATACCTGACCCAGAAAGAGCCACCAAAGGGGGCAAGAGGAAGGGGCAGGAAGGGAGGGGGACAAAGAGCCATTGGGCGGAGTCAGGTCTGCATGGGGGAGGGGCTTTTCCCTTCTCCCCTCCCTTTTCCCATCTCTTCTCCCCTCCCTTCCCCTCTGTCCCCGCTCCACCCCTCTCCAGGTGTGGAGCTCGTGGCATTCACAGAGGAGGCTCAGCTAGGGCAGAGACTCGGTCCACATCACACAGCAGCCCGGCTGAGCTCTCCAAAGGCAGAGGGGCACACAGTGGTGTGAAAGGCCCAGCCACCCCTGAGAACTGACCAGGATGGAGCCCCCATCGGGCAGTCCCGCTGGAGGACATGCCCTGGGCCTGGGGTCCGGGCTCTGCCCGCGGCGGCCCTGGCTGCACCTCATCTATCAGGAATTCAATTAGACGAAACGCCGTTGTTAATTGTACAGGCTGTGCTGGATGGTGGGGGCTGCGCCCGTGAAACCAGGGGCAGTGGGAGGGGGTGCCTCTTCCCCGGCATCCCAGGGTCTGCCCACAATGTGATGCATTAATGAGGTGCCTTCAGCTGCCAACCCTATTTCATTGGGCATTCATGGACAGGGCGCACCCACACACCGCAGCCCGCCGCCCCCCTTGTCGGAACAGGTCATTAGAGTGGCCCAGGCCGCTCTATTAAAGGCAGTGTTTAATAAAATAAAATTGAGGGGCTGGGAATGTGGCTTAATGGTAGAGTGCTTGCCTAGCATGCATGAAGCCCTGGGTTCCATTCCTCAGTACCACAGAAAGAGACAAGTGGCACTGTGGCTCAAGTGGTAGAGTGCCAGCTTTGAGCAAAAGATGCTCAGGGACAGTGCCCAGGCCCTGAGTTCAAGCCCAGGGCTGGCAAAATAAATAAGGGGCTGGGGATATGGCTCAGTGGCAGAGTGCTTGCCTAGCATGCATGAAGCCCTGGGTTCAATTCCTCAGTACCACATACACAGAAAAATCCAGAAGTGGTGCTGTGGCTCAATTAATTAATTAATTGAATTGAATATTTATTACATTTGGGGGTCCCAAGCTGTATTTAAAAATGAGTTCATCACTCACTTGCCCCTCCCCCATCCTAGCCCCCCAAGGTTTGAAGTACAGGGACACCCCGGCTCCCGCTCAGAACATGCAGCCCAATCCCGGGGAAGATGAGGAAAGACCCCCAAGGGGACAGATACAGGGGCCTGGTGAGGAGCAGCTCCCACACATTCAAGCTGTGCCCCCCTTTTCCTGCTTGATTTTCCATCATTCCATTCAGTCCCCATCTTCCTCCTCTAATTGTCCCTTTGCAAGTGACCCCTGACCACCCCCCCCCCCACCAGGCCCAACAAGGATCATGGGCTCTAGGTCCACACCTCCCAAAGTGAACCTGATCCTGGTGAGGGGTTTGCAAGGGCCTCAGGAGTTGGTGTGTGCATGTTCTGTGGGGTAGAAGCTTGGAAAGGGATTTGAACTCAGGACCTTGGCCCTGTCCTGCCCCACCACTCTCAGCTTCCTTCCAAAGCAGGAACCCCATCCTCCCTTCTTCCCCTCCCCTACACCCCAACCCCCACAGTGATTGCAACAATGACTAGCAAAGCTACGCCTGTCATCCTGGCTACTCAGGAGGCTGAGATCTGAGGATCGCAGTTCAAAGCCAGCCCAGGCAGGGAAGTCTGTGAGACTCTTATCTTCAACGAACCACTAAAAAGCCACAGGTAGAAGTGTGGTTCAAGTAGTAGAGCATCAGCTTTGAGCAAAAGAAAAAAGTGAGAGGAGAGGCCCTGAGTTCGAGTCCCAGTACCCGCACAGATACAAAAGAAATAAATGAGCAAGCCGGTGGCCTGGTTCTTGCCCCTCCCACCCCCACCCATCCTTGTGGGCCAGGCCCTAGCTCCACTCTGCAGTGCCACATCACCCACAGCCACTGTGTGCCACACTGAAGAGCTCCCCCCCCCACACACACACCCCGGCCTCCTGCCTGCCCCTCCACAGTGGGCCTGACCACACTACCCGGGCAGAGGGAGCTCCTCCCGCCAGCAGGGGGCAGCAAGAGCGGGAACACAAATAACGGCGCCCCCCTCCCCCCCACCCCCCCAGCTCCCTGACCACATATTTGAATGGACTCTTTTTTAAATTTTTTTTAGGACTTATGTATCAATACTAGGGCTTGAACTCAGGACCTGGACACTGACCCTGAGCTTTTTTAGCTCTACTGTGTGAGCCATGCTGGGCTCTACCTCAGCTTCTTGATGGTTCATTGGAGCTTAGAGTCTCACAGACTGTCCTACCCAACTGGATTTGATCTGTGACATCCTTAGCGCTCAGCCTCCTGTGTAGCTGGGATTGCAGGGGCCAGCCTTTGGTACTCAGCTTCTGATGTCTTTTGAGCCACCATCCTGGCTCCCCAAATTGTGAGCTTGAGGTGGGGGACACCGGATTCCCTCCTTCCCCCCATAAGCCACTCTCATGCCATCTCCTTGGCTTGCCAGGGCTGGGAGCCACGTGGCATGGAGATGCGTGGCTTTGGCGATGGGACGTGGATCCTGTGGCAGGCCGGGCTCTCATCTGCTTTGGGGAAGCAGGGCTCTCAATAATAGCCAGGCAGCTAGCACTTCCTGCCCCGTCCCTGGGGGGGGCGGTCCCCAGAGCGCCGCTCTGCCTTCTGGGACATCCCTGAGCCCTGTTGCCAGGCAACCGCCTGGTGTAACCGGGCAACCACCATCTTGAGTTTCGCCCGGGCTGTGGTGTTGCAGCTGCTGTCAGTGCCTCCGGCCCGGGAGCTGTGGGCCACCCCTGGGACAGGCAGGGGATGTTGGTCCTTCCTGTGTCACATCCAAATGCAGCCCTGGCAGTGCCATGCTGGCCTCCCTGTCTCCAGGGGTGGGTGGCATCCTGGCCGCGGGGTAGCCTGAGCAGAGATGGCCCCAGGAGCCGTCCGTGCTGGGGACTCAGGCTGTCACCGTGTCACCCTCTCTGGGGACCGTGGGTGGTCTCCCTGCCCAGGGGGCCATAATGAGGCCTTGAATATTGCCACATGCCCTGTGTTCCCAGCTGCTGCCCAATGCCCAGGGTCGCCCTCACCCAAGGCCTCCTGTCTCCCCTGCCCAGCGCCGCACCCTCCACCCCCAGTCTCCACTGACAAGCCCCAACCATCGGCCCAGCTGCCTTCGCATGGAAATCGGTTGCAAAGAGCAATTAGCACTTCATTAATAATCAATGAAGTGCCAATTTACACATCGCCCAAGAACAAATTGCACACTCGGGTTTGGCTGTGCCGGCGAGGACCCTGGGTGCCAGCCTGGAGTGGGAGAGTTCCAGAAGTGGCAGGATGGAGCGGGGGGGGGGGGGGGGGGGGAATGGGGGTGCCGCAGCTGCAGGGACTGAGGGTGTGCGTGGAGGGGCAGGCACCTGGGAACACATGAGATCTCACCTGCCCAGGGCCAGGTGACCGCAGAGGCCCCGCCCCACTGGGCCAGGGTGAAATGCTCAGGGGCCCAGGCAGTGTGGCTCTTGGTGGAGGTCCCTCTGATGGTGGCAGCTGCTGGCCACCCTGGAGGCGAGCCTGGCTGAAGGCGGGCCGGCCAGCCGGGTGCCTGCCGCTCACACTTGTCACCCTAGCTACTCAGGAGGCTGAAATCTGAGGATCACAGTTTAAAGCCAGCCAGAACAGGGAAGTCTGTGAGACTGTTATCTCCCAATTAATCAGCAAAAAAAAACAGAAGTGGAGCTGTGGCTCAAGTGGTAGAGCGTTAGCCTTAAGTGAAAAAGCTCAGGATCAGCACCCAGGCCCTGAGTTCAAGCCCCAGGACCGACACACACACACACACACACACACACACACACACACTGGCTGGCTGGCTGGCTGGCTGGTTACTTACACCTGCCATGAGTGTCCAGACCCAGTAGATGAGACCTGTTGTTCCCCTGCTTGGTCAATGGTGGGATGTGTGGACATCTACTGAGCACCTCTTCGTGCACGCCCACCCACCTTCCACCCCCTCCACTTGCATGTGAGGATGGTAGGCCTCGCCAGGGCGCTTCAACTCAGGCCTGTCTCTGTCCCTCCAAGCTCCGTGATGGCCCCACCATAGGGGTCTCTCAGACTGCTCGTTTATTCCTGTCCTAGCACCTGAGTGTTGTGGCCTCAGTCAAGGGAGGCTCCTTGGAGGAGGGGGACAGGCTGGGGACTGCTTCTGTCAACACCCAGCTTGTACCACAGCTGCCTCCAGAGCAGGGTGTTTGGGGAGAGCCAGGCAGGGGGAGCCTGGAGGGAAAACAGCCTGTGCAAAGGCCCTGGGGTGGGATGGGAGTGGACAGAAGATCTCACTGACATTAGGATTGGATACGTCAGGGGTCCTAGGCAAGGGATGGGGAATGTGGCCTGGGCGCCACTGGCTGGGAGGGGACATGGGGGGGGGAACCACGGAGAGGGTTTCAGGTGTCACAGGGATCCAAAGACTGAGCCTGATCAGTGAGGATCAAATTCCCAGGGCCTCCTGGTGGGTGTAAGGTGAACCCTGGCTGGGGGCACCAGCATGTCTCAGATTGCACCCCAGCCCCAGGCCCCTCCCCACCTCCCGTCTGCACCCGCCCCTCCCACCTCAAGATTGGATTTACGACCAACGCCAACACACTTAAATGCATTTATTGCAAAATTACTTTTCAATAATTACATCACCGCGCTGACTCCGTTGCATAATGAAATTAGCATGAGAGATATTAGAGAGAATATAAAATTATAAGAAATATTGAAATACCTGCTTTCCGTCTGTCTTCATGAGGCCCCGTAGCTTAACTGGGAAGCCGGTGAGTCCTCTGGATGAGGTTGCAATGCACAGAGTGGAATTTTATAATGTCTTTTTGTATAAATTAATTATAACGGTTATTACAGTTTTATATTATTGGATTGAAATTGCCCTCCATTCGAGCCTATTATGGGGAGAATGGGACCCCAGATAGTGGCCCTGAGCCCCACCCCCCTGAACCCACAGCACTGGAGACACTGGGAAAGAGCAGCTGGAGTGGCCTGTAGTTTTGGAATCAGGCAGATCTGAGCTCAAATCCTAGCCCTGCTGTGTTTCTCCAATAAAGGCACTAACCTCTCTGAACTCAGGTTTTCCTCCATTATTAGAAAAATATTCCTCTGTATGAGTGTGTGTGTGTGTATGTGTGTGTGTGTGCGTGTGTGTGTGTGTGTGTGTTTGAATGCTGGGACTTGAACTCAGGGTCTTGCACTCTTGCTTGGCTTTTTTGCTCAAGTGGCATTCTACCACTTGAGTCACAGCTCTACTTCCAGCTTTTTGCTGGTTAATCAGAAATAAGAGTCTCACAGACTTTCCTATCCAGGCTGGCTTGGAACCATGATCCTCAGATCTCAGCTTCCTGAGTAGCTAGGATGACAGGCATGAGCCACCAGCACCTGACTCAGTCTGTTTTGCAGGGGACAGAACCAGCAGTGGGGCTCAGAGGGTGATACCACGCTACCACCCAGCCCGTGCCCAAGCGGCCTCTGGGAGGCGAAGGTCAGAACCTCCACAAGCTGAGACGGCGGTGGGTGTGGGCTGCATGCTCACCCGCATGAGCTCATGCACGCTCATCCGCAGCTCATCCGCAGCTCAGCCGGGAGGGCTCTGATTGCCGGCCGTGCATCCGAGGATCTGTCCACTGTCTGTGCGTGTACCACACGCAGGAGGAGGGCTTTCTGTCACAAATGACTCTGTTCAGGTGACCTGCCTACGGGGATGGAGCCGCCATCCAGCCTGAGCTGCCCACCCGAGGCCTCCTTCCTGCACCGGTGAACCAGACGCCACGTGACCAGCTGCCCAGGTAGTCTGGGGTCGTGGGGGGGGGGGGGGGGACGACTCTGCCCCGGCTGTTTTCTGATTATGTGGTACTGAGGAACGGAGCCCAGGGCCTCTTGCATGCTAGGCAAGCACTCTACCGCCCAGCCACCTTCTCAGCCCATGGATTTCTGGCACCAGGTTTCCTCACAAGTCCCAGCATGCTGTCACTGCTTGGGTTATTTACCAGGATGGACAAGGTGATGGCCACCTATGCCAGGCAGGACAAATGGATGGAGCTCCCAAGCTAGCCTGTGGGGAGCCTAATGTAGCATCATTGGGCTTTCCAAGGGACTCCCCCAAATTGTACCGCACCCCAGAAGAGGCAGACCAGGGGTGACGGAGGTAGTTATTAAACTGAACTGTTGCCAGGTGTCAGCAGCTCACGCCTGTCATCCTAGCTACTCAGGAGGCTGAGATCTGAGGAGCGCAGTTCCAAGCCAGCCTGGGCAGGAAAGTCTGTGAGACTCTTACATCCAATTAACTACTCAGAAAAAGCCAGAAGTGGAGCTTTGGCTCAAAGTGGTAGAGTGCTACCTTGAACACGAAGAAGCTCAGAGACAGAGTCCAGGCCTTGAGTTCAAGCCCCACAGCCGGCAAAATAAAAAATGAACTGGAATCTTTAATAGTGTGCTAGGAAGGCCGCTCCTGGAAAAGGATGCATGAATCTGATGCTTAGCCAAGCGCTGGTGGCTCACACCTGTCATCCTAGCTACTCAGGAGACCGAGAGCTGAGGATCTCGGTTCAAAGCCAGCCCGGGCAGGAAAGTTCATGAAACTCTTATCTCCAATAAGCTACCAGAAAACCCAAAGTGGCGCTGTGGCTCAAGTGGCACTCACATTGAGCTGAAAAGCTGAGGGACAGCATCCAGGCCCAGAGTTCAAACCCCACGACCGACAAAAAAAAAAAAAAAAAAAAGAATCCAAAAAAAAAAAAAAGAATCCGATGCTTAGGACAAGGATTTTACTCAGAGCCATAGTGCCCCCTGACCTGCACCCCAAACTGGGAGGTGGCTCCCTTTTTCCATTCCTCCAGCACAGCCAGGTCGGGTCCCAGGTGGTGCTCAGCTTGGGGGAAGGGCGTGACGTACAAACCCCAGAGCACCCACCAACTCTCATAGCACCTGACTAGACCAGCTCAAAGCCAGCCCAGGCAGGAAAGTCCGCTCTTCAGCTCAAGGCAAGCGCTCTGCCGCTTGAGCCACAGCGCCACTTCCGGTTTTCTAGTGATTTATTGGAGATAAGGGTCTCACGGACTTTCCTGCCCAGGCTGGCTTTGAACCGTGATCCTCAGATCTCAGCCTCCTGAGTAGCTAGGATTACAGGCGTGAGCCACTGGCGCCCGGCTCCATGAGATTATTTTTATCTCTAATGAACCACCAGAAAATCAGAAGCGGAACTGGGGCTCAGTGGTAGAGTGCTAGCCTTGAGCAAAAAAGCTCAAGAACAGCACCCAGGCCTTGAGTTGAAGCCCTAGGACTGGAACAAAACTTTTGAAGTTTTAAACTTTCCAAGTCCAATTTATCAACTTTCCTTTTATTGTCTATGTATCCATTTCCATATTCAAGATATCATCGCTAGTTTTTGCTGTAGTAAAGCTGTCCAGGTTTTCTTCTAAAAATATTGGTTTTCCCTGTGTTTTGGTATTTGGTCTGTTTGTAGGTAGTGGAGTTATGTTCGTTTATTTTGTTTTTTGGTGCTGCTCCTGAGGGTTGAACTAAGGGTCCAGCTCTGCCCTGAGCTTTTTCTGCTCAAGGCTAACACTCTACCACTTGAGCCACAGCCCCACTTCCACTTTTTTGGTAACTAATTGGAGATAAGAGTCTCATGGATTTTCCTGCCCAGGCTGGCTTTGCCCCTTGATTCTCAGATCTCAGCCTCCTGAGCAGCTGGGATTTCTGGTGTGAGTCACTGGTGTCCAGCTGTATATGGTGTGAGACCAGGTTCCAGTCCACCATCCATTCTTTTGCCCACCGACTGCTCTGATGACCCATTCCACTGTGGCTCCTGGCCAGGACCCTGTAGACACCAGTGATGGAGGGAGGAGATGGAATGGGGGGGACCCTGAGCTGAGGTACGGGAGGGATTGGCAGCCTTTAGCGGAGGCAGCATGAGGCAGACCCTGTAAGCCCTCCATCCATGCATATTTGTTGAATGACTAAGTGACGGAGGTAAAGAGGAGGAATCCAGAACCGTGTCCCAGAGGCCCAAAGGTGAAACGGATCCTCCAGTCTAGACTGGGCACCTGGGTCTGGGGCTGGAGACTGGCCTGGCTTCACAGTGTTATCTTTCTGCTGGGCACTGGTGGCTCACGCCTGTCCTCCTAGCTACTCAAGAGGGTGAGATCTGAGG
Source organism: Dipodomys spectabilis (assembly GCF_019054845.1). NCBI lineage: Eukaryota > Metazoa > Chordata > Mammalia > Rodentia > Heteromyidae > Dipodomys > Dipodomys spectabilis. The sequence continues at coordinate 11,840,394 of NW_024870775.1, read as the reverse complement.
ATCATGGTTCAAAGCCAGCCCGAGCAGGAAAGTCTATGAGACTCTTATCTCCAATAAACCACCAGAAAAACTGAAAGTGACACTATGGCTCAAGCGGTAGAGCACTCACCTTGAGCTGAAGAGCTGAGGGACAGCGCCCAGGCCCAGAGTTCAAGTCCCATGGCCAGAAACACACACACACACACACACACACACACACACACACACACACACACACACACAGAGTGATGCTTTTCTTTCCTCCCAGGATATAATTTTACTGAGCAACTATTTGGTACCATCTGGGGGCAACTTCATCAGCCCTGTGGAGCCCCAAAATCGCACCCGGAGGGCATGTGAGTATTTGCTGTGGTTTTAGCACAGGATGCTCGAGGAGTTTTGCTGCCCAGACAATCTTTTCCTGTTTCAGACACACCAGGAAACTACCAGACCCCAGGCTCCTGCCTGGGCTCCTTGGGCCCTAGCTGTCCTGCTTGTCAGCAGCATGGGCAGACACAGGGAGGCTCCCGTGATCTGTTGTCCCCCAGCACACAGCTGTCTGTCCCGCAGCCCCAGTGCAGCCCTTACCCACCCAGCAGACAGCCCAGCACGCCGAGATGTCCACCAGATCTCCTGGGTTGGTCAGCTGACCTACTGTTTGCTGGGGATTGTGGGAGTGCCCCCCCACACACACGCAGAACATATAGATACACAAACTCCTCTTCATCCTTCAAAGCCCACCTCGGGAGTTATCACCTCCCCAAAGACTTCCTGCCTCACCTCTCAGAGGGTCTGTCTGACAAGTCCCTCAGTATCTCTTCCTATTGTAGCAGGCCCCTAAACAGGAAGTGAGAGCAACAGACGTCTTCCTAGAAGGCAGACACCCTGGATTTATCACACAGGAGCCGAGTGGGTCAGGGGAGGTCTGACTCTAGTGGGTTTGGTCCGGTGTCATCAAGCTATGTCTGCGTATTTGCTGCTCGACATGAGTGGATCCTTATTTCACCAGTGCTCAGCCATAAGCAGAGCCAGCCCAGAACAGAGAAGAAATCCGGAAGTCTTCCTGGAGGAGGAGGCATCTGCCAACTCTGACACACAGCCAGACCGGTCCCACCAGGATGAGGAGAGGGGCCCTTATAGGCCAGAGGCAAAAGAGTGGGATCTGTGCCACCCCCCCTGGCATATGCCATGCTCTCATACTGCCTGCCCCACCCCCAGGGCAGCCTCTAGCCCTGATGCCCTGAGGGCCAGTGGTCACTTCCTTCTTGGGCTGGGTGTGGGGGTAGGCCCTGGGTGGGGGGGGGCTCGGGCACCACTCTGGCTCTGGCTGGGTCTCAGTGAAACTCCCAGTCACAACCTAGGACACTACTCCTAGCTCTGGGCCTCAGTTTCCCTCATCTGTTAGAGAGAGAGAGCTGGGCACTGGTAGCTCACACCTGTCATCCCAGCTACTCAGGAAGCTGAGCTCTGAGGATCACGGTTCAAAGCCAGCCAGGGCAGGAAACGTCCATGAGACTCATCTTCAATGAACCACCAGAAAACCAGAAGTGGAGCTGTGGCTCAAGTGATAGAGCACTCGCCTTGAGCTGAAGAGCTGAGGGACAGTGCCCAGGCCCAGAGCTCAAGCCTCATGACCAACCAAGAGAGAGAGGGGAGGGGAAGAGAGAGAGAGACAGAGACAGAGAGACAGACAGAGAGAGAGAGAGAAAGGGGGGGGAGGGTCACAGAGATGACTGCTCCTCCGCCCCATGGCATGTTTGCCCCCTGGCTCTCCACCTCCTTCAGGCCTGTGCCACGAGGTCCTTTTGGTTTTCCTTGACCTTGAAGCCAGGTCCAGGGTCATCCACGAAGTACCAGGGCCCCGAATGCTGGGAGCCGGGCGGGGCCTGTGCAGGTTTTGCACGGTGGGTCTGGGCTCCGGGCTGTGGGCTCCGTGCATCTCCATGTTGCTCGTGCTTGGGTCTGTTTGTTTTCATAAGCAATTCAATATTTAAGACCCGGCCGAGCTGCCGCCAGCTTCCCCAGCTCTCGGGCTCCCCCTTCCTTTGTCTGCACTCCCTCCTCCCGCCCGCCCGCCTCCGTGCGCCCCCTCTGACAAACCCAGCCACGCCAGGGGAAATTCATTAGCGCCCCTCCCCCTCCCCCACCCCACTCCATCCCCACCCGCGGGGTCCCAGGCAGCCCCCCCCCCCAGCCCGCACCGCACCGCACCCCACCGCACCGCGCCCGCCGCAGCCTCTCCATCCTGATTGTCTGGAGACGCCAATTTCAAAGAGACATCTTAATAGTGATGTCAACGAATTAATTAGATGTGTTAATGAGCTAAAAGCAACCCAAATTAAATTAATGCAGTAATAAGCGCAGACAGCAAAATTAGCTCCAATTTCTCTAAATGATTCTGAACTGTACACAACACCTCATCCGGCTTGAACATCACCGTCCTCCCCCTCCCTCCCGCCTCCCCCCTCCCCCAGCTAATCAAGAGCCCCGCGCAATTAACTGCTTAATTACAAACAGGCGCGTGCAAGCGGGCACACACTCAGGCATGCATATGCACACGCCTGCACATGCGTGCACATGTATACACACATGCACATATGCAGGAAGCGCGGGCAGGGAGGATCTTGATCACCTGGGGTGGTGGTGGAGAGGAGAATTTACAGACACCCCAGATAAAAACCCAGACCACTATCGCTGGCCCCTGCAGAGCCCCCCCGCCGCCAAAGCAGGCTGCACCCTCTGTGGACACCAAGCCAGGCAGGCCAAAGGGAGGCCATGGGAAGGCCCCTGGGCATCTGGGCAGAGGCTGGCACCGAGGGAGAGGGTGTGCAAATGGGATAGCCAGGGCCTGGGAGGGAGGGGAGGCTGGAACGGTGGGGGGGCAGGGCTCAGCAGCAGCTTAGAGTTGTTTATTGCTTACTTCAGAATCCAGTTGGAACTAAAAAGCTAATTGTCCAGCCCGGCTGATTTCCCAGCGGGCAGGGGGAGCCGCTAATAGCTTCGCAGGCGGCTCAGGTATCTGATTAGTTGTAATTGCAGCCCAGAGAGGGGGAGGGGAGGCAAGGGGGAGGGGTGCCCATTAGAGAGGGCCAGGTGCGTGGCTGGAGTGCCCGGGGCAGTGGTCACGCAAGACCCACACCCACCCGCTTGCCCTCCCTCCCTCCCTCCCCCAGGACCCATCCCTCCAGGCCCAGGGCCCCCTTCTCCCCCCCACCCCACCCCAAGCCATGCCACCTCCTGTTTGTAAAGGGCCCCACGGTCCCCATCTCCCAGCCCTAATGGGAGCTCAGGGGTCAGGGGCAGGCTGAGACCCAGGGTACCCCAGGGACCAGCGTCCACCTGGACCCCATGATCAGCCACGTGACAAGTGAGGGATGTGTTTGTCAATAGCAGATCTGGTTATTGATCCTGGAGAGGAGGAAGGCGCTGGCAGGCTTTACCCCTCCTCCCAGGCCAGCATGGGGACCCCAGTTCTGTGCTGGGTCCACCCTTCCAGAGGGCAGATCTGAGGGGCCTGGGGAGCCTCTGTCAGCGAGGAGGGGGGTCCTGTCCACTGGCTCTCCCACCTGTCACCGCCTTCCTGCCTTCCTTGTTTGTCTTCCTGCTGACCATGAGTGCTAACCCCAGGACGCTGGTCAGCAGACCCACTCAGCGAGCTGCCTGGTGAACACGCAGGCCACGAGCTGTGTCCCTGTCCCCAAAGGGAGCTCCCCCCCCCATGTCCCACAGCCCCCCTGACCCTGAAGGATCCCAGGACCCTTGCAAGTGGGGGGAAGGAGGGATGAGTCCAATCCCTGGGAGGCAGCTTGGGGTACAGGCCATGGCTGGTTGGGAAGCTGGGGTGAGGGTACAGAGACGCCATGGCATGCCCCCAGCCCGGCACCCGGTCTTGTGCAGGCATTTGAGATCACAAGACAGGGAGGGCAGCTTCTGCTTGGGCCTGGCATGGGCTCCAGGGCCTGGGGTCCCTTTCCCCAAACACCAGAGCTGATCATGGGTCTCACAGGCCTGGAGTGTAACAGCTGTGGGTCGGTCATCTCAAGCTGGGCTGGGGGAAGAAGGAAAAAGTCAAGGGGGTGCTTCCCACTCCAGAGAGCACTACCGCCACTCCAGGCCACCCAGCCACAGGCCAGCAGACAGGGGTCCCACTGTGCCCGTGGGGGGTGGGGGGCTGTGCCCACCTCTGACCCCCAGAGTCCCAATTCTCAGGCTCAGCCTGGCTCCACTGTGGGGGGTGGGCTGGGCAAGGAAAGGTGGGGGAACGGCACAGCTCAGTTCAGTCCTTTCTCCTTGCGCCCCAAATGCCAGTGCGGCCATCTTGGATATTCTTACAGGTACACTAGCTAGGTAGCCAGGGGCTCCGCCGCCGGGTAAGGAAAGGCCAGGCCTCCGGGAGCTGGGCGCCCACACCTGGAGCTGCCCTGACTCCCCAAGCCCAGGCCAATTAGGAACTCGCTCTGCATTATTTTAATTTGTCTCTGGGGCCTTGGAAGGAAAGTCATGAGATGGTGATGATGATGATGATGATTATTATTTTTGGTCTGGAAACTCCAGCAACCATTATATAAATGACACATAATTGAATACATCAGAGGCAGTTTCTTTTAAACAATCACATTTTCCTAGCTCCCCAACAATGGGCCCGCCCTCGACCCATGGCCAGATCAGTACCATGCTGTGTCCAGGCCACTCCACACACAAATAGAGAACAAAGGGACTTTGAGGTCAGTTCAGCATGTGCACCACTGGGCTGCTGTGTGACTTCCAACGAGCTGCCAAACTTCTCTGGGCATCACTTCTCATCTGTTAACAGCCTCTTGTCCCAGAGGGCTGATGTAACCAGATCAGGCTCTCAGGAGGTGGAAACAGGAAGACCACAGTTTCAAGACCAGCTTGTGCCAAAAAATAAAACAGCCAGGTAAGCCTGGCACCAGTGGCTCACATCTGTAATCCTAGCTACTCAGGAGGCTGAGATCTGAGGATTGTAGTTCAAAGGCAGCCTAAGCAAGAACATCTGTGAGACTCTTATCTCCAAAGAGCCAGAAGTGGCACTGTGGCTCAAGTGATAGAGTATGAGTCTTGAGCAAATAAGGCTCAGGGGCAATACCCAGGCCCTGAGTTCAAGCCCCAGGACTAGCACAATAATTAAACATAAAATACTAAATTAACCAGAGGAAAACAGGGCTGGAAATATAGCTCAGCAGTAGAGTGCCCAGTTAGCAAGCATGAGGCCTTGAGTTCAAATTCTAGTGCTGACCCCCCCCCCAAAAAAAAAGCTAGACTCAATAATATACACAAGCCAGGCACCGATGGCTCACAGTAATCCTACCTACTCAGGAGGCTGAGATCTGAGGACTGCAGTTCAAAGCCAGCCCAGGCAGGAAAAGCCGTGAGACTCTTATCTCCAATTAACCACCAGAAAACGAAATGGTGCTGTGGCTCAAGTGGTAGAGCTCTCACCTTGAGCTGAAGAGCTCAGGGACAGTGCCCAGGCCCAGAGTTCAAACCCCAGGACCGACCAAAAAAAAAGGGAGGGGAGGGGGAACAGATCCCAGTGTAGGAGTTCTGTCCCCATGTCCTTCCTGTCCTGGCCACCTGCCGTCCCCCCCCTCCAACCCAACCCCAGGATTCTTTACTCAACAGCTGCCAACAGCCAGGCCTGTCACACATGCCCCACATCCCCAACTTGCAGAGCAGCAAGCTGTCCCACGTGCAGTCTCTTTGGGCCACGACGCTCTCTGATCTGTGTAACTGATCTGTGTAACGGAGTGATGCTTAATATGGAAGCTTTTGCGCTTGGGGCTCTGCAGAGTGTAATTAAGGGTTGTTCTCCACGTTGCCTGGTGTCTGACCATTTCACTGTGCAGGACACGGCTGCGGCCTTGTGAGGCCACAGTGCTGAGGAGAGCCACGGGTGCAGGGCTGGGGGCTCGGGCAGTGCCCTGTGCGCCAGCCCTGTGGGCACCCTCACTGGGGAGGTCTTTGAAACAGCCCCGGTCTTTCGTGTGCTGGTGGGAGTTTGTACCCGATCTTTCTGCAACGCCTTCCTTTATTTGGGTTTGAATTCTGTGCTCGGTCCCTTGAGCCACACCCCGGGCCTTGTTTTTGCTTTAGTTCTTTTTCAAATAAGGATTCTCTTCCCATGGCACCAGAATCCCTTTACCTATGCCCTCCTCATAGCTGGCGAGGACGCTCTTCTCTTCTTGGTTGAGATGGAGGGGAGGAACGGAGCCTGCCAGACGGGGAAACTGAGGCCCGGAGACAGCTAGCGCTTGCTTGCCACCCAAGGAGGCGTGAGGCTCCTCCGAGCGGACCCGGTGGCCCCGGAGGCCCTGGGCCTGGGGTCTGGCCCCAAGCAGAGCCCGAGGAAAGACAGCCCCGGACTCCCGGCTGCAGGGCCTGGGAGAGGCTGGCGTGGAGCTCGGCGCTGCAGGGTGTGCACACGGAGCCTGGGCCCGCCCGGCTCTGCGTCCGTGTGCGTCGTGCGTGGGCCTGCGGCTGGAGCGCGGTTGTAGGCAGGAGCCGCGCGCACCGCAGCCAGGTGTGCACGTGGGAACCCGGGCCGCCCCTCTCTCCCCCCACCCCACCCCAGCCACCCGCCCAGCGCGCTGACAAACGCCTCAGCGCCACCTACTGGCAGCGCTCACCGCGGGTCTGGCTTCTCAAAAGCCCCGCCCTCCAATCGAGACCCCGCCCTATCAGAGGCCCCGCCTCACAAATGCCCTGCCTTCTGCCCCCTCCCCCATATCCCACCCTCCATTCGATGTCCTACCTATCAGAGGCCTCGCCTTCCTCGAGGCTCCACCCCACAAAATGCTCCGCCCTCTTCCCATGCCCCGCCCCACGTCTGAGGCTTCACCTTCCATCAAAACCACGCCCACAAGGCATCCGCCACGCCCCATCCGAGGCCACGCCCCTGCCGGGTGGTGCTGTCCCTTACCCGGGCTAGAATCGGAGGGTAGTGGGGATTTCTCAGGCAGGGCCCAGTGAGGCCGGTGCAGAGACCAGGTCCGAGCTGCAGCCTCCCTGCAAGAGCCTTCAATAAGTCGCAGACCCCAGCGGGCCTCAGTTTTCCCGGCAGATCTCCCTGAGAGCTGGGGGTTCAGCATGGACCTCACCACTGTGGCGGAGCCCCCCAGGACCTGCGGCCACTCCGGGGGAAGCTGGGCCTCTGCCTCGGGCTGCCCACACCTCCAGCCGCGCCCTCCTCCTCCCCAGCCTCGCTGCCGGCGGAGGGTGGAGAGTCAGGGGTTGCCAGGGGCAGATGGCGCTGGCCTAGGTGCCAGCCCAGCCAGAGCCGGGCAGAGCCTGCTGGCGCCCAGAGCCTCTGCCAAGCACAACAGCTCGCCTGAACTCGGGCTGCACCTGGTGAGGGCACGGGGCAGGTCGTGCCGGAGCCCGGGGAGCACACAGCCTGCCTCAGCACCATCCGTGACCAGTGTGACCTTGGGCAGGACTCTCTCCCGCTCCGCTCTATCTCCTCCCCTGTCCCCCAATTCCCCCCTCCCCGCTGTTACTGCTCCCCCATTCACTCACCTTCCGGGTCACCCCAGGACACAGTGATGTGCGGCTCCGAGCACACGAGGCCTTGGGGCCTTAGACAAGTGCGTTTACCTCTCTGGCCTTTATTATCCTCATCTGGAAAATGGGTTGACGTCCTGGTGTGGCTCCTGCACACACTCAGCTAGAACGGAGCCTGGGGCAGAGGAGGAGGGTAGAGGTGCAGAACCTGGCTTGCTCCTAGCAAGGCCTTGATCCACAGCGTGCTGGCACCAAGTTGGGGACATCTCGCGCGAGCGCGTGTGGTGTGTGTGTGTGTGTGTGTGTGTGTGTAGTGGGGCTTAAACTCAGGACCTACCGCTCAAGGCTAGTGTGCTACTACTTAAGCCACACTCTCACTCCTGGCTTTTTGTGAGAGATAAGAATCACAGATTTCCCTGCCCAGGTGGACTTCGAACTGTGATCCTCAGATCTCCAGCCTCCTGAGGAGCTAGGAGTACAGGCATGAGCCACTGGCTTGGTATCTTGCTACTTGATTTTACCCTCATGACTGGCTTAAAAGACAGCTCAAATTGCCCTCATCAATCCATTTCAGAGACAGGAAAACAGAGGCTTCAATAGGCAATGAGATCCTCCTGTGAAAGAAGAGGGGCGCAAGCTTCCAACCTGCTGCTTGGTATAGGCAGAGCTGGAGAAGGAGCCAGTGCACCCATCCTCAGGCCCAGGGGCCCCCCACTCACATAGCTGGGACAGCTGGCCTCTTCTGTCTTTCAGTGCTGACCTGGAGACTTCTAGACCACAGCAAGCCAACACCCCATGAGCAGCCATTTCCTCCCCACTACCACATGGCACCGGCCACGGCAGAAACAAGAGCGGAAGGCCTGGGCTGGGAAGGTGGCTCAGTGGTAGAGGGCTTGTCTAGCATGCATGAAGTCCTGGGTTCGATTCCTCAGCACCACATAAGCAGAAAAAACCGGAAGTGGTGCTGTGGCTCAAGTGGTAGAGTGCTAGCCTTGAGCAAAAGAAGCTCAGGGCCAGTGCCCAGGCCCTGAGTTCAAGCCCCAGGACTGGCAAAAAAATAAAAAGAGTAGAAGACCTGCTCTCTTCTCCATTAGTGGATGGGCGGGGGAGGGGGGGAAGGGGGGCGATTGAACACCTGCTCTAACCAGGGCAAGGATGCCAAGAGCAAGGGCTCAGAAATGGTGGTGACCACCCTCCAGGCTGTAACCATTTGCTTGACACACTCCCCCCCACACACACACACACTCACACAGGCGTGTCAGGCCCCACCTGCTGACATGTTCTGCCTTGAACAGGTGTTTTCCTGTTATGGTTTGCGTATGTGTACCAGTTCCGGGACTTGAACTCAAGGCCTGGGAGCTTTCCCAGAGTTTTGCCCAAGGCTAGCACTCTACCACTTGAGCCACAGCTTTACTTCCTGATTTTTTGGTGGTTCACTGGCGATAAGAGTCCCTGGGTCTAGCTAGGATTATAGGCCTGAGCCACTGACAGCCAGTGAACTGGTGTTTTCTGGTGGATGGGGATGGACTGGTGGGTGGATGGATGGGTGGGTGGGTGGATGGGTGGGTGGGTGGATGGGTGGGTGGATGACCAGATGGGCCTTAGGCATGGAGAAATAAAAGCTGAGAGACACAGTCCTCCACCTGTCCCCTTCCCTGTGGTTCAGCTGTGGAGATGCTTACCCTGATACCTGCTATGAGCAACATTTATGGATGGGGAAACTGAGGCAGCCAGGTAGGAAGTGACTGATCAGGGTCAGGCATGGAGCTCCAGTAGAGGCCAGAACCAGGATGTACTCACTGGAGCCACACAGACCCCTGCAGTCTGCCAGTGCCTCCTCCTCCTCCTCTTCCTCCCCCCCCCCAGTTTTGTACCCCCAGTGGCCTGGGGGACCCAGCTTCACCACCTGGCCCTGAAGAACCCCCTTAGGACTCAGGCTGGCCAGGAGGTGCTCAGAAGCGGGCCGTGCACGGGGTGATGAGATGTTGCCCCTGAGCTCTCGCTGCCCGAGGTAATTAAAGTGTGTGGTTATGGAGAAGTTTGTAATTAAACACGTGAGCATCATCAGACACCCCAGCATGGCGCCTGATGAATTAATTATGAGGCTGCCAGACCCTCAGGTCTGCGCCCTCGCGGAGCGTGGAGGGGTAGGCCGAGCTTCGTGCAGGGGGCCACGCCAGGCGAGGGGGAGCAGGCTTCCAGCCCACCTCCCCATTCCACGCCTCACCACCCACCTGGCCAGCACCCCTGACCACTCTCCTCGCCCCTCCCACAACCATCCCACCCCCTTCCCATGATCAGACACGCCCTCCCACCTGGCTGCTAGGCCCAAAGCGGACAGACTTCCTGCAGATTCCCTGTCACTTTGCTTCTGTGGTCTCTGCCACCTCATGGCAAAAATCCTAGACAAGCCAAACACAGGACTTCCCCAACACCACCAGGCTCACCCCAGCAAGAAGAGGGGACCCAGGAGATGCAGGAAGAAATGCCTGTTCAGATTCTGGGAGGAGCAGAAAAGAGGCATGGGGGAAACTGAGGAAAGGCAAATCAAGTGTAGCAAATCCAGTCCCTGGCCATGATGAGGAAAGGCCTCTCCGCGTGAGCTCCTGCAGTGTTTCTGTAAATCTAAAAAGGGATTTAGACGAGAGTGTGGTTGGGCAGGCGCTCTAATGAACATGCAGCAGGGTTACAGGTTTCATGCAGGTGCTGGGGTCATGGCTGCTACACTATTTTCTGTGATTTTCTCTGTTTGAAATCTATTTTAAAAAGAAAGCAAGGGTTGGGAATGCGGCTTAGTGGTAGAGTGCTTGTCTAGCAGGCATGAAGCCCTGGGTTCAATTCCTCAGTACCACATACACAGAAAAAGCTGGAAGTGGTGCTTTGGCTCAAGTGGTAGAGTGCTAGTTGAGCAAAAGCAGCTCAGGGACACCGCTGAGGCCCTGAATTCAAGCCCTGGACTGGCAAAAAAGAAAAGAAAAAAGAAGGAAAGAAAAAAGAAAAGAAAAGAAAGCAAACCTAGATACAGTACTTCACCCTGTCTGACACCCTCCAACGCCTCAGTTTTTAGGATCAAGCCAAAATTCAATCCCCACAATCCACTCCTATGGCTCCACCCCTGTGACATCACATAGGGCTTGACCAATCCCTAGGGTCTCCGAATCTGTGGCTCCACCCCTTTTAGGGGTGGGGGGAGAAGTGTAGGTGATCCACCAGACCTAGCCTTCTATACTCCCTGGCCCTGTGATGTCACACAAGATCTGGCCAATCCTTAAGGTCTGGCTTTCTGTGGTCCTGCCGCTGGAATGCCACTCAAAGGCAGATTGACTATTGTGGTCTCTGCCACCTCCATCCCTGCCCTTTGCTGTGGCAGTGCCACTCTGGCCTTGTGGCTGACTCCATGACTTAAAGAAGTATAAAACAAGATAGTACAGCTCATGCCTATTCCCGAGCTATTCAGGAGGCTGAGATCTGAGGATGGCAGTTTGAAGGCAGCCTGGGCAGGAAAGTCAATGAGTCTCTTAGCTCCAATTAACAACCCAAAAGCCAAAAGTGGAGCTGCAGCTCAAAGGGAAGAGCACTAGCCCACATAATAATAATAATCTGCACAAGTGTGTGAAGGTGTCCCCCGGTGTCTCTTCCTCAGAGTCACAGTAAACGACACCCTAGCTCACATAGGTGACAGACAGAGCGTGTCATGTCCCACTTGTGGTCCAGCGGGTCCAGATTGTGGCCCCTGTAACTTGGATAACAGGTGTGTGATGGTGTATGCAGCCATTGTTTGAGATGTATTTATTCCTGGATGGCATTGAACCTATGATCCTCTGATCTCAAGCAGCTAGGTTCACAAGCTTGAGCCTCCTGTGTGCCAAGCCCTGGGGACACAGCAATGCACCTGACAGTTGGCATTTCTACCCTTGTGGGGCTCATGTTCTGTGAGAAAAGCTAGCCATTAGCAATGTCTAATGCAATGCCTGGTGGTGATCACAAATGAAGCAAATTACAGGAAAGAAGGGGACCAGGTAATATGGCACTGCCAGGCAGATCCACTTAAAAAAAAAAATCTTTGCAAAGGAGGCCAAGGGAGGGCTCCAAACAGAACCAGCAGCAAGTGCAAAGGCCCTGGGGTAGGAACCTGGCTGATCTCTTTGACAGCAGCCTAGGCCATTGCTGCAGGAACAGATTGAGGGAGCAAGAAGAGAAGCGAGGGACCCATGTGGACTTCACATGACCATCTTTATGGTGACCAGCTCCCCCAGTGGGATCCATGCTTCCAGGCCACTAAATATCAGGCTGCTGGGGACCCACTGTCAAAACCACACAAGGCTGGCCCAGAGGGTGCTGAGCTGCTGTGCTTAGTAACTGCCCCTTTGGTGATGCCTTATAGAGACCAACTTTAGGAACTCTTTCTCTCCTTGGCCAGGGTGTATAGGTGAGGGACAGAACTGAGCTTGACCAAAACCAGAGGACCCCCCACCCCCTACCCCTGCAATCCTCAACCAGTCAGAGCTAAAGGCTTCCACTTAAAGTCTAGAAAATCTGGCAGGAGACAGGGCCTGCTTGGGGGGCTAGAATCCTCCACTACATCTGGGTCTGATGGGGGTAACCCAATCCCCCCCCCCCACTGGCTCTGTGACAGAAAGACACCGGGGCCTGGGCCCAGACCACCTAGGCCGCACCCTGCCCAGCCCCCCAGGAGCAATTTACCTTCAGAGCCTGGTCCAAGATATTAATTAAGATAAATCTACCTCAATTTTGAGATCCTCTTATCATGTAATTTATCAAAATTATGTTAATTATTTCTGTAGGGCAGCAAAATTATTACCTCTTTTGTGTCTGATTTGTATTAATATTCATAATTTAATAATTCCACGTCCTGACCATCTGGTCAGGGAACGAGCATGCTCCATCCCTCAGTCCAAGCCACAGCTTCTCAGCCATCCCCCCGGGGTCCCCAGGACCCGGCCGCCTGGCACCCCCTCTCCACGCCCCCCCCCCAGCTCTGAAGATGCCGGCCCCTGCCTGCCCACCCCCCACCCCGGCCTCAGGGCCCTGTCCCCAGCGCACAGGTGGGCGCCCAGGTATGCGCCGCCACCCTGCTTGGCAGGTGAGGGCTGCTGAACTGACATTTTCCACACTCTGTGAGTTTTACACTGTAATTTGACATAATTAATGCCTACATTACTGCTGATAATTTAGCTAGTTAATTAAACTCGGAGGAGATAATTAAGGAAAGGCTACTGCTTGGATTGCTAATTGTTTTTGTCATTATTTCAGGGGGTCGACAGCTGCTGGCTGAGTCATCCTGTTTTGTCAGCTGACGGGTCATGTGATTCGGGGATCCCCTGGGGGACCCCCCTCTCATCCAGGGGAGGGAGGCGCACAGACGGCTACCTGGCTGCTGCCTGGAGCTTCGCCAGGGCTGCTGGCTGGTCCTGTCCCTCCCATGCTCCTCCTCTTCGGCTCCCAGGGGACATGGGAGATGGGGGGGCAGGGGAGGGTCCCCCCTCCACTCTGGCTCGGGGTCACACCAAGTTCAGCCTTCACTGAGGGAGGAGGGGACCCCCTCCCCAAGCCAGCATTCAAGCCAAAGACTGGCAGTACCCCCAAACTCCTGCAGTAGTCAGATAAGAAGTAGAACTTAGCGGGGCACCCATGGCTCATGCCTGTCATCCTAGCTACTCAGGAGGATGAGATCCAAGGATTGTGGTTCAAAGCCAGCCTGGGCAGGAAAGTCCATGACACTCATCTCCAATGGGCCACCAGAAAACAAGAAGTGGCGTTGTGGCTCAAGTGGTAGAGCGCTCACCTTGAGCTGAAGAGCTGAGGGACAGCGCCCAGGCCCAGCATTCAAGCCCCACGACTGACCCCCCCCAAAAAGTAGAACTTCCTGGGCTCACTGGAAGCCCAGAATAGATTGCCTGCCACACACAGCACAGATTGGTAAGGCAAGGCCAGGCACAGTGACTCAGGCCAGCCCCAGCTATTCAGGAAGCAAAGATAAGAAGGAGGGAGGTTGGGGCTGGGAAGGTGACTCAGTGGTAGAGCGCTTGCCTTGCATGCAGGAGGCCCTGGGTTCGATTCCTCAGCACCACATCAGCAAAAAAGAAAAAAGCTGGAAGTGGCGCTGTGGCTCAAGTGGTAGAGCGCTAGCCTTGAGCTGAAGAACTGAGGGACAGAGTTGCCAGGCCCAGAGTTCAGACCCCACGACCCGACCCAAAAAAAAAGGAGGGAGTTCAAGGCTAGCCCAGGCAAAAAGTTAGCAAGACTTCTCAACAAGAATCCAAGCACGATGCTGCATACCTGTCCTCCCAGCTCTGCCGGATTCGGAGGCAGGAGGCTGGAGGTTCACTGACAGTACACACACGCATGCACGCGCGCACACACACACACACACACACACACACACACCAGTGAACACAAAGACCTCTATGGAGCCACAAGTGTCAAGAAATACCCACCAGAAGCTGGAGAGAGTGGAAAAGCACCGCCCACACCCTGGCCCATTGGTGCCTGTGGAGGGGCCCTCTAGAATCTTCTATGCTGGAGAATAAACTAAGATACTCACATCCTGAAGGGGCAAGATCTTCCTTCCTTCATTTTTTTGGTTTGTCTTGGTCAGTCAGAACTCAGGGCCTGGGTGCTGTCCTGTAGCTTCACTGCTCAAGGCTAGTGCTCTTTGAGCTCTACCACTTTGAGCCACAGCGCCACTTCCAGTTTTCTGGTGTTTCATTGGCGATAAGAATCTCATGGACTTTTCTGCCGGGCTGGCTTTGAACCACAATCCTCAGATCTCAGCCTCCTGAGTAGCTAGGATGACAGGCGTGAGCCACTGGCTTCCGACTAAGATTCATTGTAAGCCAGTTACACCCAACAGATCCTTCCCACCCCACAGAAATAGCACACCAGACACAAACACAAGGACAATGTGCCTGTATGTTTAGAATTTTCTAGTAGCCACCTTAAAAAAAAAAACTATTAAAAACAGGTGAGGTCATAGAGTGGTGACTCACACCTGTAATCCCAGCTACTTGGGAGATGGAATCAGGTTGGCCTGAGACCCTATCTAATAAAAACAAAAATAAGGAGGACTTTAGGAGCGGCTTCAGTGATAGAGTACCTACCTGGCAAACCCAAGGCCCTGAGTTCAAATCCCTGTATCTACACAATACACACACACACACAAAGGTCATCTTAATAACATCTTACTTAATCCAATATATATAAGATATTGCCTTTTTGGTTAAGAATCAATATAAAATGTTACTAAGTAATATCAGACACCCACAGCTCACACCTGTAATCCCAGCTGAGATCCAGAGGACCGTGGTTCAAAGACAAAAGACTCCATTTCCTATTAGCCAGGAAAACTCCAGGCTGGCAGTGTGGCTAGGTGGTAGAGCACTAGCCCTGAGCAAGAAAGCTGAAAATCTTTACCATCAAGTAGTAAATGGCCCCTGGCTCTTTCCCTGCCCAGTTTTGCTCCAGTCCTGGGCCCCAAGGCCTTCACAGACCTCTGCCCCACAGTCTGCCTCCCATGATGCTGCGGGCTCTCCATGGGGTTTTCCTGTTGCTGAGTCTTGTTTCATTTTTGGTCAGCACTGGGGTTGAGCTTAGGGCTTTGTGCTTGCTAGGCCAGCATTCTACCACATTAGCTGCATCCTAACCTTTGTGCTTGGGTATTTTTCACGTAGGGACTTGCATTTTATGCCTGGACATCCATCCTCCTATCTCTGCCTCCTGAGTGCCCAGAATAACTGATACTTACCACTGTGCCCAGCCTCTCTCTCCTCTTTCCCACCTCTCTCTATTGCTTTTCTCTTCTCTCTCTCCCTTCATCCCTCTCTCCCCTTCTCTCTCCCCTACCCCCCCCCCCTTCCCCCCTCTCTCCTAAGCTGACCTTGACCTCAAGACCTGCTTCTGCCTGCTAAGTGCTGGGATTACAGGTACGAGCTACCATACTCACATTCACAAGAACATTTTTGTTGTTGTTGCTGGCCATGGGGCTTGAACTCAGGACCTGGGCACTGTCTCTGTGCTTTTATTGTTCAAGGCTGTCACCCTACCACTTGAGCCACAGCTCCACTTCCAGCTTTTTGGTGGTTAACCGGAGATAAGAATCTCATAGACTTTCCTTCTCCAAGCTGGCTTTGAACCTCCATCCTTCATCTCAGCCTCCTGATGGGGACATCCTTAAAATGCCACACACACACACACACACACACACACACACACACACACACGAATGTCGCTCCAGTGTCAACAAAGGCAAATCTATCTCACTCGGCCCCACTGAACCCCCCACTGAACCGCTTTCCAGAAAGTTCTGTCTCGTAAATAAATGAGACTCAAAATGGTCCATATGGGGATGTAATGTTGTTAAAATCGCTGATTGAGTTTTACACAACCCTGTGAGAGCAAAACGCAAAGGCTTCAGCGTTTTAATTTAGGAGAAGTGGAATATGATATAATTTCAATTTGTGAGGAGGCGAGGTGTTCTGGATATTGCGTTTCTATTGGGTTGCGTGGGAGGAGCTGCCCTTCAATCTCTCCCTTTTCATCAGCCTCCGGCCCATCTGGGAAACCTCGTTAGCACAGAACCCCAAACTCCAACCCTGGGGCTGCAGGGCTCAGATTCCCCTGTATGGACCAAGGACAGGCAGATCAATGGGCTCCTGGCACCTGCCACAGCCTCCAGTGCAAAGGTCTCCGTGAGCCACGCTGGCACCGTGAGTCACACCTGTAATCCCAGGCTACTTCAGAGGTGGAGATCAGGAGGATCACGATTCCTTACCCGCTAGGCCACAAGTCTGTGAGATTCCTATCTCCAGTAATATAAAGCTGAGTGTGTGGCACACACCTTTCATCCCAGCTGTAAATAAATAGAAGGGTTCTGCTCAAGGCCAGCCCAGGCATAGATGTGAGACCCTGTTAAAAAAATTAAAACAAAAAGCTTGCTGGGCACTGATGGCTCACATCTGTAATCCTAGCTACTCAGGAGTCAGATGTAAGGATGGAGGTTCAAAGCCAGCCAGGTCAGGAAAGTCCATGAGACTCTTATCTCCAATTAACTACCAAAAAGCCAGAAGTGGAGCTGTGGCTTAAGTAGTATAGTGCTCACCTTGAGCACAAAAGCTCAGGAACAGTGCTCAGACCCCGAGTTCAAGACCCAAACAGAAATAATTTCTTTAAAAGCAAAAAGGTATGGAGGTGTGACTCAAATGGTAGAGTACCCACCTAGCAAGCAAAAGGGCCAGAGTTCAAACTTTAGGAAAGAAAGAAAGAGAGAGAGAGAGAGAAAGAAAGAAAGAAAGAAAGAAAGAAAGAAAGAAAGAAAGAAAGAAAGAAAGAAAGAAAGAAAGAAAGAAAGAAAGAAAGAGGGAGGGAGGGAGGAAGGAAGGAAGGAAGGAAGGAAGGAAGGAAGGAAGGTTGGTTTGCATTTGAGTGTAGGGGACAGAAGCCCGCAGGGTGAGAGGCAAAGGCACCAGAGCTGCAGTGAATAGGGCAATGGGAGCCCACGTAGCTCCAACCTTACACAAGCTCCAGCAGGAAGATGCAGACACCAGAAGGGCTGAGTGTGCAGGGGGGAGAGGAGGAGGGCCGCACCCCTGCCCCCAGGTGCCAGCCAGCCCTGGCAGCGAGCGACTGGCCATGACTGCCCAGAATTCACAACCACCAGCCAAGGTGCCCCAGGTAGCTCCTCCCCCTTGGGTGTGGCCGTGCCCACGTGGGGCCAGGTGTTTAGTGCGGGCAGGACCTGGCCCTAGGGGACACAGAAGTCACAGCACCCACCAGCCTGCGTGCTCTATGCTCCTGGAGCACAGGAAGGAGGGTGGACACCCGAGACCCCCCCAGGTCCAACTCCCGCTGGGGCGCAGGCCTGTGGCCCATGGGTGGGGCCCAGGACTGGTTTGCTTCTCAGTCCCTGGTGGGCCACCCCAGTGACCCCACAGACCTGTCCAGTAGCTGGCCACCTCTCCAGCCAGCGCTTCACTCCTGGTCACTTCCCTCAGCCATGCAGCATGGCCGGGGTCCCGGCACACAGGTGTCTGTCAGTCACAGTTGTCTGTCCCCACTGAGAGTCCGGGACCTGCTATAACCTCCTCCCACCAGGGGCTCCCCAGAGACACAGGCCGGGAGCCTGGGGGTCAGCTCCCAGCCTCCACCTTCATCTAAAATCAGGGAGTCTGGCTACCTCTCTGAGCCTCAGTTTCCTTATCTATAAAATGGAACTGGGGATGCGGGGGGGGGGGGGGGGGGGGGGGGGGGGGCGGGAGTCAGGGAGCTGCTGCGTGGCACTCTGCCGCCCCCTGGTGTCCATGCATCCTCACTGCCACAAGTCCCCATGGTGGCTTACCTCTCAGGTGACAGCATTAGACACAGGGTCTGGGGGGACCCACAGCTCAGCTGCAGGGAGAGGAAGGTCTGCTTAGCCCCCCCCTTCCTGGCTTTAGCGGGTTGTGTGTGCCAGTACCAGGGTATGAACTCAGGGCTTTGTGCTTGTTCAACAGGTACATTACTGCTTGAGTCATGCCTCCAGGCCAGCTTTTAGCCAGCTAATTAGAGATACGAGTCTGTCACAGCCCTGGAACCCAGTTTTGTATTTTTTTGTTGTTATTGGTGGTGGTAGTCTGGGTCTTGAACTCAGGGCCTGGGTGTTGTCTCTGAGCTCTTCAGCTGGAGGCCAACACGCTACCACAGTGCCATTTCTGATTTTCTGGTGGTTAATTGGAGATAGGAGTCTCACAAACATTTCCTGCCCGTGCTGCCTTTGAACCACAATCATCAGATCTCAGCCTCCTATGTAGCTAGAACTACAGGCGTGAGCCACCAGCACCAGGCCCAGTTTTGCATTCTTTTTTTTTTTTTTTGTCGGTTGTGGGGCTTGAACTCTGGGCCTGGGCGCTGTCCTTCAGCTCTTCAGCTCAAGGCAAGCACTCTACCACTTGAGCTACAGCGCCACTTCCGGTTTTCTGGTGGTTTATTGGAGATAGGAGTCTCACGTTCTCTCCTGCCCGGGCTGGCTTTGAACCGCGATCCTCAGATCTCAGCCTCCTGAGTAGCTAGGATTACAGGCGTGAGCCACCAGCGCCCGGCGTAGTTTTGCATTCTTAACACACAGCAGCCCCAGGACTCTGCTCAGAGCTGCCCATGCACCCAGTGCCTAAGGAACAAGGCCATGCCACTGCCCAGCCGGGCCCACGGATCCCATGTGGCAGCCATGGTCTTCCAGTAACCTCTTCAGGACAACCACACCCTTCCCTGGCCACCAGTACCCGAGGCATCATGATCTGAATCTCAAGCTCCCCAGGAACTGTAGGGCCCACACAGTGCCCACCCCATCCACCCCATTCCCCTAGGGATGTGAGCATCCACCCCATCCACCCCAGCCAGGAAGCAACTAAATGGCCCTCCTCTGTGAATCAGGCCTGGCCCAGGGAGGACCAGTGCCTTCCCAAGGCCCCTGGGCAGATGAAACCCTGGCAGGGACTTCGAGCCAGGCGCCAGCCATCTGGCACACACAGGCAAACACGGACGCAAGCAGGAGGCCCACGCAGGAGGCCATAGTCAGCGTCTTTATTAAGGCCACGAGGAGCCTGGAGAGGAAGGCAAGGCCACTCCAGGGCCACATACCAGCTCTGTCATGCACCTGAGGGCCATGGCTGGGGCAGGGGGCCAGTGAGGGTCCTGCCCTCCTTCCTGCCCCCCCCCCAAGCCAGCAGCTCACTAGGCACACGTGCCTTTGCTCTTGGAAGACCAGATTTTGGACAAGCGGAACTTGGATTTCTTCCGCTGGAGGTCTGAGGGGAGGAAAGGAAAATGAGGCTTCACTGGACCACATAGGTCCCTGATGGGTGCACCCACCTCCTGGACCCCCACGAAGCCAGGGACCCAGAGAAGCACTGACTTCATGCACCCCACCCACAGAGCAGCTCCCCAGCCCAGCCAAGCACCAGCGGAAAATAAAGTCAGCCTCCCCACCCCCACCCTACTGCAGCCAGAGGCCCCCGACTCAATGCTCCCTAAGACAAGGCCTGTCCTGGGTCCTAACTCCCCCTCCCCACTCCCACAGGAGTCCCTTCCCAGCTCAGCCAGCGTGTCCCCCCCCACCCCCACCATGGCCTGGCGTCAGTACTACCTAGGTTCTCGATCATGTTCTGTAGCACCAGGTCCTCTTCTTGCTCCCTGCAATGGACATTGTGGGGAGGGGGGGGAGAGGAGCCATGGGGCACACGTCCCAGAACAGGGCTCCCAGCCTAGGACATGGCTGTCCTCCAGCCCCCTCACCACATGGCCTGGCCACACCTGACACTTGAGACCCCAAGCTGGTCAGGACCAAGGCAGCGGGGAGCAGCCCAGAGGACCAGCTGAGGCTGGTTGCCCAGACATGGCTGACAGCACAATGGCCAGGGACCGTCTGGAACGGTTCCCCAGTGCTGCCACACACCTTCCTGTTCAAAATGGAGTATGTCATCCGGCCCCTGTGGCTCACGCCTGTAATCCCAACTACTCAGGAGGAAGCTGAGATCTGAGGGTCGTGACTCAAAGTCAGCCCGGCAGGAAAGTCCATGAGACTCTTATATCCGATGAACCACCAAAACACCAGAAGTGGAACTGTGGTCCAGGTGGTAGAGCACTAGCTTTGAGCAAAGAAGCACAGGGACAACGCCCAGGCTTTCACAAAATAAATACATGTATTTATTTACTATGTGTTTATTTATTGCCAATCCTGGGGCTTGAACTCAGGGGCTGGGCACCGTCCCTAAGCTTTGTTCATAAGCTAGAGCTCCACCATTTGAACAACAGCTCCACTCCGGCTTTTTCTGAGTAATTTATTGACAATAAAAGTCTCACACACTCTGGACTGGCTTCAAACTGCCAGATCTCAGTCTCGCGAGTAGCTGGGATGTCAGCTGTGAGCCACTGGCACCTGGCTAATTTTTAAAACTTTTTAGTTATAATTTGTATTTGTCCTCAGCCTTGGGGGACCTGCCCGAACCCACCCTTCTCTGGTGAGTGAGCCAGGATGGCTGCTGAGGGCCCGGTGGCTGCACCCCTGCCCAGGACACAGTTACCTTGGGCTCAGCCTCCCCCCACCCCCCCCCACTCCAGGCCAGCCCCGCCCTCACCCTCACCTGAGTCTGTCCTCGTCCAGGAAGTCCACAATGTCGCTGCGGTCATTCACAGTGCTCACGTACTGGCTCAGCAGCTCCTGCTCCCGCTGCCGGTCCTGGGGTGACTTGAGACCCTCTGTAAGGACAGCCAGCCATTCAGGGGAGCCATGCCATCAGGAGCGCCAAGTCGCCACCGCCCAGTACCAGCTCCTCCACTTCAAGGGACAGTGGGGCGCTGGCACCTGTGCTTGGCAGGGTGGCCTGGACTGGGGGAGCAACCAGCCCCCCCTCAGTGTGCATATCGGGGCCTCTCCCAAATTGAGGCTGGGACCCCATCTTGCCACAAGAGTGGGACTTCCACCTGCTCCTTTCCACTTCCTCTCACGCACTAATTCCCTGACCCAGCCAGCTAGCTGAGAGGGCACAGAGGTTAAGAGACTTGGCTAAGGACACACGGCCAGGGAATGGAAGAGCTAAATCTCCAAGATTTACCCAGGCAGAGCCTGGGGAAGCTGGCACCACCCAGCCACCCCCGGAACTGAGCCGCCTCCATGCCGGTCCAGCCCCGGCCTTTCCTCTCTCAGGCTGAGCTTCCTGATGAGCAAGGACCGGGACGTACCGGGCTTGGCCATCAGCCGGCGCAGCTCGCCCTCCAGGTCCAGCTGCCGTTCCTCCAGGCTCTGGTCCTTGGACCTGTGGGATACTCAGGTGTGAGACTGGCTGTAATGACTGCTCCCCGCACCCAGGAACTGGGGCCCCCTCATGCCCCGGCCTTCCTGCAGGGCCTCACTTGTACATCAGCTCAGACTCCAGCCTCAGAAGCAGCTGCTTCTCATGGATGAGCCGGAACCAGTCCACCATGAGACTGTCCTCCGCTGCATCTGTGGAGAGGAGAGGAGAGGCTGGAGTCCTTCTGCTCCAGTGCCCAGCTGGAGGGCAGGGGTGCAGGCCTAGGCCATGGTTGAAGTCTGCAACAGGACGATGCAGCCAGCCTATGGCTAGCAGAGCCGTAGGGGCGTGGTCAGTCAGCTGTGGGTGTGGCCTTCACACTGTATGGGTGTGGTAGGCCGTGGCCAACCTACTGTGGGAGTGGTCAGACTGTGGTAGGAAGGCAGCTAGCCTACTGTGGGCATGGTTGGAACGTGGTGGGGGCATGGCCAGTCTACTAGTGTGGTGGGCCTGCGGAGGGGGCGTGGCCAACCTGTCACTCACCCCCTTCTGCAGCCCTCAGACGCTTCTCCAGCTCCACGCCCCTGAGCTCCAGTGCATCCAGCTGTCTCTCAATGTCCTGCACCTGCCTCTGGATCTCCTCCTGGGGGATGTAGTCGGGGTGCAGCTGGGAGGAGGCAAAGGGCAGTGAGGACCAGCACACAGCTGAAGTCCAGCCACCCTCCACAGCCCACCTACTCACCCTGATGGGGGAAGTCACTGTCTCAGCAGGCGGAGCAGGGGTGCTAACCAGGCCCGAGAGCCTCCCTGGAGGAGAGGGATGAACTGCTGGGGCTCAGGGGGACCGGGAGACCCGCAAGTGCCCTGGAAGGGGTTGGACCCAGGATTCTGGGCCCACCCAATGTCCGGCATGCCACTGGCTGCCTTCCCCAGCCACAGGCACTTGGGCAGCCCCATTAGTTTTTTTTGGGGGGGCGGCAATGGGCAGATCCTAGCTTGCCCTGGCGCTGCCTTCCCCCTGGACAGCAAGTACAAATACACTCCCTCCAACATCTCTGGCTGCCTCAGGCTACCAGCAAGGACCCTCCACTGTCACAAGGCCTCTGTGACAATGGAACCAGGGGGCTCTCCCTTTTCATGAGAAAAGTTGGAGTCCTGCAGCCTTTCCTCTTTCTTCCAGACCCATCATCTGCCAAAACCTGAGACACCTCCTCATCCACGGAAGCCTTCATCCTCACCCCAAGCAGACGCGCCTCTCTGGGGCACGCTCTGAGAATGCTGCTTCTCCTTTGAGCTCTGCGCACGCTCTTCCTGCCTTGAAGGTTCTGGCTGAAGCCAGTCTGCAGAAACATCGAGGCTGGCAGGGACGGCCAGTTTCCTGCGGTGGGCTGGGGACGGGGAGGCGGCTGCCAGCAAGCAGGTGGGAGAGAGAGCCATGAGTCAGACCAGAGCCTGGCCCTGAGCATCAGGACCCACTGGCACCCAGGCTCTGTCCCAGGATGGCTGGCACAGCCACATTCTGTGCATACACTGACAGCGGACCAAGGTGGGACCGTGTCCACACTGCCATTCTACCCGGCGAGGGCACGGGCCTGTGACATCAAAGGGCAGTCATGTGAGAGGTGAGCCCACAGGCAGGACAATCGTGAGTGCTGGGACCCAGCATCCACGACACGCGTGCACAGGCATGAGCCACCCCGAGCCTGGGACATGTACCCATGACTGGCCATCCCGTGCACACGGCGCCCCATCTGACCATGTGCACGTGTGTGGTGTTGGTCTCTGCCCTTCCCCCACCCCCAGGAGCATACAGCACCCACACTGCCCTCCTCCCCCTCCGTGACACATTACCTGCGAGGCTGGGCCCAGGTCTAGCTGGGCCCTGCGTCCTCTCAGGCCACACAGAGGTCAGCGTGATTTGGATTCCCCGGTCAGAGCTTCCCGACGCTTTCCTGGGGGTATCCCCTGCCCTGGGCGCTGCCAAGATCTGTGGCTCTCTCGGCTCCCGCAGCTCCAGAGTCCTGATCAGAAGGTGTCAGGTCAGCCCTGGCCCCGGGTAGGGGCCACTGGAGCATGGTAAAAAAAAAAACAAAAACTGCCGGGCGCTGGTGGCTCACGCCTGTAATCCTAGCTACTCAGGAGGCTGAGATCTGAGGATCGTGGTTCAAAGCCAGCCCGGGCAGGAGAGAACGTGAGACTCCTATCTCCAATAAACCACCAGAAAACCGGAAGTGGCGCTGTAGCTCAAGTGGTAGAGCGCTCGCCTTGAGCTGAAGAGCTGAAGGACAGCGCCCAGGCCCAGAGTTCAAGCCCCACGGCCAACCAAAAAAAAAAAAAAAACAAACTGTAGAAGCCAGGTGCAGGTGGCTCACGCCTATAATCCTAGCTACTCAGGAGCTGAGATCTGAGAATCACAGTTCAAAGCTCGCCCGGGTAAGAAAGTCCATGACACTCTTATCTCCAATAAACCACCAGAAAACCAGAAGTGGTGCTGTGGTTCAAGTGGTAGAGTGCTAGCCTTGAGCTGAATTGCTGAGGGACAGCGCCCAGAGTTCAAGCCCCATGGCCAACAAAAACAAAGCTGCGGCTAGAGGGAAGGCAGGTGGTGCCTGCGTCCTAGCTCAAGGGCACGCAGGCGTGCTGACCCCTGGCCTGCTTACCCGGGACCCTGCCTGCAGTGCCTAAGTGCATGCTCAGGGCCCTGTGACCCGCCCAGGCCTCCAGGGTTCAGGTGATGGCAGGCTCCGTGCATGGTGACGGCCTGCTGCCTGACAGTCCAGTGCTGGCCCTGTGACCCTCAGCTTCTGGGCACCATCCCCGACCCCCACTGGTGTTAGCAGGTGTCACCTGCTGGGCACAGCCTCCCAGGACACTCAGCCGAGGACTCCGCTCTGCTGCGGATATCTACACAGTATGCTCACTACTCAGGAGGCTGACATTAGAGGACTGGATTGGGGTTCAAAGCCAACCTAGACAAGAAAGTCCTTGAGACTCTTAACTACCAAAAAGCGCCAATAGTGGAACTGTGACCCAAGTGGCAGAGTGCCAGCCTTGAGTGAAAAAGCTCAGGGATGGTATCCAGGCCCTGAATTCAAGCCCCACAACTGGCCCAAAGAAAAACAAGAATGAGCCCAAGCTGGGTGTCAGTGGCTCACACCTGTAATCCTAGCTACTCAGGAGGCTGAGATCTGAGGATCATGGTTCAAAGCCAGCCTGGGCAGGAACAGCTATGAGACTCATCTCCACTCAACCACCAGAAGCCGGAAGTGGCGCTGTGGCTCAAGTGGTAGAGTGCTAGCCTTGAGCTGAAGAGCTGAGGGACAGCGCCCAGGCCCTGAGTTCAAGGTCACAAATAACCAAAAAAAAAAAAAGCCCACTTGCTCCCTCCATACAGGCATTTCCTAAGTGCCAACTGTATGCCAGGCCTCGGGCCGTCTCTGCTCACATCGAAGACCCTCAGACGCAGGTAGGGGTCAGCGAGGGGAGCGGAGCAGAGCCACCCCACCCCACCTCACCTTCCGGCAGGGTTCTTCCAGTCCACCGGCTTCAGGAGAGCTCTCCAGCCTTCCGGTCCCTCCTTGCTTTCCTGGGGAGCAGCATCTGGGCCTGAGCAGGGGAAAGAGGGTATAGAGGTGTCCGGGTTAGTCTCCTACAACCACCCAGCCTCAGCTGCCCACTGAGTGGCCCCAGCATGCTGAGAAGCTCAGGCAGGGCCTGCCCCTGAGCTGTGTGTCCCTGGGGCTGCCTCTGCCAAATGGGTGGCAGGATGCCCTGGGGACTGATCCTTGGTCCCACGGGACGACCATCCAGTCTGTCCTGAGCTCAGCCTGACGGCGCCATCTGCCCAGCTGAGGGTCACCACAGACGCCAAGAGAAAAGCCCCTATCTCCAGGCCTGAGATGCCCTAAGATAGGGATGCAGGGTCCAGGGATCCTCCAGGAAGAGCCAGCAAAATGGCCACAGACTCTAGACCTGGGCAGGGCCATCGTTGAGTGTGGACAGGCCCTCTTCTGTCTGCACACCCAGGACAGAGCTGGCCTGGGGACTCAGCTATGGACAGAAGCTACCAGGGTCCTGAAGTACAGAAACCCACCACCACCAAAGAGTGATCTCGGGGGACACAGCCCCGGGAGGGGGGCCCTGGCCCAGGAGCCACCAGTGACAGATTCCGGGGAACCCTGTGCCCCATCCCCCTCACTACCCCACATCAGCAGGCTCTTACCCTTCACCCTGGGGGCCTCTGGCTTCAGCCTGGAACCTGCAGTGACACCGCTGGCCACTGAAGGCACAGCCGGCCTCCTCCCCTTGGCCTGGGGTGATGTGGGATCCTGGGCAGGGCTGCCCACACTCAAGGGGGGCCAAAGCGGCTCTGTCCTTAGCTTGGAGCTGGGGGCCTGGGGAGTCCCGGAAGATGACTGCTTGGCTGAGGAAACTTCGGTTTTGAGATGGGAATTTGAGGTAGAGGAACTGGCTGAGCAGGGCCTGTGGGCAAGAGATCCAGCTTCAGGCATGTGAGGATCCAGGAGCCCCTCCCAGCATTGTCCGCATGCCCCCCCTCCCCCCGCAGGCAGAAGTCCCAGGGCCTCTGCATGAAGCTAGCTGGTTGTACAAAAAAGCTGAAGGAGCGCTGAGGCCAAGCCTCAGAATCATCACAAAAAACTAAAAATAAAGGTACCAGTGGCTCACATCTATAATCCTACTCAGGAGGCTGAGATCTGAGGATTGGGGTTTGAAGCCAGCTCGGGCAGGAAAGCTCTTATCTCCAATTAACCACCCAAAAGCCAGAAGTGGAGCTCAAGTGGCTCAAGGGGTAGAGTGCCAACCTAGAGTGAAAAAGCTCAGGGACTGTGTCCAGGCCCTGAGTTCAAGCTCTAAGACTGGCACAAAATATAATAATCGTAATCATAATAACAGACAGAAGAGGAGGCAGACACATGAGGATGGAGAGACCAGAACCTGGAGCTCCCAGCAGCGGGGAGAGGCAGGAGGGACCCTCCCCTAAAGTCCCAGGAGGGGCTCCAGCTGGCCACACTATGGTCTCCAGAGCTAGAGGACACATTGTTCCTGACCATTCACAGTGGTCTCCACCAGTGGCATGGGTGCATCTGGCTGCACCCTGGCCCCTTTTCTACCCACCTGCTGGGCACTTGGGTGCCTGCATCCCCCAACCCAGGCAGCGCCTTGCGGAGAACACTCAGAGCATGCGCCCTGCTGCTGTCCGTGGCAGGCATGGGGCTCCTGCCGGTGGGGCCACTGCTGGGCGAGCCTGGCGTCTGGAGAAACTTCTCTCGGGCCTGCTGAGTCCTGGAGGCTGAGGGCGTCCACATCGCCGTGCCTGGTGATGGTGCGCTTGAACTGGGCATGCCTCGGGGAGCTGCCTGGCCTTGGGGTGTGGCTGGCCGACTGCCCAGGGCACTTGGGGACACAGCAGGACGGGAGGTAACAGCTGCCGTGCCCTGAGCAGGAGACGACCACCCCATCGGGGAGCTGTTGGTCACCCGTGAGTGGCCTGTGGCACCCGCACAGGGGACCGCAGGGCTGGGGGACAGCCTGGGCCCCCCGGGGCTCCCCGTGGAGGCATGGGAGGAGGGGCTGGCTGGAGGGTTAGGTGTACCCCAGGTGAAACTTTTAGCCTCTGTGCTGTTCGCTACGGGCTTGTGAACCGCTGGGCCTGTGCTGGGTGCTGGGACCCTCAGTCCGTTCAGGTCCCGGGCCTTCTGCGGGGTGCTGGGGGAGCGGGACGTGGCAGGGAGGGCCCCTGGTGGTCTGGAAGTCAATCCTGGCAATTTTGGGGTGGAAGAGGAGGCTCCTGGGTGGTGGTTGGTGCAGACGAAAACCCCGGGCTCCGCTGTAGCCCGGTAGGCCCCTGAGTGCAACGTGTTGGAGCATTGCTTACACCTGGGGAGGGCATCAGAGGGGCTCAGCGCCTGTCCCTCGTGGCCTAATTCATCCACCCACTTGCTTATTTATTCCAGCTCATTCATTCATCCAAGTCCACCTGCATCCATCCTGTGATCCATGATTGATTCAACAAACTCCACCCAGGGCTATAATCCCTGAGCCCTACCAAGAACACCCCAAAGCCCCCACTGAGGGGACAAATCCACCCTCCAAGCATCCTGGGCTTCTTTCTATCTGGGAAGCTGTAGGGTGTACCAGGCTGAGGCAGAAAGGGGATCTATCTGGCTAGTGTGACTGGAACCCAGCGAAAGGTCCCCGAGGGCCTGGGGGGAGACAACAGGACACAGAGGGTCCAGAGGAAGGACAGGGGCTGGGCCAGAGGACACGGGAGGCTGAGGAGGCCTGCATCAGGAAGGTGCAGGCCTAGGTGAGCGGCCAGGCCCTACCTGAAGCAGCCCCGGTGGTAAAGCCGCCCATCGGCAAGGTGTCGCTGGACGAGGTGCACGTGTTTGCCACAGATGCCACACGAGCTGCTGACCGAGCTGCCCGGCCCTGCCAGACCCTATGAGGAAGAACCAGGGGCTTCTGAAGGCTGCTGGCCTTCTTCAGGTCCTTCACCCCTTCCAGGTCCATCTACCCTTGGAGGCCCCTGTGGGTGGGCTAGGATCCAAACTCAGGGCCTCCAGCCTGAGTGGGACCCCAACTTTAGCGGGGTCCTAGGGAGAGAGGATGGGAAGCCAGAGACAGATCCAAGGCACAGTCACCCATGGGGACCCCACCGTCCCCACCCCCGCCCCCCCCAGCCCTACACAGTGGTTCCTTGGAGCCTAGAATAACTAGCCATGGCCAGCAGGGGGCGCCCGAGCACATGCTGCTGACCCTCCAGTCCCCCCTGCCAACCCCATGCAAGGAACGGAGTCCCATTCACGCTGCAGAACTGGCCTGGGAACAAAGCCCAAGGCTCCCTCCTGTCCTGGGGAGGGAAACAAGACCTGCTGTGAGCCCCAGAAAGTCTGGCTTTGTTCCACCCACACGACTGTCCCATACCTCAGTTTACCCATCTGGGTAATGGGAGCTACCTGCCTTGTAGTACCAGCCTTGTTTAATCCAATCCCAGAGGGTATTGGATAAACAGCACTCAGGGCATGCACTGTGGCCTCAGGGCTACAGCCTGGCCCTGTAGTTTAGGGCTGCGCACAACCCTGTAACTCCCATTCAGCAAAGGCTCCTGAGAAACCAAGAAATCACACACAGGTGGGCTGAGGGCTTACAGCCTTCAGGGCCGGGTCCTCTGAGCCCCTGTCTTTCCTCTGGACCACGGAGTTTGTCCTGGCAGGAGATAGCGGTGGCCGCTGAGCCGGGGCAGGCGAGGGCAGCGTGGGGGGCTGAGATGGGGCTTTCTTGCCACGAGGTTCCTCAGTGGAGTCTGACGGGGGTCTCTTCACGCCAGCCATGCCCCCAACTAATTAACACAGGGCATCCAGAGGTCAGGAGGGCCCTGCCTGGTCCATACCCACTCTGAAAGGGGTTGGGATTCCCCCCTGAGCTCCTGGTGCCCAGAAAGGGGGTCACCAGCTTCCTGGGGTATTTACTGGGGGGTGCAGGGCCAGGAGGGACCGAAGGGCACATATTTCCCAGCACTGCCCCTCATTTTTTTCTGGCTCCAACTCACTGAGACCCCTGCATCCTGGGTCAGGGAAAAGGGATTTTTCTGTTCCAGGCAGGGCTGGCCCTCTGCCCGGGTGATTCCAGAGATTTCTAAGGCCCAAAGAGGAATGTGGGGCTGGAGGCGAGTAGCCACATCACGCCCAGGGTGGACAAAGGCCTGGGCCTGCCCGCCCCTGCCCAGGCCTGTCTGCCCATGCCCGCCTCTGCCTGGGCCACCCATCCAGGCACAGAGGCTGGACATGGATCCTGAGGGCCACCGGGCTACTGCGCAGCGAGCCCTGTGGAGACCCAGCCTGGTAGGGCAGGACTTACTGGGGGAGCGACCGTGGAAGTAGTTGTAGTACTGAGACACGTAGGTCAGGATGCTGAGCCTGTCGGGCACCTTCAAAGCCACCATGTCCTCGGCGTCCAGCAAGGCCGGGATGCCCAGCTGCTCCTCAGCCACGCTGAAGGCCTGGGAAGGCGCCAGAGGTGAGGGGAACAGAATGGGGCTTCCTTCAACTTCCCCTTTATACCTATCTGTACTGGGAATCAAAATTTCCAGCAGGCAAGACAGTTCCCAGCCCCTGCCCATGTTACCATGGACACGATGAGCCACTCCACACCCCTGCTGACACCAAACCGCCCCGTGGCAGCTGGCCACCCACATAGCCAACACCTGCCCGGATGTTCATTCAGCCTCATCTGCTCAGAAGGAACACAAATGCCTCCTGTGTGCTGAGAGCCCTCACCATGGCAGAGAGGGCCTGGGAGGCTGCTATGAGACCTGATGCGCTGGGCTGCAGAGGGTCAGGAAGCTGCACTTATACAGCACCAACTGCATACCCACACAGCACTGACTGCACACCCAAACAACACCGACTGCACACCCACACAGCAGCTCAGGCCTAGAGTCGCCTCTTCCATCTCCCGCCTTGCCATTGACCTGTGGCCCAGCCTGGCCCTCTCCCAGCCCCCTCCTTGCTGGACCCAACCAGCCCCCCCACCCTACTCTCAAGCCACAAGAGACTCCTGCTGGGCTGGCAGAGAGTTCTCATCTACAAGGGACAGTTGCCAAACCACCAAATATGGCCACAGAAAACCGCCCGAGCCTCCCAGGCTCAGGCCTCCACTGCCTCCTTCCCTCAGTGGCTATCCCAGGCTGCCTCCCTACACTCCATGTCCCACCTCCAACTGCCTGTGCAGCCCCTACATGCCTGCAAGCAGCAGCTCCCCGGCCTGCAGGCCCAATGGCCACACCAACCCAGAGGCCTCCCACCGCCGCCGATCCTCCCCAGGGGCCCAGAAGCTGGCCCTTCCTGTGGCCAGCATGGTAGGCCGGATGTCCCCTCAGCCTCCATGCTCCTCGTCCCCGGGATTCCTCTCTCTGGGAGCCCTGAGGCTCCTGTCACACCCCACCCTGCCCTCCTACGGCCCCGCCTCTGCCCCGACCCATCCACCCATGGCCTCCTTCTGATCCCAGGGCCTTTGCCCATCCCGCCCTAAGGTTGCTCAAGAGTCTTGGGAAAGCTCTCCCTGAGACCTGGCTGGCCCCACTCCCCTCTACCCTTCCCAGTCTTACTGATGTGTATCTCTTGAGCCTACTGATTCAAGCATGGTTGAAATTGGTAGCTGCTGGCCACACGTGGCTCTAAGCCTTTGAAATGTGGCCAGGGCACCCGCCCAGGAACTGAGGAACTGGCTCTGGGTGTGTGTGTGTGTGTGTGTGTGTGTGTGTGTGTGTGTGTGTGTGTGTGTGTGTGTGTGTGTGTGTGTGTGTGTGTGTGTGTGTGTGTGTGTGTGTGTGTGTGTGTGTGTGTGTAATACAGCTTGTGTGTATGTGTGTGTGTGTGTGTGTGTGTGTGTGTGTGTAATACAGCTTGAACTCAGGGCATAGGTACTGTCCTTTTGCCTCAAAGCTAACACTCTACCACTTGAACCACAGCTCCACTTACAGCTTTTTTCTGGTCAACTACAGGTAACAGTCTCAGGCTGGGAATGTGGCTTAGTGGTATAGCGGTATAGCGCTTGCCTAGCATACATGATGCCCTGGGTTCAATTCCTCAGTACCACATACACAGAAAAAGCCAGAAGTGGTACTGTAGCTCAAGTGGTAAAGTGCTAGCCTTGAGCAAAAGAAGCTTAAGGAGAGTGCCCAGGCCCTGAGTTCAAGCCCCAGGACTGGCAAAGAGAGAGACAGAGACAGAGACAGAGACAGAGAGAGATAACAGTCTCATGGTCTCTCCTGCCCAGGCTGGCTTTGAACCTGAATCCTCAGATCTCAGCCTCCTAAATAGCTAGGATTACAGGCATGCACCATCATTGTGTGGCTTAGAACTCAATTTTTTTTTTTTTTATTTAATTTTATTTTTGTTGGTGGTGGAGACTGAACTCTGGGCCTGGGAGCTGTCTCTCAGCTCTTCAGCTCAAGGCTAGCACCCTACCACTTGAGCCACAGCGCCACTTCAGGCTTTTTTCCTGCTTATGTGGTGGTGAGGAATCGAACCCAGGGCCTCATGTATGCAAGGCAAGTGCTCCACCACCGAGCCAACTTCCCAGCCCCCGGAACTCTTTTTTTTTTTTTTTTTGTCGGTCATGGGGCCTGAACTCTGGGCCTGGGCATTGTCCCTCAGCTCTTCAGCTCAAGGCTAGCACTCTACCACTTGAGCCACAGCGCCACTTCCAGTTTTCTGGTGCTTAATTGGAGATAAGAGTCTATCAGCCTGCCGGGGCTAGCTCTGAACCGTGATCTTCAGATCTCAGCCTCCTGAGCAGCTAGGTACAGGCGTGAGCCACCGGGGCCCAGCTTCTAGAACTCAATTTTTAATAGGAGTTTGTTGTTATTAAGTTGTGGAGCAAGCCCTTGCCAGGGAGGTTTGACAGATACCCATTGTCTTGGCCCTATCCTGGCAGGCCATGCGAGGGTCTGCGTACCCTCCGACCTGTGAACTATCAAACGGGCTTTGCCTCCTGTGCTTGGACCATGAGGGAAGGTAGGAGCTCCAGAAAAACTGAGGCTGGCATGGAAGAGGTTCTCACAGCTGGGGCACAAAGAAAGAAGTTGGAATCCACAGGGCCAGAGATACTGGTCCTCAGGGAGCAGAGCAGCAGCCTGCCTAGCGCTGCATCTCCTACACCCTCCTGAGGCTGGGCTTAGCCAGACCACTCAGGGCAAGAGGCTCCCCAGCCCAACCCTCACTGCCCCACAGACATAGGGGACCTGGGCCTCCAAGCTTGCCAAGTGTGGTGGCTCATGCCTGCCATATCAGCTACTCAGAAGGCAGCGATGATGGTTCAAGGCCGGTCTGGACAAAAAATAAATAAATAGTGAGACCCCAATCTCAAAAACTAACTATGGCAGTTCACACCTGCAATTCCAGCTACAAGGGAGATGAAGATGGAAGGATCACAGACCAAGGCTGGTCAGGGCAAAAGGATGAGATCCTGTGTGAAAAACAAACACTAGCCAGGCACTGGATGGCTCATACCTAGAATCCTCGCTACTCAGGAGGCTGAGAGCTGAGGATCATGGTTCAAAGTCAGACCAGGTAGGAAAGTCTGTGAGACTCCAATTAACCACCGGAAAGATGGAAGTGGTACTCAAAGTAGTAGAGCAGTAGCCTTGGGTGAAAAAGCCCAGGAGGGTCTGGGAAGGTGGCTCAGTGGTAGAGCGCTTGCCTTGCATGCATGAGGCCCTGGGTTCGATTCCTCACCACCACATAAGCAAAATGAAAAAAGCCGGAAGTGGTGCTGTGGCTCAAGTGGTAGAGCACTAGCCTTGAGCTGAAGAGTTGAGGGACAGCACCCAGGCCCAGAGTTCAGGCCCCAAGACCAGACCCAAAAAAAAAAAAAGAAAAAGCCCAGGAACAGCACCAAGGCCCTGAGTTCAAGCTCCAGGAACAACAAAAAAAATAAAAAATATATAAAAGAAAGGAAAAGAGAGGAAGGAAGGAAGGAAGGAAGGAAGGAAGGAAGGAAGGAAGGAAGGAAGGAAGGAAGGAAGGAAGGGGAAGAGAAGGGAAGGGAAGGGAAGGGAAGGAAAGGGAAAGGAAGGGAAGGGCAGGCTAAAAGCAAAGCAAAAAGGACTGGGAATAGCCGGGTGCTGGTGGCTCTCACCTGTAATCCTAGCTACTCAAGAGGCTGAGATCTGAGGATCACAGTTCAAAGCCAACCTGGGCAGGAAAGTCTGTGAGACTCTTATCTCTAATTAACCACCAGAAAAATGGAGGTGGTGTTGTAGCTCAAGCGGTAGAGCGCTCTCCTTGAGCTGAAGAGCTGAAGGACAGTGCCTAGGCCCAGAGTTCAAGCCCCATGACCAACAAAAAAAAAAGGACTGGGATGTGGCTCAAGCAGTAAGGCACCTGCCTACCAAACACAAGGTCCTGGGTTCAAAGTCCAGTACAGAAAGAATAAAGAAGGAAGAAGGAAAGAGGAGCAGGAGGAGCAGGAGGAGAATTCTTCTAGAGTTAGCCAGCTGAGGCCTGGAGGTAGGACTGGGTTCCAGGGCAGGACTGAGATGGCCCACCCAGGGCTTGATGGCCCCTTGGATGTGGCTGCAGGCCAGCTTTGTTGGCAGAGCCAGGAGGGCAGGACACAGTGGGTGTCAGGAGAGGGAGACTCACCAACTTGTTGTTGTCATAAATGTTTTCCTTCCGGAGGGCACTGAAATTTCTGGAAGATAAAACACGAGAGTCAGCAGGTGCTGGTGGCTCACAACTGTCATCCCAGCTGCTCAGGAGGCTGAGATCTGAGGATCGCCAGTTCAAAGCCAACCTGGGCAGGAAAATCTGTGAGACTCTTATCTCCAATGAACCAGCAAAAAGCTGGAAGTAGAACTGTGGCTCAAGTGGTAGAGCATCAGCCTTGAGCACAAAAGCTCAGGGACAGCACCCAGGCCCTGAGTTCAAGCCCCAGTACCAGCAAAATCATCAACAGCAAAATCTATGTATCCAAAGCAGAGAAAGCAGGGACCCAGGGTCCCCAGGGACATCTTGCCCCAGCGCTGCCCCCTGCCACCAGGAGGGGTACTGGGAATGAGATCTTGAGCCAGTTTGAAGAGGGCAAGTTGGCACCGAATAGTGATGCAGTCTAGAGCCCTGGCCCCCACCGCCTCCCCTGGCACAGACAGGTGGCCATCATGGCTTTTGTAGCTCAACCTTCACCTCCAGGCTCAGGGAAGGCTGAGCTGTTTCCCACCAGAAGTGGCAGGAGACAGGCCCAGAAAGGTAGAGCCACCAGTCCTGGGTGGTCCAGCCAGCACACAGCTACCTTGAGGTTAAGGTCCCTCAGCCTCCTTGTTTCCTGCCCATGGGCTAGGGCGACTCAGTACCGACTGGGGGAGGGGGTACCCTTCCAGGATCCTCAGTGTTGAATCCATTAGAGCTCCCCATCCATGGCCACATGGGTACACCCTACCCCACCCCCCACCCCCAACCAGCCTGGGTAGTGGGGTCTTCCTGAGAGGCCATGGGTGTATCTCTTCCCCAGATGGGCCCTGAGCCCCAGGATACGGAACATGCCAGACACAGGCCCAGCATGGCCTGCCCCAGACCCCGGCCACCCACAGCCATGGCACACATGGGTGCCACCCTGGCCCCACAGTGATAAAGCCACCAGCAGAGCCCTGCTCCCACAGCCAGGGAGCTCTGCCCTGTCAGTGGACTGGATTGTTCTGGAAGCTTCCTGGCACAGAGGAGTGGGGTTGCAATCCTGGGCTGTGTCCTCCTCACCCAACTCCAGCGTGTGGCAGGCACTAAGCTCTGCTTTCCTCCCAATAGCCTCGGTTTCCTTCTCTACAAGCCTGCCTGCCTTCCGCTCCTTCCTTCTGTACTGGGGCTTGAACTCAGGGCCCCATGCTTTTGCTTAGCTTTCTTGCTCTGGTCGGTGCTCAACCGTTTGAACCATGCCTCCAGTTCAGCATTTTGCTGGCTAATTGGAGATGGGAGTCTTGGACTTTTCTGCCCAGGCTGGCTCCAAATTGTAATCTTCCAGATTGCAGCGTCCTGAGCAGCTAGGGTTACAGGCATGAGCCTGTCCTTTCTCTCTCTCTTCCTCTCCTTCCTTCCTTCCTTCCTTGCTTCCTCCCTCCCTCCTTCCCTCTCTCCTCCACACTGTCTCTCTGTCTCTCTCTCTTTGGTGGTACTAGGGCCTCCAGCATGCTAGGCAAGTGTTGTAACCCTGAGCCACGCCCCAACCTAGTGCTGCATTCTAGAACCAGGCTGGGCACGTCTCAAACAACAAGGGCAAAGGTGCTACCTATCTGCGTCGGCCCAGCCTGGCACGAGCTAGCTCCAAGTCCACGCCACCAGCAGAGGCTAGGCCTCACTGGGCCCGTCCCCCATGAGGCCCCCCCAGAGGCAGACCAGAAGCTCACTTTCCAGGTAAGCAAACTGAGGCCGGCAGCCGGGGGCATCTGTGGGGCAGTTGGCCACCTCTCCCCTTAGGAATGTCCGCCGCCATCCGGCCTGGCCATCCATCAGCTCTGCGTGCCAAGGGGACTCAGCACTTCCGGCCACCATGACCACCTCCCAGGTAACGCGTACCAGATGTGCGGACCACCCCGGAGCCAGGCGTCTGCACGGCTGCACGCAGGAGAGCCCCACGGCCTCTGTCCAGAGGCAGGGTGGCCCAAGCACAGCCAAGGGCCCGCGGTGGCCAGCCGGGGTCCAATACCCCCGCCATGGTCCCTCTGAGCTCAGCTAGGGGTGTTGGGACCCCCCCCTCCCCCACCCCTCCAAAAGTACCCCCTCCCCGCCACCCGCCCTCTCCCTGGCCTCAGTGGCCGGCTGGGCAGGCAGGAAAACAAGCTCTGTTTTGTATCTAAACAAAGCAAAAAGGGGCCTGAGCCTGTTCCATCTGCCTCCATCCTCCCTGGGGGGCCTGGAAGACCATTCCCCCACCCCAGAGGGGGTGCCCCAGAACCTTCTGGAGTTCCCTCCCCCACAGCAGCACACTGAGCAGGGCGCTGGTACTCAGGCTGGGGATGAATGTTCCAGGCTCACACCAGCCATCAGAACAAGTCCAAGCTGCTCCCCTGGCCTCTGAGCCTCCACCGAGGGGCAGAACCACCCCGGCCCATCCTCAGCCACACCACTCCTGCACCCGGCCCAGACTCAGGACCTGGCCCTGGCCTCAAGCTGTCCCCTGTGACTGCACACTCCGTGCCGGCTCAGCCGGACTCTCTGGCCACGTCCTGCCCTCAGGACCAGAACTCAAGGTGTTCTCTCAAGTTGGGCCATTTGATTTGAATGTGAAGCATTAGGAAAGAAATCATGTGTGGTCAGGCATAGGAGCATATGTCTTTAGTGTCAGCCACTCCAACGGGAGAAGTAAGGCACTCATAAGTTTGAGGCTAGTCCAGCCAAAAAGTTCATGAGATCTCATTCCAACCAATAAAAACTAAGTGCTGTAGGGTGCACCTGTCATCCAGGCTACATAGAAATCATAAAGAAAAGGATTGTGGAAAACAATTAAAGGAAAAAGAGCTGAGGATGCTGGGCACCAGTGGCTCCCACCTGTGATCCTAACAACTCTGAGACCTGAGGATCACGGGAGCCTGCCCAAGCAAGAAAAGTCTGTCTTGGGGCTTTAAGTCTGGCCCTGGGCATTGTCCCTGAGCTCCTTTTGCTCAAGGCTAGCACTCCACCACTTAAGCCACAGCTCCAATTCTGGCCTTTTGTGTGATTAATTGCAGATAAGAGTCTCAAGGACCTTCCAGCCACAGCTAGCTTTGAACCTCAATCCTCGGATCACAGCCTCCTGAATAGCTAAGAATACAGGCGTGAGCCACTGGCATCCGGCTTCAGAGTCTCCTATCTCCAATTAACCAGCAAAAAAACAGAAGTGGAGCTGTGGCTGAAGTGGTAGAGCACCAGCTTTGAGCAAAAAAGCTAAGAAGCAATGCTCAGGCCTTGAGTTCAAGCCCCGGTAGTGGCACAAAAATAAAATAAGATGTGTTTACCTACTACTCCAGGGCTCCCAGCACATGGCTAGGTATACAGTTAGCATTCCATTTATGCTTGTTGAATTCATTCATTCAGTGTGTGTGTGTATGTGTGTGTGTGTGTGTGTGTGTGTGTGTGTGTGTGTGTGTGTGTTACTGGGGACTGAATTTAGGCCCTTGCCTCCCATTTTTGCTCATGGTCGGCACCCGAATGCTTAAGCCACACTCAGGAGTTGGAGTCTCATAGACTTTTCTGCCCTGGCCAGTCTTGAGCCTCAATCCTCAGACCTTAGCCTCCTAAGTAGCTGGAATTATAGGCATCAGTCACCAACGTCCGTCTAGCTTATGCTTTTAATAGTAGCCTAATAAATAAATTGGTGGGGTCTAGAGGTGAGCGGTGCCATAGTTCACTGGCCAGCTGCCTGGCGATGCATGTCCAGCCAGGCCGCCACAGGCCCCTCTCTGCCTGCCTCCCGCCCACTATCCACCATGGAATGTGAACTTCAGCTGGGGAGGGAGCCAGCCTCCAGCCCTAGCACCCCTGGAGGCAGTGACCCTGGGCCCAGGCCAAACCTCCAGCTGGCTGACTTATTTCCTGGAATACAGAAGGAGGGGAGGAGGGAGCACTGGGCAGGGAAATCCCCAGCACATGGAGAGTTAACCCCAGGAAAAGAGAGCAGAGACAGCAAGACAAATGGCACAGGAATGAGGAGGGATGGGGGGGGGGGGGGCACCAGACCCAGCAGAGCTGGGTCCCGGGGTGGGGGTGGGGGAACTAATGCCCAGACTGGCCATCCTGCCATCCTGGAAGGCGACAGCAGAGGTCTGGGCAGCAGGCCCTTGGGCAAGGGAACAGAAGGCTTCTGTCCCCAGGCGGCTTCCTGCTGACCGCAGCCTGAGTAGGATGGGAGGTCAGAAGGGAGACAAGGCTGCTGCTTCTGGGGTTCCAGATGAGGGGCTCCCCATGTGATGTCCAACAGCAAGCCGAGTCATGGACCTGGAGCTTCCCGGGGTGGAGGTGGGGGATGGCCCTGGCGATCAAAGCCCATCATCTCCACAGTCACCACTGCCTTCTGCCACTTCTGCCTGTAGTCCCCGCACAGGCCTCACAAGATGAAGGAGCCCAGAGAAAGTGCAAAGGACCCCACCAGAATCCACACAACACCGACTTCACTTGACAGCCTCCCCCGTGGGGAGAGGGGGAGGGAGACCCCCCACAAGTCTCGCAAATGGCCCCTACTTTGGTCTGCAGAGAGGGAGGCGGGCAAGAGCCCCCCTCTCTGCCTGCCTGAAGGGCTTCTGCCTCCAGCCCAGCTCCACCTCTGCCACAGCCCAGTCCAGCCCAGCCTGCCTGAGGTCCAGAGGAGAAGGGTAGGTCTGTGGGCAGGGCTGCTTGTGTTGGGCGGGTCCCACACACCTGGCAGCCAATGACCTCATCACAGAAACCACCCCTGGGGCAGCACCAGGGAGAAGTTCAGCTGGCAAACCCACAGCCCTGAGTGGGCAGACTAGCCACCTCTAGGCGGGTGTAGCTGTGGGGCTGATCTCTGAGCCCCAAGTTAGAGACTCCCACAAACCTCCTGGCCGGGGGGGGGGACAGTAAGCTCAACCATTGGGGGAAATTAGGGGTACAGATACAGATGAAGCCCGGCCCCCACCTGGCTGGCTCCCAGCCCAGACCTGCTCACTCACAGCTGCTCTCCTTTGAGGGCCAGAGGAAATACGTTCAAAATGCAGCAGGAAAGTCTGAGGTCAGACCAAAGAAACGACTTCCTGGTGGCAAAGCTGGGGATAGGAGACAGGAAGTCCATCTTCCTGCTGCTACCAGAGGGTCTCCACCACAGGAAGAAAAGGACAGGGGTGCCAAGGGCTGCATTGCACCCGGCCAAGGTCTGACTTCAGTCCCTCCATGGCCTGAGCTCAAGCCTTAGACAGGAGAAGCAGATCAAGGCTTTTTAATGAGGAAACCCTCCAGCCACCACTAGAACTCCACACTGGGGGGGGAGGGGGAGGACATGACACAGGACACGGGACGTGGGTCTCAGTCTGACATCCCATCAGCTCATCCAGCCCCTTCCATACCCTGACTCTGAAGCCTGTCATAACCACATGGTTGCAGACTTTGCACACAGCAACCTGTGGCCCCCACGGTCCTGGAGGCCACAAGTCCAAGGTGTTCAGAACTGGGCTCTCTCAGGAGCTCCAGAAGCTTCTTCCTGCCTCTTTCAGGAAGTTTCAGGCATCCCTTGGCTTGTGGCCCCATCCCTCCCTCTTTGCCACCTTGGTTCCCGGGCCTCCTCTTCACTACAGCACACAAGCAAGGACTGAGCTCCTAGGCCAACGACCGAGCTCCACCTGTGTGCCCTGATCTGTGGAACTCCAGTCGCATGCAGGTATCAATCTGGTGAAGTTCCAGGCACATGGAAGACACCATGAATAAAAAGAGTCCCAACTCTCTGGAGGTGACATTCCAGCAAGTTGGCAAGATAACTCCACCCCACGTGCCTCCAGCCTCGGTCCTGTCATAGCCTCTCTGCCCTCTAAAAGTTAATCTCTTATGGGGTCAGCTTCTGTTTCAGGGGATAGGATATTTGGAGGCTAGCACACACACACACACACACACACACACACATACATACACACGTGTGTGTGTGTGTGTGTGTGTGTGTGTGTGTGTGTGTGTGTGTGTGCACGTACTTCTGCCTCCCTGTGGGCCAGGCATACATGAACCCATGACCTCTGCCCTTAACAAGCTGGGAGCAGATGGAAACCTTCCAGAGCCGGAAAGGCCCCAAATGTCCAGCCACAGCCATAGGGCCAGCAGACAGTGTCACCCGCCCAGGTCCACTTAAAGACTTGTCATGCTCTTCCCCCTGGACTGCCTGGGCCAGGCCACCAGCCAGCCTCCCCCTGACCCCTGATGGAGCCCGGCCATGGGCCTCTCCATGTTTAGGTCCTAATCTTTGTCACCATGTCCCCAGCCCAGCAACCACCAAAGCTCAGCTTGAGCCAGGCGCTGGTGGCTCACCTGATATCCTAGTTCCTCAGAAGGCTGAGAGCTGAGACCTACAATTCAAAGCTAGCTAGTCCATGAGACTCTTGGCCCCAGTTCACCAGCAAAAAGCTGGAAGTGAAGGTGTGGTAGAATGCCAACCCTCCTTGAGTGAAAAATTCCTCTGGGACAATGCACAGACCCTGAGTTCAAGCCTCAGTACCAGCACAAAAAGACCAAAATCGGGGGGGGGGGGTGCAGGGTGACACGTGTCTGGGTGAGGAGCAGAGATGGCTGCCCAAGTGCCACTGAGAGACTTGGGCAGCTTAAAAGATGCATTTCACAACCCCAGGGCAGGAGCCCAGCCTCTTGCTCAACACTCCGGCATCCCAGGCAAAGGGAGCTGGGTTTGGGGAAGAGCTGTGGTCAGACCTGCCTGACTCTGACACCGCTGTGTGATGTCAACAGGAGCCCGTGGGCTCTGGACCTCCACCTCCCTGTGTGCACAGTCAGGGTGGTAGCTAAGCTGCCACCCTCGAGGCATCGTCCCTGGCAGACACCCGCCCCCCATCCCAGCCAGGCCCTGGCCCCAGCCACTTCTCAGGACGATGCTTTTCCCAGAGGGGCCTGGGCTGCAGGTGGCTTTGTGAGCCTCTTTCTGAAACCCCAGAGTGTTTGCTGAGTGATTAAGTTTTGGAACTGAGTCAAGCTGGGGCCTGTCCCTTGTCCACCTCCCAGGGACAGGACTCAGTCTCCATGTGACCCTAAGGTACAGAGAGAGGTACAGGGTGACGGTTCAGGAGTTCCTGCTCTGTCTGTCTGTCTTGGTGGTGTCTCTAGTCTGCATTCTCAGAGGGGCCTGGACAGGCTGGGGGGTGGGGGGGAGGCCAGACCCACACTCGCAGCCTTGAGTGACCCTTTTTTCCACCAGACCCTAGGACAATGTAGAGCCCAAGGGAGCAACGCTCTTGGCTCAAGGCACCATCTTGAGTCACCCCTGACTAAGCGGGCCCGGGACGGCCAGGATCCTGGCGCAGGGCCCAGGGGGACGGCCCAGAGGGGGGTCACTGGCCGCAGCCTGGAGGCTGCAGGGTGGGCCGTGCGTGGCAGGCCCCGCTCCGCACAGCCAGCGGGCGGCCCACGGGGTGGGGGGCGTGTCCGCCCGCAGGCCGGGCCTCCGTTTCCCGGTCTGCGGCCCCGGGGGCGGGCGCGGCGGCACTCACATGAGGTCGGGCCGGTGGCGGTGCAGGATGGCGCAGAAGGCCAGGCCGTCGCGGAACGACGTGGTCATGTTGGTGATGCTCACGTCCCGGTAGCCCTCGCACTGCTGCCGGCACCACTCCTGCAGGGCTTTGATGGCCGCCATGCGGGCGGCGGGACGGACGGGCTGCTCCCGACGACCCTCGACGCCGGCCCGGCTCGGCCTGCCCGGACGGACGAACACGGACGGACGCCAAGACGGACGCGACGACCCGCCGCCGCGCGCGCGCGCGGCCCGGCGCGGAGGACAATCGGTGCCTGCGGCCGCGGGACCCAGAAGCCGCGGAGCGACCGCAGGCCCCGCCCACACCACACACGCTCCCCTCCGGCCACGCCTCCAGGAGGCCACGCCCCTGCCACCGACGCTCGGCATAGGCTCCTGCTCCTGCGACCCGCCCCTCTTTCCAGGACACGCCCACCAAAAAAATCCCGCCCTCTGGGAGGCCCCGCCTCCCGCTGTCCGGATCCCGGGAAGGGGAGCGGGAGCGGGGCGGGACCTGGACGCAGGGCGGTTCCCTGCAGAGGCGTCGGGGTTTTCTTTCTCTTCGAAGCTCCCGTTCCCACAGCCCCATGGGAAAGTGAAAGGGAAGGGCCTTGCTGACAAATGAGGAAACTGAGGCTGGGGCAGACCCAGCCTCCTGGGCCTGCAGGAGCCCTTGGTTTTCGCAAGCCTGGTGCGGAGGTGCCAGGCAGGCGGGGATCCGGCCTGGGCTGCCCGCCTAGAGGGAAATAGTGAGCTACAGGGGGACAGAGTGGGGAAACCCCCAGGGCGTCCTCTTCTTGGGGTGTGTCCCCACCCCCACCCCCTGGGAGTGTGTGCAGGAACTACGATTCTTGGACACCTGCTTTCTCCTTTCCCACATGGAGCAATGTGTGGAATTACATTGCCCCAGGGGGAAGCCTGTCTGTGCCACCTGGACTCATCTAAGGAGCCGGAAGTCTTAGCTGACCTTTCGCAGCCAGGCCCTGAGCCTGCCCAGCAAGCTTCTGAGGAAAGACGACGTTTCCTGGTAGTGGCCCCTGGCAGGGATCCAGGCAGCATCTCTGCCCACTGCATAAGCACGCAGCAGAGACGGGGGCGCTGCCTGAGGAAGTGCCGGGGTGGGCAGCCTGCTGTCCAGTAGTGCCAGCGAGTCCCATCATCCCAGGCACCACGCCAGCAGGGAGATGCTGGTCAGGAAGCGCCTCATGAGGTGGGATCAGCACCCGAACTCAGGTCCGGAGAGTTGGGGCAGGACGGCCTGCCGGGAGGCAAGGCGGCAGTAACATAGAGCCAAAGTCAGGTGTTCCTGACTCTGGTGGTCAGAACTAGCCAAGCTGGTGAGGAAGGGAAAAACCAAGTGCGTGGGACAGGGGAGCACATAGTATGGATGGGACCTACTGGGCGATGGCCAGGGTTCCAACCTCAGAAGCCACCCAGGGACCCAGAAGCCCAGCCCTCCTGTGACCACAGTGGCTGGAGGCAGCACTTGAGAGGATCCCCTGGAACCACCAAAGATGTCCCCATCAGCCCTTCACGGAGGGGGGGGGTCCCCCAAACCAGGAACCAATGCCCTCCAACCCACCTGCCCTGGCCCTTGTCCAGCAATGCTATCACCCCTGGGCCACCCTGGGCAAGAACCGCAGGATCTTTCTGGCAATCACTCTGCTCAGCCCTCTTCTGAATAAAGTCCACTCTCTTTATCAGGGCCTTCCAGGCTCGGCTTATTGTGGCCGCTCCCCGGCCCCACCCTGCCACGCTGGTGCTTCTCCAAGGTTCTGCTCCTCTGTGGCGCCAGCCCCCTAAGGTTACCTCTTGTGCCTCTGGATCAGACAAGGAGCCTCCCTCCTCAGTCCCCCCTACTACCGCAAAACCTGGGTCAAGGATGAACGTCATACAGGGTAGCCAGGTGGTTCTGTGTCTTCTCTTCCAGCCCATGATCTCTGTCACACTTGTACTCAGCCCTGAGTGTGAATTCTGACCACAGCAGGTTCCCAGGGAAACTTTCCATGCGCCCCCCCTTCCCCCCCAGCCTGGCCAAGAGTTCACAGGTGACAGTGGCTGCTGAAATCAGGTAGCCCTGTGTGGCTCTGCTTCAGGAGTGGTTCTGGGTCAGGGACAAGGTCAAGGAGGACCAGCCAGAAGCACTGCCTTCCCCTGAGACCATCTGACAACCTTCACCTTGTTCATAACCGCATCTCTACCTGTGAGGAGGTCACAGCCCCTCCCCCAAGTGCTCCTCTGCCAGGCATACAGCACGTACTTCATGAATGCAGGGCTGTGTCCCTTCTACAAGTCACCTAAAGGCAGGGGTGGAACTCAGATCTCTAAGGAAGTTTGCTGATCGTGTGCCAGGTTCCAGTGGTCCTGCCTATAATCCCAGTTACTTGGAGCCTGAGATCTGAGGATCATGGTTACAAGCCAGCCTGGTAGGAAATTCCATGAGTCTCTTATTCCTACTTAACCACCAAAAAGCCAGATAGAGGAGGGGGAAAGCTAAGATATAGTGTCCAGGCTCTGATTCCAGCCCTAGTACCAGCAAACAAACAAACAAACTCTTTTATTGGGTCTAAAGTTGCAATACCACCAGAGAGTAGGAGAAAGTGCCTCTGGGCAGACTCCCAAGCGAGCCCAGCAGCCTTCTTAGGAAGGAGGTGTATAAAGTGTTTCTCTAGTCACAGTGCTATCCCTTAACTTTTTCTGTCAAGGCTGGTGCTCTACCACTTGAGCCACAGCTCTGCTTATTGGCCATTCCTTGGAGACAAGAGTCTCCTAGGGCTAGGAAGGTGGCTCAGTGGTAGAGTGCTTGCCTTGTATGCATGAGGCCCTGGATTTGATTCCTCAGCACACCGCCTAAGCAGAAAAAGCCAGAAGTGGCGCTGTGGCTCAAGTGGTAGAGTGCTAGCCTTGAGCTGAAGAGCTGAGGGACAGTGCCCAGGCCCAGAGTTCAGGCCCCACGACCAAGAACAAAACAAAACAAAACAAAAACGGCCTCATAGACTTTACTTTCTGCCTGGATTGGCTTTGAATTGCAATCCTCAGATCTCAGCCTCCAGAGTAGCTGGGATTGCAGGTGTGAGCCACCGGCATCCAGCTCCAGTCAGTCTTGAGTGGTTCATTAGCAGAGCTGGCTAAGCTGGTAACAGATTAAAGGAACACCAGCCAAGGCAGCATGCTCCAGGCAGCTGAGGAGTTTCAGATGGCCTGAGGCAAACAATGAGGCTGACAGAGGGTGGAGACAGGGAAGAATGTTTAAAGTGGAGAAAGTCAAACTGAAGAAAGACAGGAGGGTGTAAAGAATCAAAAAAGAGAAATGGCAGGGGCTGGGAAGGTGGCTCAGTGGTAGAGCGCTTGCCTTGAATGCATGAGGCCCTGGGTTTGATTCCTCAGCACCACATAAGCAAAAAGAAAAAAGCCGGAAGTGGCACTGTGGCTCAAGTGGTAGAGCGCTAGCCTTGAGCTGAAGAGCTGAGGGACAGTGCCCAGGCCCAGAGTTCAGGCCCCATGACCAGACTGTGGACTGACAAGGGGCCTCAGACACCCTGGGCCGGAGAGCTGTGACACTGCCCCCAACACACACAGGAGCCCAGGGTCCCAGGATCAGCACTAGCAGGTGCTGCCTGCTGCTGCAGCTGGGATTACTTACAGCGAGCT
The DNA here is from genome assembly GCF_019054845.1 of Dipodomys spectabilis. NCBI lineage: Eukaryota > Metazoa > Chordata > Mammalia > Rodentia > Heteromyidae > Dipodomys > Dipodomys spectabilis. Next base: position 11,795,737 of record NW_024870775.1, on the reverse strand, counting down.
GCCACCTGCTGCTGCCCGGCGCCCTCGCGCCTCGGGGCCCTGAGCCTCTGGATTGCCAGTCCAGCCCCTGGGCCTGGGGCATTCAAGAGCTTGGCACAGGCCCCACTGGAAGGGCTTCTCCTCTCTGCCCACAACTTCTACCCAGGTAGAGCCAGGACCCCGGGGAGCTTCTCAGACAAGCTGCTGGTACGCATTTGAACACAGCAAGAAAGGCCCACCCCTCCTCATTCCTGCTGTCCCTGCACGGGACCAAAGAGCAGCTGAGACCACGCTGTCCTGGAGACTGTGGCACCCTGGATCCCTCCTACCCTGTAACTCCACCTAATCACTGAGGCAGATCCCCCTGCGGCCAGGCCAAACCAGTGGGGTCCCACAGACAGCTACACAGTTGTCTTCCCCGGTACAGACTCCGCCCCCTCTCTGCCATTGCCCCTCCCACAGGGATTGGGCTCCCAGCTCACATCCCTGCTGACCAATCCCTAGTGCTGCTCTCTGGCCTGTCCCCATACCTGGGTCCCCCTCAATGGCTCCGGTGCCTAAAGCTTAACGTCCCTAAAGTGAATTCACGATTCCTCAGCCTCGGTCCTCCCAGACACAGAGTCCAGTCCAGCGGGAAGACCTTGGGATTGACTTTCAGAATGTGTCCGAGGATTTCCGGTTGCCCAGCCTGAACAACATGGCCTCCCTGGTCCACGACCTCCTGGGTCCAAACTACCAGCTTCGCCAGCTTGAATTCCTATAGAAACCCTCTAAGCCCGGTGCTGGTGGCTCACGCCTATCATCCTAGCTACTCAGGAGGCTGACATCTGAGGATCATGGTTCAAAGCCAGCCTGGGCAGGAAAGTCTGGTTTTATCCACCAGAAAACCAGAAGTGGAGCTGTGGTTCAAATGATAGAGGGCTAGCCTTGAGCACAAAAGCTCAGGGTCAGTGCCTAGGCCCTGAGTTCAAGCCCCACGACACACAATAAAACCTTCTAAAAAGGGTTATGAGCCCAAAATCTTTCTCTTTTTCCTTTCTTTGTGCAGATACTAGGGCTTGGCCTAGGGGCCCAGATGCTGTCCAGGAAATTTTTCACTCAAGACTAGTGCTCTATCACTTAAGCCATAGCTCCACCTCTGACTTTTTGATGGTTAACTGGAGATGATTCTCACGGACTTTCCTGCCTGGGCTGTCTTGGAATTGTGATCCTCAGCTCTCAGCCTCCTGAGAAGCTAAGATTACAGGCGTGAGCCACTGGGGCCGGACATGACCCAAAATCTTTAACAGTGGGCACTGTGTTCACATCCCTTCTGCACACGCCCTCACCATCATCTTCCCCCTCTCTCTTCGCACAGCTGTCTCTGAGACGTTCCTACTTCAGGTCTTTAGCACACACGGCTGTCCCAGCCTAGAAATCACTCATCCCCATGATTGCCTGGCTTGCTCCTGTGCTGCCTTTAGTAATTGCTCAACTAACCCTTCTCACTGAGGCCTTTTCTTACCCCTTGCCTAACACTGAACCCCAACTTCCCAGCCTTCCTTTCCCTTCCTGCATACCACCCCCACACACTCAAATGACCCCTGGAGGCCAGGGCTCTTGTCTGTTTCCCCAGCCTGAGTGTGGACGAGGCAGGAAGCGTCTGCAGGGTGACTGGATCCCCACAGTCTGGGGGCCATGGGTGCGGATCAGCGTCCAGGCTTCTGCGAGTGGGTGGAACCCCATTTGCTGGCTGCATTGTTCAATCTCAGCAGGACCAAAAGGAGGGGGAGCCAGACAGAAGGCCGGCTGCCACGCCCCCTTCCTCCTGAAGGCTTGGGGCCACAGGCTGCGGCCCTGTCCTGATGCTGACTCTGGCACTGCAGGGCACAAGGGTGTGAACACAGGTTGACCTCCCTAAGAAAGAAACACTAGGGGCTGGGAATGTGGCTTAATGGTAGAGTGCTTGCCTACCAGGCATGAAGCCCCTGGGTTCGATTCCTCAGTACCACATACACAGAAAAAGCCAGAAGTGGTGCTGTGGCTCAAGTGCTAACCTTGAGCAAAAGAAACTCAAGGACAGAACCCAGGCCTTGGATTCAAGCCCCCGGACTGGGGGAAAAAAAGGGGGGGAGGAAGGGGGGCGGAGGGAGAGAGAGAAGGAAAAGGAGAAGAAAGGAAGGAACACCAGAACTGAGGGCTGGTCAGGCACCGGTGGCTCACGCCTATAATCCTAGCTGCTCAGGAGGCTGAGATCTGAGGATCACAGTTCAAAGCCAGCCTGGGCAGAAAAATCCGTGATTTATCTTTAACCACCAAAGAGCCATCAGTGGAGCTGTGGCTCAAATGGCAGAGTGTCAACCTTGTGCTAAAATACTACAGCCCAGTGCCCAGGCTCTGAGTTCAAGTCCTAGAACTGGCACTAAATGACTGACTGACTGAATGAATGAAAAAAATAGAAGAGGGAGGAGGGGGAAGAAGAGAGCAAGAGGAAGGGGAGGAGGAGGAGGGGGAGAGCCAGAGGGAAGAGGGGGAAGAAGAGGGAGAGGAGGGGCAGCTGTGCACAAGCCCTGGGGCAGGGGTGCATGGGCAGAGCAGGTGGGGGGGGGCAGTTAGGGAGATTGTACAGCTCTGCACCAGCCTCTTCAGCCATCTCTACCCTCCATCTCTCATTGTGGCTGAAGAAACGGAGGTTCCAGATCAACCAGGCAAGAAACCAACCCTCACAGGGGAGGGGACTGGGTCCGGCCCCGCTGGTGTCCCGCCTGGTGTGGACACTGTGGTTGGGGGCAGGACTTCCTGGCTGGCCTGTGTTCTCACTAACACCTGTGATCAACAGTACCAAAAGTGAAGGGTCCCACAAGAAGGGGAGGGCCCAGCCACCTGCACAGGGGCACAGCTGGGGACCTAGAAGTAGAGCCTACCTCAGGCCGCAGCCAGCCCGGACCTGAAGCCACTGGGCACGGGGGACGCAATGCAGGCAGGATGGGTGAGGATCCTGCCGATCTCCATCCACGCTTCCCAACCAGACCCGCATGGCTCAGGCCCAAGGTCGGGGCGGGGAAGGGGGGTGTGAGGGTCAGAGGTGAGAACTCCAAGCAAGGCCAGGCTGCATGGCGGCATCCACACCGACTCACCCCATGGATGGATGGGGAGGGGGGGTCAGACATCTAGGGACCCCCTTCCTCCTGCTCCCCAAGTCCACTGTCAGCAAACGGTTCATCCAGCCGTCTTTACGGCCCCAGGTGGGAGAGGGAGGGCCACCTCCTAATTAATTAGGCCTGATGCTTGGGTCTTTAATAGCACATGCCCGCGGCCATCTGGGGACAGCGCGTGTCCCCCCACGGTGCGAGGCCCCTGCCGGCCTCCGGGAGACGCTGGCTGGCCTCCGGCGCGGGGGAGACCACGGGCCGTCTCTTCCAGCCCCGTTTCCCATTTCATTACAAATGGCTTTGCTGGGCGCGCCTGTGGTAACTCCCATTCCCATCCACTTTATATTAATGGCTTGGCCCGAACTGTAGCAGCCTAGCGCCGTGCACAATGCGTTATAAATATTTGATCCCGCATCTATAGTCCGCCATTTATCATTTATAACGGGTTACAAAAACATTATAAAACATTTACCGCACATTTATAGATCATTTTCGCCGACCACGACGATGTGTTATAAATACATTATTAACTCGCCTCATGCCATTTGTAGAAGCCTCTTGTAATAGGGCCAGGCTCTGTAAGCTCATGGTAAACAGGGCATGGGGCTGGCCGGTGGGTCAACAGGCAGCAGGACCTAGGGGGATGGAAGAATCTCGGCTTGCTATGATTGCTGTGTCCTTCACTACACCACAGCATCTCTCTGTTCGCATAACAGCAAGCACTGATAATTAATGCATCCTTATGTGGCCAGGACCTGCAGTGGGCAGGTGTTGGGGTCAGCTTTCCCCAACTTCACACCGAATGGCACCAGGTGGCCAAACCAAGATTGTAGGTGGTAAGAGATGACCAGGGAGAGTCCCATGAGCTAAGACCCACTCAGAAAACTCCTATTCATCCCTCAAGACCCACTTCCTCTCAATGACCTTTCCTAGTGTCCCAGGCAGAGCTGATATCTCTGGGGTCCACGCATCCACCCATGGGATCTAGAGTCCAGCTGATGCACTGGAAAAGCAGCCTTAGGGGTGTGGCTCCAGGAAAGGGTCAGGGTGGAAACTGGCCCTTCTAGTTTGTCCTGTCTCCTCCTCAGAGCGCTAACAGGTCACCTCCCAGGAGAGAAGGGGCCACTGTCCAGGGAGATGTCCAGCCTGTCCCTTGCCTGCCCTGCCGATGCCTGGCATGACCTCACTGGGCTGGCCAGGCTACAGGGCCAGGGCGCAGCTGCCCTCAGAAAGGGAGAGGGACTAGCTACGTTTCAGGACTCCTGGCCTCTCCCCACTCTCCACCTCACATCCCAGGTAACCATGGGCCTCCTCAGCCTGAGAGGCAGGGACGCCTCTGGTTTTCTGGGCGAGTGTGGGAGCCTCCCTCTCCATGGTGAGGCCAGCCTCTGCCCTGACCGTTTGAAGGTCAGGGCTGCTCCTGCTCTGCCTAGGGAGCAGGAAAGTGCCTCACCATGGCAGCGCCCATCCTGCCCACTGGTGGAGGAAGGCCAGGGATTGGCCAGGGATAGGCCAAAAGGGGAGTGGGTGGAGGATGCTGCCCTTTGACCCGGCCCCACCTCCCTCCCCAGCACCTGGGCAGGGCAGGGCCAGGAGGCCTCCATCTCAGGCCAGCCAGTGGGCTGGTGCTAAGGTGCTGCGCCCAGCTCCCCATGGCCAGTGCCTGGGGCGTCAGAGACGGGGACCTGGGTGTGGATGGCAGATGGCCCCAGGTCATGTCCTCCACACCTGGGCTCCCACCGACCTCCTGTCCTGGCCAGATGCCGCCTCAGTGGCACGCACAGGGTGAGGCCTGCCCACGTCCTGCTGGACACTGGCCTCACAGGTGGACCTCAACCCTCATCTCGGAGCCCTGCGGTGCCTGTGTTGGGGCGTACCCAGCATCACCGCGCTGGGCCCCCGGGTCCTGGCAATGGAGCCGGGGCGGGCAGGCCACCTGGGTGGGCCCTTTGTCCCTTGCTAAGCACCTACATGGGGCAAGGCACCCCTGGGCCTACGCCACCTGAACAGCCACCACATGGGACAGCTCAGCTTGACTCAACCTGGGCTGGAGAGGGGCCCGGACGGGCCTGGCTGGGCTGCAGGGCTGGCAGGAGGGGCCTGGCACCGCGTCTGCCCTGCAGGGCACTCTGCTGCCCCTCGAGCTTGGGGTGCCCCTTGCACACCCGTGGCACCAGGAGGGCGAGATGCGGAGGCAGCAGTCCAGGGGACACAAGTGGACACCTTCCCAGCTCATGCTCCACCCCAGGAATGACCATCCCCGTGGGGTGCCCCTTCCTCAGGTGGCGGGGTGCCGGGATGGGAGGTGCCGTGTGGTGGCCAGGGGCAGCCGCAGCCTCCCCGATGCACAGAGGCCCAAAGAGCCAAGAGCATCCTACGAGGCCTGGAGGTGGGGTGCTGGGCACACCCAGCCTTAAGCAGGGGCCAGGCCGGCCGGCAATGGGGAGCGCAGGGGTGAGGCTTCTCTGGGACCTGGGCCTGGAGCTTCAGGGCCATCATGAAGGGCGTGGGCAGCCTTCCCGGGTGACCGGATGGCTCGCCCTGCCTCAGGCTAGCCTCCTACCCATCTCGGCCTCCCTCCCAGGACCCTGAACGCAGGAGCCATGCTGCTCTGGGAGACTGGGGGCTGGGTGGGCGGATGTGGGTGACAGGCCAGGCCTGGACTTGGGGCTGAGTGTCCAGGGTAGGTACGGGACTGGATGTCTCTGGAGACCAAGGTTCCCCCACTAGCCCCGGGCCGCTTTTCCGGATTGCAGTGCCCCCTGGTGGAAACCAATGGGATTGCTGGGCAGAAGCCAGCACCAGGGTGGATGGGCTGGCAGCGGCTGCCTTGAAGCACTGCAGACAGTAGGGACCCCACTGGGGGGGAGACGGCCTGTCCTGCGGGCGGGGAGGCCTCTGGCTGCTCTGAGGATGGAGGGGAGACACTCTGATCCTGACAGAGGAAACGCAGTGGCCCACAGCAGCCTCCTGGTGGATGGGGATAATGGGGCATTGGCTGTTCCCACCCAGGCCCCCCCCCCCCCCGCACCCCGTAGCCTAGCAATGCCGTGGGCAGAGAACTCAGGGCCCTGAGGGCCAGGCAGGGCAAACAGCATAGGTGGCAGCAGTGGATGCAGACAGCTAGGCACCAGCATTCCCCCAGCAGTACCCCAGGAGCGGGCAGGTCCCCACCTCCGGGACTGTGCTTGGCAGCCCCACATCTCAGTAGAAGAGAGCCACGCTGGCCATGGGAGAAGACAGGACGCTGGGCACGAGGGACACAGAATGTTTCATTTGAAGCTGACCCTGCCTTGCAGGCACGCCAGCTGCTCCTTGCCTGGCACGTGTCCCCGGGGGCTCAGTGCCAGCCGCCAGCTATGGCATCTGCAGCCAGGAGGAGACCCTGAAGCGGCCCCCGGCTGGCCTCAGGCTGGTACTGGGGTGTGGCCGGGTGGGGCTCACATCACAGCCTCCATGTGCAGGATCTTCAGGGCCTCGGAGATCTGGGCACTGGTGTCCACCTGGCCGTACATGCCCACGAGGAAGGCCCGGTGCAGCAGCACGGCCGCGTGCTCTGAGGGGAGAGAGGTGGTCAGGGGCCGGCTTCCCGTGAGGATGTCCCACGCAGCAGAGGCGGGGCTCACCTTGGCAGAGCAGGGTGTATTCCGGCAGGTTCCGGAGGGCCGTCTGCATCACCTCAAAGTCCCGGCTGCCCAGGCAGTACATGAAGGTGGGCAGGAAGTCAGCCGCGGTGCTGCAAGAGACATGCTGTGTGTGGGGGGCCCGGCCCGTGCCCAGGACAGCGAGGAGTGACAGGTGTCTGGGCTGCCCAGAGGCTGCGGCGTGTGGGCTCACCTGGGGTTGTTCTGGATGGAGCGCAGCGCCAGGCTGAAGGCCAGGTTGCGGCAGGTCTCCTCGGCCGAGCTCATCAGCCGCTGCAGGTTGGTCTGGCGGGCATCAGGACAGGGCCGTCAGCAGGTGGCCATGAGCCCAGAGCTAGCCAAGGACAGCGCCTGAGGCTCCCCCAAGACCCTCCTGGGCCCCGCCCAGTGTGCCCCTGCTCACCGAGAAGAAGCCCAGCACCTCGGGCCTGCGCCGCGACATCTCATCTATGTCACTCAGGGTCTCCAGCAGGTCTGAGGGCAGAGCCAGCCCAGTGAGAGAGCCCAGCAGCCCAGCTCCCTGAGAAGCCCCCAACGTGTGCACCCCTGCCACTCAGGAGCTGCCATCCCAGGACCCCGAGGCAGGCAGTAGGCCTGATGCACTGGCCTCCCCAGGGCACTGAGCGCACGAGGCACACCAGCCCGCACCCCAGCCTGGGTGCCCTCCAGAAGCACCCCAGCCCCCAGAGCCCCCCGGAGCACACAGCATGGCTGTGGCCTGGACAGCTGGGGGGCAGGAGCCCCACTCACCCTCCACGGTCTGGCCCCGCGAGAGCCTCTTCATGTGCGGGGCCATGTCGGCCGCAGTCAGCGGGGTGGAGAGGGACACGCTGACCAGCGGCAGGGAGCCGGCCGAGCACTCATCTGCAAGAGGCAGAGGTCATGCTGAGGGGAGGTGACAGGCAGGGAGCCCCAGGAAGATGGGGTGTCCTTCCCAGGGGCTCCCCAACTGCCGCCAGGCTGAGAAGAGTGCCGGGCACACAGCAGGAGCTTGGCAAGCTTGGTGGCACGGAGCTTGCTGGGAGGAGACCCAGCGTCCTGGCTTTCTCCCACTGACCACAGGAAACCCACCCAGGCAATGAGCTCCCTCCCTGCCTCCCCTTGGCACTGCAGGGCAGCACCAAGGCCCAGCTTGGTGGGTGCCCCATTAGCACCCAGATACCTCTGGGTATCTGGGAGCCACCCTTAGTCATGTGCCCAAACCAGGGCTTCTGACAGCAGCCCGCAACCAGCCGCCAGCAGTCAGCGCCAGGCGCGTGGCTCGCTGGCCGGAAGACTGAGGCCCAGCTGCAGTGGGGTGCTGAGGCCCATTAGCGGCCCAGCAATGCCCCAGGATGGGGCTCGGCTGTGGGGGTGGCACGTCACATGGGCTGGCCACGCTGCTGGGGACAGCAGACCCACAGTACCCTCCCCCCCCCAACACCGCACCACACACGCACCCTCGCCCTCCTCATCCAGGCCCCGGTCGGCCCTGCCGTTGCAGCTGGGCAGGCTGAGCCCCGCCAGGAGGGACTTGAGCATCACCAGGTCGCTGTTGTCGAAGGACAGGTCGCTGGGGGAGGAACAGGCTTTCAGCTTGGGGACCTGGGGCGAGAGGGCGGGGCTGGGAGCAGGAGAAGGTGTGGCCGCCCAGGCCAAGGACAGCAAGGAACTGGGCAGCTCTGCTTCAGGGCAGCCCAGAGCACATTCATGGAGGGGTCCCTCCCAGCCCTGCCCAGCGCCCCCTGGCAGGTGCCGAGCCGCCCTGCTGCCACTCACTGCAGGGGCTCCGCGTGCTTCTGCAGGAAGGCCACAGCGGCCGGGGCGCTGCAAGTGATGTACTTGTGGATGAACTGCACAAACTTGCTGATGAAGGGCGCCAGGTGACGGGAGGACTTCCGGTAGTTCTGCAGAGGCCAGAGCCACTCAGTGCCCTTCCCCCCACCTGACCGCCGCTGACTGCCCCAACTCCTCACAGCAGCCCTCTGCTGACCCCATGGGGAGGGCTGAGGACGTGGGGTTCCCCCAGGCACATGGGAAGCTGGGGCTGGGCCGGGCTCTGAAGGCCCCGAGTGGTGGGAGTGGAGGCTACTGGGGAGCTGGGCTCAGCTACATGGCAGGGCCCCACCACAGTCCTGGTTAGGGAAGGTGAGGCCCGGGTGGTCGGCGCACCAGCAGCAGGCGGATGAAGGACAGCAGGCAGTCCCACAGCGCCCCCTGGTGCTCGCTCTGGAAGACGCGCGGCTGCAGCAGCTGCAGGATGCCCAGGACGTGCAGGAAGAAGGCCAGGTGGTTCTGCTGCCGGAACTCCTGGAAGTTCAGGTGCGTGCGGCCATGCAGCAGCGCTGCGATCATGGGCAGGTGCCTGTGACAGGCAGAAGGGCTCCGGGGTCACAGCTCCACCTGGAGTCAGTGGGTCCCAGACAACCCCAGATTTCCACAAGACAGATGCTGTGACAGGATGCCGCTGGTGCTGTGTCCAGGAACAGCTGCAGCTAGCTTGCTGAGCGCACGGCTGCGCCCATGGCTCCTAAACTACCAGTAGCCAGGGCCTGGGTTTCGGGGTGCCAGCCTGCAGCTACGGAACCCTTACATTACACTAGGGGTAGACATGCCCTGGCGTGCATGGGAGTAGAAGGGGGGACAGGGCGGTGCTCAGGGAGGCCCCCTGGACTGGACTGTAGGTGGAGGGCCATGCCAGGCCTGGAGTACCTGAGCAGCAGGATGGGGTGTGCCACAGCCAGCTTCCGACAGGCCATATTGGCATCAGCTACCCGGCTCTCGGATGAGCGGGAGTCACTGGTGTCGGCCAGGAGGGTGATAAAGCGGTGGATGAGCCCATCCAGCTGGGGGAGATGGGGGGGAGGCCAGGGAGAGGTGAGGACGAAGCAGTAGAGGCCGTATGCCCCCACCTCCCCTTGCCCTCCCCAGCCCTGCTCACAGCCCCAGTGTGGAAACAAGGCCTTCACTCAGCTGGGATTCATGGGGTGCAGGAATGCTGAACCGAGCCAGCCTGCCAGGGTGGAGCAATGCTACTGGAGCTGAGGGGGCTCCAGGGACACTTTTGGGGGTGAAACAATGCACCCCATGCTGATGGAGGCAGCAGCCTAGAAGCACGTGCATGCTGCACACCACCCACACGTCCCACTTCCAACCTGTGAGGGGACGGAACAGCTAAAGCACCCCTTTGCACCCAGAGGGGCTCCTTGGGGAGGACAAGGTAGGAGTGGGCCTTTGAGGGCAGCCGTGGTGTGGAGGGGCTGTGTGGCTCACCTTGCAGACACTGCTGCTGGCGGCCCCCTCACTGGGCAGCAGGACATCCGGCACAGGTACCCGCAGCTCGGGCCGCTGCAGGTACAGCTGCAGCAGCAGGTCCCGGCAGCGCTGACCCAGCACGCTACAAGAGACCACAGGGACTCACTGGGGTGGCCAGGGGCCGATGGGGCCAGACCCAGGCCAGGCCCTTGGCCAGCACTGTCCCGTGGCAAGGGGCTGGGGGTGGGGAGCACAGGCACCTGTCCCCCCGCTGCTGGATACAGCCCGTCAGGTGCTCCGTCACTCTGCGGATGCTTTCCTCGTCACCATGGCAGCAGCTGAGCAGCAAGGGCAGCCGAGTCTGAATGAGGGAACAGGCGGCCGCATCCCCATCCTGGCTCTTGGCCTCCGCCTCAGCGAGGATCAGCTCCACCAGGCTGGTGAGCTCTGCAGGCTGCACACGGAGCACCAGCTCCTCTCGCCGCTTCTGCAAGCAGGCACCGTCCAGTCAGCCCAGCCGCTGCACAACACACCGCACGGACAGCCCGCCGCCTCCCAGCACCTGCCTGAGGGGTGCGCTGGTCCCTGCCCTGCCAGATCCGAGGCACGTGGATGCAGGCCCAGAGGAAGTCCAGCGAGGCCGAGGGGTCAAACCTGGGGAGGAACACGTGGCTAAGCACAGGGAGCCCAGGGCAGCCACCCTGGGAAGCCACCACAGATCTGCAGAGGACCACAGCTGAGCAGCTGCTAGCAAGAGCATGCACTCAGTCTCGGGGAGCTGCTCCCCAGTTCTGCCCCACCCCACTCGGGGCCATTTACACTTGCACCCTGCTCCAGTGTGGACAGTAAGGCTGAGTTTTCTATGGACGGAGAATATGACCCAGGGATAAGATCTAGAAGACGGGATTGGGAAGGGGCCTGGCAGCACAGCTGGACACTTCCATCCTGCAGGGAGCATGCACAGCCAGTCTGGGTGACAGGCCACCCTCTGAACCCCTTAGGGAATGTCTGATGCCCTGGTCGGATGTCCTGGGTCCACTGCTGCAGAGGACAGTGTAGCCTGGTAGAGACAGCTTCCTGGCCTCCCACAGCACCCATGGGCAGGGAAGGGCCATGCAGTAGCACGGCCTGGATGGAGGACGGGCTCACCTCTGCTCTCGGCTCTTGCCCAGAAGGACACGGATACATCGGTGCAGTGTGGACCAGCTGGACTGGTGTGTGAAGAGGGCCAGGAGGTAAGGACGGAAAGATGGGGCCTGGGTGTGGCCTTTACCCTGGAGATGGAAGAGGCTGAGATGACCCCAACTGGGTGCAAGGGCTGACCAGACCTCGTGAGGTGGTCAGCAGACACCTCCTGGTACCGCAACCAGGGATAATTCCTGGAAGAATCTGAAAGCTTTCCCAAGCGCCCCACTATTTCTTCACCACCAATACAGAGAATGGCAGGGCAGCGTGGCGGTGCCCCAGGCTCAAATGATACTAAGGAGTCTTCCACCTCACTCCTTCGCCACCCTTAGCCCCTGCACCCCACTGTGGAGACCTGGAACAGCTGGAACAGGAGAACTAAACACACAGGGCAGCCCACCTCCCACCCCAAACCATATCCGGCTACCACAGAGCTGGCCCCATGGGCATCCAGGACCTGGGGCTCTGTCACTCTGGGCTAATGGATCGAGGCCTCAGGGCAGTCCCCATGGGTGGCATCCCCAGCTAGTACCATTCCCACGAATGCCCTCTGCCCTGTCACCTTCCTCCGTGAGAAGAGCAGCCTCCGCTGCAGGTCGGGACAACTGCTGACCACCTCGGGGTCCAGCATCTCCAGCCAGTCCACGAGCAGCCCTGACGAGGGGCCCAGCCTTATGGTCTCTGGGCTGTAGGGAGAAAGGAGCTCAGGGATGGGCTCATGGGGTCCCTAACCAGGGCTGTGGCTCCCACTCACCTGCCGCCATCTGTGTCCTGAGGGCCGGGGCCCAGGGGCTCCTCCTTCTCCTGCAGCAGCAGGGCACTGACCACTGCTACCGGCCCGGGGGCTGGGCCAGGGCTGGCAGACTCCACCGCACCCGAGAAGAGTGCAGTCAGCAGCTCCTCCAAGTGGGGGGATCGCACCTCGATGAGGCCCCGGAGCACTGTGCAGGACAAGGAGGACTGAGTGGGGCTGGCCACAGCTGCCACAACACGCCACATTGTGGGACATGCCAATGGGAGAATCCCCACCCTCAAGGCAGGCCTGTGCCGCGTGGCACCATGGCCAGGCACTACCTTTGTTGATGAGCTCCGGCTCCACGCTGCACTTGCCCCCCGACTTCAGGGTGGCAATGACGGCCCGCACGGTGGAGCTGACCACGTCCAGGTCACGGCGGAAACTCAGGGCCTCAGCCAGGTGCAGGAGGCCACTCCGTACTGCAGGAGGAGGCCATGGGCTTGGTCTCCTGTGCTTGGGGCTCCCAGGGCCCCACTCAACCCTCCCTCCAGGCCGGCACCGCTCCCCACAGTTGTTAGCCACACCACACTCTGGCTGGCCTGTGGTTTGGAGCCCTGGGTACTCCATGCCACAGTGCCTTTACCATCGCTGATCCTGTGTCTGGCCGAGTACTGGGTGGCGAAGAATTTGAGCTGGGCCTGGAGGGGGCCGTCCTCCACAGCCGGGCTGTCCAGCCACTGCAGCATCTGCATGAGCACTTTGAGGAAGAGCGAGGAGTAACCGGTGTCCTGGGGCACACAGCGCTGTGGGAGTGGCGGCTCATGGGTCCCAGGATTCCCCTCCTCTAGGACCCCAGCCTCCCCGCACTTCACCCCTCCACACTCATCCCTCTGCCAGGAGCGCCATGCCTCGGTACCTGGTACTGGTAAAGCTGGCGCATGAGTGGGCAGGACAGGAAGTGGCTGCGGTGCATGGCCATGCCAAGGGCCCCGCCATGCGGGGAGCCCAGCAGCGTGGCTAAGGCCTGCAGCAGGCGCACTGTCACGCCCGGCACCTCAGGATCCCCTTGGCGGACGCGGGCCAACTCCTGACCCAGTGCCTGCTGCAGCGCCAGGACGAGGGGGCGCGGGCTGGAGCTTGGCCACCGCGGGTCAGGGTTCAGCGGGAAGATCTGAACAGCAATACTGGGATCAGGAGGTGTGGGGCAGGCAGCTGAGCCCCCAGTCTCCCCCACCCACCCGCAGCCATAGGGACCCAGTTTAATCTCTGGCCTCAACTACGCCAACTGAGAGGCAGTGAACAGGATCTGCCACATACTCACGGGCTCCCTGAGGAGGGGGAAGGAGGCTTCATGGGGGCCTGGCACCACAGGGGCCTTCCACCTCTGCTCATAGGCGTGCTAAGGCAGAGGGTGGCTCAGCAGGAGCCCTGCATGAAGCAGGCCAGCACAGGCCCCTGCATGTGCAATGGGTGGCGGCTGGGCCCCACATGCGTGGGGCCAGACCACAGTGGCACTGGTACCTGCAGGAGCATGCTGGCCAAGTCATCCTCGGGGCCGAGCACCCGGACTTGAGCCCCAGCTCGGGTTCTGCCCTGGCCGGGAGGCTGATCAGGAGTGCTTTTCGGTTTTGGTGCTTCCATGCTGTCTGCACAGAAAGGGACACAGGCCTGGGCTCAGTCTTTCAGATCCCAGCAGGCAGTGGGGCAAATAGATCCCACCCAGGCCATAGCCACAGCAGTCAGCCCTGGGCCCCACAGTCCTGGGATGCAGGGAGAACAGACCGACACCGGAGCCCAGTGATGTCCCAGCACTGTCTGTACCACCGCAGGGACAGGCTGGCTGGAGGTCCATACCTCGCCGGGGCGGCAGTGAGGCTGTGAGCAGGGAGTGGAAAGTCTGGCCTCCAGACGCGCCTCTCTCATGTTGTACCTCCACCAGGTGAGCCATGTAATCTGCAAAACCACAGCCAGGGGTGGGGACCCTCACGTGGTGCTCCATAAACTTCCCCCAAACCAAGAGATGAACTGGGGGCTTGCCAGTAAAGATCAGTCTCCACAGGGCCCTGGGGCAGGGATTTCCTGCAGGATCTAGCCTCACTGGGCGCCAACTCCAGCTGTGAGTGCTTGCCGTGCCTTCCTGCCTGCCGAGCAGCCCCCCATGGCACAGGGGGGTGGCTTACTCTTGTCCATGATGTTCTGCTCCAGGGCCTGGGGGTCCTGGGCCACCGCCTGGTCCAGGTACTGGAGAAGTTTGCTCATGCTGGACACAGGGATGCCAAATGACTGGACGAAGAGCAGCAGCTGCTGGGGCTCCAGGTCCTGCAGGGCTGTGAGCACTCCGTTAGCAGTCCCAGCCCGGGCCAGCACTCCTGTGCAGCCAGCCAGGGGCTCAGAGCAGCAGCACAGCCAGCGTCCCCTCTCCAGCCCCTGGCAGGCCTCGGGGGCACAGGGACCTCACCAATGCCAAGGGCAACCAGGATGCTGGCTCGATGGACTCACTCTGGCCTGAGCCTTGTCTAGACCCTGCTGGTACCCTCCTTCCCATTGTGGCTGCCTAAACCCCACAAGTTGAGGGCCAACTGCGAGACACTCCAACCCTCCCCTCCCCTCCCCTCCCCCCTCCCCCCGCCACAAACAACAATAACAGCAACACCTGCCCTTCTCCCCAAGGACCCTCCTTTTATCTTCATTTCTCTCTAAGGACTCATCTCCAAGTCTCGGGAGCAGAGCCAGCCTGACATGCCAGGTCCCCAGCTGTCAGCATTGCTGGACACGGATACCCAGGTCCCCCTGAGCCCAGGCTTGCCACTGCCTGGCTGGCCATACCCGCATCCACCAGGCGAGGGACCTCGGAGCGAATCATACGCAGCTTCAGCCAGTCAGGCAGCAGCAGTGCCTCCTCGGATGTGTCTACCAGGAAGGCAGTGGGCAGTGGCTTCTTCTCTGGAAACCAGATGTCCAGCAGCTCCTGGAACTCACTGTCACCAGCTTTGGGAAAGACAGGTGGGAAGCCTCACCCCGGGCCCCTGCCTTGGCTGGGAGAACTGGAGACCTCTGGACCCTTCTAAGTGGGGGGCAGGGGTTGGGGACCAAGGTTTCCCAGGGCCCAAGGAAGACTGTCCTGCAGACAGGACTAGGAGTGCTGGACACTGGGCATACTAGTTTATTCAAGTCAGCTTGCTGTCCTGCAGCAGCTGGCTACATGGGCTTCTATAGGCTCAGGGATGGCGCCACAGCCTGTGACATTAGCCCTTGTGGGCGCATGTACCACAGGAACCCCTGCCCTATGGGTATAAGCTGCCTGGCCACACCATCTCTTCAATTCAGCTCCACACAGCCCAGGGGCCATGCAGGCTGGGGTAGCACGGGGCCAGCCTTCCCTGCTGCCCTGAGGGTGACACTGGGGTGACAGCCTTTACCTCCCTCCTACAGGTACCCTCACCCCCGTGCAGGGTTCCATGCCCCTCTCCTTGTGCATGCCTAGTCAGTAAGTAGGTGGCAGAGGAAGAATTCTTAGTGGGTGGGGAGAAGGGAAGGCTGACCACCAGATGAGTCGACCAGCCTAGGGCCAATAGGCCCTTCCCAACAGGGGAAGTTGGGCCATATGGGCAGCCCCAGGCTTGTACCTCCCCACCAAGAAACGCAGTCTCCTGCCTGGGCCACGAGGACAGGATGGCTCCTCTAGACAGCGCCTGGGCTCAGGGCTGGGGTTGTGGGAACTCTGCTGACCCAATCTCCTGGCTCAGGCAGTCCTTTCCAGGGGCCTCAGTTTACAGGCAATCACTACATGACCCCTGTCCAGGGGCAGAGAAAGAAAACCCAGAGGCAACTGCCAGCTGGCCACCACTCACCTCGGGGTGGGCCCAGTGTCAGCAGGATGACCATGGCGTGGACCACAAGGATGTGCATGGTGGCCGTCTCCCCGCTGCTCCAGCGCAGGAAGACTTGGTCCTGAGACTCCGACTGTGGGGAGGGAGCAAGGGGGGGACCCAAGTGGCTCAGGAGAGCTGTGGACAAAAGCCACCTTACCCAGAAATGAACCTCCTCGCCCTTCATGGGCCCCTGGTTCTCTTCCCTCCCTCCCCCGGCCATGGACGCCTTTGCCCTCACCCAGCTGTAGACTTCCTCGCCCTCTTTGCTCTTGCGCATGCGCCGCACGTAGCGGGAAAAGACAGACAGGAGGGCACCCAGCACGGCATCAGAGGTGGCGCTGCAGGAGAGCTTGGAGAAGAGGTGTGCCATGATGGTGGAGCGCTCAACAACCAGTCGGGCCACATCCTGGGCAGGATGAGGCTGTCAGAGGCTCCTGGGGTCTCTGCCATTAGTGTCTCTCCACCCCCCCATCCCAGCCTCAGTTATATGACCCAAGGCCAATCACACTGAGCGTGGAGCCCTCAGGGCTGCAGGCTCTCTCTTCCCCTCTGGGTGTGGATACAGCCGCCAGGCAGCTGGCAGTGGAAAGAGGGAGAGGTGACAAGGGCTCTCTCTGAATGTGAGTCACAGAAACACATCACAGCACCTCAAAGGTGGACATGGAGGCCTCTGCCCACCATCATGAGAAGCAAGAGGCATCAGGCCAGACACTTCCTCGATCTGCAGGATTGCCCATCACCAGGAGGGAAGGCCACGGTAAACCGTGTCCACCAGTACACTTATATGTGTGCCACAAGCACAGAAGACTGGCTCTGAGCTCCCACATGGACGCCAGATTGGCGGCATGAGGATAAAGGACTGAGCCCAGCATGCAAGTGTGTCTGGGATTTGGGTCCCAACGAGGAGCGCAGACTGTGGAGGAATCATGCTCTCAGTGACGCCATGTCTCACATGTGCATTGCTCAGGCTCAGAGCCGTGAACTTCCTGCAGGCCACACTGAGGCCGAGAAAAGCCACCAGGAAATCGAGGCACAGAAGCAGGATGGTGTGAAGGAGGGGACAGACAAAGGTCATGGACTCTCAGCTCCCTCAGCTGGCAGCACAGCTATCCAATCTCCAAGCCTTGTCCCAAACACTGCCAGGCCCCGTGGGAGGTGGCTCAGGGCTCCACCTGCCCACAACCAACGCCCCAATAGGTCTCAGGAAATTTCCCAGAAGTCAACAGGGCCTAAAGGGACACAGATGGCCAGGCCCCAGAGGTCCTGAGCAATGGCATGTGCACAAGGCCACAGCAACCAGGCTGGGCACAGGGAACTCTGCATGGGGTGCAGCAGCCCGGCCCTGGTCCCCATTAGACAGAGCTAGGCTGCTGGACGATCGCCGTCCCCCTCACCAGGGCCAGGTCGCTGTGTGGCCCCTGCTCCTCCACCGGTGTGTGCTGGGACAGGTAGACCAGGTAGGCACTGATGGTCTGGGGGTCTGTCTCCATGTGGATGGCCTGGGGAGAAAGGCAGGCTGCTGAACTGGTTCTTAGGGCAGGGCTGCAGGCCCTCCTGTGGCCCCGACCCCTGCCCTACCCTACTCTCCCTCAGCCCCTCACCTGCTGCAGCGCCAGGGCAGTGGTGGTCCTCACGCTGTCAAACAGAGGCAGCCGGGGCAGGTCCCGCAGCAGCCACTGGTAGCCCTGCAAGGCATCTGGCTCCCCGACGTCCTCCTCCATGGGGGGGTCCTTCTCCTCCTTGTCCCGCAGCCCACCCTCAGATAGCACCAGAGACAAGCCCTGCGGGCACACAAGCACAGCACCCTCAGCCCAGGCCTGGTCACCCCCGGGGCTACAAGCACTGCTTCCACGCATGCTTTGGGGAGGAGATGGAGCCCAGGGCTTCAAGCATGCCAGAATACAGTCTCAGTCACTCCCCAAAAATCTCACACCACCACCCAGAAGCCACGCCACACAAGTGACAAGGGTCCCAGCTATGTGGGCTGCGTGGAGGCGCTGGCCTTGTGCATGCACACAGCCTAGGGCGACCAGGTGCGCGTCCACCACCAAGAGCGAGCATGAGCCAGGGACACACAGGGAATCCCACAGCCCAGCTGGCACTCACCTTCATGGCCAGCACCCTGGAGGCTACCTGTGAGGAGCCCAGGCGCCGCAGGAAGTAGTCAAGCACCTCACACGTGGTCTGCTCATCCGCCTTCGGGCCCAGCAGCAGGTCCTGCAGGCGGCCCAGCAGCTGCCGCTGCTTCTGCTGCCTCTGGGGATGAGAGGGGCTCTGGGGTGAGAGGGGCTCTTGGAAGCTGCCTGCTGCTGCTGGACAGGCTGGGGCAGACTGGCACCAACCTGCCGCTTCTTGGCCTTCTGCTCCCGGCTCTCCCCCTCGTCCTCTTCCTCCCCCGACGCTGTGTCGTCCGCAGCGTCGTGGAGCAGGAACTCGCACAGGCACTGCACGGGCAGCACGTCCAGGGAGCCCTCACTGGACTGCACCAGGTCAGCCAGCCAGGGCATGGACTGGGAGGAGGCCTGGTGGAAAGGCAGAGACTCCACTGAGGCCAGTGAGCCTGCCCTGTGTCACGGCATGTCTGAGCTGCATGTGTCTGCACTGCCCTCTGGCTGCAGTGCCCCGGAGTCCTCCCGACTCCCCTACCTGGCGCTGGATGATGTTCAGCAGGAAGTCGGGGTTGCGGCTGCGACACAGAAGGTGTCCAAGACGCAGGGACTGGTTGAGGCCCTTCACCTGATCCAGGATGTGGGGGGGAGGCCTCCGGGGGGGCCCTCTGCAGGTCACAGGGGACATGGCATCAGAAAGTCACAGCACAATACTCCCAGAGCAACAGCAATGGACCCCATCCCACCCTGAGCCCCTGGGCTGCTAATGCTGGACCACATGCCAGGAGCTGGGCACTGAGGGTGCTCTAGGATAAGGCCTGCCCAGGCCTGGGCTCGAGTCGGGGCAGGGCGGGCATACTGGGGGTCCAGGCTGGTGAGCTGCGATAACAGGAGGCTGCTGCTCTCCGTGATGGTCTGCTTGGTGGACGCGGCGGCCAGGTGGCCCTCAAAGGCCAGGATCTCCTGCTTCTCCCGCTGGGAGATCTGCAGCTCCCGGTTGATCATCTCTGTCCGCGTCTCCTCGTCCGTCAGCGTGCACGGGGGGTACGAGTAATTGCTGGAGACCGTGCAGACATGGCCTTGTGACCTGTCTGCCAGGACAGCTCCGCCGGAGGACGCTCACAGCCCAGCAGGGGCCGCACCCGCAAGGCCTCAGCTGGAGGCTGCAAGCCCAGCCCAGCTGTGCCTCCTCTGGCATCGAGCTTCCACTCTCTCCAGACACTGCCATGACATGGCCTCCCCACAGGCTCGGTGCTGACACCCTGGCTCCTCCCACCCCCAGAAGAGCCAGACCCTCAATGGGCATGGACTTGAAAAGTATTTTCAAGCCCAGATACCCCAGGGATCAGCCTGAGATGTAGCGGTGTCCAGCCCTGAGCCAAAGGCCCTGAGGCGCCAGCAGGACTGGGTGACTTACTTGGTCATCACCATCTCCATGAGCATCTTTAGCGTGGGGTACTCCTCCCAGGCGGCCAGGCCTAGAGGAAGGAGAGCAGAGATGGGCCCTGCCCGCAGGCTGGTGGCCACCCGCAGCCAGGACCACCACAGCAGGAGGGCTCACCAATGTTCTCAGGGTTGAAGGCAGCAACCACCAGGAGCAGAGGCCAGGCTTTCCAGTAGAGGGTAGAGATGGCGAGGCTGGGGGGCTGGTACCTACAGGACAGAGTGTCCATAGTACGGGCAGAGGTTACCAGCTGTCCAGCTCAACCACAGCTCTGCACTAAGGCAGTGCACCTCAGAATGTCCCCTCCTAGTGATCCTTGGCCATGCCACGAACATGCACAGAGGCGTTTCTGGACCCCAAGAGACAAGGCCGCTGAGCCCACGCCGCCACTGACCCAACAGCGCTGAGCCCAGGCCACCACTGACCTTCCTAGCCTGGCTGTCCCATCTATGAAGGGGGTGCAAAAATAGATGATGTGTAAGCATTTAATGAATAGCAAGACACTAGAAACCCCAGAATCCATCAGGGCCCAACTGCAACATGTCAAGATCACAGGTGAGCAGAATTCAAGGAGAGTCTTTAGAGAGGACATAGCCTAACAAAGAGGATCTGAGGTAGACTTGTGACACACCAACAGCCTTCAGTGAAATATACCTAGTTATGGAAAGAGCACATGCCAGAAAGCTAAGGAAAGCTCATGCTTATAATCCTGGCTACTCAGGAAGCTGATCTGAGGATCATGGTTTGAAGCTAGCCTGGCAAAGAAGTCCAACTAACCAGCAAAAAGACAGATGTGGAGGTGTGGTCAAATGTTAGAGCCTTAGCCGGGCGCTGGTGGCTCACGCCTGTAATCCTAGCTACTCAGGAGGCTGAGATCTGAGGATCACAGTTCAAAGCCAACTGGGGCAAAAAAGTCTCTGAGACTCTTATCTCCAATGAACTACTCAAAAAAAAAGCAGAAGTAGGTAGGCTGGAAATGTGGCTTAGTGGTAGAGTGCTTGCCTAGCATGCAGGAAACTATGGGTTCAATTCATAGTACCACATAAACAGAAAAGGCTAGAAGTGGTACTGTGGTTTAAGTGGTAGTGTAAGCCTTGAGCAAAATAAGCTCATGATTCAAGCCCTGAGTTCAAGCCCCAGGACTGGCCAAAAAACAAAAAACAGAAAAACTCATTCATACGTAAAGCAGAAAGCAAGTAGGAATGAGGTGCCAGCAGGAAGCAGGTCTTATACCGGCCATGTGCCCAGGCCTGGGCCAGCGGCATACCTACTCACCCAGGTGGGAGCTGGATGTTCTCAGGGTGGTGATAGGTGCACAGGTTCAGAACGGCGTCGATCAGTTGGATCCTCTCCACCTTCAGTACTTCCACATCTGAAAGCCAAAGACACAGCTCCAGAGCCCATGCAATGCCACTCCCAGGGCAGTATACAGGCCAGGAACTCAGTCAGAAAATGGGCACGAGAGCAGCCAGAGGAAAAGAGACAGGAATGCCCAGCAGGCCATATAGCCACATTCTGGTCATCAACCTTTCACTGATCAGCAGTGGGGACACCAAGTTTAAGATCACGGAGCTGGGCACTGGTGGCTCACACCTGTAATCCCAGCTACTCAAGAGGCTGAAATCTGAGGGTCACAATTCGTATTTTTTTGTTGTTGTTGTTTTGGTTTTTTTTTGTCGGTCATGGGACTTGAACTCTGGGCTTGGGCGCTGTCCTGTGCTCTTCAGCTCTACTACTTGAGCCACAGCACCACTTCCGGTTTTCTGGTGGTTTATTGGAGATAAGAGTTTCAGACTTTCCTGGCCAGGCTGGCTTTGAACTGTGATGCTCAGATCTCAGCCTCCTTAATAGCTAGGATTACAGGTGTGAGCCACCGGCGCCCGGCTTGAGGGTCACAATTCGAAGCCAGCCTGGGACAGACAAATCTGAGAGATTCATCTACAATTAACCAGCAAAAAGCTTCAAATAGAGATGTTACTCTAGTGTAGAATGCCAACCTTGAGTGGAAAAGCCCCAGGGCTGGAAATGTAGCTTAGTGGTAGAGTGCTTATCTAGCTGTGAATCAAGTGGTAGAGTGCTAGCCTTGAGCAAAAGAAGCTCAGAGAGAGTGCCCAGGCCCTGAGTTCAAGACCCAGGACTGGGAGGAAAAAAAAAAAAGAATGCAAGGCCCCAAGCTCAAGCCCTGCTTCCCAATGGAGAGGGCAAGGCTGCCAATCCTCAAGGGCTCCTGCATCAACTCCAGGCCCTGGCCTCCCAAAGAACTAAGCACAGAGTGCGAGCCCCGCAGACAGCCCAGATCCTCACGTCAGGGTATAAAGAGGAGGGCAGGGCCATTACCGTCTGCCTGCACAGCCGCGGCACGCTTCACCAGGTGGTCAGCAAGCTCCATGGCATCCGCAGGGCCAAGCGGGAGCTCGCGGGACAGCCCAATGACCAGGACGCGCATGAGTGTATCCTCCAGGATGGGCACCTCTGAGCACAGGCGCAGGAAGAAGCTGCAAACGGCATGGGAGCAGCTGGTTGGGGGTGGGAGGGGCTGTGGCCCACCAATCCAGGAGCCACAGGCCCTGTTTGTGTGCAGGGGCTGAGGCCTTGGGGTCCCCCACCCCACCCCAGCCCAGTTCCCAGGGTCAAATGCACAGGGAAGCTTCGGTGGCCACATGATTACTTGTTTCCACAGCCTGCATGAGGCTCTGCTACCCCGGGGGACTACACAAGCCAGGGCGGCAGGATTCCCAGGAAGAATGGGGAAGGGATAGGACCCTGACCTCTGGTGGTAGCTGAGGCGGGCGGTCCCTGTGGCTGTGAGGGGGAGTCTGGGATGTGCAGGGGGTGGGGGGACAACCAACCAGGAAACAGAAGAGGCAGGAGTTGGGGGGCTGAAGGCAGGGCATAGGGGCTGGTCGGCTGCCTAGGGTGGGTGACTACAGACCCCAGCACAGAATGGCACTGGGGCAGTGCAGACGGGTTGGCCCTAGCCTGGCTGTGGTGTGCTCACTTGCGGTCACTCTCCGGCGGCCAGTTGTCCCACTTGTAGTAAGTCTCAGGCTGCTCTGTGAAAAGCACCTTGTGCAGGCTGCAGACAGACAGGGCAGGCTGTCAGGCGAGGGCAGCCACCCTCAGGCACAACACAGACAACGTTAGATGGAGCAGCCAGCAATGTCCAGGGGCCAGCTGAGTCCTAAACAGCCCTGCAGAGCAGCCCCCACCCCAGAGGCCCCACAAGTGGCGCTGACCCTCAGCGATCACATGGCCCCCAGCATGGCCCTCACAGGCAGAAGGCCACCATACCAGTGCACATAGTCCTTGGGTGCCAGCTTGCTGATGGAGGGGACAACAGTGTGAAGCCACCAGACTGCATCCCGCTGGATAGCGGCAATCTGGTTCTGGAAGGCGCGCAACACCTCGAGGTCTGTGAGGAGCAGCAGCGTTAGTGGCAGCGATGACCTCCTGTAGCCCCAGCCCTGGAGGGTAAGTGACCCCAGCACGGCCCCACCTTCCCTCCTGCCAGCCATGGGGAAGGCCTGCTATGGGCTTGGGGCCTCAGCAGTAGAAAACTCGACAGAGGACGAGACCTGGGTTGGGTCACTTTATGCCCTGGTGGCAGAAGATGGCCACTTGCAAGCACATCCGGTCTCCTCATGGCCATGCTGAAACTGAGCCTTCTCCCCATCTCTGCAAGCCTCCCCTAGGATGGCATTAGGGTCAGATGCCACCAGGCCTGGCTAATTGGGCCACGCCAGCACCAAGCCTTACTCCTTTTCTCTCCTTTGTCCCAGGCGATGCCTGCCTCCTTCACCTGGGCAGTGATGCCCAACATCATGGAGACTGCCAGCACATCCGTCACATGGACCACGAACCGTTCCTGCAGGGAGGGGCAAAGCGGCACAGTGGCACTTGCAATGCACCCCACGTTACTTAAGCACACGTGCATACAAGCTGTGCCAAGACGGGGGTCTTTACAGAGTCCAGACACCACCACGAGAGCTGGAGGACTGGGAAGAGGCAGGGCCCTAGCCTAGTTGAGGAGGTCCAGCCAACACGGCCAGTCCTGTACAGGCAAACAGCAGACTGTACGCAGGCAGATGGCAGGCAGCTTTAGGGTCTGAGATCTCCACCAGTCCCCCACTTCCTCTTGCACCCCTACTGTGGACTCAGGCCAGAGTGGCCACTCCCTCTCCTGCTTAGGAGACCTGCTTTGTCAGCCTCACCAGCTACAGCTCAGGTCACACCCAGCCTAGGCTGGGACGTGGAGCCCCGTGCGCACAACTGGCGGGGGTGAGGGGCAGCAGGCGAAGTGGGGGCACCTTGAACTCCATTTCCAAGTACTGGGGCTCCTTGCGCTCCTGCATGAGGCCGAGGCAGAAGGCCTGGAAGTTGATCTCATGCTTCGTCTGCTTGATGATCTCACGCAGCAGGGCGCGTGACGCCCGCAGGTAGTCATCCTTGTTGGTCAGCAGGTCCTGGAACACCATGGCCAGCAGCTGGGGCAGAGAGAGGCCGCCGACACCAAAATCAAATGCCAGCCAGGACAGGCATCCTGCCACATCCTTGGGCGGGGCCTCGCTCAGCCCCACAGGCAGCTGTCCCCACAAGAGTCTCCAGAAAGAGCCTGAGTACCCGTGTAACCCCACAGGAACAGCCACCTTGCAGCAGCTCAGCCCAAACACAGTGCCGGCATTACACTGATGTTCTGGGCAGCAACAAGCCACCTCAGCCCCCACCATGCTTCAAAGGACAGCAGGAAGAAAGGATCCCAACCCCAGCGCTCCTCTCATTGTTGCTGAGCGGCAAAGGAGACCGAGGCTGGATACTGACACACAGCAGATCATCCCAGCCAAGCCAGGCTCCAGGCCAGGGCCCAGTGCTATAGAGCCCCTAGCTAGATCTGGGGGACCCTTGTCTAGGAAGGCAGCCCGGATCATTGCAGGGAAATAAAGTGTCTCTTTTATTCAGGAAATAATCAGGTTTGAACTCGGCCCTCATGCTCACCTGGTTAGTTTGTTTGACTGGTGCTCTACCACTTCAGCCTCAACACTAGCTTTGATTTATGCTGGCTATTTTGAAGATAGCCCGGGCTGGCCTGAAATTGGGATCCTCCCAGCCTCAGCCCCTAACTAGATAGGATTACAGACATGATCCTTTGGTGGCTCTTTCAAGGGCTCAGTGCTGCTCCCTCAACAGTTTTAATTTCCAGGACGGACTCGAAGCCCAACACAAATGAGATTCAGACACTTTCCCACACAGCAGCACCCCCACCCACCCACATCTGTGCACACTGGGAACAGGCCGTCCCAAACACCCCTCCAGCCAAGGCAGAGGTAGGCGGGGCGGGAGGGAGGGTCGGGGGAGTAGACATGGTGCTACCTTGGGTGCTAGCTCAGAGCTGTGCTGCAGCACAGTGTAGAGGATCTGCATGTTGTTGGGGTTGCGGGCGTTGGACAGCTCGTTGAAAATGACAAACTTGATGGTGGTGCCCAGGTTGTCCTTGTGTGCGTTCAGCAGCTCTCTGGGTGGGAGCGGGGCAGGCATGTGAGAGAGGCAAGGGCCAGGCCAGCGGGCCTCCAGCCGGCCTCCCGCCACCCTCCCCACAGCCCCGCACCTGACACACAGCATGTAGTGGTTCAGGAGGACCTTGGGCTTGAGGCGGATCTTGATCAGGTGGGAGATGACGTCCATGTCCTCTGGGCCGTGTGTGTTGCAGTTCATGCACACGGACATGAGCAGGTCCTGTGCTGGCCTGGTCAGCTGTAGGAGGCCGGGGAGACTCGTGGAGCACACCGAGCGGCGGGTGGGACCCCTTCCTCCAGAAGTCCCCAGCCCGCCACTGTCCAAATGGCCCACCTTTGGGTTCTGAAGCCACATCTCCAGCCGCTGCACAGCCAGCAGCCGCACCTCCTTGTAGCCGCAGGTAGAGGTGAGCAGCCGCAGCAGGTTCCGGGACACGTTGTCGATGGGCTGCCGCCGGTTGAGCTGGTCACGCAGCATGTCCAGCACGTACTCCTCCACGCTCTCTGTGAGGTCATCGTACCTAGGCCAGAGGGGGCAAGGAAAGAAGGGAGGACGCTGTCCTCTACACACCCACCCTGCCCGCCAACCTAGAGCCCAGCCTGCGTGGCCCACTTACCTGGGCATGAGCTGGCCCTCCTGCTCGGGGCTTAGCTTCTCCTCAGCAATCAGTAGCTCCGTCTGGCTGTCCTCCTCCTCTGTGAGGGAGGGGTGGGGGCTGCTCCCTGTGTGGACCACAGAAAGCCCGTGGGTGCCAACTCCTATCCCATCCTCACCCCATGACCCTCCTTCCCTGTGGGCCAGACCCCGTTCCACTCCCAGCAGCTCTTACCAGCCCCCAGGTCACCTCCGCTGCGGGCACCTTCCCCCTGCAGCAGCATGCTCTTGGGGGGCATTCTGGTGTTGAATGCAGTCTGGATGTTATCCACGAAGGTCCTGCAGTGCTGGCTGTCCACCCAGATCCGCTCCCCCAGGGAGTCTTCAATGTACACCTGGGGAGCCACAGCCTCAGGCCTGCCTGGGGCCAGTCCTGACACCCCAGCTGCCAATGGCCAGGTGGGGTGGCCACCCAGAAGGTCCTCATTGTCTCTCAGTGCAGGAGAGACAGCATCATATGCTTCTCTTTCATGCTCCAACCTCTCTCCTACACCCCATCCCCACCCCACTCCACGGTGCTCTTCTTTATCAACCCCACTGAGCCCCAGAGTGGAGGACTCACCTTGACAAAGATCTCAGGCCAGTTCTCATCCTCCTCATAGGCAGCCATGAGTAGGTTGCAGGCCAGCACAGACACCAGGCTGTTCCCCTTGGCCTTGAAGCTAATGGAGGCGTCTCGCCGCAGGAGGCTGCACAGAGCCTGCCAGGGAGGGCTGGTGTCATGGGCCTGTCACAGCCACCCTGACACACAGGTGTGGCCAGAGGGTCTGAGAGGCGACAGGGAAGGAAGTGGCTGGTAAGAGAACGTGGTGCTGGGGGCTGGCCTCACCTCGATGACTCCCTCAGTGGCGAAGATGTTGGGCTTGATCTTGGCCAGGTACATCAGGCTCAGGTAGAGGGTGCTGTCGGGCTTGGCCCGGGTGACCTTCAGCTGCTTCACTGCCCCGCACAACACGCCCTCAATCCTATCATCATTACCCTCCAGCTCAGCAGCCTCAACTTCATCCAGCAGCACTGTGGGCAGGACTGGCCAGGGCAGGAGGGACTGGTTAGCCATAGGGACACTGGCAAACCATAAGAAGCCCCACAGTGAATAGCTTCCTCCAAGAGATGTGAAGTTTTTCCCACACAGCAAAGGCTGAGTGCTAAGACCCAGTCCTCAGCCTGTCACAGCAACAACTTAATTTCCCACAAAGGGGCTCCTTTGTAGCCCAACTGTACCTTCAATCGGCACCACAGACGGCTCTTTAATGGAGGGAGAGATGGCTCGCTTCTCTGCTACTGCTGCCTCGGCCAGGCGCCCCAGGGCACTCAGTGGAGGAGTAGCAGGGAGTTTGGGGCGCTTGGCAAGGCCACCAAGAGAAGAGGCCCCGGGCAAAGTGGCTGCAGCTTCACGCTTGCGCTCTGAGGGTAGGCCCGAGGCCGCTGGTTTCAGCAGGGCTGACCCTGTCTTCGATTCCCCAGACTGGCCCTTTGAGCCCAGAGCAATGAAGTCCCCTGGTGGAGGGTGCCCTGCAGAGGAGACAGAAGACAGGCATGGTGTGACACCACCCATCCACAGTGGGAGAGCTTCCAACCTCTTAGAGGGGCTGAGCAAGGGATTAGAGAAGGTGAGAGTGAGGCTGGAGGCCACTCAGCAGGGCCCCTAGAGAGCCAGGACAGGCATGTTGTGGACAGTGATGGCTACTAATGGCCAATGACTATGAGCCAGGCCAACCCTAATCTACAGGTTAGATTGTTTAGTCCCCAAATTCCCGACTCAGTTTGATCACCTCTCACTTTACTGGGAAGGAAGACACACATAGAAGTTGGGTAATGTTACCGATGTCACACAGGAAGCCACTCCAGGAGCTGAGTCTAGACCACTTAGCCCTGATACCATGCAGTCTCCCAGATGCTCAGCTGAATCAAGTGACCTCCGTCCTGCAGGAGATCTCGGCCCCGGTGTCCAGGGCCCGGGTAACCCTGTGCCTGCAGATCTCAGTCCTGGGATCCAGGGCCCAGGTGACCCTGTCCCTGCAGGAGATCTCAGCCCAGGTGTCCAGGGCCCAGGTGCCCCGTCCCTTCAGGAAATCTCAATACTGGGGTTCAGGGCCCAGGTGACCATATCCCTGCAGGAGATCTCAATACTGGGGTTCAGGGCCCAGATGTCCTGTCCCTGCAGGAGATCTCAGCCCCGCGGTTCAGGGCCCAGGTGACCCTGTTGCTGCAGATCTCAATACTGGGGTCCAGGGCCCACGTGACCCTGTCCCTGAAGATCTCAGCCCCGGGGTTCAGGGCCCAGGTGACCCTGTCCTGCAGGAGATCTCAATACTGGGATCCAGGGCCCAGGTGACCCTGTCCCTGCAGAAAATCTCAATACTGGGATCCAGGGCCTAGGTGACCCTGTCCCTGCTGGAGATCTCAATACTGGGATCCAAGGCCCAGGTGCCCCGTCCCTGCAGGAGATCTCAATATTGGGATCCAGGGCCTAGGTGACCCTGTCCCTGCAGGAGATCTCAGCCCCGGGGTTCAGGGTCCAGGTGACCCTGTCCTGCAGGAGATCTCGGTACCGATGTCCGCCGGGTGACCTCGTCCAGCAGGAGATCTCGCGCCCGACCCCCATCCCCCCCCCCGCCGCCCCCCGCCCCCCATCCCCCCGCCGCCCCCCGCCCCCCATCTCCCCGCCCCCCGCCGCCCCCCGTCCCCCATCTCCCCGCCCCCCGCCGCCCTCCATCTCCCCGCCCCCCGCCGCCCCCCGCCCCGCCGCCCCCCCCGCCCCCCGGCGCCCCCCATCTCCCCGCCCCCCGCCCCCGCCGCCCCCCCGCCCCCCATCCCCCCGCCGCCCCCCGCCGCCCCCCATCTCCCCGCCCCCCGCCGCCCGCCGCCCCCCGCCGCCCGCCGCCCCCCGCCGCCCATCTCCCCGCCCCCGCCCCCCGCCGCCCATCTCCCCGCCCCCCGCCCCCCGTCCCCCCCGCCCCCCGCCGCCCATCCCCTCGCCGCCCCCCCGCCGCCGCCCCCCATCTCCCCGCCCCCCGCCCCCCGCCCCCCAGCGCCGCACGGGGAACGCACCCGAAGGCTTGGCCACGGCGCTGGGCCTCCGCACGGTGGTGGGCTTGGCCCGGTTCATGCCGCCCTCGATCCCGGCTCCTCGCCGCGTCACCGGGTAAGAAGTGACAGATCACCGCTCGCTCCCTCATTCATTCGTTCGTTCACACCGCAGCGGTTGCAGCCAAGCGCGACCAGGGCGCAGCTCCGAGGATGCGGAGCGGGGGTCACCGAGGGCGCCGGCTCCAGACAGACACCCAGTGCTCAAGCCCGCCCACCTCTCAGAGCCCCGCCGCCACGGCCGGCCCGGAAGCGGAAGCTACGCTCAGAGTCCCCGAAGGGATGACTTCCGGTATAGCCGGAAGTAAAACATAGAGGTGACAGGCGGGGAAAGACAAAGGAGGAGGAGCGGCGCCGCACGGTGCCTGTAGCGCCCTCTGTCGGTGGGTGGTCGAATGGACGCCACTGCATCCTATATCTCCCGTTCTTTGGGCTCAGCCTGTCTGGGACAGAAGAGCCGGGTTATTGAAGTGACACGCTAAAGGACAGACATCTGGGAAAAGGTGACACGGCGGCAGAGTCCTGCCTGCTGTCCCAGTGGTCATCAGTAGCAAGGACTAACTCCAGTGGAGAGCCTGGCAGGCAGTGGACACCTGGTTTGAGCAGCTGATTTAGACACAAGACCAGGCCCAGAGCTTGCCCTCTCTCAGCGCAGGGACCACCAGCAGCCCACCCCCAGCTCAGCCCAAACCCGACAGCTTGTGCACCTGGTACCCAGAGCCCTGCTGCTGCTGGGACAAGAAGGAAATGTCAGGTCTTTCCCAAGGGAGTGGTCAGTGTTGGGATCCTGGGTGCCCTGTAAGAGATAAATTCCTGGGCAGGGCAAGGAGATGGATTTGGTTATTTTGCATGTAGGATTTTGTTGTGTTGTACTTATTTTATTAAATACAGGGTCTCAATAACTAGACCATGATCACCTGGAACTCGCTTTGTAGTCTAGGCTAATGGTGGACTTGAAATCCAGCTTTTTTTTTTGTCGGTCATGGGGCTTGAACTCTGGGCCTGGGCGCTGTCCCTGCGTTCATCAGCTCAAGGCAAGCACTCTACAGCATGAGCCACAGCACCACTTCCAGTTTTCTAGGGGTTTATTGGAGATAAGAGTCTCACAGACTTTCCTGCCTGGGCTGGCTTTGAACCGTGATCCTCAGATCTCAGCCTCCTGAGTAGCTAGGATTTGATCTGAAGGGCTGGTGGCTCACTTGCATGGCTGGCAATCTACCACTTGAGCCATGTCTCCAGCACTGCTTTTTTGTTGATTATTTCAGAAATGGAGTCTAACAGATGATTCTGTCTAGTCAGAATTGAAACTGAGATCCTCCAGGTCTCAGCCTCTCAAGTAGCTAGGATTACAGGCATCTGAATATATATATAGAGAGAGAGAGAGAGAGAGAAAGAAAGAGAGAGAGAGAATACATATATATATATATGATCTCTATATGGTATCTATTTTATTTATTTATTTATTTTGTTGTTGTTGCTATTGTTGATTGTGGGGGCCTGGGTGCTGCCCCTGAACCTCTTTGTGCTCACGCCTAGTGTTCTACCACTTGAGCCACAGCACCACTTCTGGTTTTTAAGTAGTTAATTGAAGATAGGAGTATCATGGGGACTTTTCTGCCCAAGCTGGCTTCAAACAAGTATCCTCATATCTCAACCTCCTGAGTGGCTAGGATTATAGGTGTGAGCCACTGATGCCTAGCTATTTTATTTTTTTAACTATATTTTTCTTTGTCTTTTCTCTTTTGGTACTGGGGGTGGAACCCACTTGCTAGAAGCACTTTGCTGCTGAGCTACATCCCAGCCCTTGTGTATCTATTTTAATAGACAAAGTATCAACGGGAGTAAAAAGATTCCACCATTCCCACTCTGGCCCCTCCAGAGTTGCTTTCCTGGGGCAGTCATTTCGTTCTATTCAGACCCCCTGTTCCTGGCTGGCACATACTGTGTGCACAGGACTTCTGCCCTGCTGTTAGCCTCCAATCCTTACTGATCCCCACCTGACTTTTCTCACTCAACCACACATCTTCCCAGTTGGGCTCCAGATTCGAGTTCTGCCATCCCCATGGTCCTTGGTGCTGTCTGCCCGCCCCTTGCCCACATGGCAGGCGTCCCCTGCCCCCTGGACATATAGGTGTGGCATGTATGGCTGTGAAACATGGCCAAATACGTGGTACGTGCGGCTCCCAGGCTGTCCTGCTAGAACCTGTTGTGTTCACTGGTGGGGACCAATCTGGGGCTCCTAGTGATTGACCCCAAGGCCTGGGATTCTGTACTGCAAAGCCCCAGCATGCACCACTGCACTGGGGCAGGGGGTAAGAGCTCTGCAGATGGCTGATGGAGCTGTCTGCTCCCTGTCCTCACTTCTGAACTCTTAGAAGAATGGAACTCAGGTAGGAAAGGATACCATGACACACTGCACCCAGCTTGTCTTACTCAGAAACAGGAGCCATTGGGGCTAGGAAGGTGGCTCAGCAGTAGAGCGCTTGCCTCGCATGCATGAGGCCCTGGGTTCCATTGCTCAGCACCACATAAACAGAAAAGGCCGGAAGTGGTACTGTGGCTCAAGTGGTAGAGTGCTAGCTTTGAGCAAAAGCTTGGGGACAATGCCCAGGTGCTGAGTTCAAGCCCCAGGACAGGCAAAAAAAAAAAAAAGAGCCAGCCTTGCCAGGAACCCAGGGCTCACGCCTGTAATCCTAGCTTCTCAGGAGGCTGAGATCTGAGGATTGTGTTTCGAAGCCATCCTGGGAAGGAAAGTCCATGAGACTTATCTCCAATTAGTCACAGAAAAAAATAAAGTCAGAAGTGGCACTGTGGTTCAAGTGGTAGAGAACTAGCTTTGACCAAAAAGGAGCTGAGGGACAGTGCCCAAGCCCAGGGTTCAAGCCCTAGGACCAGCAGGGAACAAAAACCAGGGGCTAGAGGCATAGCTCAGCAGTAGAGCACCTGCCTAATAAACAGGAGGCCCTGAGTTCAACCACAACACCCACCATCTAGGACCCTCTTCCAGGGCTGGCAGCAAGACCAAAAGCCAATTTATCCCATCCAGCCCTGATCTAGGGCTGCTGTAGTCCCACTGAGGCCATGCCTAGGGAAGTCAACTCCAGGGACCCCCACCCCCACCCCCGCCAGGATCCAGAGGCAAGCGGGAGAGGGGCGGGGCACATCCGAGGCTGCTGTGGTCTAACTGCCTGGTGTCAGGAAGCAGCTGTCATTGCATGCCAGCCTGTGGCTGCTGTCGGGGGGGTAGGGAAGAGGGGGGCACAGTGAGCATGTCTGCCACCACTCACAGGGCCAGGTGGGGAACCTCTGCTCTGGGGGCCCAGTCCTTTTCTTTCTTTCTTTTTTTTTTTCCTGTCAGTCCTGGAGCTTGAACTCTGCCTGGGTGCTGTCCCTAAACTCTTCAGCTTAAGGCTAGTGCTCTACCACTTGAGCCACAGCACCACTTCTGGCTTCCTAGTGGTTTATTGGAGATAAGAGTCTCACAAACTTTCCTGCCAAGGCTGGCTTTAAACCCAGATCCTCAGATCTCAGCCTCCTGAGTATCTAGGATTACAGGTGTGAGCCACCGGCACCCAGCTCAAGTTTGCTTTTTAGAGCACATTTTTTTAGTCAGTCGCGGGGCTTGAACTCTGGGCCTGGGCGCTGTCCCTCAACTCTTCAGCCCAAGGTGAGCACTCTACCACTTGAGCTCAAGCGCCACTTCCGGTTTTCTGGTGGTTTATTGGAGATGAGAGTCTCACGGACTTTTCCTACCTGGGTTGGCTTTGAATCTTTATCTTCAGATCTCAGCCTCCTGAGTAGCTAGGATTACAGGCGTGAGCCACCGGCACCTGGCTACGCAATTATTTTTGTTTGCTTAAATTACTTGGGCAGAGTAAGGGGTTTCCCTCGTGACATTTCCAGACTTAACCAGGTTCTTAGTCTTCCTTCCCCAGACTCCTTCTCTGCCCCCACTTCACCCCCCTTTTCCTTTACATGAGTTTGTTGGTTTGTTTTCTTATTTTTTCTTTCTTTTTCTTTTTGTTGGTCGTGGGGCCTGAACTCTGGGCCTGGGCGCTGTCCCTCAGCTCTTCAGCTCAAGGCTAGCACCCTACCACTTGAGCCACAGCGCCACATCTGGATTTTTTCTGCTTATGTGGTGCTGAGGAATCGAACCCAGGACTTCATGCATGCAAGGCAAGCGCTCTACCACTGAGCCACCTTCCCAGCCCCGGTTTGTTTCCTTTTCTCCTAACTTCTAGGTGATATTTGTGGGACTGACTTCTTTCATTTAACATGAAGATCTCCTGTTGTTCAAAGAATATCATTTCCTTCTTGGTGGCTGAATAGTACTCCCATACATAGATATACCACATTTTCTTCATCCACCTCTGTGGATACACACTGAGGCTGGTTCCATAACACAGCCATTGTCAGCAGGGCTGCCATACCTCCGGTTCTTTTCACTTGCATTATATTCCAGGTAGGGTCACAAAAGTATACCTGGGGGTCCCTGTTCCTACTCTTTATGTTTCCTGAGTAGTTGGGATTACAGACATGAGCTACCACACCTGGCTTGATTCTTTTGCATATCTAGAAATGATGTGATGGATTCTCTGACTCTCTTTGTCCTCATACTCAGTGCTGCTGACCTCACCCAGCCACATAGCTATGCACCTCTGGTGTCTGTAACAGCCTCAATGTCTGCTGTGTAACAAGCAGCCCCAGAAGTTGGAGTTTTATTTCTTCCACCAGGGACTGGATGAGATGGATGAGGGGGCCAGGGATGGGGTCCAGTTGTAGAGAAACAGCCTTTTCCCAGCCTGCTGGCCTCCCCTTGGCCCAGCTGGTCACCACGACCTAACCATCTCTGTGTCTGGCCCTCAGGGGCTGGTGCAGTATGGTGGACAAGGCCCAGAGATGTCTGGGTTGAGTTCTGGTTCACCATTTATTGCCTGTGGTATTAGTCAGGTTCTCCTGTGTGGGCTCAGTTTTCTTACCTGGGCCACAGGTGCTCAGAAGTGCTACACATGCTGGGTATGAGACGGGGGGGATGGTGGGTAAGGGCTGGGTCAGGACCCTGACGCACCCAGGCAGTGACCCCAGGCCACTCAGTCTCTGCTCATAAAATTTAGAAACCTAATCAATCATGACCCCAGCTGGGAACTGGTGACTCACGCCTATAATCCTAGTCACTCAGGAGGCTGAGATCTGAGGATCGCAGGTCAAAGCCAGCCCGGGCAGGAAAGTCTGAGACTCTTATTTCCAATGAACCACAAAAAGCTGGAAGTGGAGCTGTGGCTCAAATGGTAGAGCGCAGCCTTGAACACAGAAGCTCAAAAACAGTACCCAGGCCCTGAATTCAAGTCCCAAGATCAGTGCAAAGAAAAGAAAAAAAGCAAGCAAGCAAGCATGAAAGAAAAGGAACGGTGTCCTCAGCCCAGTGGGGGAGGGAGGCTCACTCCCCGGTGCAAATCCCCTGGGTGTCACAGCCATATGGGGACTTAAGTTTGTGTCCCTACAAGGGCACTAGGTGCCCACCCGTGCCCCAGGGGCAGTGTGGGAAGTTTTCTCTGCTGGAGAACGTTCCTGAACACTGGGGCAGACGCTGGAACCTGCCAGCAGCCTTCCATGCAGAAACGCCATCGTCACCTGAAGAGGGAGGCAGGCCCGTCCCATCAGCCGGTGCCCGGTGAAATGGGACCGGGCAGCTGATACTGGACACCCTCCGGGCAGCCAGCCTCTGGCCCAGGCCAAGCCCCAGCCAGCGAGCGGAAGCTGAGGCAGCGCTGGCTGGAGGCTGGGACTTGCTTTCCAACAATTGTCTGAAAATAGCCTGGGTGGCTCACGAGGAAATGAGTCCCGTCACCATGTCCCCGTCACGGGGGACAGCAGCAGGAGGAAGGCTCCTTGTGTGTAGGGGGAGGGGATCTAAGGCCTTCTGACCCCATGAGACCCCGGCACCATGGAGCCAGAAGGCAAGGTGGGGTACACTGCCTCCCCCTACGGGCTTCAGCTTCTTCATCCCAGGCTGGGAGGGCTGGAGAGGAACTGAGTGAGTGGCAGATACTCTGGCTATTAAAATAAAAAAAAGCCAACCCAGGTGCTGGCCTCTCATACCTGTAACCCAGGCTACTCAGGAGGCTGAGATCTGAGGATTGCAGTTCAAAGCCAGCCCAGCAGGCAGGAAAGTCCTTGAGACTAGAAAATTAGAAGTGCAGCAGTAGCTCAAGTGGTAGAGCACTAGCCTTGAGCACAAGGAAGCTCAGAGATGGCACCAAGCCCTGATTTCAAACCCAAGGACTGGCATACAAGAAAAGAAAAAAAGCCAGTGCTGGCTCACATCCGTAATCTTAGCTACTCAGGAAGCTAAGATCTGAGGATCACAGTTCAGAGCCAGCCCAGGCAGGAAAGTCTGTGAGACTGTTATCTCCAATTAACCACCAGAAAACTGAAGTGCACTGTGGCTCAAGTGATAGAGCACTAACCTTGAGCTGAAGAACTCAGGGACAGTGCCCAGGTCCTGAGTTCAAGCCCAGGACTGAAAAAAAGAAAAAAAAAAGAAAAGAAAACTGAGTGAGAGTATGATGCCCTGAGTTCAAAGTTCAAGTCTCAGTACTGGTACACACACACACACACACACACACACACACACACACACACACACACACACACACACACACGGTACTCATCCCTAATAACTTCTAAGAAGCTCCAATCTGGTGTCAGGACATGATTACTGAGACCACCGCAGGTAGAAGGGGAGAGGAGCCCGGATCAGGGACAGGGCTGGGGTTTTGGCTGCTCTGGGTCAGCGGGAATTTTTCTGAAATGGAAACACACCAAAGCTGAAGGTCAGGGCTGAGTGTAGAGAGTGAGAAGCAGGAGAGTCTCCCATCCACTCACACCAAGGATGGGTACAGGAAGGTCCCAGGGTACCCCTGAAGGAAACACTCTGCGGTAAAGCCTCAAATCAGCACATCATGCCTTCTTGTGTCCTATAGGAATGTGGCTCACAGGGACCTGTCCCAGAGATTCCTGGGGGGTGTCCAGGCCTCTGGGGCTGGGGTTACAGCTGGTCCACCTCCTCTTTCACAAGGGTCAGGCAACGGCCCTTGAAGTAATGAATCTGAGTTCTCCAAGCCCAGCCACTGAGACACAGGAACTGTGCCATCATCTTTGTGTGTGTGTGTGTGTGTGTGTGTGTGTGTGTGTGTGTGTGTGTGTGTGTGTGTGTGTGTTGGTACTGGGACTTGAATTCAGGGCCTGAGCACTATCCTTTAGCTTTTCCATTCAAAGCTGGTGCTTTACCACTTAAACCACAGCTCCATTTCTGGCTTTTTGGTAGTTAATTAGAGATACGAGTCTCATGGACTTCCCTGTCCTGAGCCAGGCTTTCAACCATGATCCTCAGACTCAGTCTCCTGAGTAGCTAGGATCACAGGCATGAGCCACCAGCACCCGGCTTTCTCAAGTATCTTTATTTTATTATTAGTTTTTTAATCTTTGAGGAATTAAGATTTGAACTCGGGGGCCTTCCAATTTCTAGGCAGGTGCTCTATCACTGAGCCACACCTCCAGCCCTTTTTGTGTGTTCACTATTTTGAGCCAGGGTCTCACTTTTTGTCCTGGTGTGTATCTGGACCAAGCCCAGAGCTTCCTATTTAAGCTAGCTTCTAGAGTAGGCTGAAAGATGTGCACCATCCTGTCCAGCTTTTCACTGGCTGAGATGAGGGCTAGAGAACCTTCTTGCGTGAGCTGACCTCATACCACAATCCTTTTGATCTCTACCTCTTGAGTAACTAGGGTTACAGGCATGAACTACCATGGCCTGCTTCGGCAGGAATATGATGGAACTGCTCTCAAACTCTGAATGGAAAGCGACTATATTGCTTAATCACAAATAAAGATGTCATAATTATGACAGCTCTCTGGGTGACAATCCTGTGCACTTTAAAAACATGTTCCCTATGGGCTTTTTTCCTTCTTTTTCTTGCTGTTTCTCCTCTCTTTCTTTCTCTCTCTCCCTCCTCCCCCCCTTTCTTTTTGATGTGTGTACAAATTCTGAGATATGAACTTAGTGCCTCAAACTCTTGTTGGGTTGGCACCCTATCACTTGAGCCATGCCTCTAGCTCTGCTTTTAGCTAGTTAATTGGAGAGCAAGTCTTGTGGGCTTTTCTGCCCAAGTCAACTTTGAACCTCAATTCTCCAGATTTCAGCCTAAGAGAAGCTAAGATTACAGATGTGAGCTATAGCTGCCTGCTCCCTTTCCCACCCCCACACTGCTGGTACTTTTTATTTTTATTTTTTGCCAATCCTAGGGCTTGAACTCAGGGCCTGCGCACTGTCCCTGAGCTTCTTTTGCTCAAGGCTAGCACTCTGCCACTTGAGCCACAGCGCCACTTCCAGTTTTCTGGTGGTTCATTGTAGATAAGAATCACAGACTTTCCTGCCTGGGTCGGTCTTGAACTGTGATCCTCAGAGCTCAGCCTCCTGAGTAGTTAGGTGTCCTTCTGGTACTTTTTGTGTGTGTGTGTGTGTGTCAGTTGTAGGCATGAACTCTGGGCCTGGGCGCTGTCCCTCAGCTCTTTAGCTCAAGGCTAGAGCTCTACCACTTGAGCCACAGAACCACTTCCGTTTTTTTTTCTGCTTATGTGGTTCTGAAGAATCGAACCCAGGGCCTCATGCATGCAAGGCAAGTGCTCTACCACTGAGCCATCTTTCCAGTCCCTCCTGGTACTTTTTAAACAAAGGCTGTTTTTAAACGATGCTGTACCACTTTTTAGAGATAGTGGCTGTTTCACCCAAGGCCATGTGAAGATGTGGAAACCGAAGCCCACCTCCTCCCTCCCCAGGACCCCCTTCTCCCTCTACTCTAAGAGGTTCTGGCTCCTCCAGGAGCTCACCTCTGACCCCTCCTTCACCCAGAAGCCATCAAGGATGAGACATAGAGGCTCCCATCATGCCTGGACAGGCTCCTACTGTGACTCCTGCAGGACCAGCTCAGGGGATTGGCTGGACACCTGCACTCCTGAGAGGAACACAGGCCTAGGAAACTTCCCCGAGGGCACAGCCCTGCCCAGCAGTTGGATGCTGGCTGCTTTTGCACGGAGTACCCTCAGCTGCTGTCCATCTGGCTGTCCATCTGGCAAGTCTCTAACCCCCTCCTGCAGGCCAGCAGGCAGCCCTGGCCCTGGCTATGCACGGTCCACACGCTGCCCACTGGACAAGGGCAGGCACTTACCATGTGCTGCAGCTCCACACCAAAGCCAGAGTTGAACATATTTGGACAGCAAACAGCAGACTTAGGCCTTGCAGACCTGCTTCCACCCCCAGCCTCTGCTACCTGTACAGATGCTGCGCGATGTCCTCAAGTCTAGCTTCAACAAGGCTCCAGCCCCACTTTGCTGCTCTCCCAGTCTCCAGATTTTTTTTTTGTCAGTTGTGGGGCTTGAACTCAGATTCTGGGTATTGTCCCTGAGTTCCTTTGCACTAGTGCTTTGAGCCACAGCACCACTTCCCAATTTCTGGAGGTCAATTGGAGATAACAGTCTCATGTACTTTCCTTACCTGGGTTGACTTTGAACCTCCATCTTCAGTAGCTAGTATTACATCTTGAAATAGCTAGTATTGTAGGCCTGAGCTACCAGTGCCTGTCTCTCCAGGAGAGTCTACCCTTACCCCAAGGTAGCCCACTCCTGCCTGCCCCTTCCCTCTCCCCACTCCCTCCTTAGGATCAGATCCAGCCCACTGCTACAGCGGAGTGATTGATGTCTATGACTTCAATGTGTGTCTCATTCACCAGCCTTAGCCAGGACCACCTGAGTCCCCGCTGGGGACCCTCTGGGAGAAGGGCAGGCGGGGGGGGGGGGGTTGCCTCTCCTGGGATGCCTAGCCTCTTGGTGCAATGGGCCTTCCCTCCCCCAGGGGCTGGATATGGTGAAGGGCAGATCCTGGCATGCAGGCCCCAAGCCCAGGCCCTGTGGGTCACAGGACCTTTCCCAGGGACAGTTTATCAGGACGGAACCAGCCTGGCTTCTGCCCTAAAGCTATAATAAGGGGAGCATTTATCATGGCCAGCCAGGCACCATGGTGGGGAAGAGGGGGAGGTCTGAAGCCACTCAGGAGTGGAACCTGGATGACCAGGCATGCTGGGACCCAGCACTCAGGAGGCAGAGGCAGGAGAATCCCAGGTTCTAAGCCTCGTGGTCCTCCATGATCACTGTCATACACTACCTCACCCAGTTCATTCATTGAGGCGGGGTCTTGCTAACTTTTTAATCCAGATTGATCTGGAACTTCAATCCTCCTGATCTC
Organism: Dipodomys spectabilis; assembly: GCF_019054845.1. Lineage (NCBI taxonomy): Eukaryota > Metazoa > Chordata > Mammalia > Rodentia > Heteromyidae > Dipodomys > Dipodomys spectabilis. Next base: position 11,756,855 of record NW_024870775.1, on the reverse strand, counting down.
TAGTTCCTGAGTGACTATAGGCATAAGCTACTAATGGTAGGTTTCCTGCTTTTAAGGAAAGTATTAGAATAAGACAAGAATGTTATTGTAACAGCCCGGCGCTGGTGGCTCATGCCTGTAATCCTAGCTACTAAGGAGGCTGAGATCTGAGGATCGCGGCTCAAAGCCAGCCAGGGCAGGAGAGACCGTGAGACTCCTATCTCCAATAAACCACCAGAAAACCGGAAGTGGCGCTGTAGCTCAAGTGGTAGAGCGCTAGCCTTGAGCTGAAGAGCTGAGGGACAGCACCCAGGCCCAGAGTTCAAGTCCCACGACCAACCAAAAAAAAAAAGAATGTTATTGTAACAAAAGCTTAATATAAAAAGTGAGAGGGCTGGGAAGGTGGCTCAGTGGTAGAGCGCTTGCCTTGCATGCCTGAGGCCCTGGGTTCAATTCCTCAGCACCACATAAGCAAAAAGAAAAAAAGCTGGAAGTGGTGCTGTGGTTCAAGTGGTAGAGTGCTAGCCTTGAGCTGAAGAGCTGAGGGACAGCGCCCAGGCCCAGAGTTCAGGCCCCATGACCGGACCCAATAAATAAATAAATAAGTAAATAAATAAAAAGTCAGAGATCGGGTGGATATAGGTGGCTCACTCAGGAAGCTGAGATCTGAAGATCACAGTTCAAAGCCAGCTGGGACAGGAAGGTCTGTGTGATGCTTATATCTAGCCAGTAAAAAAAAAAAAAAAAAAGCCGAAGTGAAGGAGAGGCTCAACTAGTAGAGTACTAGCATTAAGTGAAAAGGCTAAAGGATAGCACCTAGGCCCCAAGCTGGTACACACACACAGCTGGTCCACTGAGAAATCCAAATACTACCTGATGTCTAGGAAAGAGTCCTACCAATAGCTGCCTACAGGCCACAGGGCAGATCTAGCCCTGTGTGGGAGGACAGGTGAGTCATGTTACCAGGTCATTGGTGGTCCCAAGGGGATACATGTGGCCAGTAAGAAGGCCTTGGGAGCGAGAGCAGGAAGCAGCCAGTGTTTCCTATATACCCAGTTGTGCTGCCGTGTTTGTCACCCACATCTGAGCTAGCTTCTCAGCACTTGGTCCTGCTTCTTAGGATGTGGACCCAAAAACACACTCAATGGGGGATGTGCAGGGGAGGTGCTGGGGCAGCGCAGTGTGTGTCACTAGAGCCCAGGTATACCTCCTTCTCTTCTTCTAGCTCTTAGCCCATCATTCTCAGAGAGAGAGAACTCTGAAATACGCCTGGGGCTTGCCTGTGAGGTCTCAGAAAGGGGAGGCTCCAGCTCTGCCCTTTCTCTGTGACAGGAAGTGAAGGCTTACCAGAGGTGGGCCCTCACCTGGGGAAGGGGGTGACTCACAGGGCTTCTGGGCCCAGACCCCCTCATCCTGTCTCCGGCCATCTCTAGGGTTGCATCTTGGGGCTCCTCCTGGCTCCTCACTAAGGAGGAAGAGAGTTAAGGTGTCTACAGATACTTCTAATTCCGTCTTCACAAGAGAGAAGAAATAGTTCTTTCTATCCATTGCTTGGTCTAAATGGGAACTCGAAAGGCAGGTGAGGGTGTGTGTCAATGGAGGATTCTAAGCACCCCTTCCTCCTCTGGGGGGCTCACCCGCCCTGCAGGTGAGTGGGTGGTCCTCAGAGCGCGCCCCCCACGCCCCTTGGCCTGTAACATAGTGCTGGTGCAAGTTTGGGTCTGCACCCACAGCAAGTCCCTCGGATCGGCTCCGCGTGAAACACCTGCAGGACCGGCAGAGAATCCTGGAAGCACAGAAAACGACCTGCAGTCTGGATTGTGGCGTGCAGGCTCCCCAGAAGCCCTTTGCTCTGGCCTACGGTTTCTCCCCTCCCCGCCCCCCCCCCCGCCCCCGCCCCAACCCTGAGCTGTGCGCGTCGCTCCAGCTGCCTACCCAGAACTGGCGACGCGGCGCTGCGCAGGTGAGGGAAGTGAGTGGAGGGGGCGTGGTCTCCGGAGGGAGTGGTTATAGTGGGTGGGCGGGGCATCTCGGCGGGCGTATTTGGGTGAGCGGCACCACGGGTTCCCCGGGGGGCGTGGCTCCATGTAGGGGCGGGGCATGCAGGGGCGGGGCCTACGCGGCGGGTGGGGCAGTGACGCGCGCCGACGCGCGATCCCGGAAGCGGTGTCAGTGTTGAGGAGCCGGCGGCAGGCGGGCGGCGGGCGGTGGGGACTTGTTGTTCTTGGTGAAGTCGGAACCGGAGCTCGGGGCGGAGGCGGCGGCCGAGGGGAAGCACCGAGGAGGAGCGCGCGAGGAAAGCGGGAGACCGCGAGGAGCCGTCGCGCCCGGGCCCCGCGCGACGCCCGCCAGGTAAGGAGGGGCGGCGGCCGGGCCGCGGGGAACGGGACGAGGCCGGGACCGGGACCGGATCGCGGGCGCGAGGCGGGGCGGGCAGCGCTGGCCGCTGAGTCACGGCCGCCGGGGACCCGGCCGACACTCGCGATCGCGCACCTGCCGGAAGGCCCGTCCCGACGGCGCCCGGGTCCCCGCGCGGTCGCGGCCTGACCCTCGCGCACGTGCTGCCCGGGCGGCCGGCGGGACCCCGGAGCCGGGGCGGGGCCGAGGCCCCCCGCGCTGCCCGCCACGTGCAGAAGCGCCTGCCGCGATCACCGAGACGCGCTTCCGCCCCGCGCGGGGTGAAGCCCGGAGCCACCCCGCCACGCCGCCTGGGGGACCTCTCGGCCCCGGGTTCCCCGAGGCCTCGGTGACCCGGGTCATTCACTTTCGAATCAGCTGACCCGTTAGGGGTGCCGGAAGGAAGGCCGTGGCGTGGAAGCCCGTGGGGGGGGTGGAGACAGCCCCGGAGAGCCTTTCCCGTCACTCCCCTTAGGTCTGGATACAGGCCACGGGGTCTTACAGTTCTTCCTGCGCCCGGTTCTCCGGTGCCCCTGTTGGGTTAGCAAACAGGTGTGTTGGGCTGTGAGTCTGCTGCACACCTTCTGCGGACTTGGGGTTGGGTGAGTGGGTGGGAGGGATCTGAAAGTAATCTGGTCAACCACAGATTGCCCAAACCTCCTGACTTAGGTCTCCTTCAGGAAGAGCCAGTTGTCTGGCCCTGTGTTCCCCTGGCATCCTCACTCATGCCCGGAGATGAGCAGTCCCGCCAGCCAGGCAGAACTTGCCCGGTTCATGGAACAACCCGTGTTTGGCAGCCCTTTTGCTTTTGGATCCTGAGTTCAGTTCATGCTGTGACTGCTTTTCACAGACTCTTGGAGCCAGGCAGAATCCCAGGTCCCTGACAATTTACTTACCATTTGACCAATAAGGGACTCTTCTTCTTTTGCCAGGTGCTTGGCTTCTGAAAGCACTCAGTCCCCAAAACCTACCCTGTGCCACAGCATGAACCCCATACTTCCCCTTTATTCCCCAGCTTGGGCTTTAGGACCCCTTTCATTGTCCTTATGAGGTCTTAGGACAAACACACAGTAAAAGGTGGCCTCCTAAACATGGTCTGGCCTGGCCAAACCTAACCATTTATTTGTTTATTTTTGTGCTGGTGCGGGGGGTTGAACTCAGGGCCTGAGCGCTGTTCATTAACTTATAAGCTCATCACGCTTATCGCTTGAGTCACAGCTCCACTTTGAGTTTTTTTTTTCTTTTGCTGGTTCATTGGTGATAAGAGTCTTACAGATGTTTCTTCCTGGGCTAGCTTTGAACCCCTGTTCTTAGATCTCAGCCCCCCTGAGTAGCTAGGATTGCAAGCATGAGCTTTTAAAAAATGTATTCATGGAAGCAAGTGGGTGGGGTCGGAAAGGTGTAGGTGGGCTGTGCTAGTGGGTGGGGCCTGTTGTGCTGTGCCCAGCCAACACCAATTTCAAGAACTTTGCCCCTTAGCTATTGGTGCCAGAATGTCTGAGTCTGACCTTGGTAATGGGACTCTCCCTTTAAAACTATACCTCTTCGTGTTCCAAAATCAGACTGTATATATTAAAGCAAGAAACATGACTGGCTTCTCTGGATCCCGTTTGCCTTTTGTACTTGAACTGAGCCTGGAGGGACTGGTTCTAAGCTCAGTGCTTTGTACTTTCCAGGTGGCTACTAAACACAGGGGTCCGGACAGAGGGTATGCAGGAAGCCAGCTCTTATCCAGAGTTGGGGTTTTTCTCCAGTCCTTGCCAAGACTGCCATTGAGCAAGAGTTTTCTGGATTATTCTTTGTCCACCCAAATGGCTTTCCCTCTGTGAGGGCCAGAGGAGGGTTTGTTTACAGTCTCGGGCGAAGCTGCTTGCTGTCTAGACCCACAAGAAGTTATGCCTGTTTCTGCCCTGGCTGTATCTAAGTCTAAAGGTTTCTGGAGTGGAAATTCTGGATTTCAGGTCCAGTCCACACGGGAAATGGAACCGCTGCCAGCTGGGAGAATTGTGTGTGGCCGATCTGAGCAGTAAACAGTGACTCACGCTCCTTTCCCCTCCCCTCCCCTCTCCTCCCCTCCCAGTCCTTCGCTAATGGAAGATGCGTTGTTCCGGAATTTACTTTTGCTTTTTATAAGTCACAGGCTCTGTGTATTTCCTCTTTCTTACAGTTGCAGGAAACTGAAAGTATTATCTGCACGTTGTAGCCTTTGTAAGTAGGTAGAGGCGATGCCCACCGCACCGTCCAGTGTACTGAAGGCAATGGGACAGCCAGGGCTCCAGCCTGCCTGGTCTGAGGTCAGGTTTAGGGTTAGTGCCTGGTTGGACACCTGACTGTTCTTCCAGGTGGCCATCTGGCAGTTTTGTTTTTTGCGGGGGGGGGGGGGGGGGGGGGGGGAAGGGTAGGGGGGAGTGAGGAGGGGGGGTAGTCACCCTCTCTCTAACTCTCCCTCTCTGCCCAAGCCCAGATCTTGTGCAGCAGACCTTTCTCTATGCCTTGCATCTTAGGTAGAATATTCTCCATTGCTTAGTAGAGCTCTAATAGAAAGTTCTAAAACCAAGTCTTGGTCCAAGGTGATTGGCTACCCCACAAGCCAGCTAGGAGGGAGTTGAAGGGGTGGGGACCCCCAGCTCAATGCAGGGGTGGGGGATAAGGGTCCAGAGCAGCCTGAGGTGATGGTAGACTAGGGAATAGGGGACTCAGGAGGAACCCCCAAGACCTCTGCTTGTCTGTGGGGACAGAACTGGGATCCTGTTGAGTCAAAGTCATGGTCTGGACAGAAGCTGGGCCTGAGCTACTGCCAGGCTGTGGGGACAGGTGGAGGGCAGAAGTCTTCACATGGGATCATGTAGTGGGCTAGGAGGAAAGATGAGGGCTGAGTGATATGGGGGTGGCTGTCCTCCATGATGGAGATACGGAAGGGGAGAAGGAACTGGCAGGTTTGGGCCCTCAGGTGTACCCAGGGATTGTCCCCAGCTGGATGCAGAGGTTGAAAGCAGCTGAGCCACGGGGACAGCTGGAGACGGAATGCCTGGCGGGGAGCCGGTGGGCCATCGGCAAGCCGGAGGGGGGCAGGGGTGGGCACAGCTGCCGCACAGGTGTTCTAGGCGGTGTCCTGACTGCGTCCGTCACCTTGGGATGTAGCTGGGATGACACAGCTTCCTCGAGCTGCAAATGCAAGGTGACCAGACGTCCTCCAGGCCAGGCAGACGGCTGTGGCTTGTAGAGGGCTGCCAGCCAGGGCCAGGCTGTAGGTTGGGACACATATTGCATACTGAGGGGCCTGGTCCCATCCTCGGTGGGAGGGCAGCAGGAGCCTTCGTGGGCCTTAGTAGGAGGAGTTATCATCCACCCATCTGTGTGTGTGTCACTGCCCATTTGAGGCCGCAGTTAGTTGACAAGTTCAGGTAGCTATGTGCTGGTGGCTTCAAGTTTCTGCCCATCAAAGTAAATGCATTGCTGCCTGCCTGCCTGCTTCTTTCTCTCTTTCTCTGTCTCTGTCTCTCTCTCATCTCTTTCTCCTGTTTCTGGGGTTCTGGGTTTTTTAAACTCAGGTGCACTACCACTTGAGCCATACCCCCAGCCCTTTTTGCTTTAGTTATTTTTCCAATAGGGTCTCACATTTTTGTCCCAGCAGGCCTCAGATCTCGGTCCACCTTTCTCTGCCCTCTAAATAGCTGGGGATGACAGGCTTACCTCACTGCCTCACTTGAACCTGCTTCTCTCAGACAAAACATGTCTGCCGTTATTGTCTTCCTCTTGCTCCTCCCCCCTTCTGCCATATCTGGTGCCCGTGGAAAAGGAAGGGCACACCCCCACTTTGTTAGGTTTGTCAGAAGAGCTGGGGGATGTAGGGGAGCAGGGACATGAGACTGCAGCCATGTCTCCCCTGAAGAATGAACGCACTGTGGAGACTCTCCCTGGCCCCAGCTCAGCAGTGGGGCTTTGGCAGAGGATCCTCATCCTCTGGGGGGCTAGTCTCCATGCCAGTGAGCATTAGATTCCTGTGTGGCCTCTGTTTCTCCTAAGAGGGCCACCCTAGGACTGCTGGTTGTTGGCCACTTGGCTTTCTTTTTGGAGCATACCCTCTCTGGTTGGAATGGGCCCTCCTCTTCCTACGCCAGAGCTTTGAGGGGAGAGGGCTGCTGTGTGAGAGGGTGATCAGGGCAGCTGGTGGGCTGTGAACCCTTGAGACCGGAGGCAGTGGCTCTGGCTTGCTTGTTCCCTGAAAGACTCATTTCTGTGCTGTGTGTGTTGGCTACTTGCTTCCCCCTACCCCATCCTCTACAGCAAATCTCCCTGCCCTTGATGGAATCAGGGCCCTCTGCCTTGGTTCTTACTGGAGTTGACAGGCTGGCTACCCCCTCTCCGGTTCTGTGGCATGGATGTCACCTGAGGCTGTGGCTGCCTCTCTTTCCTGCAGAGGAGCAAGATCGATCCTGCCAGTACCTTCTGACTCAGGTTGCCATCTGGCCATGGAGTTTCTGACAGCCTAACCACTTCAGGTACAGTAGTCACCCAGAAGTGTTTCCACGTGCCCGGTGTGGTGGTGCACATCTGTAATCCCAGCAACTCAGGAGGCTGAGATCTGAGGATCGTAGTTTGAAGCCAGACTGGGCAGGAAAGTCCATGAGACTCTTACCTCCAGTGAACCACCAGAAAACTGGAAGTGGCACTGTGGCTTAAAGTGGTAGAGCACTAGTCTTGAGCAGAAAAGCTCAGGGAGACTACCTAGGTCCTGAGCTCAAGGCCTAAGACCAGCATTAAAAAAAAAAAAAAGAGTGTTTCCACTCAAGGTGCTGTCTTGTGACCAGTTGCCTCTCCAGGATGTGTGTGTGTGTGTGTGTGTGTGTGTGTGTGTGTGTGTGTGTGTGTGTGTGTGTGTGTGTGTGTGTGTGTGTGTGTGTGTGTGTGTGTGTGTGTGTGTGTGTGTGTGTGTTTCCCTTGGTCTTCCCTGGCTGGGTCCGCCCTCCCTCCACATGACCTCCTGCCACTGTCCCCGTCTCAGGAAAGGGTCTTGCCAGCTGTGCCTGTAAATTCCTCCCTTCAGAGAGCCTCTTGTTTTACAAACTCTTTTTCCTTTTTTTTTTGTGTATGTGTGTGTCGGTTGTGGGCTCGAACTCTGGGTTCCTCAGCTCTTCAGCTCAAGGCTAGCACTCTACCGCTTGAGCCACAGCACCACTACTGGTTTTCTGGTGATTAATTGGAAATAAGTCTCTCATGGACTTTCCTGCCCTGGCTGGCTTTGAACTGTGATCCTCAGATCTCAGCTTCCTGAGTAGCTAGGATTACAGGGTGAGCCACTGGCACCCAGCTCCTTTCTTTTAATTATATTTTTGTACCACTCCTGGGGCTCAAACGCAGGGCCTAGTCACTGTCCCTCATCTTTTTTACCTAAGGCTGACACGCTACCTAGTGCTCTACCACTAAGTCACGCTCCACTGCTGGCTTTTTGGTGGTTCATTGGAGATAAAAGTCTAATGGACTTTCCTGCCCCAGCTGGCTTCAGACCTTGATCTTCAAATCTCAGTCTCCTGAGTAGCTAGGATGACAGGCATGAGCCACCAGCAGCTGGTGATGAACTCTTCATACCCACAAAATTCTCATGTGGCTAGGCATCAATGGCTCAAGACTGTAATCCTAGTTCCTTGGGAGATGAGATCTAAGGTTTGAGGTTCAAAGCCAGCCTAAGCAGAAAAGTCAGTGTGCCTGCTCTTCCCAGTTAATAAAATACTGGACAGCAGATTTGTAGAGCACAAGCTATGAGTAAGCAAGCTAAACAAAACAACCCCCAAAGTCTCCTCTGGACCCCTTTCCAAAGGCTAGCTGTGCCTTTCCTTATCTTTGATGTTTAAAGCAACTTTAGGTTAGCCTGGTCTGGATGGATTTTGTGCACCCTACACCTGTTACCTGTAGTCCATTTGGGTCTCTGCCTGTCCGGCAGGCCGATCAAGCCCTTGCTTGGGCCGTCACAGAGCCAGGCTTCTGTCCCAGAGTGGGGGTGTGAGCACAGTGCTGTGGATTGGGGGCTTGGCCAGAACTACAGGCTGTGTGTGCTCTGGGCGGCACCGGGGCAGAGGAGCCTCGGAGCTGGTGTTTCACCTGCCAGGCTCCTTGTGCCCTGGGAGCTGGCATGTCCCTGGGGCTTTCTCACGGAACCCCTTTATCCTGAAGGCATGACCAACAGAGGCTGAGGCTTCCCTCATCTCAGAGTGTTGTCAGGGGGGGTGTCACAGGCCAGCTGGGGAGGGTGGCCACATCCTCCGATGGGCAGGAGGGCTGAGGAAGGGCCCCTGCCCGCAGGCCTTGCCATGAACCCCCGCAGGGACCCTGTGGGCTGTTTTTCTGGTGCTCCAGGGTGCCCAGAAGCCCAGCGCAGTGGGTGTGGCGGGGTCTGCGGGGGTGGGGAGAATTTAACCATACTGCCCACAGTGACCTTGTGCTGGCCAGCACTGACCCTCCTGGGGTCACCTGGGGGCGGGCCTCTGTGCCCATCCTGGCCACCATTGCACCCCCCAACCCAGGCAGCTCAGCACATCCCCTCACCTTGGGTCTGGCCAGAGGCCCCTTCCCCGGCTCCTCCCTTTTCCGCCAGGGCCCATGCGCGGGGAGGGGCACCCCTGTGTGGGAATGTGCGCTGCTCTGTAAACAGCCTGCGTGACTCACCGCATAGCAATGCCACTGACGCGGGGCGAGCTGAGCTGAGCCCGGCCCCTCCTCCCTCACTCGGAAAACTTTCTCATGGCTCCCAGGCGCCTGGCTCCTGCGGGGCACTCACTCACTCACGAGGTGGCTTGTGCCATGTCCCTGTAACCCAGCTGGGACCTCCACGTGATGGGGGCCCCAGTGGTGGTTGGGTGAGGATATAGGAGGAGAGCTCCACTCCCCTAAGTCGCAGCTAGCCGCACAACCTTCCGGCCCTGGCCGCTGTCAGTGCCTGTGGAAGCGGAGACCCTGCCTCACGTTGGCTTTCTGGCAGTGGAGGGTGGGGGGGCTACAGAGACCGGTCCCCAGAAGGGACAGGCCTGCAGCAGGGATGGATTCAGGCCCAAGGGTCCAGGCAGGGAAGGCTGCCTGGCATCTGCTAAATATGCCCTTGGTGCCCTTCGTTCCTTGCCCTGTTTTCTCTGAGGCTCCTCTGCATTGCTCCCTTCCTCAGGGTCTGGGGTTCGGGGTATGGGAGTTGAGGGGTGCCCACTCCAAGGCCATTTGTGTACTTCCCGCCCCCACTCCTTCCGCAGGCAAGTGAATGAGTTTGTTTACTGACAACCTCGTGATGGGTGATGTCTTATGCACAGGCCTGACCTGAAGTCATGATTGCTTTTGGGCTTCTCCGTTTCCATGGCGACCACCCGGGGTTGGCTATTTCCCAAGGTCGCCATGGCAACTATCAGAGGGGAATCATGCTTGGGATGCTTTGGCTGGGTTTTTCATGAATGATTAGAATGTGTGACACAATGCAGACTGGAAACCAAGAAGGGCGGGTGAGGGGGCTGGCTGGCAGGGACGGAGACCAGGACGGCTCAGCTCCTGCCAGACAGTTGATTAGGTCGGGGAGGCGGCCTCCTGAGGCAATCTTGGCCTCCCACTTACCCACCTCGGGTCTCTGGGCCACAACCTTTGAACTTGCTGTCCACCTGAGGCTCCTGGGCAGCCTGGGTGGGTGGTCATGCCACAGCTGCAGTCTCCTTCACCGAGGTAGGCGACCCTAAGCTGCCAGGAGGGGTGGCAGGTGCTCTGTCCTGGTCCATCTTGTGGGCAAGGACAGGGGCTCCTGGTCTCCCTGGGGAGCCAGGCTGGGTCTGGGATGCTGTCCAGTGGCTAACCACACGCCTTTGGGGCTGGAAAGGGGAGGTGGCCTTGTGGCTGATCACTTCGGTCTTCAGGACTCAGCACTTGGGGCCTCCTGGGTGCCAATGTCTTATCTGGGCTCAGGAGGGGAGTGAAGGCAGGGAGCCACCATGGCTCATAGCTGGTGTTCACCCCCAGCGCTGGAGAGTCCCACACACTGGTGGCAGTGGGGGTGGGGGTGGGAGGGGGGGGGTGGGAGGGGGGGGGTGGGTGTTGGAGGTAGCTGCTGAGGATGGTCCTGGCTGTGCTGAGGGTGAGGCTGGAGCTCCAGGACAGTCCTGTTCCATGCCGGGGGCTCTGGAACCCTGCTGCTTGAACACAGCGGGCCCCTGGAGTACCCCACAGGGAGGCAGGGCGTGGTGGATCCTGTCTGGGTCTGACCCCTGCCTCTCCCATGTCCCTCTCTCTCCAGCTGCTGTTTCCAAGTGCTTCTGTCCTGGTGACTGTGCCCGGGTTATGACGACTAATCCCAAGCCAAACAAGGCATTGAAGGTATGGCCTAAGCCAGGGCCCCTTTTCTCCCCTGGGGAATATGAAGGTCTTGTCTGCAGCAATCGGTGGAGGAGCATTGAATGGGGGGTGCGGGGGCAGTCCAGATGGAGTGGGGGGAAGAGATGAGGGATAGGGATAGTAGCCTAAGGACCTAGGCCATGGGACATCAGGTTGGAGGAGGAGGGGCAGCTGCAGACTCTGCTCCTGCAGAGCCAGAGGTGGACAGAATGGCCTTGGACAGCAGGGTGCTCCTGCTCTGGACAGCCAGGCCCCTGCTACTTCCTGGGTGCCCTCAGCTCCCATGGTCAAGGGGTGCCTCAGGCCAGCTTTCACATCAGTTCCTGGGAGGTGCAGGTGGACCATACACACCTGAGCACCCTGGCTCTGCCCCATGGTAGGTGGAGGTGGGGGGCTCTACGCATTCCCATGGCTTACCTGGAAAGGCTGGTTGAGCTCCCATCTGTACCAGGCCTGGGGCCCTGAATTATCCTACAAGATGGCCTGTGACCTCCAAAGTGATGGCTGGCAGTGACACGGCCACTGCTTTCCCAAGGGAACAGCTGTTCAAAGAGGGTCCCAACCACTGGGCACAGTGGTTCATGCCTGTAATCCCAGCTACTCAGGAGGTAGATGCGAGAAGATCTTGATCTCAAGGCCAGCCTGGGAAAAGTTAGTGGTGAGACCCTGGCTCAAAAGCGAAATAAAAACTAAAGGGCTGGGGAGAGTGTGGCTTAAGTGTTAAGTGACAGAGACCAGCCAGGCACTGGTGGCTCACACTTATAATCCCAGCTATTCAGGAGGCTGAGATCTGAAGGCCACAATTTGAAGCTAGTCTGGGCACTTTGTCCAATTAACCAGCAAAAAGCTGGAGGTGGAGCTGTTGCTTAAGTGATAGAGCATTAGCCTTGAGCAAAAAAGCTCAGTGACACCAGGAGCTGGTAGCTCACAGCTGTAATTCTAGCTATTCAGGAAGCTGAGATCTGAGGATCTTGGTTTAAAGCCAGCCTGGGCAGGAAAGTCAGTGAGACTCTTATCTCCAATAAACCACCAGAAAAACTGGAAGTGGCGCTGTGACTCAAATGGTAAAGTACAAGCCTTTAGCTGAAGAGCTGAGGGACAGTGCCCAGGCTCCACGACCGACTCAAAACCGCCAAAACTTAGTGACAGCATTGGGCTCTGAGTTCAAGCCCCACTACTGGCATTGGGCTCTGAGTTCAAGCCCCATTGCTGGCGCGCGCGCACACACACACACACACACACACACACACACACACACACACACACACACACACACACACACACACACACACACACACACACACACACACACACACACACTAAATCCAGGGAGGCTTTTCTTTAGAGACCCTGGAGGCCCAAGTTTTCAAGTTCAATCCCTAATACTACCAGAATAAGGATTGGTGAGCCAGGGCAGCCAGCAGTGAGGGTGCATGCACCACCCCAGGCCCTGGCGTGGAAGGTGAGGGTCAGCCCTGGGCAGGGGCAGGTGGAGGGCACTGCTAGATCTTTCTGCCTCCCCCCAAACTGCCATGTAGCTGCTGTGAGGCAGGTTTGCCATGTAGACCCTGGGTCCCTCCTTGTCTGACCCCGCTGTGGTCCTTGCAGGTCAAGAAGGAGGCGGGCGAGAACGCCCCAGTGCTCAGCGATGATGAGCTGGTGTCCATGTCCGTGCGGGAGCTGAATCAGCACCTGCGGGGACTCACCAAGGAGGAGGTGACGCGCCTGAAGCAGCGGCGCCGCACGCTGAAGAACCGCGGGTACGCAGCCAGCTGCCGCATCAAGCGGGTGACGCAGAAGGAAGAGCTGGAGCGCCAGCGGGTGGAGCTGCAGCAGGAGGTGGAGAAGCTGGCGCGCGAGAACAGCAGCATGCGCTTGGAGCTGGACGCCCTGCGCTCCAAGTACGAGGCCCTGCAGACCTTCGCTCGCACCGTGGCCCGCGGGCCCGTCACCCCCACCAAGGTGGCCACCACCAGCGTCATCACCATTGTCAAGTCGGCCGAGATCTCCTCCGCCTCCGTGCCCTTCTCGGCTGCGTCCTAGTGCCTGCCAGGGGGCTGGGCAGGCAGCGGCATGGCCCTCCTGCCTGTCCCAACGTCCCTGGCACAGACTCTGACCATCCAGCCATTGCACACCCTGCGGGGGGGCCCAAGGCAGGGACAGCGGGACAGGTGGCAGGCGCAGGATGAAAAGTAGGCTCTTGTGAGCCAGGTGCCCCACGCCATCCCCCCACACGCAGACACACATGCACACACACTCACACCCATACTTTCCCCCCCTAAATGTGTGTTTCCGGGAAGTGTGGTCACCCCAGTGGATTCTGCCTTTCCCCATGGGGTCTTCCAGGAAGAGCGGCCCGGTGCTGGGCCCCTGTGGCCTGGAGCAGGGACTTAGCCTTCCAGTCCTCCCATGAGCAGCCATCAGCCCTGTTCCGCCATGCCAGGGTGGAGGTGGGGGGCCCGGCGGGGTCGGCTGGAGTGCCTGCACCTTACCACGCACCTCTGCCTAGGAACAGGATGGGGGGCCTGTGGGCAGCTGTGGTCTTCCAACTTTCCCTGTCAAAGTGGCTATGGCCTGCTTTAGCTCCTGGTACCAGGGGGTGAGGGAAAGGTAAGCCTGGGTGGCCTGGGGTGTGTCCCTGTGTAAAATGCACGCCTGCAGTCAGAGCCCCTTGCCACCAGCACTGGGGCCTTAGAGGACCAGCCTGCTTGCCCATGGGGGTTCTGGAGGGCCTGTCCAGTATGTGTGCAGAGAGTTTTGTGGATGTTGTGAATTCTCCCAGTGTTCTGTGACCCAGGGAGGCCACTTGGTGAGGTGTAAGCGCCAGCCAGCCACCCTGCAGCTGGGCGGGAATGGGCAGGGTGTCCCGTCGGCTGTGGAGTGGAGAGCGGGCAGCTGCTTGCCAGCTACGCTCAGACAGGGAGAAGGTGAGCAGCGGCAGGTGGCCAGGGGTAGTGGTAGATGTGGGCATGCAAGTTCAGGACTTTGGTTCCCACTGCTGAGGGAGATGGGCAGGGAGGAAGGCAGGCAGGTGGGGGTCCAGGGCCCCAGACCATGGTGGAGTCTAGCGCAGTAAATTGGGGAGGGTCAGAGGGCACAGGCAGGAGAGCCTCAAAGACTTGCCTCCTGGGGTGCAGTCACCCAGAGCAGCTGGTTCTGATCATCAGCTGGAGTTCCCATCTATGCTGTTTTAGGACTGGGACTGGAGCCGGGGTGGTGGTGGGCCCCCCGTGGATCCCACCTTATGCTGCTAGCCAGAAACAACGCGTGACAGCAGAGGCAGTGCAGGGCCTCGGGCCCTGTTCCCTCATACCAGCAGTAGGACGCCCCCTCTCCCCTCACACACACAGATTGCCAAGCCGCTGGGCAGGGATCCGACACATAAGGATGAGCCCCAAGGACCACCACGAGCTCCTGTGTCCACCATTCGATTTGGAGACAAAGCCAGAGCGCTCGGTGGCACTGCCGTGTGTGTGGCTTGTCACCTCCCAGGCTCTGGGGAACGCAGGAGGCCAGGCCAGGCCACAGCCCAGCCCACGCAGGGGCCTGGGTCCCCACAGTGCAGAGGCCCAAGGGCAATTAGGAAATACCATCGTGCCATAGCCATGGTAGGTAATCCATATTGGATATCAATAGGACCGTGGGAAGTATTTAGAAAGAGAGAATCTATCTATATAATTATATACACATTTTATCGTATAGATTTTTCAGAACAGTTTTCCAGTTTGATACTGTAGTTCTCCACTAGCAGCACAGAGTTGGCCAGACAGTGGGTGGGATGGGGCATTAGGACCCCCGACTTGAAGCTGGCCGCGCTCTGTGGACCCTGCTCAGTGGGTGGCCCTGCCGGGGTGGTTGGATCTATCCAGTCTTGGGGTCTCCACACCCCACCTTGCGGGACTGCAGCAGGCAGGTGACTGCTCTCAGCCTCTGGTGCTTTGCTAAAGATGGGGCTCCTAACCCTCGGCCTCTGGGGTGACCCGAACGAGCTGCCGTCGCTGCCCAGCCCCTGCCGGGCCACCCAGTGGGTGCCCTCTGCTTAACTTCAGATCACTGACATTTTGTTGTCACGATTTAATATATGGATTTATTTTTTAATTTAAGAAAACAAAAAACAAGGACCTCTCTGTGGCATGGGTTTCTTTTCTGTCTGCTGCCTCCACTCCCCAAAGAAGTCGAGCTTTGCTTCCAAGGTGACAGAGGCTCATCCATTGTGGCCCCAACTTCTCCATCTCCTGCCTCGGCAGTTTCATTTCAATATTTATTTTTTTGTGTGCTGCTTCTTCCCATGATATAAATTATTGAGATCATATTCTGTGCTCCCCTGCCCTATCCACGCCCCCCCCCCACCTAATTTATTGCTGTACATGTTGCGCTGTGACTACTTTTATACCCTTGCAATAAAGAGTTTCCTGTTTCAAATACTGCTTCTATATGGCCGGTGCTCTAGGTGAGGATCCCCACATCCTAGGCTGTGGGGTGCACCCAGCATCTCCCTCACAAACCCAATTTTCTCCTGTGGCTGTATCTGCAATGGCCAGGTCAAGAACCCAGGTCTTAACTGGCACCAGAACTCACACCTGTCATCCTAGCTACTCAGAAGGCTGGGTTGTGAGGATCATGATTCAAAGCCAGCCAGGGTAGTTAACTTATAGCAAAAACTCAGTAGTTTGGTTCAAGTGGTAGAGTGCTAGCCTTGAGCAGAATAAACTGAGTGTGAGGCCCTGAGGTCAAGCCTTGAGTACAGGCTTATGCAAAAGAAGATCCCAGGCGTAGCCACCCCTGGAAATGCACAACAGCTGCAGGGCGACCTCAGAGCACAGCCCGTCCTGGTGGAGCCTCGGGCTGTGCAGGGTGCTGTCCCAGCAGCCCCCTCGCACAGCTTAGTTGGCTGAGATGAGCCTGCTGGATATCGAGAGGGGCAGAGGACAAAGCCCTTGGATCACTAGCTGAGGCCACTCCAGTAAGCAAAGGACCCAACCCGACCTTGGGCCAGCCTGGCTGCAGGTTGAGCCTGGCCTTCTGTGGTGAGCCTGTCTGGGCAACCTCAGCTGGGTGAAGAAGGGAGGGTCAAGATAGTAGAGCTCTATGCCAGGTGTGGGTGGCTCACTCCTGTAATCCTAGCTACTCAGGAGTCTGAAATCTGAGGATCACAGTTCAAATCCAGCCCAGGCAGGAAAGTCTGTGGACTCCTATCTCCAATTAACCACCAGAAAACCAGAAGTGGCGCTGTGGCTCAAGTGGTAAAGCATTTACCTTGAGCTGAAGAGTGCAGCGACAGTGCCCGGGCCCAGAGTTCAAGCCCCATGACTGACAAAAAATAAAAATAAAAATTTAGAGCTGCCTTGAGTGTTCTAAACCTGCCAGCCATCTTGTCTCCTTCCAGCCTATGCTGACTGGAAGGATGCCATGGCCCTGGTACAGTGGGTCAGACCTGCAAGGACCATCACAAACGCTTGTATCAGCAGGAGTGGCAGTGCTGGAGAGCCCAGTTAATCCAGTCCTCTCTGCAGCTGACCCCTGTGGTACCTCTGGGGAGATGGGCAACTCAGAGTGGGTGGTCATGAGCTTGGACACACAAGATTTCTGGCCCAAGTTAGGCATTGGTGACTCAGGCCTATAATCCTAGGTACTCAGGAGGCTGAGATCTGAAGATCACAATTTGAATCCAGGGGCTGGGAAGGTGGCTCAGTGGTAGAGAGCTTGCCTAGCATGCATGAAGTCCTGGGTTCGATTCCTCAGTACCACATAAACAGAAAAAGCCGGAAATGGCACTGTGGCTCAAGTGGTAGAGTGCTAGCGTTGAGCAAAAGCAGCTCAGGGACAGTGCCCAGGCCCTGAGTGCAAGCCCCAGGACTGGCTTGAAGCCAGCGCAAGCAGAAAAGTCCATGAGACTCAACTGCATTAACAACCAAAAAGCTGGAAGCAGAGCTGTGACTCAAGTGATACAGCACTAGCCTTAGGTGAAAAAGTGAAGAGACAATGTCCAGGCCCTAAGTTCAGGCCCTACTATTGGCACAAAAATACCAAGAGAATCCTGGCCCAGAGTGGAGGCTGTGTGGCTGTGTATGGAGGCCACAGACCTCCTGGGCAACTTCAGAGGTGGAAACAAGTGAGGCCAGGGCAAGCTGACCCCTGTCTGCTGGGCAGCCTCCTTTGATCTCCTGGGGTGGGGCTGTGGCCTGGGCCCAGCAGCTCTGCTGTGTACCCTCAGGCAACTTGCCAGACCTCTCTGGGCTCACTCAACCAAGGCTGTCATGTACAGTGCTCCTGGCACATGTGGGAATCCAGTTCCCTCCCCCTTGGATCCAGTGCTGACCAGTAAGTGACCCTGGTGCCCACATAGCCATCTGGGACCCCAGGAGAGGAGTCATGGCCAGCTGCCCACTGTGCATGCTCTGGGAACCTCAGCTCTCTCCACAGTAGCCTCTCCATGGTGGGGACAGGGCCCATCCACAGAGCCTCCTTGGCCTCAGGGAGCAGGATGGAGTCTCCCTTCCTGGCCTGTTGACCAGTGGGTGGGGCCTGCCAGCGCAGAGGGCAATGATAAGGAGGGGCAGGGAAGGCACAGGGGAGCCAGGCCAGGCTTATCAAGCTGCACAGCTGGGCCCCAAGAAGCCACTGGCCTTGCTTTCCTGTCCCCATCCTCCCACACGGAGAAGGCAGGGGAGCCGCCCCGCGGTGAGGCTCATGCGACTAGACAGTTGCCACCCAGCTGAGTGTCCCTGGCTGATTGGTGCCCGCTGGCCCCTCCTGTCTGCTGTGCCCAAACGGGCAGCAGGTTCCTTGCAGCCTGTGCTGTGGCACCCAGACTCCTGCCCTGCATGCCCCCTCTGCCCGGGAGACAGTGTCCAGGGCTAGGTCCCCTCTAGAAGGTTCCCAAAGGGCACCAGTTTCTAAGGTGATCCTCTAGTCTGCCAACTGTCACTTGGCACAGAGGAGAAAGGGGAATAAGGAGGAGGAGGAGGAGCAGGAGCAGGAAGAAGGCAAAGCAGTCTCCCAGAACTGAGACCCTTGTACCCAGCCATTCTAGACTGCACCACCTGCCCGCTGTAGGACAAGGCTGATACAGTCCAGAGAGAGGCGGCTGCTTCGGCCTCCCTGGAGCCTCAGAGCTGGACAACAGATGGCATCCACTGGCATTTGATGATGAATTCTAGTTTGTCTTACATGGCCTGACTGCAGCCACACCGCAGGTGGCTGCCCCAGGCCGCCCAGGTCCTGGCTGTCCCAGGTCCTGGGACCTTACCTGACATATTACGCCTTACCGCCTCCCCTCTCCCCTATCCTGGCCCTGCAGGAAGAGAGGTTCAACAAGCATTAGAAAACCCAAGGTGTAGCCGGGCGCTGGTGGCTCACGCCTGTAATCCTAGCTACTCAGGAGGCTGAGATCTGAGGATCGCAGTTCAAAGCCAGCCCGGGCAGGAGAGAATGTGAGACTCCTATCTCCAATAAACCACCAGAAAACTGGAAGTGGAGCTGTAGCTCAAGTGGTAGAGCGCTCGCCTTGAGCTGAAGAGCTGAGGGACAGTGCCCAGGCCCAGAGTTCAAGCCCCACGACCGACAAAAAAAAAAAAAAAAAAAAGAAAACCCAAGGTGTAGCTGAGCGCCAGTGGCTCACACCTTTCATCCTAGCTACTTAGGAGGCTGAGATCTGAGGGCTGCAGTTTAAGCTGGGGCAGTGAAGTTCATGAGACTCATCTCCAATTAACCACCAGAAGTGGTGCTGTGGCTCAAGTGGTAGAGCAGTAGCCTTGAGCAGAAGAGCTGAGGGACAGCGCCCAAGCCCTGAGTTCAAACCCCACAACTGACCAAATAAATAAATAAGAAAATAAAAAATTCAAGGTGTTTATCTATAAATAAGGAGAGCTCACAGGGAGGTGATAGTGTGCTTGGAAGGCCAGCCTGCAGCGGGTCTGTGCAGATGGATGCCGGTCAGGACCTCACCAGGCTCCTGTGGCTGGAGTGGAGGGGGGGGGGGCTTCTCTATGCACCCAGGGCCCTCACCCAGGCTTGGCACACCTCCTGTCTACAGCACTGGGTCCCTCTGTCAGGCTGGGTACCCAGTTCTCCCTGCAGCCCCTGACCTGAGACTTGGCCATCCTCTATTATACCATGTGTGACCCCCTGGCCACATTCATGTCCAGCCTTTCAATGACCCCCCTGAGGTCTGTGGCAAGGTACCCAGTGGGTCCTCAGGCCTATCTAGCATGCCCAGATGACTTCTCCCATGCTGTGGCCCATAGGCACCCTGACCCCTGACTGGACACAGTATGAAAAGGTCTCCATGGCCTTGTAGGCTGGACCTTCGATAAGAGAGTTGAGGGTGGGGGACCCTGTTTTTCCCCAGAGGACCGGGCAGCCTGTGCCCTCAGCCGGTCACGCAGACCCTGAGGCCCGCTACAGGTCGTCCGAGGGGATCAGCATGCGTTTCTCCACATTTCGGCTCTTCCTGCTCCCTCCAGAGCTACTGGCCAGACCAGGGAGGGTGCCAGGTACGGGGTGGCCGGGACCTGGGGCCTCATGCGTGGCCTGCTGCGTGTACTGCTGGTAGGCTGGGGAGAAGTTGTGGATGGCATCCTGCACGATGTCCTGAGGGCTGATGGTCTCCTTGAGGCCGCTGGAGATGCTCTGCATGGGGGCTGGGGGGCCTGAGGGCGGAACAGCGGTGGGTGGGGGGCTCCATGGACCCCAGCCAGCCCCTAGGAGACTCTATCTGGAGACTTAGCCCTCAACTCTGCCTCTCAACTCCACCTCAGGCAGGGCTGGGGGTCCTTGGATGTCCATTCACCCTGATCCTGGCTAGCAGGGTTGGTCCCTCAAACATAACCCTGGCCTTCAGACTGAGCCAGGGGCCTCCAACTGATTGCGCGCGCTCTCTTTTTCTCTCTCTGTGTCTCTGTCTGTGTCTCTGTCTTTGTCTCTCTCTGTCTCTGTGTCTCTGTCTCTCTCTCTCACTTTTAATTTTTTTATTTTTTTAATTTATTTTTTCTGGTTAATTAGAGATGAGAATCTCATGTGGTTTTCTGCCCAGGCTGACTTTGGACCCTGATCCTTAGATCTTAGCCTCCTAGGTAGCTAGGATTACAGGTGTGAGCCACCAGCACCTGGCTCTTCCCCTGGGAGATACATGTCTGGCTCTGGGATTTTGGGGGCAGGGCGGGGGGCGGGGAGAGACAAGTAATCTGGGCGACTACACCCACACCACCCACTTTCTAGGGATGCCAGCCCTGCCCCTCAGAGGTCCGAGACCCCTGCCTGCTCTTGGCTTAGGTGTCCACCCCTGGGGTGCATTCAGGTACTCTGGCTGGCAAGCCTGGCTTACCTGGTGAATGCTCTTTCTTCTCAGAGTACACCTGGCAGGTGAAGGCATAGCGCAGGGCAATGGAGGCGAAGACCATCTCGATGCAGATGAGGAAGTTTTGGTAGCCCGCGGCCAGCGTGCCTGCCCCCACCCTGGTGCCATCAATAGCCTGGACCTCAGGGATGACCCCACACCTCTCCAGGATGGCCAGCAGCAGCCCTGGGAATGGGCGAGGTTACTCAGGCAAAGGCCACAGCTCTTACCTTGGCTAGCGTTTCCTCCCAGGCCTGAGGCTGGCAGGAGCAAAGGCCAGGCAGCCATCGAAGTCTACCCTTCCATTCCCAGCTCTAAGCCTGGCAGAGACCAGGGCTCCAGAAGCTGCTGTGTGCTGACCCCACCCCCCCCATAATCTTCCCTCTACCTATTGACAGTCCCCATCCCCATGGGGACCACACACCCTGCCAGAAGGAGAGGAAGATGACCGCTTTGATGGTGAGAAACTTGAGGACTGGCTCAAAGGGCCGCAGGAGCTCCCTGGTGGCGAAGTAGAAGAGGAACAGGGCGTAGAGGGCCAGACTGACGGAAGTGTTGTAGACAAGGGTCACGTACAGGTAGCCGCTGTGGACACTGGGCCAGAGGAACTGCTGGTCAGAGTGGCCCATGACCCCCATAGATGTCACCAGCCTGCTTTGTCCCCTCTGGGTGGGACAGTCCTCTGCCCAGGGCCTGGGACAGCACTGAGGAAGCAGGCATTGGCGGGGGGTGGGGGTGGAGGTGGGGGAATCTTCCAGGCCTCCCTCACCAGCACTGCCGTCTCCTCTGTCAGGAAGCCACCCACGACCTCCTCTGCCCCCAGGAGGAAGAGGCCACGCGGAACGCCGCCTCTGAAGGCCTGCACCCTCCCTGCTCCCCCCCTTCCTTACTTGAAGTCCCCATCGTGGTATTTGTCAAACGCCTGGAGGATGATGGTGGTCACAGCCATGATAGGTTTCACGATACAGAACTGCAGCGTGGCCTGGGGATAGTGGGGGACAGTGGGGAGCAGTGGGCAGGGCTGGCACCAGCCTGGCCGAGGTGGGGGGGAGGGCACACAGGGGCACAGCCCCTTACCTGCTTGCAGAAGCGCAGGAAGCCAATGGAGTAGGACATGCCCCGGAGGCAGCAGGTCCCATAGAAGCAGCTGGACCTGGGGGAGAGAGTGGCTGAGGGATGGGGAGGGGGGGCTGAGGGGAGTGGGGGGGGCAGGGCGGGGCTTACTTGATAGACTTGCCACGGATCTCCGCCATGATGGCACTCTCTCCCCCTAGGTACTGGAAGCACAGGCTGAGGAAGCTGTAAATCACAAAGGCTGCCGGGCGACGGAGGGGCTGGCATGAGCCCGAGGCCCGCATGCCAACTCTGTCAGACCTACCCAACACCCGGGGTTCCCATGTTATGGGAGTACAAGCTGAGGTTCAGGGGGGGCCAGGTCACAGCTATAGCTCAGAGCTCCCCTCCCCCCCACAGTCTCCTAACTCACACTGATCCCTCTGGGCAGCCTCCCCACCCCAGTAGGGCTGGCAGGGCCAGGTGCCCTGGGGTTGGCCAGGGGAGCAGGCCTATGCGGACAGCCTCCTGTCCCCCGCCATCCCCCCAGGCCAACCCAGACATAGGCAGCACCTTCATAGCAGTCCCGCACAGAGTCAAAGTAGACGTAGTACTGGTGGTCTCCCAGGAGGAGGAGGCTGAGCCAGGAGTCGAAGGCATAGATGGGCACGATGAGCAGCAGGCGAATGATGTAGCGCTGTTCGTGAGGCACTGTGTAGGAGCGCAGGTGCAGGTAGATCTAGGCGACCAGCACAGAGGGTTTGGGTAGAGCTACTGGCCCCTGCCACACCTGCTATTCTGTGCCAGCCCAGGAAGAAAGTAGCAGTGGGTGGCACTTCCAGCCTCTGGCTGTCAAGGCCTCACATTCTCCTATATTCCCTAATTCTCTCCTTCCTCTCTCCCTCCCTCTATTCCTTCCTTCCTTCCTTCCTTCCTTCCTTCCTTCCTTTCTTCCTTCCTTCCTCCCTCCCTCCTTCCCTCCCTCCCTCCCTCCCTCCCTCCCTCCCTCCCTTGGCAGAGTCTAAAAATACAGCCCCAACTGGCTGTAAATTCTCTATCATCCTGCCTCAGTTTCTTGAAGGCTGGAATTACAGGTGTGTGACACCATGCCCAGCTATCTCTTAGTTTTCTGCAGTGAACACACTCATTACAATGACAAAAATAAATATTTTTCTATTGCAATCATATAACTGTAATATATATATATATAATTACATATATACTTAATACATACAAGCATATTTGTAGCCAGGCGCTGTAGTTTACACACGTAATCCTACCTACTCCAGAGATAGCAATTGAGTGGATTGTGATTTGAGGCCCAGTCTGGGCAAAAAGTTAGTGAGACTCCCCTATCCCAACCATCGGCTGTGTTAATATATGTCTGTCACACCACCAGCTATTGTGGAAAGTGTTAACCAGGAAGATTGTAGCCCAAGCTGACTAGGCAAAAATCAAGACCCTATCTCAAAAAATAACCAGACTTTTTTTTATGTGTGTAAAGGCTGAAGCTGGGAGTTTGTGGCTCAGGCCTGTCATCCTAGCTACTCAGGAGGCTGAGATCTGAGGATAGCAGTTCAAAGCCAGCCCAGGCAGGAAAGTCCGTGAGACTCTTATCACCAATGAACCACCAGAAAACCGGAAGTGGAGCTGTGGAAGAGCACGAGCCTTGAACAACAACAACAAAAAGCTCAGGGACAGTGCCCAGGCCCTGAGTTCAAACCTCATGACCACCATCAACAAAACAATGGGTAAGCCCCACGATCAACAACAACCAAAAAAACCCCAATGGGTGGAGGAGTGGCTCAGTGATAGAGTCCTGCCTAGCAAGCATAGAACCCTGAGTTTTAACCTTACTAGCACAGATCTCACACACACACACACACACACACACACACACACACACACAGCTCTATCACTGACCTACATCCCTAGCCTCTTAAGCTGGGTGTTGGTGGTTCACACCTGTAATCCTAGCTACTCAGGAGGCTGAGATCTGAGGATCATGGTTCAAAGCCAGCTCCGGCAAGAAAGTCCATGAGACTCTTTTTTTTTTGGGGGGGGGGGCGGGTCCGGTTGTGGGGCCTGAACTCTGGGCCTGGGCACTGTCCCTCAGCTCTTCAGCTCAAGCCTAGCACTCTACCACTTGAGCCACAGCGCCACTTCCAGCTTTTTTCTTTTTTTGCTTATGTGGTGCTGAGGAATCGGACCCAGGGCTTCAGGCATGCAAGGCAAGCGCTCTACCACTGAGCCACCTTCCCAGCCCCTCCGTGAGACTCTTTTTTTTTTTTTTTTTGTCGGTCGTGGGGCTTGAACTCTGGGCCTGGGCGCTGTCCCTCAGCTCTTCAGCTCAAGGCGAGCGCTCTACCACTTGAGCTACAGCGCCACTTCCGGTTTTCTGGTGGTTTATTGGAGATAGGAGTCTCACGGTCTCTCCTGCCCGGGCTGGCTTTGAACCGCGATCCTCAGATCTCAGCCTCCTGAGTAACTAGGATTACAGGCGTGAGCCACCAGCGCCCGGCCCTCCGTGAGACTCTTAACTCCAATAAACCACCAGAAACTAGAAGTGGTGCTGTGGCTCAAGTGGTAGAGTGCTCACCTTGAGCTGAAGAGCTGAGGGACAGAGCCCATTCCTAGAGTTCAAACCCCATGACTGACAAAAAAAAAAAAAATTTTTTTTAGCCAGGCACTGGTGGTTCATACCTGTAATCCAAGCTACTCAGGAGGCTGAGATCTGAGAATTGCAGTTCAAAGCCAACCTGGGCAGAAAAGTCCCCATGAGACTCTTTTCTCCAATTAACCACTCAAATACTGGAAGTGGCGCTGTGGTTCAAGTGGTAGAGTGCTAGCCTTGAGCACCACAAAGAGACTCAAGGACAGCGCCCAGGCCCTGAGTTCAAGCCCCACAACCAACAATTTTTTTTTTGCTTAATGAGACAGGATCTCACTATGAAGCTCAGGCTGGCCTTGAAATCGCCATCTTTCATCCTCCTGCTTCAGCCTTCTGAATGCTAGAATTATAAGCATGTGTTACTGCACCCAGCTTAAAAACTTACTCTAGTAGGGTGCTTGCTGGTGGCTCATGCCTGTAATCTTAGCTACTCAGGAGGCTGAGATCTGAGCATTGAGGTTCAAAGCCAGCCTGGGCAGGCAAGTCTATAAAACTCTTATCTCCAATTAATCATAAGAAAAAACTGGAAGTGGTGCTGTGACTCAAAGTGGTAAAGCACTAGCCTTAAGGGAAAACACTCAGGATCAGTGCCAAGGCCCCGAGTTCAAGCCCCATGACCAAGGATCAACAACAACAACAACAAAACAGAAAAACTTACTCCTAATTAACCAATAATGTTATATGATGGGGCTGGGAAGGTGGCTCAGTGGTAGAGCGCTTGCCTTGCATGCCTGAGGCCCTGGGTTCGATTCCTCAGCACCACATAAGCAAAACAAAAAAAGCCGGAAGTGGTGCTGTGGCTCAAGTGGTAGGGCGCTAGCCTTGAGTTGAAGAGCTGAGGGACAGCGCCCAGGCCCAGAGTGCAGGCCCCATGACAGGACCCCCCAAAAAAATGTTATATGGCAACAATGTTCAACCCAAGGTTTTGCAGACATATGCAGAGAGTTAAATCAAGTCAACTAATAGCACTAAACATGCTCACCAGCTTTTGTGATAAGTTGTATTTTTTTTTTGTCGGTTGTGGGTCTTGAACTCTGGGCCTGGGTGCTGTCCTCAGCTCTTCAGCTCAAGGTTAGTGCCCTACCACTTGAGCCACAGCACCACTTCCAGCATATTTCTGCTTATGTGGTGCTGAGGAATCCAACCTAGGGGCCTCATGCATGCAAGGCAAGTGCTCTACCACTGAGCCACCTTCCCAGCCCTGCCTCAATCTCTTGAGTGCTGGGTTTAAAAGACCTGAACCACCATACCTGGCTTAAAAATGTGTGTGTGTGTGTGTGTGTGTGTTTGCCAGTATTAGGACTTGAACTCAGGACCTTGCACTCTAACTTCACCTTTTCACTCAAGGCTAGCACTCTACCACTTGAGCTATAGCACCACTTCTGGCTGTTTCTGTTTCTGTATCTGAACTCAGGGCTTCATGCATGCTAGGCAAGCACTTTAACACTGAGCCACATTCCCAGCCCCACTTCCAGCTTTTTGCTGTCTCTTCTGGCTGGCTTTGAATCTTGACACTCAGACTTCAGCCTCCTGAGTAGCTAGAATTAAAGGTGTGAGCTACAGGTGTCCAGCTCTAAAATGTTACCTTTTTTTGGGGGGGGGGGGGGTGTGGGGGCAGTATTTAGAATTTGAACCAGAGCTTCAAGTTGCTAGACAGGCAAGCGGCTCTACCACTTGAAACATGCCTCTATTATTTATTTATTTATTTACTTACTTATTTATTTATTTTTGTCCCAGTCTTGAGGCTTGAGCTCAAGGCCTGGGCACTATGCCTCAGCTTCTTTTGCTCAAGGCTGCTCTCTTCCACTTTGAACCACAATTCCGCTTCTGGTTTTCAATTAGAGATAAGAGTCTCAAGGACTTTCTAGTCTGGGCTGGCTTTGAATGCAATCCTCAGATCTCAGCCTCCAGAGTAGCTAGGATGACAGGCATGAGCCACCAGTACTCAGCCTCTAGTCCTTTTTATCTGGTCATTTTTAAATTTTGGATCTTAAAGTTTTTGCACTGGGCTGGGCTGGCCAACAATCTTCCAAGTTCCATTTTCCACCATCGCTGAGATGACAGGTACACAGCCCATAGTGCCCTGCTACTGATTGAGATGGGGTCTCTATAACTTTTTGCCAGGTTTGGCCACCAAACATGATCTTCCTGCTCTCTGCCTTGAGTAGCTGAGATTAGGCATGAGCCACCAGTGCCCTGCCTCAGATCTATTCTTTCTGTAACTTTCAGGCATGTAACACATTGTAACTCATGAGACAGTGCTCTTGGCCAACACTCCAGCAGCGAATACACTCAGTCATTCATTCCACCAGACTCCTGAGTCCTGCTAAGTGTCACACTGGGGCCAAGGCAGGGGCACGTCCCAGCCCACACACAGGCAGATCCACGCCGAGAAGGCTGGCTCTCAACAGAGAAGGGTTTTAGACTTTTACTCCCTCCTAGAAACTATATAATCAGAATTTTTAAAAAATAACCTTTGCCAGGGACTGGGGAGGTAGCTCAGTGGTAGAGTGCTTGCCTTGCATGCATGAGGCCCTGGGTTCGATTCCTTAGCACCATATAAGCAGAAAATGCCAGAAGTGGCGCTGTGGCTCAAGTGGTAGAGTGCTAGCCTTGAACCGAAGAGCTGAGGGACAGCGCCCAGGGCCACAGTTCAGACCCCACAACCGAAAAAAGAAAAACAACCTTCGCCAGGCGCTGGTGGCTCACATCTGTAATCCTAGCTATTTGGGAGGCTGAGATCTGAGGACTGCAGTTCAAAGCCAGCCTGGGCAGGAAAGTCTGTGAGACTCTTATCTCCAATAAACCACCAGAAAACCAGAAATGGTGCTGTGGCTCAAGTGGTAGAGCACTCGCCTTGAGCTGAAGAGCTGAGGGACAGCGCTCAGGCCCAGAGTTCAAGCCCCAGGATTGACCAAAAAAAAAAAAAAAAAGAGCTAAGGGCCAGTGCCCAGGCCCTGTGTTCAAATCCCCACAATAACAACAACAAACCAGGATGACAAACTAAGCAGGGCCCCCAGTGCACTACAAATGCCTGGTAAACGTGATTGTGTGAAATAGTGTGATCATAAGCTTTAAACCTTCCCAGATTTTCCACATTTTCTACAAGGTCATGGCAGAACAGGAGCAGGGGCAGGAGAGAGCAGGGAACAGGTCCTGGGTTCAGGGCACAGGTGTGGAGGGCTTCCTGGAGGAGGAGGTGTGCTCTGGGGGAGGCGGTGGAGGGCAGGCTCTGAGCACAGGGGTGGTATGTGGGTGGGGAGAGGCCCGCTGGCATCAGTGCCCAGGTTTTTATCAGGCACACCCCCTCCTGCTGCTGCCAGGGGAGACCTCTCTAGGGCTGGCACCACCTGGTGTGTGACCTTGCGAAGCTACTCCCTCTCTAGCCTCCATTTTCTCAATAGTAAAGCAAGGTGTCAAACCCCCATCTCTCACAGGCCAGGCTCTTAAAAGAGTGGCTGGTGTGGTGTCTCCTCACACTAGGTGGGGGCTTAGCTTGAGGACAGGAGGTCCTGGGACCCCCACAATGCCAGCCCCCCCCTCCCACTGCTTGGGGAGGAAGGCTGGCCTCATGCTACCTCTGTCTGCAGCTCTACCCCTGCTCTATGGGCCCAGGGGCTGCCTGGGTCCCCCTTCCGTCCTGAGCGTTGAGGTCCTGTCTGGACATGCATGGCTCACAGGGGGGCTGACTGCTCTCGCTGCCTGTCCCGGATACTGGGCTGCCTGCCCCCAGGTGGCGCCTGCCCTGGGCCCATCTGTCCATCTACATCGGCTTTGGCACCCAGGGCCATCTCAGAGGAAACACCAGCCCTCCCCCTCCCACCCTCCCAGCACCCCCTACCCTGCTGCCAGCCCCAAGTGCAAGTGCCATGCCTACCGCAGCCTCCTGGGGACACCTGCCCCGCCCCTGTGTATCCCGGCAAAAGCTCAGGGCCCTAAACCTGCCCCAGCCTCCACACCCAGCTTTGGAGCTCAGGCAGACTATCCCCCCCCCCCCACACACACACACATTGGCCCTTCTTGACCTGCAGCCCCCCAGTTGATGCATGCTCAGTCTGTGGGGGGCACTCAGGATGTGGCTTCTGTCCCATGTGAGGAGATGAGGGAGGGCAGCCCCCTCGGGGGCATTGTGCCCACAAGCTAGCCCTGCTTCCCAGCTCCCTGACCTCCAGCCCCCCCCCCCCGTCCCCCCTAATTCCTTTCTGTTTCCAGCTTGACGTTCCCCACAGAGCAAAAGCTTTTCTCTGGGAGGCTGCACCCATGAGGGAGAAGGCCCTTCTACATGAGCCTAAGAAAGAACTTGGGGTCGGGGGTCTCTCTGGCCTCAGTGATCCTGTCTGTGAAATAGATCCCCATTGCTGACCTCAGGTAGTGCTCAGCTGGCACCTGCCCCCTGCAGGCCTGGCTCCCATGGGCCTGTCCTGAAGCCCGGCCCCCTCCTGTTTCCTGAACCCCAGGCTGACACCACTGCCGAGGCCCTGGGTACCTCTCCTCTGCTCCAGCCGGGCCAGTGTCCCTTGGACATCGGGCCTCCAGAGGCTCAGGTCAGGGGCTTACCTGGTGGCAGGTGAGCACCAGGGCTGTCCATACGAAGACTCCTGAGACGCCTCTGGCCAGCGCGGTGGTAAGGAAGAGCCGTGGGGCTCCCTGGGACGCGTTCTCCACGCGGGCCATCTGTGGCCCGGCTGGCACTGTAGGCATGGCTGGGGGGGCGCTGGGCTGTGGCCAGGTGGAGGATGCCAGGGGTACTCCGGCTGATTCCAGGAGCCCAGAGGCATTACTCATCTGGAGAAGTGCGGGAGGGCAGAACTGGGAGGGGTGAAGGGCCAAGGAGCAGGGCAGGGCTGTGCAGGGCTGGGCCCTAGGAGGGAGAGTGCGTGGGGGCTGAGCCGTGTAGGGGCCCTGGAAGAGGGCTCTGCCAGACGGTGCCCTCTGCTAAGCCTCCGCCCCTATGTGGGGCCAGGTCTCTGCCTGACCACCTTCTGTCAGCCCCGCCCCCTCCCTTCCCCCCTCCTGCATGGGCATTTGTGCTGCTGGAGAAACTGGGGTGTGACTATCTCCCAAACACAAACGCTACCCTGACCCCAGTCAAAGTCAAAGCACAGGACCCCTTGGGTCCCTTTCTGCCCAAAGGGGCTCAGCTTCCTGAACTCAGACCTCAGGACCTTGGGTCCTGGGGACCCCTCTCCACCATCCTTCCCTTGACCCAACCCCCAGCCCCAGCCCCAAAGAAACCAAACTTCCAAAGAATAGCCCTGGGCCAGGGCTGGGGGCCTCCTGTCCATCCTGCCTAGCCAGGGGTCTGGAGAGAAGCCTCTAGCAAACAGGAGGGGCTCAGCCCACCCACCGTGCCAGCCCAGCATCACCTTGTCCCTGTGTCCCTGACCCTGACACCCGCCCGTCCCTTCCTCTCCCCCATGCCTTGTCTGTCCTTACGAGGCTCTAGCTGGCAGCCAGAGGGCCCAGTGCCTACCTCCGTGGGCAGGAAACTCCTAGCTTCAGCCTGGGGAGGCCCGGCCTCTGGGAAGGCCTGGCTGGTCATTCCCGTGGCCACGTGGCCCCCACTGGCAGCCGGTGTGGGGGTGGAGCGAAGCCGTTATCTGGAGGGCTGTACCGGGCCTGGCGGCCAAGGCCTCACCTGGCCAGGGGCCACCTGAGCTCCCGAGGGGCGGAGGGCGGAAGGAAGGGAGGGAGGGGGAGGAGCCAGGCTGGCCCCTCCCTGGGGACACTCTATCCCTCCCAGGCTGTCTGTGGACAAGCAGCTGGCTCCCAATTGCTCCCACCTGTGGACACCAGATGGCCAAGTAGCTGCCTGCCTTGGCAGAGAGACAGGTTGGTTGTTCGTTTCAAGCACTTTGTTTTTGTAGTACTAGGAACGGAACCCCAGGGCTTGTGTGTGCTTGGCAAGGACCCCTCCCAGCCGGGGCTTGGCCTCGCTGCCCTACGGTGGATGCAGCAGTAGACGGGTCAGGAGGGGAGGGGTCATGTCTGACTCTCACATCCCCTGGCACCCCTGCACAGAATCCCCATTCTAGCCCCCAGGGGAGATAAGGGAGGGTTCAAGACTGTCCCCAAGGAGGCAGGAAGGAGGCTGGCTCTCCCCACCTGTTCTATGGCCTCGCCCAGAGGCAGGTGCCACAGTCCACACCCACTCAGGAGAGGCTACTGGGCAGGCTGGACCTGATTTCCCTGGCAGGGACCTTGATCGGGCCCACAGGACAGACCTGCCTGCCCAGATCCATCCCCGCAGCGGGGCCTCTGACCACTGTTTACTGTGGCCAGGAGACTAGAGTCCCTGTCGGCTGGCCCAGCAAGCCCCAGAGGGACACCTGCATTTCCCCTCATGGGCAGGTCTGCTGCTGGCACTGGACAAGCTGTGACAGAACCTCCCCCAGCTGGCGCCCTCACCCCTCCTCTGCAGTGCCCCTCGGCCCCAAGAGGCCCTCCAGCCCAAGCGGCCTGCCCTCAGCCAAGATGCATGTCCTCCACAGGGACTGGGCAGCACCTGCCGGGCACGCTGACATTCTGGCTGGTGAGCAGGCCCACTGGCTGGCTTCCTGTCCTGCAGACAGGGATCAGCACGGTAGGCAGCGGCACTGGTGATAAGGTTTATGTCTCAGCCAATGCCATAGCCCAGACCTAGCTATCACCCATGCCCTGGGTTTGGCAGGATGGGAAATGACAAGGGCGCCCTGCTGGTCAAGGCCAAGGAGTCAGGCCAGAGGCACAGGCACAAGGGTGTGGCAGTGGGAGAGGAAGTGTAGGCTGCCCTGCCCCTTTCAGAACAGTGTGTGTGTGTGTGTGTGTGTGTGTGTGTGTGTGCGCGTGCGCATGCGTGTGCGTGTGTGTGTGTGTGTGTGTGTGTGTGTGTCTTGAACTCGGGACTTGGGTACTGTCCTTGAGCTCCACTTCTGGCTCTTTGGTGTGTAAGTGGAGATAAGAGTCTCATGGACTTTCCTGCTCAGACCAGCTTGGAACTAAGATCCTCAGATCCTGAATAATAATCTGACTAGCTAGGATTACAGGTGTGAGCTACCAGTTCATTCTTCCCACGAGTGTGCAGATTATGAATGCCCAGGGTGAGGAGTCTAGCCGGGCTGTCCTCTGTCCTGGGGGGCCTGGAACCACTGACACCCTCCCTCTGGGTCTCTTTCCAGCTCCAGACCTGGGGCTCCTATCCCCAGCAGCCTGCTCGTACTGGAGGTGAGGCCACAGCCATGGGCAGCCAAGGTAGCATAGCCTCCTGGTAGCCAAGATCCGCTCCCCACCAGGGACAGGTTGTAGCTCTCTGAAGACAGGACAGATGCTGGCTTTTTTTTGGGGGGGGGGGAAGGAAGGACCCTGGGACTTGGGCATCCTCTACACCAACCCATGCCTCAGTTTCCCCAGGCAATCTAAGCCTCCATGTGTGGCTGGGCAGATCAGGACAGAGACAAGGTTGGCTGTCACCTGCTGTCTTCCTGGTGTCTGAAGGATTCTGGGGTACAGGTGCCAGCAGGGACCCCTGTGACTCAGAGCCCAGGTGTCTGGTGTCTGGCAGACCAGGGAAGTCTGGGTGGTCTCTCTTGGCTTCTGGCCCTTGTACTAATGGCTCTGTTTGTACCCAGTGGCCCCAGACCAAGTGCAGGCCAGCGTGGTGACACGGGACCGCTGGGCTCTCCAGTCTAGTCGGCGGGCCCTCCCTCCAGCTCCACAGAGAACCTGCCAAGGCCTGCCTCTGCCCGCCTCTGCCCCACAGCATGCTGCCAGCCTTGGGTGTGGGCCTGGGACTTTCTACCAGGACATGGGTGCCACCCGGCCAGAGCGTGGGCCCTTCGGTGGGAATCAGTGGCTCCCTAAGGCCCCCCAGAGAGAGCTGGGGGCGGCGAGGAGTTGAATGCCCAGATTAAAAAGAAATTTAAATCCAGGATTCCACTCCCCCTGCTGGAGTTGCAGGGTCCCAGCATGGACATGGGTCCCATGTAAAGCCCCCCAGACATGCTCATACCCTAACTCACCTCGCTGGGGGCTCCAGGCCACTGGCAGGATTCACTGGGCAGCTTGGTTTTCCAGACAGGACAGGTCCAGAGCCTTTGGGCCTGGGAGAGGGGCCAAAGGAGGGCCACCACGGTGTGTCCCTAGCCCTCACTAGCCAGCCTTGGAATAGCCTGGGTCCCTCAGACACTTGCTGCTGAGGGCTGGCCCTGCCCAGGCCCAGCCAGGAGCTCCTCCCATTCAGCCCCACCAAACCACGCCCCCACCACACCCTCTGCCATCCCCAGGCCCAGATTCTGGGGACTGTCATTCCTTCCCTGCCTAACCCCAGGGGCCTCCTGCTCGTGCCTTACAGTGGCAGAGGTCAGAATGGATTTGTGGCCCTGGGTGAGGGGCTCAGCATTCGGCCCTGGGCCCAGTCACTCACACACCGGGGTGAAGCGGGGTGGGGAGGGGGTGATGTCCTGCAGCCTTGCCTCTATGAGGCTCCTCTTCCTCCTTTGCCTGTTTGGGATCTGGAGGCTCAGGGTAAGATGCCTGTCCAGCTTGGGCCACAGGGCTCATGTGACTGCCCAGTGCCTTCGGTGGGCTGAGCACCAGGGCTTCCAGGCTGTGGGGTGGGCGGCAGGGTGGATCTCTGGAAGCAGCTGGAGGTGTAGGCCTTGGCAAGGACCCCACGTGTAACACCAGTTTTTCCAGTGGCCGTGGAGTGCTGGAGGAGGGCAGAGGTGGCAGGTGGCAGGGCAGGGTCTGTGAAGTGCCTGACTCCCGCCTTTCCTTCTGTCCTGGCTTCTGTCTTTCCCAGGGCCCCTTCCCAGACACCAGCATGTTGGGCTTGGCAACAGGGTCTGAACTCAGGGTCTTGCTACCAATTTTTTTTTTTTTTAATGTGGTACTGAGGAATCAAACCAAGGGCTTCATACATGCTGGGCAAGCATTCTACCACTAAGCCACATTCTCAGCCCCTGTTCTACCACTTGAACCCACATCTCCAGACCAGCATTTCCTAGTTAACTGGAGATAAGAGTGTCATAGACATTTCTGCCTAGGCTAGCCTTGAATGTCTACCCTCTTGATCTCAAGTGGCTAGAACTACAGGTGTGAGCCATTGCTGCCTGCTTGGGTGTGTGTGTGTGTCCTAGGGCTTCAACTCAGGGTCTAGATGCTGTCCTGGCTTGGTGTATGTGTCCTAGGGCTTCAATTCAGGGCCTGGATGTGTGTGCGTGTGCGTGTGTCTTAGGGCTTCAACTCAGGGCCTGGATGCTGTCCTGGCTTGTGTGTGTGTGTGTGTGTGTGTGTGTGTGTCCTAGGGCTTCAACTCAGGGCCTGGATGCTGTCCCTGAACTTTTTTGTCAAGGCTAGCATTCTACCACTTGAGTCACAGCTCTACTTTTTGCTGATTAATTGGAGATGAGTTTCACAGCCAGGTGCTGGTGGCTCTAATCTATAATCCCAGTTATTCAGGGGGCTGAAATCTGAGGATCACGGTTCAAAGGGAGCCCAAGCAGGTAAGTTTGTGAGACTCTTATCTAAAATTAACCACCAGAAAACTGCAAGTGGCCCTGTGGCTCAAGTGGTTCAAGTGCTAGCCTTGAATGAAAGAGCTCAGGGACAATGCCAGGCCCTGAATTCAAGCCCTCTCCCCTCCTCACCTCCACCCCTATCCTTACCTCCCACCCCCACCCCCCAGACAAAAAGAAAAAAGGCTAGGAATGTGGCTTAGTTTTAGAGTGCTTGCCTAGCATGCATGAATCCCTGGGTTCCATTCCTCAGTACACATAAACAGAAAAAGCTGGAAGTAGTGCTGAGGCTCAAGTGGCAGAGTGCTAGCCTTGAGTAAAACAAGTTCAAGGACAGTGCCCAGGACCTGAGTTCAAGCCTCAGGACTGGTTAAAAAAAAAAAAAAAAAAAAAGTCTCATGGACTTTCCTGACTGGGCTGGCTTTGAACTGCGAGCCTCAGATCTCAGCCTCTTGAGTAGCTGGGATTACAGGCGTGAGCCACCACAGCCCGGGCAGTCTAATTTTATTTCTACAGCTAAGGAACAGCTTTGGGCAGATGTAATTTAGTGTGACTTATAGCCCTCGGAGCCTGGGTTCATCGGCAGGTCAGTTTCAGTGCTACCTTGCAGGCTGGCAGCCTCAGGGCTGTGGGGCCAGGTAAATACCACAGGGCAAAGCTGCCCATTGCCGTCCTGGGCCACCACCTGCCCTGGGGCATCTCTAGGCCAATGCCTCCATGTTCCTGGGCCTTAAGTGCCTGCACCACCTGCCTAGACTGGGGACCCAGGGAGGTGGCCCAGGCCCACCAGATCTGGCTCTTAGTAGTCCCCAAATAAAGGCTGGACCATTACCAGGGCCTGGACCGAACATGGTGCTGTGTGGACTGTGACCTTCTGTAGCTGTCCCTGGCATGGACCGGGGCAATGAGTGAGAGACAAGCTGCTGATGAGCTCCAATCCCAGGTCCTCTGCTTGGGAGTACTGTGTGACCTCTGCGAGCCTCAGTTTCTCCATCTGAAGCCTAGTTGTGAGGAGCAGTGGTGGCAAAGGCCAAGCAGGTCACAGCGTGCGTGGGAGCTGGTTGGATCACAGCACCCATGTAGAATTAGATTAAACTGATGCTGAATACCTGAACTTGGACTTGGATTTGAGTCCTGCTAACTTGGTTTCCCCACCTAGTAAGCTAGGGGAACCTCGGCTTTGCAGACGAAATCCTGATCATCAGATGGTGAATAATTATAGGCTGACAGGAGACACAGACAGGCCTTACCCCGTCCCTCGGTAAAGCATTCATTCAAGCTGGTCCCCTGCGGGTGGCCCCCAGCCCCAGGCCATGGTCACCATCATTGCCTTCTTCTCCTCTGGGAGCGCTATGAACCCTGCTCCCGACCTTCCCTTCTTCCTGGGTCCAAGTCCTGTAAAAGGTGACAGCTGCTAGGGTGAGCCCTGGGGGTACTATATGGGAGGGGGTGTCCCTGGCTGAGGCATGCGGGAGAGCCAGTCTGCTGCTCTGCAGAGGCCCAGCCCCCCACAGGCTCACCGTGAGGAGACAAATCTGACCCTGGCTCCAACCAGATCTTGCTGACATGTATGGGGAGTATTTTTTGTTGTTGTTGTTGTCGGTCATGGGGCTTGAACTCTGGGCCTGGGTGCTGTCCCTGAGCAATTCAGCTCAAGGCTAGTCCTCCTTCACTTGAGCCACAGCACCACTTTCAGTTTTCTGGTGGACATTGAAAGGGCTGGTTTGAACTGTGATCCTCAGATCTCAGCCTCCTGAGTGGCTAGTATTACAGGCGTGAGCCACCAGCGTCCAGCTATGGGGAGTATTTCTTTTTTTTTTTTTTGTCAGTCGTGGGGCTTGAACTGGGCCTGGGCGCTATCCCTCAGGTCTTCAGCTCAAGGCTAGCACTCTACCACTTAAGCCACAGCACCACTTCTGGCTTTTTCTGCTTATGTGGTACTGAGGAATCAGATCCAGGGCTTCATGTATGCAAGGCAAGCACTCTACCACTGAACTTCATTCCCAGCCCGATGGAAAGTATTTCTGAAGTGCAGGTTCACATTAGGTTGAGTGACCCATGACTGTAATTCCAGCTCCTGAGGCAGCAGAGATCAGGACTGCAGTTTGAGGCCAGTCTGAACAAAAACCTTAGCAAGACCTCATTTTAATCAACAAGACAGGTAGCGCGTGTCTATCACTCAGCTATGTGGGAGACACAAATAGAAGAATCACAGTCTGAGACAGCCTAAGTATAAATGTGAGACTCTATTTAAAAAAAGAACCAAACCAAACAGGGTTGAGGTATGATTCAAGTGGTAGAACGCCAAGGGCAAGGCCCTGAGTTCAAATTCCAGTACCAACAAAAACAAAAAAGGGGCAGATTTAACTTGACTCAGAACCTTTCCAGCTCCCTGCTGAGCTCAGGATCATCCAGCTGTCTCAACATGCAAGCCCTCTGCCACCTGCCCCTCAGCATGGACGTCACGCCCAGCCGTGCCTTGGCAAGGCCCCTGTGGTGCTGCCTGCACCAAGCCTGTCCTGCACCTGATCTTCTGCACGCTGCTCCTTCCATGGATGCGTCCCCCTTCCCCCCCAACGGGGTTCTCAAGGCCTGGGCTGTGTACTGCACAGGAAGTGGCAGGGACAGGTCCACAGCCAGCTCATCAGAAGTGGGGTTCATGAGTGAGGTGCCAGCGGGCAGAAGCCAGCTGGACTCGCCCTGTCCAGGCGGTGGGTGGGACCAGTGCTGGGACTCCACCCATCCAGGCAGCTGGACTTCTATTTTGCTTTTGCAGCCACGCCCCCCATGATGGCCACATTTCAGGGTTACTAAGGCCAAGGAAGGATTTTAGAAATCCATATTTATTTTCTATTAAAAAAAAAAAAATATATATATATCCCAAGTGCTACTGCACACAGGGTTGTGAGTCATGAACGGCCTTGAGCTTTCCATGGAACACATGTAGCCACGAGAGCCACCACTCCATGTCCAATGCCCCAGGCGTGGCCGCCACCCATCGCCATGGTCACCGGGCAGCCAGCGCCTGCCCAGGCAGTACTGTTTCTTCTGGATCCAAGGGCAAAAGGCTGCCACACAAAGCTCCTGCTCCATACGGTGCCAGCACCCACAGCTGGGGTCTCCATGACCTGTGGAGGAGAGTGAGCTCCCCTGCCTGGCTCCACTCTGCTCACCACACCTGGCACTCCCGGATCACCTCCTTCAAGGCCTTCAGCCCCTCCATGCTCTTGTCTTTCACGGCCATGGCCAGGAGGACTGCTTTGTTCCCTGCTTCTTGAGACACAAATGCAACCAGGTTCTTGGCGAAGACGTGGATGAGGGGCTAAGGGAACAACGGGGGAGGAGACACTGCTGTGACACTCCATTTTCTCTTTCCAGCAGTACTGGGGTTTGAACTCATGGCCTCCTGCTCACCAGGCAGGTGCTCCACCCCCTGCGCCACGCCCCTACCCCTGACATTCTGCTTACAGCTTCCCAGGGACCCAGCTGGCTTCCCACTCCACCACTAAACCATTGGGTGGGTATGGGACAGAGCCCAACCATGCACCCCACACAGCAGGCATAAACACAGTGACCAGCATGTTGCATTTAAACCCCTGACACCTTCCGTGTAACACCCCCCATCAGCTCTAATCTGAGCCTAGGGACCACAGACCAGAGGCCTTCCAGCCTTCCCACGGCCCTTCCCCACCTCTTTACCTCGTCTGGCCCGAGGAGGACTTTGGTGGTGAGCAGTGGCTTGCTGATGTCGCTGGCCCCGTTGCTGGGCTCCAGGGAGACCAATGTCCCCATCTTCCCGAACTGAGTCACCACCACCAGGATGTGGCTGCTAAAGGCGGTGCAGACCACCTGCGTGGAGACCCCGCAGACCACTTCCGTCTTCTGCTTGGACACCACCAGGGGTTGGCCTTCCATGGTCCGGTTCTGAAGTGTCGGCTTAATTTGAAGACGAAGAATTAGAGGTGAGTCGAGCAATGTCAGATGATCATTTGTGGGGGGCTCTAAATCAGAAACACCAGCCAGGCCCATTGAAAAAAACCAGGTGTCGGGCAAGTGTGGTAGTGCACGCCTATAATCCCGGCCCTGGGGAGGCTGAGGCAGGAGGATCGAGAGTTCGAGGCCAGTCTGTCTGGGCCACAGAAGTGCACGCCCATACCGACTTGGCCTGGAACTTTCCAGAAGGTTGAGCGTCCAGCCCAACCGCTCCTTGCCCGCCGGGTCCCGCACCCCGCCGCCCTCAATTCTGGATCCTCAGTTTGGGGGAGCTGCATGCTTCCGAGGTGTGGGGACCCCATGACGCAGAAGGCCCGCAGGTACCTAAATGGGGCACCCACCGAACCCGCGTCCGCCGTAGCCGGGACCCCGAGGCCCGCGCCTCCCGCACCTGAGCCGGAAGCCGCCCAGCGCGCGCCCCGCCGTAGCCCCCGCCCTCCGGCCCCGGAACTTCCGGTTCCGTCCTCCGAGTGCCGGGTCCGTGTGGCTCCCGCTCCCCGGGCGCCTCGGGTTCCGGGCTGCCGCGGGGAAAGCCTGTGTGGAGCGGCCTGATCTTCCTTCCGGCCAGTGATGCTGGACATTTGTTCTCCCGTCAGAGCGGGCCAGGGCTGAGTGTACGCATCCACAGCCCCGCTCTGCAGAAATGCTACGGCCTTGTTTTGCAGACTAGTGTGTTTAGGTACATGGGCCTGGGCCTCACCCCTGACCCAGGTGGAGGCAGGGAGGCCTGCTGGGCGAGTCCTGAGTCCACCTTCCGAAGCCCAGCCGAGGCCCAAGCCGGAGAAGTGCACCAAGGAGAGGCCAGCGTCCTAATTAAGGCAATGCGAGAGTCCCGAGCGCGCGGGGAAGGTCGTGGGGCTTTGAGACCCCGCCCCGGGCTGTGGTACCCTTGCAGCGCCATCTCAAGCCCCCTCTGCCCACTTACCTGAGTCCTGACAGGCTGACCTCGGTCTCCACCACCAAGCCCCGAGGAAGCCCCCAGTGCTCACCTGGTCTCAGCTAAGTCAAAGGGAGAACCTTTCTTTCAAAATGATTTCTGATTTTTGTTTTTCTGCCAGTACTGGGATTTGAACTCAGGACCTGAGCGCTGTCTCTTAGCTTGTTTTTGCTCAAGGCGGGAGCTTTATGACTCGAGCCACAGCTCCACTTCCAGCTTTTTGATGGTTAATTGTAGATAAAAAGTCTCATGGATTTTCCTGCCCTGACTGACTTTGAATTACGATCCTCGGACCTCAGTCTCCTGAATAGCTGGGATTACAGGAAGGAGCACTGGCATCCAGCAATTTCTGATTTTTATTTTTATTTTTGCTAATCCTGGGGCTTGAACTCAGGGCCTGGGCACTGTCCCTGGGCTTCTTTTGCTCAAAGATAGTACTCTACTACTTGAACCACAGCGCCACTTCCAGCTTTTTCTGTTCATGTACTACTGAGGAATTGAACCCAGGGCTTCATGCATGCTAGGCAAGCACTCTACCACTTATCATTCCCAGCCCCAATTACTGATTTTTTTTTGACTATACAAAGTATGATTTCAGTAGATAAGCCAAGAGGGAATTTGGCTTTGGTAATCTTTGCAGTTGGCATACAAAGGGAATCTGGTACAAATACTCAAGGAAGAAGCTATCAATGTCTCAGCAAAGCCTTTTTGTCCTTTCTAAATTTAAACACACAACCACCCACATACTCCAAGAGTAAATTGCCAGCTTGTTGCTTTGCCTCTTGAAATCTTTGGGTTTTTTATTCCCTGATTACTGGGTCCTTTGCTTGAGATAAAGAGATTCAGGAAACTTGACTCCCAGCTAAACAAAAACCTCTGAAATAAACTTGTCAACCTTTACAGAAGGGATGTTGGAGAACAAGGCAGACAACATTTTGACACTGCTAAACAAATATGTAATGGCCTTTGGTCTGGTTTTTTGGGGGTGTAGATACAAAGCAAGAATGAAGGAGAAGAAAGACCAAAGGTTGTCCTAGGCTGAGGTGGTGCTGGTACAGGAAGGAGATTTCTTTCTTACATATTTGTTTGTTCATTTATTTTTTAGTGCTTGTACTGGAGCTGGAACTCGGGGTCTGGGTGCTGTCCCTGAGTAGTTTTTCTTTTTGCTCCACACCTAGAGCTCTGCTACTTGAGCTCCAGTTCCACTTTTAGCTTTTTGCTGATTAATGGGAGCTAAGAGCCTTGTGGATTTGTATGCCATCCTCAGATCTCAGCCTCCTGAGTAGTTAGGATTATAGGTGTGAGGCACCAGCTCCCAGTTTTTCTCATCTTTAAAAGAATGTAATTCGGGCTGAGAATGTGGCCTAGTGGTAGCGTGCCTGCCTAGCATGCATGAAGCCCTAGGTTCGATTCCTCAGTACCACATACACAGAAAAAGCCAGAAGTGGCACTGTGGCTCAAGTAGTAGACCTTGAGCAAAAAGAAGCTCAGGGACAGTGCCCAGGCCCTGAGTTCAAGCCCAGGGCTGGCAAAAACAAAAACAAAAAGAATGTAATTCTACTGCTCTACACCAGATGAGGAGCACCATTAACCCCCAGGGAATTGGAGGGACCCTCATCCAAGGTGTTGCTCCCTGGCTGGACTCTTTCAGACAGCAGCACCTGTCTCTGGGAGGTGACCATCAAGCCCTCCAAGGCCTCCAACTGTCTTGAGCAATATTAGCAAACAGGCCCTTCCCTCTGTGGTTTTGTGTGAGGTGTTCTCACTTGAATAAATGGTCGTTGTTATTTCTCTCAGTTCCCCTCTCTCCCTCTTTATTACCGATTGTCTCCGTTTTGAAAAAAAAACAACTGAGGTAAAATCTCTCTCTATACCCCAAGTTGGCCTTGACTCCCTCGGTCCTCCTGCCTCTGACTACTGAGTGCTGAGATTACAGGTATGTACAACCACACCTAGCTTTCCCTAGTGTTGTACCAAGAGGCAGCTAGCAGAAGAAGACAACACATCTGTGAGCCAGGCCTTAGAGAGATACAGCTTATTGTAGTAGTATTAGTATTAGTATTATTTTGCCAGTCTTGGGGCTTGAATTCAGGGCCTGGGACCTGCCCCTGAGCTTTTTTTTGCTCAAGGCTAGCACTCTACTATTTCAGCCATAGCACCACTTTCAGCTTTTTCTGTTTATGTGGTGCTGAGGAATCGAACCCAGGGCTTCATGCATGCTAGGCAAGCACTCTACCACTGAGCCACGTTCTCAGCCCAGTTTATTATGTTTAGATGATGGGCTGGGCACTGGTGGCTCAATCCTAGCTACTCAAGAAGTCAGCCTGGGCAGGAAAGTCTGTGAGGCTTTTTTTTTTTTTTGCCTGTTGTAGAGTTTGAACTCAGGGCCTGGGCACTGTGCCTAAACCTTTTTGTTCAAGGCTGGTGCTTTACCACTCTGAGCCACAACTCCACTAACAGTTTTTAGTGGTTAACTGGAGATAAGAATCTGATGGGGACTTCTCTGCCCAGCTAGCTTTGAACCACAATCCTCAGATCTCAGCCTCCTGAGTAGTTAGGATTACAGGCGTGAGCCACCAGCGCCAGCTCTGTGAGGCACATCTCAAATTAATAGCAAAAGGCCAGAAGTGGTGTTCTGGCTCAAGTGGTAGAGTACTAACTTTGAGGAAAAAAAATGTTCAGGGACCATGCCCAAGCCCTGAGTTCAAGCCCCAGGATTGGCACAAGAAAAAAAAAAAAAAAAAGGAAAAGGAAACGGAAAAAAGAAATAGATGGTAGATATTTGGGAATGAGAGAGGGAGAACCAGCCACTAGCATTCTTTCAAACGTAGGTGCAGACAC
The DNA here is from genome assembly GCF_019054845.1 of Dipodomys spectabilis. Taxonomy (NCBI): domain Eukaryota; kingdom Metazoa; phylum Chordata; class Mammalia; order Rodentia; family Heteromyidae; genus Dipodomys; species Dipodomys spectabilis. Next base: position 11,715,795 of record NW_024870775.1, on the reverse strand, counting down.
ATATTCAAAAGCAATGTCAATTCATCTTACCAACTTGCAGGATAAAAAAACACTCACCCAACCCAGGCACTGGTGGCTCACACCTGTAGTCCCAGCTACTCAAGAGGCTGGGATCTGAGGATCATGGTTCAAAGCCAGCCCAGGCAGGAAAGTCCGTGAGACTCTTATCTCCAATTAACCACCAGAAAACTGAAGTGGCGCTGAGGCTCAAGTGGTAGTGTGCTTGAGCTGAAGAGCTCAGGGACAGCGCCCAGGCCCAGAGTTCAAGCCCCACAACTGACCAAAAAGAATGCTCACCTAGGTGAAGGCACCTGGAGACTCAAAGGCTTTCTTTCTCTCTGTGGGTCTGGGCTCTGGGCTCTATGTTTTGGCTCCATTCTGTAATGGCAGAGTGGGCCCATCTTGGCTGCTTTTCTTGCTCAGTATTTCTGGTGAAAGTCCTGGCTAGAATTTCCTTAGCAATAGCCAGGTTTCTTGTCCATGTCTGGGACCAATTGTGGTCTAAGAAAATAACCCGTCAGGTGTGGTGGTTATTTGGGGAGATTCAGATTGGGAAGACCATGATCAAGAGTGAAGGAGACCTCCTTCCGAGCCAATAGCTGGACACAGTGGTGTCTGGCATTCTAGCTACATGGAAAACATAAATGGGAGGATTACTGTCCAGGCTAGCTAGGGAATAAATATGAGACTTTATTTTTTAAAAAAATAATGAAAGCATAAATTGAATAAATGTAGCTGGGAATGTGGCTTAGTGGCAAAGTGCTTGCCTAGCATGCATGAAGCCCTGGGTTTGATTCCTCAGTACCACATACACAGAAAAAGCTGAAAGTGGTGCTGTGGCTGAAGTGGTAGAGTGCTAGCCTTGAGTAAAAGAAGCTCAGGGACAGCATCCAGGCCCTGAATTCAAACCTAGGACTGGAAAAAATAAAAAATAAATTGAATAAATGTAAGACTTTATGCAAAAATTAATGAAAGCCAAAAGGGCTGAAGAAACTCTACTGCAGAGCCATAATAACAAAAATAGCTTGGTATTGGCACAAAAATAAACCTGAAGATCAATGGAGCAGATTAGAAGACCCAAAAATCCAAAAAACACATACTTATAGTCATCTGATATTTGACAAACAAGCCAAAGATATACAGTGGAAAAAACATAGCCTCTTCAACTATTGCTGCTGGGAAAACTGGGCAGCCATATGCAGAAAACTAAAAGTGGATACCTGCTTGTCACCATGCATTAACATGAATTCAAAGTGGACCAAATACCTCAACATCAGACCTGGAACTCTGACAATACTACAAGAGAGAGTAGGAGAGACAGAACGTGCAGGTACACGTAGAAACTCCCTGAATAGAGTTCCAGGGACACAACAGATAGGAGAGAGACTTGACAAGTCCGACTACATTAAAATAAAGTTTCTATACAGCTAAGGACATAACTACTAAACTAGAATGACAGCCAACCAATTGGGAAAAGATCTTTACCATCAATACAACAGACAAAGGCCTAATAGCCAATGTATTACAAGGAGCTCAAGAAATTAACTCCTCCCAAGCTTAATACACCAATTACTAAATGGGTAAAGGAGTTAAGAAGAAACTTCTCAGAAGATTAAGAATGGCAAAGAAACACATGAGAAAATGCTCATCATCCCTGGCCATAAAGGATTTGCAAATCAAAACAACCCGGAGACACTGTCTTACCCCAGTCAGATTGGCTAACATTGTGATTTTTTTTTTTGCGTCTGGTCGTGGGGCCTGAACTCTGGGCCTGGGCGCTGTCCCTCAGCTCTTCAGCTCAAGGCTAGCGCTCTACCACTTGAGCCACAGCACCACTTCTGGCTTTTTTCTTTTTGCTTATGTGGTGCTGAGGAATCGAACCCAGGGCCTCATGCATGCAAGGCAAGCGCTCTACCACTGAGCCACCTTCCCAGCCCTAACATTGTAAATTTGAACAACAATAAATGCTGGCAGGAATGTGGGGAAAAGAGAACCCTATTGCTGATGGGAATGTAAACTAATAGAACCACTCTGGAAAGTAGTCTGGAGGTTCCTCAAAAAACTAAACACAGACCTGCCCTACGACCCACCCATGCCACTCCTTGGCATCTATCCTGAGCATTATAAGCAGGATATGATAAGGACTCCTGCATATTTATGTTCATTGCCACACTATCCACAATAGCCAAGATATGAAAACAGCCCAGATGCCCCACGGTAGATGAGTGGATCCAAAAAATGTGGTATCTATATGCAATGGAATGTCACACAGCCATTAGAAAGAATAAAATAATGTCATTTGCAGGGAAATGGATGGAACTAGAACAAATCATGTTAAGTGAGGTAAGCCACCAGCAGAGAGACAAACGGCTCACATTCTCCCAGATATGTGGTAGTTAGATCTAAAACGCACTGGCATATGACAAATTATGCAGGATTCTAGATATCACACACAGTGAGATTAAAAGAGCATGGTCTTAGGAGACACACAAAGGTGCAATACCCAAGCGCTTCTTCATATGTATATAAAATAATATACATGCTGAAACACAGGACTTTTTTCTTGATTTGGTTTTTCTTTGTCTGATGACTCTGTATTCTTTATACATGGTGTACTCACGTGCACATCGGTGGGAGGGGTAGGGGGAAGGCACAGATCAGAGGAAAAAGGACGAAGAAGGGCAGCAGTGGGCACATGGATCATTGATGAAAGTGAACTGTGTGACTCGTGGGCGGAGCTGGGAGGAAGGGAATGGGAGAGGACGGGGGGCAGATGCCACGATGCCACAGGAAATACACGAATTACCTGGGCTATGTAAAGGTAACCTCACTGCATGTCACCTAAAACAACCTAAAGTAAATAAAAAAAAAATGGGCTGAAGGCATGGCTCACCTGCCTAGAAAGAATAAAGCTCTGAGTTTAAACCTTCAGTATGGTAAGTTTATGCATATGTACACACACACACACACACACACACACACACACACACACACACACACACATCCCTCATTGGTGGGACTTGAACTGAGGGCCTGGGTGCTGTCCCTCAGTCTCTTTGTGTTCAAGGCTAGAGCTCTACACTTGAGTCATGGCACCATTCCTGGTTTTTGAGTGGGTAATTAGAGATAAGAGTTTTATGGGGACTTTTCTGCCTGTGCTGGCTTCGAAATGCGATCCTCAGATCTCAGCCTCCTGAGTAGCTAGGATTACAGGCGTAAGCCTCCAGCACCTGGTTAAAAAGAGAAATGACATGAGGCGTGGTTTAGGGCCTAGTGCACACACAATACATTGAATGGCATTTTCTCTCTCCCAGCTCACTGGGACCCCTCCCCCCCACACACACATGCCACACACACAGAGACAGTGACTTCTCCCTCCAGGCTCACAGAAGCAGAAAGAGGAGAGCTGGTGACATGGCCAGTGCCCCGGCACCCTGGTCCCCAGCAGCCTTAGGGACATCAGAGCAACCTTTATGTCCGGACCGTAGAGATGGCTGGGGCCTGGTGGGCTGAGAGCAGCGGCTAAGCGGCAGTCCCACTGCCCTGTGGTGGGTGAGGGGGTCTGTGAGTCCCTAGCCCTTCCCCTCCAATCCATGCAGCTTCCTGTCCCTGTCTGCATCCCCGGTCTGGGCAGCATCCAGGCCCTGTCTCCCCCCACACCCCGACTCCAGTGGGTTACTGTTAGGGGTGCCTACATGCATCATCCACAAAGACCCCTGAGGGAAACAGCATCCCAGACAGGCATAAAACATTCTAATTAGAGCTCACCATAGGACAAAGATTACCTTTAGTGGTGGAGGAAAGGGGAACAGAAGAAACAATTTTTTTTTTTCCATATCGAGAGAGGAGGCAGAATACAAGAAACGTATTTGCCACAGAGGGTTTCAGGGGAGAATAAAGCACAGCTATTGTATTACACGCATAAAACCTAGATGAAATTCCAATTGCTCCCTGGGGAAATGAATAAATACTATTAAAACCCAAATCCAATTTATAAGAAGGATGCAGGGAGACGATCATTCAGGAAGGAAATAAATCCTCTACCTAGAGAATATTCAGATAGTAACTTTTCTTTGTGGTAGTACTGGGGCTTGAACTCTCCAGGAAGATGCTTTAGCTCTTGGGCCAAACTCCTCCGTCCTCAGTTTGCTTTATTTATTTATTTTTTCTGGTCAGTTTCCATCGTTTTTCTAGGAGTTGGCCTCAGATCTCAATCCTTCTATCTACAGCTACTACTAAATTTTATGGCCCCATACCACCATGCCTAGAATATTGATTGAGATGAGGGTCTCAATTTTATTTTTATTGTTATGTTTAATTATTCATTTATTTTTGCCCAGGGTCTCAAATTGAGATTCTCCTGTTCATGGCCTCCCAAGTAGCTGAGCTGACAAGCATCAGTCAGTTACTTCTCTGTGAAGCCTAACTTTTGTGTCTTTATGTCCACTGGAGGATTTTTATTTCACATCATCCAGGAAAGTGAAGGGAATTCTTGCTATGGAGCCAGCCCAGACCATCCTGGCACAGAATTCAGAATTTCACATGGCGTGTTGGTGTTTTTTTTTTGTTTTTTTTTGGCGGAACTAGTTAAGCCCCAATATTACAATCTCTTCGTTCCTAGAACCAGGCTTTTCTGCCCTCATTACAAATAGGGCAAAATGCCGCCCCGCATCCTGCGCTGTTTGTTTAGCTCTTTAAGAAATGAAACCTTAATCCGTGTACAATTTCTCAAAGCCTTTCTTTCAATATTTTAAGAAGCGGTTTCATGTGGCAAGGAAGCCGTCCTGTCAGCTGCTCAGCCTCCAAGGAGCTCATCTCCCCTCCCAGCTGCTCCCATGGCTGTTTCTTGCAATAGAACAAGAGACCAGTGCTGAATGGGCCAGTCCTGTGGCAAGCATTTCTTGGACTGGACCAGATTGAGCAAGACTGGGCTGCTGAGTAGTAATTGGGGGCTATTCTGGTGTGTGTGTGTGGCTGTGCAATCCAGGAAGTGGAGTCCTGCTTCAGCTCCAGCTCTTCCTTGCTTTGCTGATGACCTTTGATGCTGGCTGGGTGCGCTCTTGCTGGGCCTCTACTTTCCCATCTGTGAAATGGGTAGATTGTCCTGGAGGCCTTGGGTCTCTGCCACTGTTGGCTATGTGTATGTGTGATGAGTCCCTCTGTTTGCTCCTCCCACCGACCCCTCGGGGGGGCTACAGGACCAGGTGCCCCCAGGAAGCTGGAGGTGGGTCCTTTTGACCAAGGAGGAAGGGGCAAGCCGGATCTGATGGTGAGGCTGTTGCGCACCCTTGTTTTGTGCCCTTCCCTATCTCTCGAGGGGTTGCTGATGGAGCAGTCAGGGCTGGGGCACAGGCAGAGCCTCAGGGAGCAGGAGAGAGGAAGGAGCTGGGGGCCCTTAGTCCTACACCCCTAAGTCTTCCAACTACACCCCACTTTCTAAAGATTCCAAGTAGGGACACCCTAAGGACTAGGTCTGTGGGGACATCAAGGCCTGGACTGTTCTGGCTCCTCTGGCTGTCATTCGAGTGACATGTCCATGTGCGATAATGTCCTAGAACACAGAGCAAAGTCTACCTCCTGGCATGGCAGGGCTGCCAGCCACCTGCTGACACCTCCTCTCCTTCTCCGAGCAGCAGTACTGGCATTTCACCACTGGGGGCTTCCTCTGAGGGTGCTGACGTCACCCAGCCAACCAGCCAGTGACCCACCATCCACCCACCCATCTATCTGTCCTTCCATCTTTCTGCCCATCCATTCATCCACTCATCCACTCATCCATCCACATTTTTACCATCCATTAGAGAAGTTGCTTGGTCTTCATCTATTCATCCTTTTATCCATCTGTCCACCCATCCATCTAATTGTCCATCCATTCATCTGTCCATCTGTTCATCCATCCCTCCATCTGTCCACCTGTCCATCTTTCTGTCCATCTATCCACCCACCCATACATCCATCCACCCATGCATCCATCCATCTATCCATTCATCTACCTGTTTCAATCCCTCCATCTGTCTGCCCATCATTCATTCATCATCCATCCATCCATCCATCCATCCATCCATCCATTCATTTCCCTGTCCATCCTCTGCCCATTCATCCATCATCCATCTATCCAAAGTTCCCGGCCTTGGTCTGATGGCCATTTTGTCCCCATTGCCTCCCCTCAGATGCAAACAGATGAGGTGCTGGTTGTCTCTGCAGGTCCAGGCAGCGCGGGGTGGAAGCAGAAGCCCCTCCCGGCAAACGGGGCAGGCCCTCAGCCCGCAGAGGCGGGAGGGAGGGAGAGAGAGGCCCTCCCTGCAGACGAGGCTTGCAGTCCTGCGGCCCAGGCCACGGCCACAGCTGGAGGGGAGGGGAGTCCAGGGAGGGGACTGGGCTGGGTGACCTGGGAGGGACCTAGGGGTACCGCGGCCTTAGAGGCGGGAGGGGCCTGCAATACCGATGCCTGCCGACGGGGGGCAGCAGAGGCCGCGGAACGCTCAGGTTCCGCCGTGAGGCTATGAGGGAATGAACCCAGGGTCTTGTTACACCACGCCCCTTCTCCCGCCTGCAGGCCACGCCCAAGCCGGGCCACGCCCACCGCAACCTGGGCCCAGGTGGAAGTTCTGGGCGCTAATTCAGACCTTTTCTATGTCTGTCCCCGGCTGTCTGTCTCTTCTGTGTCTCTTTCTCTCCCCATCCTGTCACCTAGTGACAAAATATTTTGTCTAAGATGTTGACAACTGTCTATGCCACCAACACCTGCTGAGCCCGCCATGGGGACACACACATAACAGAATTGCCACAAACTTGTTGGAATAGACCTCGGAGTGCATCCTGACTGAGGGAAACGCAGATGTGTTTGTGCTGCCCACGGGGCCCACCGTGCGTTGTTTAACTCTGACCTTCCTAGTAGCCCTGGAGAAAAGGGAAATGAGATTAGGTATGTTGGCTCCTGTCTGTTTGTCACTAGGCATCAAACCTATCAGGTGCTCAGAGAATGCAGAGCTTCTAGGCTCCTCACATCCCTGCTGGTTCTCTCCAGGGTTTTCTGGAGGACTTCATGGGCCCTCTCTGACGTAGCTGCGCCACCCTGAGAGATGCAGCCCCGGAGACAGGGCCGCAGCAAGGAACAGGGTGGCAGTAGAGGGCAAGGCTGTGTTTGCCCAAGGCTATTCCTGTGATACTCAACAGGTGTTTTTGTTTGTTTGTTTCTTTTTTTCTTTAACTTAAAACAGGGTGCCAGGCCCCAGTGGCTCATGCCTGTAATCCTAGCTATTCAGTAGGTTGAAATCTGAGGATCCAGGTTGGAAACCAGCTCAGGCAGGAAAGTCTGTGAGATGCTTACCTTCAGTGAATCACCAAAAAGTCAGAACTGAAGGTATGACTAACGTGGTAGAGCGCTGGCTTTGAAGCAAAAGAAGCTCAGGAACAGCCCCCTCCCGCCCCACCTCCTGCCCTGAATCCCAGCCCCAGGAACAACAACAACAAACCCAATAAACAAACAAACAAACAAAAAACAGGCCCAAAGACTCTAAGCTGCTCAGGAAGCAGAGACTGGTAAGGGCCACAGTGAGAGACCCCCCCCCCATCTTAATCAATAAGCTAGATGGTAGTGGTTCATGCCTGTAATCCCAGCCATATAGGAAGCCCTAGAGGTAGGAGGAGGGTCAAGGTCAAGGCCTGCCTTGACCAAAAAATGAGAACTCATCTGAAAAATAGCCTAAAGCAAAAAGGGGCTGGGCTCGTGGCGCCAATGGTAGAGCACCTGCAGTACCGCAAAAACAAAACTCACCCCAGACCACAAGCATCATTTCCATGCAGCGAAGCCAGCTTTTGTGGGTACAATGCTGAGGTTTTGGGGGGTTACTTGTGCCAGGCCTGGGGCCTGAGCCCCGGGAGCCTGGCCAGCTCCTGGGTTCTGGCAGACCCGCAGCAGGTCCTCCGTGGGCCCAGGCCCTTCCCTCGCGCCCATCGTCCCTGTCTTGTCCATCTCCAGTTTGGGGGTGCTGCTCTTTCTTTGTTACTGCGTTACCGATCCGGTGTGTCTTCGCTGCACACAGGGCCGTGCTTTTCACGCAGGCAGATAACTGATGTGTTTAAGTCTGCCCCCCTCCCCCAGCCCCTGCTGCCCTTCATTTCGCCTCCCTCTGGCTTTAGTCCCAGGGGGACGGTGGCCTCTCACCGCCAGGGAGGAGGTGGGGGACCGTCCCTACGGGCCACAGGGCCCACGCTGGGCTGTGTGTCCGCTCTCCTGTCTCTGGACCAGCTGGTGACTCTCAGCCCAGAGTCACCATCTGCCCATCATCCTGCCGGCCCCGCCCCTTCAATGACAGTCTCCACCCCTCTGCTCCGGGCCCCGCCCATCCACCGCAGGCCCCGCCCCCTCAGCCTGGCCCTGCCCCCTCCAGTTCAGGCCCCGCCCCTCAGCTCCTGGCCCCGCCCCTCTAGTGCAGATACCTCCCCCGCCCCTTTTCCCCTCCCTCCTTACCTCCTCCTACTAGTCCCTGCTGATTCATGGCTGCCCCTTGTGATGCTGCCACCTATCAGGTAACACTTGCATGGCCCTCCTCGCTGCAGCGTCCTGCAGATGCCAATTGCTGGAACATTCCAGCATGGTGCCAGGGCCCGGCCTCCAGGAGGCCCTCTCTCCCTCCCTTCTACTCTCTCTCTCTGGTGGTATTGAACTCGACCTCTAACTTGCTAGATGGGCATTCTACCACTTAAGTTATACCCTATGCCTATTTATTTATTTATTGCAGAGGGCTGAACTTAAGGCCATGGCCTTGCACTTGTTTGGCAAGTGCTCTTCCACTGAGTGAAATCCCCAGCTTCTTGTTTTCATTTGATTTATGACACAGAGTCTTGCTCAAGACTTTGGGGCCTGCCTTGAGCTTGTGAGTAGCTGGGATTACAGGCATGTACCACTGCACCCTTCTGGGTACAGCTTCTTGAGAGAACAGGCCCTTTCCTGATCTGAGAATGCACAGTCCTCTGTGTGAGCTGCTTGTTGCTGGGGGTGGGGGGTGGGGAGGGAGGGTCTCTGCTCACATGGATCTGGAAGAAGATTCAGGGCCCCACACTGGGGCTCTGGTGGAGGTGGGTCCCAGGGTGCTAAAAGAGCAGGTCGAGTGTCAGCACTGTGGTTTGTGTTCATCCTCCTCCCACCTCTTCTCCTTCTGCCAGCCACTCCCCATGGTTCCTTCCACAGCTCCCAAAGGCAGCCCGCCCCCCTCCCCCCCCCCTCCCCCCCCCCCCCCCCCCCCCCCCCCCCGCCCCCAGAGGTGGCTCTTTGGATACAGAGCAGCCTGGAGCCAAAAATACTCTCTGGGCCGTGACTTAAACTTGTTAAAGCCCATGAACCCTCCTGCACGGGGGACCCAGGCTGTGCGGCTCTTTTAATCTTGTTGGGTCTTCGGGTAATTTGTTTAGCTGTGCCAAACGGCACAAGGTTAATTCAATTGGACTCGGGTTGTTTATTTGTGCCTGGATTTGGTAAGTGTCACTGGAGGTACATGAGGTCTTTATTATGGGGTGACATGGCTTCATTAGGGCGATGCTGGGCCTCTCCTCCTCCAGCTTGCACAAGGCCTTGGCGGCTGGGCACAGGGCATGAGGTGATGCCCACTTTGGAACAGCAGGGTGGGGCTCATCGGGGTCCTGCTGTGACATGGTGATCTGCTCTGGGGGCGCTCCATGATGGCCCTGAGTGTGTGTGTGTGTGTGTGTGTGTGTGTGTGTGTGTCCTGGGGCTTGAACTCAGGGCTCAGGTGCTGTCCCTTAGCTTTTTTTCTTTTGGTCAGTTCCTGAGCTCTTCAGCTCAAGGCCTGCACTCTACCATTTGAGCCACAGCACCACTTCCGGTTTTCTGGTGGTTCATTGGAAATAAGAGTCTCACGGTCTTTCCTGCCCAGGTTGGCTTTGAACCTCGATCCTCAGATCTCAGCCTCCTGAGTAGGGAGGATTACAGGTGTGGGCCACCAGTGCCCGGTGGTCCCTTAGCTTTTCCCCTTAAGGCTAGCACTCTACCACTCGAGCCACAGCTCCACTTACTGCTTTTTGCTGGTTAATTGGAGATCAGTCTCATGGACTTTCCTGCCCAGGATGGCTTCAAACTGTGATTCTCAGACTTCAGCCTCCTGAGTCGCTAGGACTATAGGTGAGAGTTACCAGTGCCCGGCTAGATCTCTGTGCTTGAACGCGGTCAGGAGAGCCCCAGCCCTGGGGCATGCAGGGATGGTTCTCAGGCTGCCTTGTGCCCCTACTTCCCGGGCCACACACCTGCCTCTGGCATGCGGGCCGGGCTGCTGTGGAGCCGGCGGTGGTCTGGGGTGCAGGCTCCTCACTGGAGGGTTTAGTAAGTGAGGTCAAAGGGGTGAGACGGGGGTGTCAGGTGCTCCCCAGTAGGCTCCCCACAGCTGGGCCGTGAAGGGCCTGAGTGCTGAGACTCCCCCAGTGTGAGCCATGCACCCCATCTCTGAGCAGATGTGGGGAGCAGGGCAGAGTCCACTCATAGCTGTGTGTCAGGCAGGCCCTCCTTCCCTCAGCGAACACCCCGTATTGGTGTCTAAGAACTTGGGGGCCCTTGGCAGTCTAGGGTGATGGCTTTGCAAAGTTATGGGAGAATTTGAGGCCCAGAGAGGGGGAGAAATGAGTCAGGGTCACACAGTCCCTCGGAGCAGTGCCAGGCAGGGAGACACGGGTAATGACCAGTCAGCCCTAAGCCCTGCCTCTCACCATCCCACCAGGGTGGGTGACTCCAATCAGAGAGGCTGGGTGGCTCCTCTGGTGACACACAGCAGCTCTGATTGAAGCTGCCATTTGCTGGGGGTTTTAATTTGGGGACTATCAGCTGCCACCCCAGCCCAGAGCTCTCTGGGAAAGATGGGGTTCGGAGTGGTCTCTAAGAAGGCCCTGAGGGGAGAGGTGGGGCTGCAGGTCCTCCACCTATGTGGCCAGGGCCCACTCACCCCACCGGCAGCGTTCTGCACGTTCCAGGTGCAGCCCTGGGCCCAGAGGCCGTGCCTCTGTCCAGAGCTGGACCGGGTGCCCCACTCAGGGCCACTTAGACATTGTAGCTTCTTGCAAGGATGTGCTGGGGATGGAATCCGGACCTCACGGGTGCCCGCCAAGAACTCTGCCCCTGAGCAACACCCCAATTCCACAGGGTCACGAGGATTCAGCAGATGCATATTTATTGCGCTGTGGACAAGAGGTAAAGGGGCGGAGTTGCTGCACACTCCAATCCCTGCCCCTACCGGCTAGCTGGCCGGGTCACTGCAAGCGCCTGAGGCTGTAGGGGCCACTTCCTGCCAGGTCACACCACATGCTCCCCATGCTTTCCACACAGGGCCCCCACATTTCTTGCTGCCAAGCCTGCCTTACCCCCCCCCCCACGCTAGCCAGAATCCGATTCCCCAGGGCTCTGCCTCATCAAATACCATCTTCTTCCTCATCACCATAATTTTGCATTTGTAGGTGAAGCTGCGCCTGGGGCTTGCTCAGTCTCTGAGCTCATGGCGTGTCTCCAGTGCCGCCTCAGTCCTCCCTGCCTCTCCAGGAGGCTGAGGACAACGTGTCCTGGGGCCCTCCCCCCAGACCACGTGGGTGCCTCTGTGGTGTGTGTGTGTGTGTGTGTGTGTGTGTGTGTGTGTGTGTGTTAGGGGCAGAATAAAGGATTCTAGGCTCCCCAACTGAATCCACAGGACTATCCATTTGTAAGTAAAGGATGGAGCTGCATCTCAGTTACAGAGAAGATCGTGTCACCCCATGATCCATGTCCCATCTTTCTCCAATCAGCTCAGAGCTTTTCCTCTGGGGTGGGAAGATGGGGAGGGGGAAGGGGAACAAAAGCAACCAATACCAACATCTTCGAGTACTTTCCACAGCTTCTGCAACATTTGCGTACTGCACCCCAACGCTTCCCGCACTGCTGTGATTCTTTTTTTTTTTTGGGGGGGGGTCCGGTTATGGGACTTGAACTCTGGGCCTGGGTGCTGTTCCTCAGCTCTTCAGCTCAAGGCTAGCACTCTACCACTTGAGCCACAGCGCCACTTCTGGCTTTTTTCTGTTTGCTTATGTGGTGCTGAGGAATTGAACCCAGGGCCTCATGCATGCAAGGCAAGCCCTCTACCACTGAGCCACCTTCCCAGACCCACTGCTGTGATTCTTATTTGACCCTCCAGAAAACTAGAGCTCCCAGAGGCCTGTGATAGGCCAGATTAGCACGCAGCAAGGGTAGAGGTAAGGTAATGAAAACCTAGGTTTTGGAGTCCGCTTGGTCTGGGACATGAGGACCGGGGGCTTAGAGAAGAGAAGACAATTCTCCTAGGATTCCCAGTGGATCTGGGCATCAGGATGGACACTGCTCCCCGGCAGGAGGCACAGACCGGGCAAAGATGGGAGGTAGAGGACGCTGAGGAGAGGATCCATCACTGCATTCTTAGGATCTCAGTCAGTGCAGCTGATGGACTGGCCAGCCTTGTCTGCCTGGCCCCACCTGACCCAGGGCAGACTGGATAAGGTTGACCAGACCAGAGGTTTCAAGACACCAGGGGGAAGGGTGTGTGAAGCCCTGTTAGCTGACGTGAAGGAAGGAGCCCTCAGGAGTTTGTGAGAAGCTGGAGTTGTCCATCCAGCCTGGCATCCTGGAGTTAACCAATGAGCTGGCCCGGACTCCTTTGCTCTACTCTGATGGACATGGGGTGTAGCCGGGGTGAGGTCTCTAGTGTTGGCAGTCCCATGCCCTCCAGCATTGAAGGTTTATGGCTGAGAGACCTCTTCAGGCCCTACAGCTCTAGGCATGCAGCTTAGAGGCTTGCTGTTCCAGGTTCTGATTGCCAGCAGCCTGGCATTCAGCGACCGGAGAAACCCTTGAGTGTACGCAGTGGCCAGGGACAGCGGCGGCTGGCAGATGTCGCCTGCTCCTGAGTTGTGGGGCCCTCAGCTCCTGCAGCTCCTGTGTTACAGCTCTCAGCCCTGGAGTGCTGGGAGGCCCTTGGCTCTCAGGCTCAGCAGCTCCCTGGGAGTCTTTCAGCAACCAGGGCCCTTGGTTTCTCATCTCTGGGTCTTAGTTGCAGCGAATCCTGCTGCTCTTTATTGACTCCATCGCCTCTGCTCCCCATCATTTCTTCTTTGGCCAGTTTCTATAACTCTCCATCACTCTCTCCCTGCTACAGCCATTGCTGCTCCTCTTCATGTTTCCTGCGCAGGCCACTGTACTGAGGATAAAAATCACAAGCCAAGTCAAAAATGATGCAGGAAAAGCCTTTTATTGGGACTAATGAAGCAGCAAGAGGGGACAATACCAGAAAGTGCCAGCCAGCTCACTCAAAACGTGAGCAGAACAGCTTGCCTATATAGCCAGAAAGGGGTCTTTGTACCAATCAGAATTCTTCATGCAAATGAAGGACTAGGTTTGCACCAATCATAGCACAGGCCTCCATGTAAAAGAATGACTGTTTATACCAAGCACAGGACAGCCATTCATGCAAAGGAAGAACTGTGTTTTCACCAATCACAGCACAGCCTTTCATGCAAATAAAGATTTGTATTTTCACCAATCATTGGCTTTCTGCTGGGGCTCCAGGGGAAGTGCTCTTCTTCTGGTCTGGGTAAAAATGGCTGCTAGAGTTCACTGAGGGTGGTGATGGCAGAAAGTATGGCACAAGCTATTTGAAAGCCCTGGCCAGGGCAGTGCCTTCTGCAGCTGGAGCTGTGCTTGGAGCAGCAGGCAGCTGGGTTTGCAGGGCTTTGTGTTCACAGCAGCTGAACTGCTATGAGGACAACCAGCCAGCTGCTTTGTGGGGAGACAGTCCTGTGCTCAGGGCAGCCGGGCAGCAGGGGAGGTCTGTCAATCAGGAGTCAAATTGCCTTAGTCCTCAACGTCTTAGCTCATTGAGAGGAAAATAAACATTAAAAGGGGTGCTTACACAAAGGCCTATCATTAACATTAGCAGTGATTTAACAACAGTATTTAACAGTGCTCCACTCTTAGCCAAACTCCCCTGAGGAGGGTTGGCTCATTTTATGTGTCTCTCTAGGGCCTTGGGAATATATCGCCTGGAAGGGTGGTCAGGACCCCCACAAGGGGAAGAGAGATTGACAGGGGCTCCTGAGCTCAGAAGCATGCTTGCTGATTTTCCCAAGGCTCCCTGGCTTCCTGAGATTGTCCCACAGCCTATCTGCCCACCCACTCGAGTGTCACAGACCCTGGCCAAGCATGCCACTCTTCCTGCCTGTGGGCTGGAGATAAGGGTGAGAAGGGGACCATGCCATGCATTCTGCCTTTTTTTTTTTTTTTTCCAGTCCTGGGGCCTGAACTCTGGGCCTGGGCGCTGTTCCTCAGCTCTTCAGCTCAAGACTAGCGCTCTACTGCTTGAGCCACAGCGCCATTTCCAGCTTTCTGGTGGTTTATTGGAGGTAAGAGTCTCACAGACTTTCCTTCCCTGGGCTGGCTTTGAACCACAACCCTCAGATCTCAGCCTCCTGAGTAGCTAGGATTACAAGTGTGAGCCACTGGTGCTGGCAGGTCATGCATTCTGAAACTCTTGAATACATAACTGTCTTAGTGTCTGGGCCCATGGGGTGCATGGGTGGGGTTCAGAATGTGCATTCCTCCCCACCCTGCCTCTTTTTGTTTTTGTTGGTCTTGGGGCTTGAACTCAGAGCCTGGGTGCTGCCCTTGAGCTAAGGCTAGGGCATTACCATTTTGAGCCACAGTGCCATTTTGCTTTTCTGGTAGTTAATTGGAGGTAAGAGTCTCACCAACTTTCCTAACCCAGCTGGCTTCCAACTGCACGACCCTCAGTCCTGAGTAGCTAGAGCCCGGCCCCACTCCACAAGGACCAGCCAAACCTGCTAGATCCCAGGGAGAAACTCAAACCAGGGAGACAGGTTCAAACAATCCAATCTCATTATTGGACTGAGAATTGTCTCTGTGGTTTCCTGGCAAGCCCTTGGGGACTGGGCATTACTTACCTAACTCTTCCCATTATCATTACTTCATTAGTGAGCTTGCACGGTGGGGACCGAGGGGGCCTTTCCTCAGGAAAAGGCCTTGCAAACATCAATGACTAAGAGTTAATTAAATGCTTCTACCTCTCGATGCCTGGCGGCTGTAACATGCTTTAGTGCCAGCCAGAGGAGACCAGCCAAGTGTCTGCCGGCCCCTTCTCCCTGCTCAGGCTGCACCCCGAGTGCTCTGCAAGTGGGGATATTTTACAATGCAGCATGACAGAAATCAGATATTTGGGGAGATTGAATGATGGCGCAAATAGCGAAGTTCAGAGTGTTCCCGGTTGGCGGTTCTAGCCCCAGAGCTCAGAAAACGATGAGAGGGGACACGGTCCATCAGAACCAGGAGCTCATGATTCATAATTGAGCCACCCACAGGCAGGGAGATAAGGCTAGGAAAAGCATTATAACCAGAAATAACAGCAGGGGCAAAGGTCATGTGGTAGAAAAGTGCTGAGTCCGTTAAGGACAAGGAAGGCAATGGACAAGGGAGGATCCTATCGCTGCTGTAATAAATGACCACAAGTGGGCTGGAAATGTGGCTCCGCAGTAGAGTGTTCCCCTAGCAGGCATGAAGCCCTGGGTTTGACTCCTCAGTATCACATACACAGAAAAAGCTGGAAGTAGCGTATGGCTCAAGTGGTACAGTGCTAGCCTTGAGCAAAAGAAGCTCAGAGACAGTGCCCAGGCCCTGAGTGCAAGCCCAGGACTGGCAAAAAACATAAAATAAATAAATAACCACAAACTAGGACAGTCTAAAACAACAGAGGAGCTAAGATCTCAGCCGAGGAGGCTAGATGTCAGATGTGGGTTGGCTGATTCCTCTCAGAGGCTCTGAGAGAGCAGTGGTTTCAGGCCTCTTGCCAGTGGCTGGTGGCTCCAGTGATCCGTGCTCATCAGATCGCAGCTGGGGATCCTTCCAGTCTCTGCCTCCACCTGCATGTGGCTATCTGTCCAGGCTCTTCCTTTTTCTTTTCTTTTTGTCAGTCATGGGGCTTGAACTCTGGGCCCTGGCGCTGTCCCTCAGCTCTTCAGCTCAAGGCTAGCGCTCTACCACTTGAGCCACAGCACCACTTTTGGTTTTCTGGTGGTTAATCAGAGATAAGAGTTTCACGGACTTTCCTGCCTGGGCTGGCTTTGAACCGTGATCCACAGGTCTCAGCCTCCTGAGTAGCTAGGATGACAGGTGTGAGCCACCAGCGCCCCCTCCTCTTCTTTTTATTTTCCTTTCTTTGGATTTGGGACTAGAACATATCCAGGGTGATCCTGAATTTCATCAGCAAACATCTTTTCCTCAAATAAAGCTCTTGGTACCTTTCCAAAAGGGAGGACTCAATATATCTTTTTTTTGGGGGGGGTCCATATTCAACCCCCTCCTCCAGCCAGCATGTGCTTGCATGCGTATCAGGAGTGTGGGAATGTGTGAGTCGGTAGAGGTGGGCAGGCTGGGGGCTCTGCAGGGAGCTCGCCCCATTCCACAGCCCTTGGCTAGGCCAGGCAGTGGCATTTGCAGTGTGGAACCCACCTTGTGCCTTTCTAGACACAGCGCTAACTGCAGGAGCAGGGATGAAGCGACAGGGCCACAGGGCAACAGGAACGAGCTGGGGACCAGGGCAGGATGCTGGCAGCTCGTGTCGGGGTGGGGACCCTAGAGGAGAAACAGATTGGCTGGATTCTGGACTTATTTTGGAGGTTGCATCTATGAGGATCTGGTAAAGGCCTGGACCGGGGCTGAGAAAAAGAAGAAATATGGCCAGGGGCTGGTGGCTTGTCTAGTACTCCTTTAGCTACTCTGGAGGCTGAGATCTCGAGGATTGTTAAGTTGAGGCCAGCCCAGCCAAAAAGTCTCTGAGACTCCATCTCCAAAATAACCAGCAAAAGCCAGGCTAGAGGTGTGGCTCAAGCGGTAAAGTGTCAGCTGAGCAAGCAAGTTGAGCAAGTGGAAAGCTTTGAGTTCAAATCACCACACTGGACCAAAACCAAAAAGCAAGGATCCTTCCTATGCCCACGGGGTCTGTGGAGCGTCAGGATCTCCCTCTACAGTTGGAAAATGGGAGGAACCTTTGGAAAAAGGAGAGCTATGACCCGAGAAGGAGCGAGAGGTCACAGGAGACCTGCGGGAAATACAGACCCCAGAAAATAACAAGCTTCAGTCCACCAAATGGACTTTGCCATAAAACACAGGGTCCCCTGCACCACCAGCCCCCCCTCCCCCCTGAAAATCGGGGAGGAGCCTCTGTTTCATGGCCACAGCTGGAAGGCTGAGCATTTAGAGAGGGGCAGCCAGGCCTTCCTCAGGCCAGCCAGGCCATGCCGTGCTGAGTGGGCATCTACTGTGTGTCTGAGGGGCCAGGAGAAGCTGAGACTTGTCCCACCAGGCTGGGGGAGCCCTCAGGGCCCTGGTGCTCAAGGCTAAGGAGGACAAGAGGATCCCGGAGCTGGTAGGCGGGGATGAAGAGGGGAAGAAGCGACCTTTTATATTTCAGATCACATGGAGTCGATTTGCTCTCCAAGTTCAAGAGAACTCCTGAGTAGGCAGCAATGTGATTTCCTGGTAACAGCTGTTACTGTGGGGGTTCAACGCGACAGACTCATTTTTAGACACAAAGAGGTGATGCACCCTTTCTCTTCCCGCAGCCGGCCCAGAGCCCAGCCCTCTGCACGGGTCGGGCCCAGGGAGTTTGAGGGCCAGGCAGCGCTCAGCTGGCCCACGGCTGTCCTTGAGCTGCTTGAATGCTCCATGTGACAGGGGGCTTCCTACCTCCCACAGCAATCAGCCTCAACCTGGTGGCTGTGCACAGAGTAGACCTGTTTTGACTGATTCTTCTCTGTCAGCCAGGAACCAGGGGATCATGCCTGTAATCCAAGCTACTTAGGAGGCTGAGAGCTGGAAGATGGCAGTATGAGGCTACCCAGAGAGGGAAAAAAGTTCATGAATCTCCATTTCCAAAAAACCCCAGCAAAACTCTAGGCAAGTGTCAAGAGTACCAGCCTAGTAAGCAAGCTGTGCAAGTGCAAGGTCCTGGATTCAAATCCTGGTATGGGCACAAAAGACTGATTCTGTGCTATCCCCTGGAGAGAACCTGATTCCCTGTCTTGTGCTGTTGTCAGCTCTTTAAATTCTGGGTATGACTACCTCTGGGGTGTGTGTTTCTGTGTGTGTGTGTGTGTGTGTGTGTGTGTGTGTGTTACTGGGGTTTATAATATAACATTGACTTTGCTAGGCAGGTGCTCTAACACTTGAGCATACCTCCTGATCTTTGCTTTATAGTTCTGTTCTCAGAACTGTGAAGAAGGAAGGAAGGAAGGAAGGAAGAAGAGAGAGAGAGAGAGAAGGGAGGGAGGGAGGGAGGAAGGGAGGGAGGGAGGAAGGAAGGAAGGAAGGAAGGAAGGAAGGAAGGAAGGAAGGAAGGGAGGGAGGGAGGGAGGGAGGGAGGGAGGGAGGGAGGGAGGAAGGGAGGGAAGGAGGAAAAGAGAGTATGCTAGGCTCATGCTTGTAATCGTAGGCTACTCAGGAGGCTGAGATCTGAGGATGGTGGGTGGTTTGAAGCCAGCCCAGGCAGGAAATTCTGTGCGACTCTTATCCGGATTAACCACCAGAAAACCAGAAATGGAGCTGTGGCTCAAGTGGTAGAGCACTAGCCTTAAGCAAAAGAGCTCAGAGGCAGTACCCAGGCCCTGGGTTCAAGCCCCATGATTGATGAGAGAGAGAGAGAGAGACAGAGACAGAGACACAGAGACACAGAGACACAGAGACAGAGACAGGCAGAGACAGAGACACGGAGACACAGAGAGACAGACAGAGAGATAGAGAGAGACAGAGACAGAGATACAGAGACAGAGAGAGAGACAGAGACAGACAGACAGAGACAGAGACAGAGACACACACAGAGACAAGACAGAGGCAGAGAGTATTGTCCAAGACACATATGGTAGGGACAGGAGGGGGAGAGCCGTGGGGAGGTAGCTGAGGGGTGCAGAGGGTTTTAGGTTGGTGACAATGTTCTAGCATTAATCATGGTGTCAGACGCGTGTGCAGGTGGCCACTGCGCGCCTGCACTGTCTTTCAAGTGAGTGGATCGGGCGGTGGATGAATTATATCTTAATAAAGCTGTTAAGAAAGCTTACCTTGGTGGGGTGGTTAAGAGTATTGGTTATTTTCTGTAAAATATTTAAAAGAGCGCCTGGCACATGCTAAGGACTCGATAAATGTTGGCTATTTTTAGAAGAAGAAACTCCTGCCTGTAAATCCAGTCACTTAGGAGGCTGAGACCATACCTCGATGAGGCACAGGGGCTGGAGGCCAGCTGGAGAGCACAGTGGGACTCCCGCTCAAAAGTAACGACAACAAAAAGAATGATTCCTGTTAAATCCTGGAAGTGCCACCTCCCCTAGGAAGATGGTTGGGGCGGGACAGGCAGGGAGGGGTCCACCGGTGGGAGCTCATGGTCCTGGGACTCGAACTCTTGCCTAGCTCCTCCATTCATGGCCGGCACCCTACCATTTGAGCCACACCTCCACTTGCATCTTTCTGCTGGTCAGTGTTTGATGTCCCCGGGGGAAAATGGCCCTTTCCCCACTCTTCTTCCTGGGTGCACACGTGGCCCCTTCCCCGGAAGCCCCACCCAGCAATCTAAACTCAGGTACCTGGTGGCAGTCCCCGCCCCTTTCGCTGCGGCCACGCCCACATCCACTGTGGCCACGCCCACACCCACTGTGGCCACGCCCACACCCACTGTGGCCACGCCCACATCCACTGTGGCCCCTCCTCCCTGCCTTCTCCCTATACTCATCCCAGTCCCACCAGAAGTCTCCCCTTTTTCCCTTCTTCCCTTCTCTTCCTCTCTCCGTACAACTCCATCTCATGTGGGCCAGCAGTATGCTCTCCTCCCCATAAATTCTTGTCTGCCTGAACCAAGCAGAGGTTTCCTTTTGGCTAAACCTAACATAATGGTGCCAAGAACCCAGGAAGGCCCAGAGTCAGGAGCCGCTGGATCCCCTCCTCTTCTCTTTCTGAGGGTCAATCCACCATCTGCCTCCTTCACCGCCCCTCATTGGACCAAGCTGCCGAAAGCTGGAGGAAACCCACCTTGGACTTCCTGCCTCTGCCATGGCTGGCCTTGTATCCACGACACTGGGGTCCCACCACCCTCCGCTTCTGTGAGTGTCTACGAGCCCTCTACTCTGTCTGTCTAGACATGGCAGCACACCAGAGGGTTCCTACACGTCCTTGGCCGGTCACGTCCCGTTTCAGGACACCTGAATCAGGAATTTGATACTCACTCTAAAAGAGGCACTACAGGTGGATACAGCAGTCTTCCCTCCATAACGTCTTACACTCACCAGGCTCCCCCTCCCTGCATTTCTTTTTCTTTTTTCTTTTTTTGGTCAGTTGTGGGGCTTGAACGCTGGGCCTGGGCGCTGTCCCTGCGCTCTTCAGCTCAAGGCAAGCGCTCTACTGCTTGAGCGAGACTTCTGGTTTTCTAGGGGTTTATTGAAGATAAGAGTCTCATGGACTTTCCTGCCCGGGCTGGCTTTGAACTATGATCCTCAGATCTCAGCCTCCTGAGTAGCTAGGATTATAGGCGTGAGCCACCAGCACCCGGCCCCTCCCAGCATTTCTTGTTCCCTTCCCAGTTGGGACACTCCTTTGGGGTGTCTCCTACACTCTCTAGATATTCTTTTCACTACAGGACTAAAAATACTTTACACTTTCTGCTAACACAATGGTAAATGGCCAGAAGGTCTGTATATTCAGACCTATCCTTCTCTGTGTCCATCTCTTGTCTCATAAGCCTTCCAGCCACCTCTAGAATCTTTACTTGTAGGAGTTCAATCTCCTCTCTCTCTCTCTCCTCCTCCCTCCCTGCTTCCCTCTCCCTTCCCTTTCTGCCTCTCTGTTTGTGCCCTTGAGAGGTGAGATGCAGGCAGGGTCCCAGGGATCCCGCTCTGGGTTCCCTCTTAAGGCTAGCTATCCTGGCTTAAATTCTTTTAGCTAACTCTGTCTGTCTGTCTGTGTGTCTGTCTGCCTGAGTCTATCTCTCCTCAAGAGCATCTTCACTGTGTGCCCTGCCTTTTTGCTTATCTGTCTGCTGCTTATCTGCCTGTCTGCTTGCTTACTTAATAAAGCAAGTTTTCTTAACATCCTGGCTTGTTTTTTTTTTTTTTGCCATCTTGGCCACGTGGTGGGTTTTCACATGACCCTCACACTTATAGAAAGCAGTCAAAAGTCAATTTGTATGCTAACCCAGAAATTCACCATCTTGGCCACGTGGTGGAGTTTTCATGAACCCTCCCAACATGCCTAGCAAGTATTCAAAGGTCAGTTTGTATGCTATTGTATCTCTCTTCCAAAATTGTTTTAAAGGTTTATTGGTAACTGGCTCTGCAGGCCAAAGGGGAAAAATGGGCAGTTTTTTGTTTTGTTTTGTTTTTTTTGGGGGGGCCGGTCATGGGGCCTGAACTCTGGGCCTGAGCACTGTCCCTCAGCTCTTCAACTCAAGGCTAGCGCTCTACCACTTGAGCCACAGCGCCACTTCTGGCTTTTTTCTTTCTTTTTTTTTTTTTTTGCCAGTCCTGGGCTTGAACTCTAGGTCTGGGCGCTGTCCCTCAGCTCTTCAGGTCAAGGCAAGCACCCTACCACTTGAGCCACAGCGCCACTTCTGGCTTTTTTTTTTTCTGCTTATGTGGTGCTGAGGAATCGAACCCAGGGCCTCATGCATGCAAGGCAAGCACTCTGCCACTGAGCCACCTTCCCAGCCCTGGCTTTTTTCTTTTTGCTTATGTGGTGCTAAGGAATCGAAACCAGGGCCTCAGGCATGAGAGGCAAGCGCTCTACCACTGAGCCACCTTCCCAACCCCCAAATGGGCAGTTTTATAAGATAGAGCTTATGAGTAAAGTGAGTATATAACTAAGTTGGCTGTGATTTTAAATAAGGTCAAGATTAATACACTGATGTAAAACCAGCATGCCATTCTTTATGTCCATCTAAGAAAGTAATTGTTAGTGCACTATTAAGTTTGTCAAGTTTTTAATATATGTTTCCCAAGTATATAAGCCACCTTGGATACAGAGCTGACAATGATTTCAATCTTAAGTAGTATCTTAAAGTGCTATATTCAGTTAAGCAGTTGCTATTTTAAAACTCCATGTCTACTGAGTTTTGTCATTGCAGATTTTACCCTCTGCAGCATTTAGCCAGACCCAAAAAGAGAAATAACTCTAGAAAGTAAGCTCTACTTATTATTTCTATTGATCTCCTTGTTGCTTCAATTGGGAATAAAAAAGGGTTTGTGGCAAAGGCTTGCTTGATCTGAGGATTGCAGTTCAAAGCCAGCCTGGGCAAAAAAAAAAAAAAAAATCCCTCTGAGACTCTTATCTCCAATAAACTACTCAAAAAAAGGCCAGAAATGGAGCTGTGCCTCAAGTGGTAGAGCACTAGCCTTGAACAAAAGAGCTCAAGGACAGTACTTAGGACAATGAACAAAAATGTCAACTGGGACAAGCCATCCCAGCAATGAGTACCTAGATCCCTGGACAAAGCCAGTTCTGACAACAAGGGATGATGGAGAAAAGTAAGAGGGGATGGAGTCACATCCTAAACTGAGTCACTTTGTGCTGCCCTTTCAAAACTAACCAGAGCCGGGAGATCAAAAGAAAATAGCTAATGAGCAGGCCTATCTAATATCCATACCTGTCTTCTAACTGGACAGGAACTTAACGTGAGTCTTAGACTCAAGACAGTTAACCTTGGCAGCTTCCTGGGTCTACCATACATACTCTAAAATCTGGACATCTTCCAAGTCCTCCTGTTGGGCCTTTAATCACTCCAATCCAGCCCCAGCTTCTTTTTTTTTTTTTTTTTTTCCGGTTGGCTGTGGGGCTTGCACTCTGGGCCTAGGTGCTGTCCCTCATCTTTTCAGCTCAAGGCTAGTGCTCTACCATTTGGACCACAGTACCACTTCCAGTTTTCTGGTAGTTAATTGGAGATAAGAGTTTCATGTACTTTCCTGCCTGGGCTGGCTTTGAACCATGACCCTCAGATCTCAGCCTCCTGAGTAGCTAGGATTACAGGCGTGAGTCACCAGTGCCCAGCCTGCCCCAGCTTCTGACTGCTTACTCCTAACCAGTCCACCATGCTCTCCCCTACCCAGTCAGCAGATGTCAGAAGTAGCTAGGGACATTTTCCGTCAACTCCAGGATCACCTGGAATGCAGGAGATGGGAACTAGCCAAGTCATCCAATTTTTAATTTTCTGCCCTGAACCCTTCCTTCTGACATTTGTGTGCCCTCTAATATTTCTTCTTGTTACTCTGCCCCTGCCTTGTAAGATTTCTTTCAGATTTTATCCCAGGACACATACACATGTACAACACCAAGGAACAGTTGCTGCTTGCTGTCTTCTCCTAGACTGGACAAAAATTCTGCCTTCTACCCGTAATGTTGATGCCCCTTGCCAGCAAGAAATAGCCAAAGAGAATCGGTGCCCCCTTTATAACCATTGAACCTGGAATGTTAGGTGTACCTGGGAAAAATGGCCCTTTCCCTACTCCTCCTCCTGGGTGCACACATGATCTCTTCCCAGGAAGTCATGCCCAGCATTCTGTAACCCAGATAACTGGCACACAAGGCCGCAGTCCCCTCCTCTTTCTCTGAGGTCACACCCACATCCACTGTGGCCACTCCTTCCCACCCTCTCCCTACATTAACCTCAATCCCACTAGAAGTTGAAGTAAGGAGGCCAGGTCTGGCCAGTGCCATATTGGCCACATGGTGGATTGTAGGGTCTGACATCTTGTCTTCATGCTGGGGGGGGCACTGCCCCAACCAACCCTTCCCCCCCGCCCCCCGCATCACCTGCCTCCTGGGTAATGGGCATGCCGGATCCTTGGAGGCATGAGCAGACACTTGGCTGATAGGTTACTGAATCTGTCAGTCCACTGCCTGGGACTGAGAATTTCCTGAGGATCTGCCCCCTGCGCCAACCAATTTAGGCCTGGACCAGCCTAGCCGCTGGACTCCATGCCACGTGTGTCTCCGTGATCGTGTCCTGTGTCCTGTCTCCTGGCTCATCTCCAGTCATCATGGAGTCCCAATTCAACTCTCCATTGGAGCTGAATTGGCTTGTTGGTATTATTTTTGTTATTTCTTTCCTCTTTAGCATGTTTCCTAGCGGTGTTATGTGTATTTGCGTGCTGCAGGCCTTTGTAACAACCGGCGGACTGCAGCCTGTTAACTGTATAATAAAGACTCCAATATTCTATATTTTAAAATGTGGCTTCTGGGATGATTCACCTTACAGCAAAGTCATCCCTTTTTCCTTCTTCACCCTTTTTTCTCCTCACTTCCCTTCCCTTCCCTTCCCTTCTCTCTCTCTCCCCTTCCCTTCATCTCTCTCTGCATGCCTCCATCTCTCGCTGCATGCCTCCAGCCTCCATCTTGTGCAGGCCGACAGTATGCTCTCCCCCCAGTAAACTCTTTTCTGCCTGAACCATGTGGTGGTTTCCTTTTGGCTAAACCTGACAGAGCTACAATACATACAACCAAACAGCTCACACATGCACATGCACACACATTCCCATATCTGCATACAACACACATGCACACACACACACACATATACACACATCTGCTGTGCTTGCTCTCTGTGGCTTGCTTCCTGCCAAGGGGGTGTGGCTGAATACCCAGCATCACCTGTGACCTTTGATATTAGCCAGGACTTTTGACCCTCCAATCCAGAGCCCATTCCCCCACCCCTGGCTGGGCTGCCACCACTGAGTGTGCTGATTTCTGCTCTGGAAGACAAGATGGCAAATCTATTGAGGGAAATTTGTTGATCACATTAACCTGACAGCATGGCTAATAATTTAGATGATATTAAAACTATCCAACTTCATCTGAGTAAATTAGAATGAAAGGAGATTTATTCCAAGCAAGGCCAGGAGGATCTAACAAAAGAGAAAGAAGCAGAAGAGAAAAGAACTTTGTGCTGGGCACTGGTGGCTCATGCCTGTATTCCTAGCTACTCAGGAGGCTGTGTTAGGTGTGTATGTGTGTGTGTGTGTGTGTGTGTGTGTGTAGTTCCCTTCCCCATAGTTTTTCTTGGATGCATGAGTGGTTCCTTCCCTAGAAACCCCCACCCAGCATTCATAACCCAGGTAACTAGTGCACCTGGGGGCAGTGGGAGGTTCCCAGACCCTGAGGTCCTGTCTGATCCACTGTGGCCACTTCTCCCCACCCTCTCCCTTTATTAACCCCAATCCCACCAGAGACGCCCCTTCCCTTCTCTGCTTACCTTCCACTGGGCTGGCAGTTTGGATAATAAACTCTTCTCTGCCTGAACTGCTTGGTAGTTCCTTTTGGCAAAAAGGAAAAGATCTGAAAATTGCAATTTGAAGCCAGCCCAGGCAGGAAACTCTGTGAGATTCTTTTTTTTTTTTTTTTCAGTCTGTCATGGGGCCTGAACTCTGGGCCTGGGCGCTGTCCCTCAGCTCTTCAGCTCAAGGCTAGCACTCTATCACTTGAGCCACAGCGCCACTTCCAGCTTTTTCTGCTTATGTGGTGCTGAGGAATTGAACCCAGGGCCTCATGCATACAAGGCAAGCGCTCTACCACTGAGCCACCTTCCCAGCCCTGAAATTCTTATCTCCAGTTGACTATGTGAAAACCAGAAGTGGCACTGTAGCTCAATAATAGAGCACTAACCTTGAGCAAAAGAGCTTAGGGACAGAGCCCATGCCTGCAGTTCAAGCCCTGTGGCTAGCTAAAAAAAAAAAAAAGCAAGGTGGAGAATTTTGCTTTGGTGTGCTGAATTGGAGGTGCATCAGCACACTGGGGAAGAGGGTAGCACCCTCAAAAGAGGCTCAGGAACAGTGGACATGTGGTTCACAGGAGCAAGTACTTGCCTATCAACTGTAAGACCCTGAGTTCAAACTCCAGCAGCTGCCCAAAAGGATATCTGGGCAGGCAGGCATGGGGGTAGCCTTAGACGTGAGCTTGATGACGATTTCCTTGGGGGAACAGGTGACAGAGAATCTGGAGGGGCCCAGTATCCACTGGCTGAGTCGAGGGGTTCACAGAGAATCAGAGGCCAACAGAGCTGGACAAGAAACAGAGTGGAGATGTGACCCCACAGAGCTGGAAGACAGAGGTTCGGGGTGGAAGAGGTATCTCGTGCGGGGCTAAGGGTCCTGTGTCCCCTGCTGTTTCTGTTTTAGGGACATGGCGGGGGGGGGCAGGGAGGAGAGGGGTGGGGAGGGTTGGACTTGAGTTCACAGCTCAGGAGGACCCCAGGGAGGGTCCATATATTGCTTCCCCTGGGCTCCCAGCATGCCTTGCAAATCCCCCCCCCCCCCAGCTCTGGGTCTTCTATGCTGTGGCACCCCTGGGTTCAGTGTCCTGGTGGGTCACACAACGAATCCTGCCCATTTGTGTGTCCCAAAGCAAGAAGCTAAGCTAACTATGAGGAGGTCCCCCTAACCCCCATGCTTGGCTAGTCCCCATCCTAGACACTTAATGAGACCCCTTTAGTATGGCTAAGGCTCAGGGAAATCCAGTAGAATGTTCAGCACCCCAAAATTTGCCTAGCCTCTCAGGTGGGGACATCTGTATGGGGAAAAATCTGAGGTCCCACCCCCCAGGAGCCAAACAGAAAGAGCCACAATGGGAGGTAGGGTGGGTCTCTGAGCGAGAGGGAGGATGGAGGGGGCAGTGCCCACCCCAGTACACAAATGACAGCTCTGTGTCAGAGCTGGCCCCATAGCTCGCACCCACACTGGCATTCCCAGCAGCGCCGTGCCAATTAAAGATGAGTTGAGCATATCTTTAGTTTCCAAATTGTCAAGAATCCAATTAGGAGCGTCTTAGATCCACTTGAGTGGCTGTGCCAATTGTTGGGTCAGGCACTGGAGAAGCGGGGCCGGGATGGGCTGGTGGCTGCACACTGACAAGCACCGATGGCCGGGCCAGGCAGGGGGCTGGGTTAAATTGGCACAGTCAGGGCAGATTCATGGATTGCACTGTGGCCCTGGGCAGAGGCTCTCGTGGGGGTGATGTGCTATCTCAGGTAGACATCCACCAGGGGACAGTTCCATGTGCCACCACCTGGCCAGCAGACTTTGACATCTGATCTACCCTGAGTCTTATAGTGGAGAAAGGGCTCTGTAAAAGGAGAAGGGTCTAGAGCTGTCAATCAAATCCAGCCCTAAAGCAGAGTGGAAGGTCTTCCACTTATCTTAATCATGGAACCACTTAGCTTGGTCCCTTTTAATGACAAAGGACTTTTTGGGGGGGGGTTGGTTGTGGGGCTTGAACTCTGGGCCTGGGCACTGTCCCTCAGCTCTTCAGCTCAAGGCTAGCACTCTACCAATTGAGCTGAAGCACCACTTCGGGTTTTCTGGTGATTAATTGGAGATAAGAGTGTCGTAGACTTTCCTGTCCAGGCTGGCTTTGAACTGAGATCCTCAGATTTCAGCCTCCTGAGTAGCTAGGATTATAGGCGTGAACTACCAGTGCCCGGCTCATTTTTTTTTTTTTTTTGAACATTAGGATTTGAACTAGGGGCCTGTACTTGTTAAGCAGGAATTCTATCACTTGAGCCGTATGTCCCAGCCTTTTTCTTTTTTGCTTTACTTTTAGATAAGGTTTCGACTTTATGTCTGGGACCAGCCTGAATTGTGATCCTCCTGTTTATGCTTCTCACTTAGCTGGGATGACAGGCATGGGCCACCACTCCTGGCTTATTTGTGGAGATGAAGGTTTCTGCTGACTTTTATGCCTAGTCTGGCTTTGAACCATCATCCTCCTAGCCTCCTGAGTGATTAGGATTACAGATTGAGCTGTTGTGCCCAGCTTTGCTGAGGTGTTAGTGTGTGCTGTCTTTCCACCACCTGTAGCAGCCACCCCCACACAGACTCTCCAGGAGCCCACTTGGCTGTTTCCATCCATTCCCACTGCGCACCCCTCTGGGCTGTTCATTTCTCTCTTTCTCTTTTTAAAAAATTAATTGGTGGGAGTTTTCCATAGATCTCCAGTATTCATCTTGGTTGATGGTGTGTTACAGACATCCTGTCTGTGTCTGAAGAATCGACCTTCCCTGGTCTAGAGGATCTCGTTTGCCTTTCTGTGCAGCCTGGCTAGGGAATATTGGTCAGCCCAATACTTCTTCCCAATTAATAAAAAAGAAAAGAGGGCCTGGACGCTGGTGGCTCATGACTGTAATTCTAGCTACACAGGAGGCTGGGATCTGAGGATCACAGTCCAAAGCCAGCCCAGGCAGGAAAGTCCATGAGACTCTTATCTCCAATAAATCACCAGAAAATTGGAAGTGCACTGTGGCTCAAGTGGTAGAATGCTAGCCTTGAGCTGAAGAGCTGAGGGACAGCACCCAGGCCCAGAGTTCAAGCCCCACAACCAACAACAACAACAACAACAAAGAGGGAATGGGTAATCAATGGTGGTGGCTCACACCTGTAATCCAAGCTACTCAGGAGGCTGAGATTTGAGGATCCTGGTTCAAAGCCAGCCTGGTTCAAATCCAAGAGACTCTTATTTCCAATTAACCAGAAAAAATGTTAGAAGTGGAAGAATGGGTTCAAGGGGTAGAGTAACCAACCTTGAGCATAAAAGCTAAGCAAGGGTAACAAGTCCTGAGTTCCATCCCCAGTATTTCCCTCCAGATGGTGATTTGGGACTTGAAGACTCCAATTGGAGTGGGCCCAGGAATTGTAGAAGCAGAGGGGAGTGAAGGGGGGCTTGGAGGGAGGAGTGAGGCCACATGTAGGCAGCTGAATCCTGAGGAAGAGGTGACCGGTGCGAGCGTGCACGTAAACCACAGTGACAAAGAACTAAAGCACCTGCCAGGCAGGTGAGCACACTGGTACTCTCAGCTCAGGACTGGTTTAGGCAAGAGAAGATCTGAAATGATAAAGAAAAAAGCCAAAAAGATGGAGGCTGAGGCTCACATGGTAGAATTCAAATCCTGGTAGGGCTCTAAGCTCAAATCCTGGTACTGGTGGGTGCTGGTGGTTCACACTTGTAATCTTAGCTACTCAGGAGGCTGAGATCTGAGGACCAAGACTCAAAGCCAATCCAGGTAGGAAAAGTCCGTGAGACTCCAAAAAACACCAGCAAACCAGAAGTGGAGCTATGCCTCAAAATGGTAGAGTGCGAGCCTTGAGCAAAAGAGCTCAGGGATAGTACCCAGACCCTGAGTTCAAACTTCATAACTGATAAATAAAAAAACCATAATAATAATAATAAATCAATTAGTAAATAAATAAATATTATTTATTTATTGCTGGTTGTAGGGCTTGAACTGAGGGCCTGGGAGTTGTCCTTGAGCTTTTTTGCTCAAGTTTAGCACTCTACCACTTTGAGACACAGTGCCACTTCTGGTTTTCTGGTGGTTAATTAGAGATAAGAGTTTCACTAATCAGGCATCAGTGGCTCATGCCTATAATCCTAGCTACTCAGGAGGCTGAAATCTGAGGATCAGGGTTCAAAGCCAGCCCAGGCAGGAAAGTCTGTGAGATTCTTATTGCCAATTAACCACCAGAAAACTGGAAGTGGTGCTGTGGCTCAAGTGGTAGAGCACTAGCCTTGAGGCTAAGGGACAGCGCCCAGGCCCTGAGTTCAAGCCCGATGACCGACCAAAAAAAAAAAAAAAAGTCTCTCTGATTTTCCTGACCAAGCTGGTTTTAAACAAAGATCCACATATCTCAGCCTCTTGAGTAGCTAGAATTACATGCTTGGGCCACCAGCATCTGGTAATAATAATTAAAAATAATGAACACAAGAAACACATGGAAGGGATGAGGATGAACTTTAGTTTTCAATGTCTATGTGATCTAGAACATTTATTCTTTTTGCCCCTAAATCTCCCATGTGTGCATTAATCTACTGTGAACATGAAGACCACTGAAGGGTGAGCTACATCTCTACAACTAAAACAAGCCCACACAACTGAGCCCCGCCCATGACAGCCGAGCCACGCCCCTACAGCGTGTTTGGCACCTCTGTTCCCTTTTTACGGGTTCTTTGTTTTTGACTAGTTCCTTGCTTTATGCTTGGGCTGTGATTTTCCCACCTGTCCTTTCTCAAGTCAGTGGGGTTGACAGGTGCACTCCACCACACCCGTCATTGGTTGAGATGGAGTATTCAAATTCCCTTTTTCCCAGGGTGACCTGGAACACTGATCCTCCAAACCCCACCCACATCCTGTGGAGCCAGGATTATAGGCTTGAGTCTCTGTGGCTGATTAGGCCCACTTTTTAGGGAGTAGGGAAGAGAGCCCAGACTGACTGAGACCACACTTCTTGCCTTTGAGAGAGGCAGCCCTCTCTGCATTCCAGAGAGCCCCAGGCCCTCCTCCTGTAAACTTGGGCATGGCAAAGCCTACCCTGCCAAGAGCTCTTTCCTCACTCTTCTGACTGAGTCATCAGGGAAGCCCCCTCCACATGTCAGGAGACCCTGCAACTTACCGCTGTTAGTTCCTGGTGCCCAGGCAGAGAAGGAGTCCCTAAAACCCTCATCTGTCTGCCTGTGGTGAGCTCAAAGCTCCAGAGCTACAGCCTGGCCAGTGGAGAGGGATAATAGGATCTTCAGCTCTGGGGCTCAGGGGTTAAGTCTTGGGCAGGGAGGGGAGCTGCAGCCTCCGTGTCCAGCAGCTGGGGGTGGATGCAGGCAGCAAGACCCCTCATGTGGCCCTGGCTCAGTGGCCTTCCCCGGCCTTGCCCTGTGCCTGGCCCCTTGCAGGCCCTGGGCATCCCCTCCCCAGCTCCAAGTGGGCCCGGGCCACCTGTCCTCCTGCTGCAGGGATTAGCGTGAGGGCAGTCCTGCTGTCTAAGGCAGGCTGAGCCCCTGGGCATTAGGTGCCTCCTGGTGACCTTCACAGGGTCCACACAGGGGTGACCTGGGGGGAGGCAGAGGGGATGGCTGCTTAACTGGGGGGAGGGGAGTAGCAGGCAGGGTGGCGGGAGCCATGCTTTCTCATCCTTGCTCTCTTCCTCCAGTCAGTTATGATGTCACCCCTGAGCAAGCCTGCCCTCCCCCTCCATTCTTCTTCCCTCCACCCCCCTCTCTCTTCCTCCCTTTCGCACTCTTTTCCTCTCTTCTCTACTGTGTGTGTGTGTGTGTGTGTGTGTGTGTGTGTGTGTGTGCGTGCGCACGCGCCCCAGTACTGGGGCTTGAACTCAGGGCCTGGGCTCTGCCCTTTAGCTTTTTCACTCAAGGTTGGCACTCTACTGCTTGAGCCACAGCTCCACTTCTGGCTTTTTGGTAATTAAGCAGGGCTAAAAGTCTCATGGACTTTTCTGTCCAGGCTACCTTCAAAACCTTAGCTCTCAAGCCTCCTGAGTAGCTAAGATCACAGGTAAAGGAAGATCTTTTGGTGCTTATTATTATTTTGCCAGTCCTGGGGCTTGGACTCAGGGCCTAGGCACTGTCCTTGTGTTTCTTTTTGCTCAAGGCTAACACTCTACCACTTGAGCCACAGTGTCAATTCTGGCTTTATCTGTGTATGTGCTACTGAGGGCTTCATGCACGCCAGGTAAGCACTATAACCACTAAGCCACATTCCCAGCCCAGGTGAAGAACATTTGAAGTCCCCCGCCCACACCTCTGACTGCAGCCACCCCTTCCCTATGGGGTACCCTGGCTCCTGCCCTCTCTGCTTGGTGACACAGCTGGCTGAGTGGGCCTGTGTCTCTCACAGGTTTCGCCACTGTGAGTCAGGAGCTGGGTGATAGCGACTCAGGGTCCCTCTGTGCCTGGTCCCCTGCTAGATATTGTGGGATTGAGCCAGGCAGTGTTTGGGGACCTTTTCTAAGAGAAAGGATATAAAATGGCATGCATTTTTACATGTTTACAATATATTTCAATCCATTTCACTTAAATATACTTCTTTATTGATAGTTTCTTTCCCTCCCTCCCCCCACTCTCTCTTCTTGCCAGTACTAGAACTCAGGGCCTCACACTAATCAACTTGGTTGTTCAGCAGAAACTCTATCACCCTGCCTTTTGCTAATTCTTTCGAGGTGATCTCATAAACTTTTCTGCCTGGGCTGGCTTTCAACTTTGATCCTCAGGATCTCAGCCTCCTGAATAGCTGGGACTATGGGCAGGAGCCACCTGCATCTGGTTTAAAGACATTTCTTACCATGGGGTTTCCAGGCCTTATCTTGAAGAGGATTCTTAGAGTGAGCAGATACAGTTTATGTAGTACTCTGTTTCTAGATACACTTACAAAAAGATGGTCTTACAGATTTTACTAGTTTAAACACTCAAATACAGATACGCCTGTGTTAGCCTGCTTTCTGTCACTGTAACAAAAAGCCTGAGATAAACAACTTGATAAAAGAACAGGTTTATTTTGGCTCATAGCTTATTTTAGCTCAGAGTCTTTCGTCTACAATCTCTTGGCCCTATGGCTCTGGGCCTGTGAGGCTCAGTACATCGTGGCGAGTGTGTGTGTTGGAGGAGGCCTGCACACTTCATGTACACCTGTCATCCGGGTATGTAAGAGGCATAGATGGGAGAATCCTGGGTAAGGAAGAGAGTGAGGAAGGGACCGGGCTCCCAACATTCCCTTCCCAAGCCCACACCCCCAATGACCTCACTTCCCCTCAATAGGCCCTGCCCCCAGAAGGTTCCCAATATCCCATCAAGACCAAGCTCCAATGACCTAACTTCCCTTTACTAGGCTCCGCCCCCCAAGGGTCACAATACTCCATCAAGGCCACACCCCAATGGCCTCACTTCCCCTCAATAGGCTCCACCTCCTAAGGTTCTGCCATTTCCCATTAGTGCCACAGTCTGGGGACTCTCAGCACATGTGCCTCTGGGGGACACTTCCACATCCGAATAGCAACACTTCCTCACAGAGACAAGACCCAGCTGCCAGCCTGTCCCAGTCACAAATGTTATGCGACGCCCGCCCCCACATAACAGCTTGAACAGTGTTGGCTCCTGTAACTCGATGGGGCTCGGTGCAGTAGGCTTGTCGCCTCACCATGTAGCATCTGCCACACAGGCTGGGATCCACTTTCAAGCTGACGACCATGCCACTGCCTGTCAGCTCGGGCCCCAGCAGGCCCTCGTGCCTCCGCCCAAACCAGCATGGCCCTGGTTCCATGGATGGACATCCCCAGAAAGCAAGGGCCATGCATGGCACTTTCATGACCTAACTTCAGGAGTCCAGTGTGTCTGCTCCATAGTGTAAGGGACAGAGCCCCGGGCAAGGAACTGAGGGATATAGGAAGAGAAAGTGGGGGGAGATGGTTGTCGCCATCTCTGGAATATACAACTGTGCCAGTCTCCTCAGGGAAGTTGGCTCATATGAGTGACAGGCCCACTCAAAGGCTCAACATGCACCCGGGGCCCCTGAACTTGACAACAGAGCCCAGAGTGGCTGCTGTGGCCCTGCAGGTCCATCCCGTCATCCCCAAAGGGCTCTGTTTCCACTCTGGGCAGTGTTAGCTTTGCCCTCAGCAGCCAAAGCATGCTGAGAAAAAGCTTTAAGTATGATAAAGTGCCTTCTCCTTGACAAGTTTAGTTGCTTTGCTATTTTATTTTGGTTCATAAGGTGAACAGTTTATGGCTTAGTGTGGCTGCACAGCAAAAGGCCCTAAAATTTAGCAAGTTAAAACAATGAGCACTCTGGGTACTGGTGGTTCATGCCTGTAATCCCAGCTTCTCAGGAAGCTGAAATCTGAGGATCAGCAGGAAAGTCTGTGAGACTCTTATCTCCGATTAATCAGAAAAAGTTGGAAATAGAGCTGTGGCTCAAGTGGTAGAGTGAAAAAGCTAAGGGACGATGCTCAGGCCCTGAGTTCAAGCCTTAGTAATTGTACACACGTGAACATGCATGTGAACACACACCCCCACACAGAGCCAAGTGTTTACTCATTAAGGAAATGCACTACTATGATATAAAAGTACCACTTTAAACCATTAGAATGGCTAAGTAAACCCTGACAACCGCAAGTGCTGACAAGGATGTGGGCAGCTAAAATTCCCACAAGCTGACTGCTAATAGGAAAACACAACGATGTGACCAGGCTGGGGACAGTTGATGATTTCCCCTCAAATTAAAGGTACTCCTATGAACCAGCCACCGACTCCTAGGCACTCATTGAGAGAGAAGAAAGCACTGGTCCACACAGACTTGAACATGTATATTATGAGGTCTCATTTGCAAATGGGGGTGGACAGGAAGACCCACCTCTGGGTTGTTGGGAGGGTTGATTTACTTGATGCACATTCTGGCACACTATGCCATATTTTATTTTTTTTTGGTGCCAGTCCTGGGGCTTGAACTCGGGGCCTGGGTGCTGTGGTTTTTTTGTTTCTCTTTGCTAAAGGCCAGCACTCTACCACTTGAGCCACAGCTCCACTTCTAGCTTTTTGCTGCTTAATTGGAGATAAGAGTCTCATAGAATTTCCTGCTGGGGCTGGGTTCGAACTGTGATCCTCAGAGCTCAGCTTCCTGAGTTGCTAGGATTCCAGGAGTGAGCCACTGGCTCCTGGTGCACATAATTGTTTTTATATCTCGCAGCATTGCCTTCATCCCACTTGGGCTGGGAAATGGATGGGGAGAACAGCAGGCTACTCAGGAAGACTGGGCTGGGTACCCATCCCGACTGGCTTGCATGTATCAAGCTCCCCTCCCTTGCTGGGGCTATCTCCATCTGGGGAGAAGCTGTCTCCACGCTCCCCCTGGAGCTGGCTGAGGGCAGCCTTAATTGGGCAGAGTCGGGAGCCAATTCCACTCCCCGAACCACCCAGCTAATAAGCACACCATTAAGCTCAAGTAGGAGGCTGCGAGCGCCCTGGCTGGTTGGGCTAAATTGATGTGGAGAGTCAGCGATACTGAGCCAAGCCAGGGCTCTTCAGCAGCCTTGACGGTGGGAGAGGAGGGAGGGCCAGGGAGTTTCCCAGTGGGCACAATCAGGAATCAGCCTCCCCCAAACAGCAGCTGGTAGAGAAAGCCCAAACCAACCCTGCCCTCACCTCCTGCCAGAGCTGCTCAGGCCTGGGGCTGGGAGAGGTGAGAATGAGACAGGGCGTGGGCGTGGCTTGACAGAGAGGTGGGCGTGGCTGTGGCAGGGGGTGTGGGCATGGCTGCAGCAGTGAGATGGGCAGGGCTGGTGTGGGCGGGACTGTGGCAGGGGTGTGGGCGTGACTTGACAATGATGTGGGCGTGGCGGTGGCAGTGAGATGGGCAGAGCTGGTGTGGGCGGGGCCGAGGCAGGGGAGGTGGGCGGGGCTATGCAAAGAAGTGGGTGGTGCCTCGCAGACAGGCCCAACTCCAGCAGTTCTGCTGTCTGAATGGGATTGGACAAAACAGACTAAACTCAGTGTCTTCAATGAACTTCAGCCTTACAGTGCTTGAGGATCTGCTTTTGGGGTGGGGAGGGTCTTTCTCTTTTTTTCTTTGCGGGCCTTGAACTCAGGGCCTGAGCCTCCCTCTGCTCAAGGCAAGTGCTCTACCGCTTGAGCCACAGCGCCACTTTCGGTTTTTGAATGGTTTGTTGGAGATAAGAGTCTCACGGGAACTTTCCTGCCCAGGATGGCTTCGAACCGCGATCCTCAGGTCTCAGCCTCCTGAGTAGCTAGGATTACAGGCGTGAGCCACCAGCACCCGGCTGAGTCTTCTGCTTTTTGGAGAAGGGGGTCTCACTATGTCTGTGTCTTCCTCCCACCGGCATTACAGGTGTGACCCTCACCCCAGCTTCTGGGTCCCCCTGTGTGAGCAGCAGCCTCTCCCCACAGGGATGAAGGACCTTCCTTCAGCACAGCACTGCCCTGGCTGGAGGCTGGCTATGTGCTCTTTCTGTGGTCTAGGGGATCCTCGGGGCAGGAGTCCTGGGAGAGAGCCAGGTGGCCCTCAGGGGCGTCCGTGACCTAACCTGGCCTGACATCACCCACAAACATACCCATCTAGGATGTCACAAACACCTCATCAGATACAGGCTCCAGGCAGGGAATTGTGGGTTGGAAATAATGGCCATTTTTAGGACACTAAGAGCCGCATGCATAGACCAGATAGCATAGGTAGAAGGGACAGGGGCTGGTGTCGCCCAGAACTCCCTGAGGGCTGAGGCAGAAATCAGCCTCAAGAGCCAGATCTTTATCAAAGGCTGCAGGATTTTCTGACTATAGAAGTTTTTCTTTTCTCTCTCTTTTTTATTTTTTTGGGGTCTGGTCATGGGGCCTGAACGCTGGGCCTGGGCACTTTCCCTCAGCTCTTCAGCTCAAGGCTAGCACTCTACCACTTGAGCCACAGCGCCACTTCTGGCTTTTTTCTTTTTGCTTATGTGGTGCTGAGGAATCGAACCCGGGGCCTCATGCATGCAAGGCAAGCGCTCTACCACTGAGCCACCTTCCCAGCCCTAGAAGTTTTTCTTTAATCTTAGCAAACTCCCTTCCTTTCACCTGTTGTCATTCTTTTCTTCATGGCTAGGAGTCTAGGCTGGATGATGCCAGGGACCCTGAACTATGACAGCCAGTCTCTAAACAATAGATTTCCCAAAGAGGGCCCCTAAATGTAGCTCTCAGCTTGAGTCAACAGGATGCTCTTCCAGGATGCCCCTTCCCTGGTCCTGACCTAGGGTTCTCCTTGAACTGCAAGGGTGCTACTGGGAACCTACCACCCACACATAACTTGAGAAAGGACTTCACATTCTACAGAAGAGACCTCAAGGCTCAGAGGGGGAACAGAGATTTGCCCATGACAGTAGCAGGGCCCCAAAACATGTCACTTTAACTTTTGTCCAACACAATTTTCCCCATTGGTACAAATCTCAGACCAGAGGCAGTGGTCCCTCTCCACCTGGGAGACGCAACCCAGATCTTCCTGTACCTATAGCCTTGAGGGACAGGATGCACTCAGCCCTGGGCCCTTGAACACTGTAGGAGGAGGCTGGGCTGGCCTCCACCCATAGAGTCAGCTCAGGGCAGAAGCCCTCCTGTGGACAGCCTCCTTGTATAAAAGACATGCACCTGAGCCAGGCACTGGCGGCTCATGCCTATCATCATAGCTAACTGAGGAGGCTGAGATCTGAGGATCGCAGTTCAAAGCCAGCCTGGGCAGGAAAGTCTGTGAGACTCTTATCTCCAGTGAACCACCAGGAAACCAGAAGTGGTGCTGTGGCTCAAAGTGGTAGAGAACCAGCCTTGAATAAAAAGAACTCAGGGAGAGCAGCCAAGCTCAAGCCCCGCAACTGACAAAAATAAATTAATAAATAAAATAAAAAAGACATGCACTTGTATAAAGAGGACTGAGGGGAGAAGATCTGGAGGAAGGGTTGGAAGAAGGGCAAATATGAGGCCCCAAGTTCAAATCCTAGTTACACACACACACACACACACACACAGAGCAGATATTGAGTTTTACACTTAGATAGCCCTAGTGGAGGCTCTTTATGGGGGTCCCCGGGCTGTCTCCTAAGAATAAAAAAGGGGTCTCTATGTCCTTCTGTGGAGCTCCCCCCACCCAGTCTCAGACTGGCCCAGCCCCCTGTCAGATTCTCTAAGTTAACAAGTTTGAGGCCTGATGATTAACAAGACTCACAAAGCTGATGAAAAACTGGAGATATAAATAAATATTCCTGGAGCGATTCCACCTCCTGCAGGCATGAACTTTGAATAATTGGGGAGAATTATGCTGAGAACTAATCAAAACTTTTTTTTTTCGTTTGCTAATTACCTCTGGGCTTCATCAGTGTCAAAGCCTAATCAACTCCAGACATCTTAATTGACCCTTGGGAACTGCTAGGACTGGGGAGGGCTCTAGTGTCATTCTGAGGGGGGCTGGGAGCAGGGACGTTGGGGTCCTGGGGCTGGAGCCTGCCTGGCTTGGGGAGGGGGCTGGCAGTGGACAAAGCTCGTTTCTGCTTTTGACCAAGAGGGATAATGCCCTTCTCCAGCCTGCAGGTCCTCAGCTCCCCCATCGGCTGGCTGAATTCACCTGGCTAGGAGGATGGGACTCAGGTGGGGTCTGGCACTGGACCAGACCCTAAGCTGGGGTGCTGGGGTAGCTCAGAGTGCTCGGCTGGCTAAGTGGGTGTGGTTTCCTCAGTGGCTGCAGGTGGAACAAGGATTTGGATTTCCGTTCTTTCTCCTGAAATGAAATGAGATAATTTGCACAGGATGAAACATATCCTCTTCTAAGAATGGAATTCCAGCCTGGGAAGAGGCCGTAGAGGTAGGGACTTGGGAAAGGGGCAGCTTTGGGGAGGTGGAATGAAGGGGTCATAATAGTATGGGCCCCTAGGAGGCAAAATGGGGGGGTCCTAAAATGGGGGTGTGTGAGGTTCCGGGCAGTGGAATGCTAGGGATGAGTGAGCTCCAGGGAGTCTCTAACTCACTCATCATCAATAGGTGTCTTTTCTCTGGGTCCTCTCATTTTCTTTTTTCTTTTTTCATGTGTGTGTGTGTGTGTGTGTGTGTGTGTGTATGCATGTGTGTGTGTGTGTGTGTGTGTATGTGCACGCACATGCACCAATATTGGGACTTGAACTCAGGCCCTGAATGCTGTCCCTGAGTCTTTTTGCTCAGGGCTGGTGCTCTACCACTTGAGCCACAGCTCCACTTCCAGCTTTTTCTTGGTGGTTCATTGGAGGTAAGAGTCTCACAGACTTTCCTGCCTGGGCTGGCTTTGAATCGTGATCCTCAGATCTCAGCCTCCCCTGTAGCTAGGATTACGGGCGTGAGATGAGGCAGCCAGCTTCTCTCTCTGGTTCTTGCTTGTTTCTCCGCCTTTCACTTTTTACTCTGTCTGTCTGTCCCACTAGGGCTCTCAGGGAGCAGCTGGGCCCCCGTGGACATACAGCTGGGCTGTATGGAGGTTGCTGGTGGGGGCTGTGGGGGCCGAGGCTAAGCTGGGTCTAGCTGGGCAGGCTCCCTAAGCCCCCATGGGGTGTGAGGTAGTCCACTCAATACTTCACTCTATGGAACCTGACAGTCCATAAAGGTTCCAGAAGGTTCCATCACTCAGGGGAGCTCCCTGTAGGGCCTCCAGGCTCCAGGCTCCAGGGTTTTTCTGGCCACTTATCCAACCCCAGCCACACCATTGATTTCAGTGCTGAAAGAGCTCAAAGGATTCTTGGACTTTTTTCTGTCTTGATTAAATTAATTCCCCTTCCCCGTTGCCCTGTGTTAGGGTTTGAACTCAGGACTGCACATTAGCTAGACAAGTACTTGACCGCTTGAGCTATGACTCCAGCTTTATTATTATTTTTAATATTTTAGTTATTTTTCAGACAGGGTCTTGTGCTTTTGCCCAGGCTGACTTGAACTGTAACCTTCCTAGTTATACCTCTAAGAGGCTGGGATTACAGTTATGACCACCTTCCCTCCCCTATTATTTGTGGACATGGGGTCCTGATACTTTTATGTCCAAGCGGCCTTGAACTTTGACCCTGCCGGTCTCTGCTTCCTGAATGAACAGCTGGGATTACAGGTATGAGCCTTGCCCAAGCTATGACCCTATGCCCCCGAGTGACTAGGAACAAATTCTACATGGTGACACCTACCTGGGTCAGCAGTGGACCTTCAGGGGGATGGGAGGGGCTACTGAGTCCCAGACACAGACGTCTTCTACTCCGGGAAAGATCACAGAGGTGGGGATAAGAGACCTGCTTCCCAAACCAAGCCCCAGCCCCTCACCCTGGGAGGGAGAGGGTCCATGGGTGGGGCACCTCTGGGGCGTAGACATACGTAACTCCAGCTGGGCAGGGGCCCCCAGAGGTAGCCAGGCCTCCAGCACAGAGCCCAGCTACCTCCGGGCGCCCACGCTGCCACCTGGGCCGGTCCGGCCTCCTTGGCCGCGGCAGGAGTTATCCATCACTGGGCCATGATGAATGCCCCAGCCCTTCTCCTACCGGCAGCGCTTGCTATTTTGGTGGTAGAAAAAATGTTTATTACCTCACAACCACAGCAACACCCTCCCTCCCGTCCTCCCTCCCTCCCTCCCTCCCTCTCCTCTCCCCTCCTCTCTCCCCCCACCCTGTGACTCCCAGCAGATTCTAGGAGGGTTGCTTGGGTTATTTTCACGATCTTAATTTTCCATTTCCCATCTCCTCACTTTTTCTTTATTACATTTTGGGCTCTTTTTTGGGGGGGGGCGGGGAGGGAGCCTCTGGAATGAGCATGCATTTTCCTGGTGATATGTTTTTAATAAAAACCATCATTTATGATTATTTTTCCTCCCCACGAACTGTCAGCTTCCTTGTTTGAGTTCTTTCCATGCAACTTCTCTTCCATCTTGTCCTCATTGCAGATGCGGAAGCCTGGACACAGACAGGCCTGCCGGGGGGTGGGGGGCCTGGACACAGACAGGCCTGCTGGGGGGTGGGGGGCCTGGACACAGACAGGCCTGCTGGGGGGTGGGGGGGGAGCCTGGACACAGACAGGCCTGCCGGGGGGTGGGGGGCCTGGACACAGACAGGCCTGCTGGGGGGTGGGGGGCCTGGACACAGACAGGCCTGCTGGGGGGTGGGGGGGGAGCCTGGACACAGATGGGGCTGGAGTAGGGTGGGGGGCTCTGCTTGAAGAGTTGCCCCAGAATTCAGGATCCTTCTGACCTTAGGACCCTCTTGGACCTCTCCATGCCAGCTCCCAACCCAACTGCTTTCTGTTTAGAAGGATCGAGGACTGGGCTGCGAACGTGGCTTAGTGGTAGAGTGCTTGTCTAACATGCAAGAAGCCCTGGGTTCCATTCCTCAGTACCATATATACAGAAAAAGCCAGAAGTGGCACTGTGGTTCAAGTGGTAGAGTGCTAGCCTTGAGCAAGAGAAGCTCAGGGACAGTGCTCAGGCCCTGAGTTCAAGCCCCAGGACTGGCAAAAGAAAAAGAAGAAGGAGAAGGCAAAGAAGAAGGCAAAGAAGCAGAAACAGAAGAAGAGGAGGAGGAGGAAGAGGAGAAGGAAGAAGAGGAGGAGGAGGAAGAGGAGGAGGAGGAAGAAGAAGAAGGATGAAGAGGAGGAGGAGGAGGAGGAGAAGGAGGAGGAGGAGGAGGAGGAGGAGGATGATCTAGGACTTCCAGATACTTTTTTTCATCTCTCACGCTCACCTTTCCTCATACATCCCACCTTCGAGGCCAGGGCCAGGCCCCTTTCTTCTCTGAGCCTCAGTTTCACCATCTTTAAACAGAAACAAACAGGGCTATATAGCATACAGTCACTCAACAAATACTTCCTGAAAACTTTCTTTTCTCTCTCTCTCTCTCTCTCTTTTCTTTTCTTTTCTTTTTTTGCCAGTCCTGGGGCTTGAACTCAGGGCTCCGGGTCTAGGCCCTGTCCCTGGCTTCATTTTTTGCTCAAGGCTAGCACTCTAGCACTTGAGCCACAGCACTACTTCCAGCTTTTTCTATTTATGTGGTACTGAGGAATCGAACCCAGGGCTTCATGCATGCTAGACAAGCACTCTACCACTAAGCCACATTCCCAACCCCTTCCTGAATACTTTCTGTGCATGGAAAGTAGCCACCCCCTGTCCTAAAATGGGAACCCGTGAGATGTACCCCTGCTTTCCTGCATACCAACCCCGCCCCACCTCACAGAGTGGAGCCCTGGGCTTCCTTGTGGTTTTGCTGTGTGGCCTTGGGCCTGTTGCTAGCCCTCTCTGAGCTTTCTCTCTTTCCATGTCTGTGGAAGAAGGATCTTTAGTGCCAGGCACCTCACTCCTGGCTGTGCATTTCCTGTCCTCATTGGCCTGCAGGTGACACTGGTTCTGAGCAGCTGCAGCCTGGCCCAGCTCCTTCATGGCTGCCTGCCAGTCACCAAGGAAGCCAGGTCTGTCTGGGGCTCTTTCTCAGTTGGCTATGTCCAGATGTCTGGCCATCTGGGCCCTGGAGCTGTGGTTCAGGGTAGGGAAGGCTGCCCTGCTTGGGCCTGGCCCTTGCCAGCTCTTGGTCCTGGGTGATCCTCAGCAGGCAGGGTTCTGCTGGCCTCCTGTGTGGCCCCTGAGCCCAGGACCTTGTGAATCTGGCCTTGAGAATGGCTCAGGACTGAACGATCCATCACCTAGACCCGGCCTTATGGGTGGTGGAAGAGGTTATATGAATATTCATCACTTCTCATGAATATTTGCAGCAATAACCACCCTTTCTATCCTCTTGCCCTTGGGTACCTCTGTTGCTGGTTTGCCAGCTGCCTGCAGAATCCCCTCCATGGAAGAAGACCATGGAAGTCTAAAGGAACTCTAAAGGCCCCAGGTTGTATTTCAGCTCAGAGATATTTTCTGTGCAAAGGGTTGGCCCTTCCTTGGTCCTCAGTTTCCCTCCTGATCCCCATGGACTCTTGTGGCCCTGAGAGAGGGCTCCTGAGATAGATCCATCCTCTCTGATTCCAGCTTTCCAGGGCCCCATTGTGCCGAGACAAAGCCAAGAGGCTCAGGTTCCCCTGGGGAGCAGAGTCTGGCTGGC
This sequence comes from Dipodomys spectabilis, assembly GCF_019054845.1. Lineage (NCBI taxonomy): Eukaryota > Metazoa > Chordata > Mammalia > Rodentia > Heteromyidae > Dipodomys > Dipodomys spectabilis. The sequence continues at coordinate 11,673,372 of NW_024870775.1, read as the reverse complement.
CTCAGGTTATCGGGGATGGGTAACCAGAGAGGCCACGGTTGGGTGTTCTTGCTGCCCTCCAGTGCCAGCCAGGATTTTCCAGCCAGTGTCTCTTGGATGGCATGACCGGGGTGGTCTGAGGATCATGGGAGGCCTGGGGTACGGGGGGGGGTGCCTCATAGGGCTTGAACTCTAGGCCTGGGCGCTGTCCCTCAGCTCTTCAGCTCAAGGCTAGTGCTCTATCACGTGAGCCACAGCACCACTTTTGTTTTTCTGAGTGGTTTATTGGAGATAAGAGTCTCACAGGCTTTCCTGCCCAGGCTAGCTTTGAACCACGATCCTCAGATCTCAGCTAGGATTATAGGTGTGAGGCACTGGCACCCGGCTGATTCAGTTTATTTTGTGTGTAGTTGGGGAGAAGTTTGAACTTGGGGCCTTTTTGCTCAAGGCTGGTGCTCTACCACTTGAGCCACAGCTCTACTTCTGGCTTTTTGCTAAGAGATAAGAATCTCAAGGTCTTTCCTGCTTTGAACCACAATCCTCAGATCTCAGCCTCCTGAGTAGCTTGGATTACAGGCGTGAGCTGAACACCTGGCTTGGGCTGCAGGTTTACTCCAGGGAGTATGATTGCGGGGCGGGGGGGGGGGGGGGGGTTGGGGGGAAGGCGGTATGCCTGTGGCCTGGAGACCAGGATAAGCTGGGACCAATGTATGCAGGGGTGGGGTGGGTGGGTGGTAGATCAAGCTCTACCCGGGATGGAGGGTGATCCTGGCTAGGATCCTCAGTTCTGTGCCCACGGGCCTATTTGTCCTCAGCTCTGTGCCCCTGGCCCTCAGGTGGCTGGCCTTGTCCAGGGGTTTCCAGTTAGGTATCTGGATTCATCAAGGAGAGCCAACCATGCTCAAGTGTCTGGAAAGTTCCAAGATACCTGGGAATGTGTCTTCCCCCAATGTCTTTCCCACCCAATTGGCACCATGTGCTAAAGCTTTGCCAGCTCCTGTGACCTAGGGGTCTCCATGTGAACTAGCCTCCCCCAACTCTGCTCTCCAGGGGACCAAGGCTCTGATAAGTCCTGTATGTCATCTTCCAAGCAGAGCCTCTCTCTCCTTGGATGCTTGGCTCTTAGCTCCCCAGTGTAGACTCAGAGGCTCAGAGTGGTTTTGCATTTGCCCAAGGTCACACAGCGATAAAGATGGCAGTGGGGGGGGGGTGGCAGGCCCATCTCACTCAACCCGTGCTGAGAGCTACCGTCTGGGGTAGAGGACGCATGGAGGTGGCCTGCATTTCGGGGTCTTCTGAACAGACACAGGCATTTGCTCAGTGCTATTTGCTTAGATGCGTTCAACCTTGTGGTCCCCCGGGGCCGGCGTGGCCATGGCTGGCATCTGTGGGGACAACGGCCCTGGAATGCTTAATGAGGGCTCGGCGTGGCCCTGCCACTGAGCGCGGGCCGGGACAGATGGTGCATCATTAGCCATTTTTATTAATTACCGGCTCCCGTGCAGCGATTGGCTTCCTCGTCAGCCTTGGCGGACGGGCGAGGTCCCCGCCACTCTGGAAGGTGGAGAGAGTCCTTCATCTTCCTCCCGCTGCCATTGAGGCCAGATGGTTTTGGCTCAGAGTGGTCCCCGGGGTGCTGGCCCAGGTGAGGAGAGGGGTGTCTGGGCCAGGCGGCTGGTGTGGGGCGAGCGGGGACCCCAACACACCTGGGCCTGGGGCAGCCCGGCACACTGCGCCCCGCTCTGACTCAGCCCCTCCCCTGCCCTCTGTCCTCCTGCATCCTAAGGGCTGGGCTCTGCCCCTGGGGTGGGGGCGGGCGAGGGGGGGCTGATGCCTTGCTCACGCGGCAGCAGCACAGGCTCACAGCCTGTGGGGTGCTCAGGACCCATACTCTTAGGTCCTGGGGTGCGCTGAGGCTTTGAGGGTCTACAGACCCTGGGTCTCAAGCCCAGGGTAGCCCCCAGTCTTTAAGAAGCCTGGGTCAGTCACCTCCTATCCCTGGCTTCATAGTTGTATCAAAATGGGGGACACAAGGACTGGCCCCTTTAGACAGTCTAGAGTAAGAATAACACACACACACACACACACATACACACACACACACACACACACCCTCCGGAACCGCCCCCCACACACCCCTCCGGAACCCAGCCTGCAGGCACTGATGCTCCAAATCCAGTTTGTGTCAGAATCCTGGGGTGCCTGGTTCCATACTGAGGAGGTAGTTGTGTTCTTCCTGCTCTCCAGGAAGGGAACAGAACCATGTCAGGCATGGGTCCATGCCTAGAGCCTCAGCTACTTAGGAGGTGGCGGTATGAGGATCTCGGTCCAAGGTCAGTGTGGGGAAAAGCACAAGATCTGCCTCCTCTTTAAAAGCATAAAGTGGCTCAGTGGTAGAGCGCTTGCCTTGCATGCCTGAGGCCCTGGGTTCGATTCCTCAGCACCACATAAGCAAAAAGAAAAAAAAAAGCCGGAAGTGGCGCTGTGGCTCAAGTGGTAGAGCGCTAGCCTTGAGCTGAAGAGCTGAGGGACAGCGTCCAGGCCCAGAGTTCAGGCCCCAAGACCGGACCCCCCCCCCAAAAAAAAATAAAAGCATAAAGGGCCAGCGTGGTGGCTCACATGGTCGAGCACTTAGCAACACAAGGCCCTGAGTTCAAACCCACCATAGCCCAGTACTGCAAAAACAAACACAAATGGAGATAGATGTGCAATTAGGTGAAGGAATGCATGTGGTCAGGCGGCTGCAGTCGGGGCCATGCGGGAAGGGAGAATCAAGGTGTCCACAGGCTGTATGGACCCGGAGCCGCGTGAGCCTTGCCAGCGGGGACACTCGTATCCCAGCTCCGGGGAGCAGCTCGTCAGCCGAGGAGATAACAGTGCTCGCGCACAGGAATGCCAGTCAATGAAAACCACCTCCGAGGCTGTTTTAGATCTGGCGCCTGCCACACGAGCTAGCTTTTATCTGCTGCCCGCTTGACAACTTCTCATAAAGTCGGTCCCTGTTGGAGCCAGCCGGGGCCAGCTGTGACGGAGCTTTCCAGAACGAGCCAGCCTCCACATGGGCTGTGCCCCGTACAGGGCTAGGCCTGCTTCTGCGCCCACATCAGGACAACCCCGAGGCACAATGCCAGCCGCAGGTGGGTGGGGGAGACAGGCTGGATGCCCCAGGTCAGGGTGGACACAGAGATGGCTTCTGGAGACCACCTTCCTTGGCGTGTGTCCTTGTGGGGGGGCTCCCTCTGTGTGTTCAATTCCCCTTACCCATTTTTTTGGGAGGGGATTGGGGAGGATTTGAACTCAAGGCCTTATATTGGCTAAGCCACTACTCTACTGCTCAGCCCTGCCTTTGGTTCCTTTTCATACTGGTTATTTTTGAGAGAGGGTCTTGCTCCCTACCAGGTGTGCGTGCCTGGACCTCCATCGTCCTGATTCACATTTCCCACCACAGCGAGATAATAGGTACTCCCTGCAGTGCCCAGCTTCTTCCATCAAGTTGGGGTGTAATAAACTTTTCTTCCTTTGGGCTAGCCAAGAACCACAATCCTCCAGATCTCAGCCTTCGCCGGTAACTGGGACGGCAGGCGTAAGCCGCTATGCCTGGCTGCACGATGGCTGCAATTTCATCTTTGTCACCTAGAAAGAGCTTGTCTCCAAACACTGAGGGGCTGGGGCTTTAACACAAGAAGCTGGGGGCACCGCTTGATCTCCGTAACCCTGTCATCCTCCCAAATCACCCCAGTGTTGGTCTGCTTTCTCTTCCTTCTCCTACTTCTGATACCGGATATTTGAACTCAGAGCCTCAAGCTTGCTAGGGAAGTGCTTTTCACTTGAACCATACCCCCAGCCCATTATGTTGGCCTTTTATTTACTCTGGGCAGTGCTGCCCCCCTAATTTGAGCCCCATGACCTCCAAGGACAGTCTGAGCTTGCAAAAGGATTCCTGCCAGTCCAGCACACAGGAGGCATGAACAGGTGGATGGAAGTCTGGACCAGGCCCAGATAAAAGTGTGAGATCCTATTGAAAAGTAAAGCAGAAAACATACTGGAGACCTGTCTCAAGTGGTAGAGCACCTGCCTACCAAGTGCAGATGTCTAAGTTCACACCCCAGGACCACTACAAAACAAACAAACTCAAAACCTGTGGAAATTTGGAATGCTCCCTTCTAGTCACAGAATGGAAATTGGATCAGCGCACAGAGGAGCAGAGACCCAGAACATCTTCCATACACTGGCCACCTCCACCTCCTCTTTGTTCTTTGGAGGTCCTCTAGAACCTGCCTCAGGGATGGCTGCCTGTAGCTGTCCTGTGTCTCTCCAAGGTAGGTGGGGTTGGACACCCGAGGACCAATCTCGTGTGGCATCCAGGCTCTGCATTGGGTGCCTAGAGATTTGGGTGTGTGCAGGGACTCACGCTTAGTGAATCTCAATTTCCAAATACCAAATGTCTTTCCTCCTCCTCCTCTTCATCTCCTCCCTCCTTCCTCCTCCTCCTCCTTCTACTCCTCCTCCTCCTCCTCCTTCTTCTTCTTGCATTTTCTATGCAACCTAGTTGTTCTGGAACTCATAATCTTGCTGCCTCTGCCTCTCAAGTGCTGGGATTACACGTGTGCACTGCCAGACCTGACAGCCATCTGGAGGGGGATTTTTAGTCTTGTCCTCAGGTGGGGCAGGATGGTGGTGCCACAGATAGAGGAGGTGGCAGGGTAGAGACACATGCTTGCTGTGTGAACAGAGCTCTGCCCCCTTGGTTGCCAAGGTTGACGGGGAGCCCTTGATGAGCTGCGTGGCTCAATGGCAGAATGCTTGCTTAGCAGGTGCAAGGCTCTGTGCTTCATCCCAAAAGAAACACATAAGCAAACACAGCACAAAATAAACAACAAACAATACATGCCAGGAACTGGTGGCTCACATCTGTAACCTTAACTACTTAGGAGGCTGAGATCCAGAGATCTGTGGTTCAAATCCAGCCTGGGTAGAGTTATGAGACTTTGTCTCCATCTCCACTCCAATTAACAGGCAAAAAGGCAGTCCAGCGGCATGGCTGAAGTGGTAGAGTGCCAGCTGTGAGCAAGAGAGCTGAGCAGGGGTGAGGCCCTAAGTTCAAGTCCTGGTACCAGCAAGTAAAGGAAAAGAACAGAACACGTGGATACCCACAAGCTGAAGTGAGTGTTAGCAAATAGTTTGTGGGTTCTACAAAAATGCTAAGCCGCTGGGTGCCGGTGGCTCATGCCTGTAACCTTAGCTACTCTGGAGGCTGAGATCTGAGGATTAAAGTTCAAAGCCAGCCCAGGCAGGAAAAGTCCGTGAGAGCCTTATCTCCAATAAATCATTAGAAAACTGGAAGTGGCGCTGTGGCTCAAGTGGTAGAGCACTCACCTGGAGTTGAATAGCTCAGGGACAGCACCCAGACCCAGTGTTCAAACTCTACAACTGCCAAAAAAATAAATAAAAAATAAATAAAAAGCTAAGCAGAAAGCTTGTCTGGGACTTAACAATGCTGGACCCATTACTGATTCCAAAGAAACAAGAGCACATGTACACACATTATGTATGAGAACATTCTTCAAGGTAGATATGATGGTTTTTGCCTGCAATTCCAGCCCTGCAGGGGAGGCACACATCAACAGGATCATAGTTTGAGGCCAGGTCGATGAACAATTTAGCAGAGATCCCATCTCAATCTACAGCGTGGGTAATGCTGGTGCACATCTATAATCCCAGCTATGGGGGAAGCCAAGGTAGAAAGAGCAGAATTTGGGGCCAGCCCCAGGTGAAAAAACAAACATCAGAACCTTCCTAAATCACCACTAAAGCAAAAAAGGACAGAAGTTTGGCTCAAGAGGTAGAGCGCCTGCCTAGTAAATGCAAGGCCTTGAGTGCAAACTCCCCAGAGTGGAAACAACTCAAATAATTGTCAGCTGACCAGATACAGATGGTGTAGCCACACACGGAACATTATTTGGCAATACAAAAGAACAAAGTAGATGGGCGCTGGTGGCTCACACCTGTCATCCTAGCTACTCGGGAGGCCGAGTTCTGAGAGTAGCCATTCAAAGCCAGCCGGGGCAGGAAAGTCCATGAGACTCTTATCTCCAATGAACCACCAGAAAACCAGAAGTGGAACTGTGGCTCTAAGTGGTAGAGTGCTACTAGCCTTGAGCTCTAGTGCTAGAGCTCACATCTGAGTTCAGGCCCCACAGATGACCAAAAAAATAAGTAATGGAAGTAAAATGGGCTGGGGGTGCGTAGTTGAAGTGATAGAGCACCTCCCGAATCTGTCGGCAATTAGGACCCACGGAGTCCGCTGCTGTGGCAGGACAGGGGACTTTGGGGAATGACTCCTGTGCTTTGCACAATTGTGACAAGTGTTTGAAGGCCGTCCGCCAAGGCGGGACCAGTGGGCGGGCGAAGGTGGAAGGTCCGTGCTGGCTCGGGCTTCTCCGAGTATCAACTTCTGACACTGTAATCAAAGTATTGAGTGTGTTATAAAACTCTCTGGTGTCTGAAGATCCACAGGTCCTCTGCACAGCTTTCGTTTGCATTGCTGTTGGTGGGGGTGGTCACTTCCATTTATTTCACAGACCCTCTTGTCCCCTTTTCTTTTTGTCATCTCTGCTCATTTGGGGGGGGTGTTCCTATTGATTTCTCAGAGCTCTTTACATATGGGGGACCCTAGCTCTTTCTCTGGTGGGATATAACTTGGGTACAGTGCTTTTATGGCTTGTGGATTTTGTGGGTATGTGTTTCTGGGACGTGGAGGGTCTAGAAAAAGATGGTCCCTGCTTTTGTTGGGGGACCATTTCCTTTGGGAGGGGTGGACATCGTGTTCCCCTCCGCTGTTTCTCCTCTTGTGGCATAAACACTCACTACTGTCACACCTATCAGCCTCCAGGGGTGGGGGACCTCTGGGCAGCAGAGCGGGGCGGTGAGTCCTTGCTTACCCTGACAGTGGGTGCAGTCACTCTGTCTGTCCATCTGGAGTGGACACTGGGACTCGGGACCTATCCTTTAGGGCATCTCAGGGCACTGACATAGACAATAGATGGGGTGCTAGTATCAGCTGGGTGAGGTGCAGCCCAAGGCCTCTGCAAAGAGAGAGGCTTGAGTGATGGGCTCAAACCATTGATGGTTTCCTTTAAACCCAAACCTCACTCATCCAGCACTCCCCCTCCCACTATGGGGATCTCGGCTAGGCCAGTGGATTTCTGTGACAGGGGCTTTCAAGAAGGGTGAGCTTCACCTGGGTGGTCCCAAGGAACCCACTCATCATTTCAGAAAGGACAGCTGTCACCTGGACCCTCCAAAAGGAGGTGTGCATGCGTGTGTGTGTGTGTGTGCATGTGCGTAAGACCATCCTAAGCGTGAATACCAAATGCAGTGATTTTGGAGTTTGACCCTCAGGATTTAAATCTTAGCTTTGGAGGGTGCTGGGGTGTGGTGGCTCTCGCCTGTAATCCCAGCAACTTGGGAGGCTGAGGCAGGAGGAGCAGGTGTTTGAGGCCACCTTGGGGGCTATGTAGTTAGGTTCTGTCTGCAGAAACAAAACTCTGGAGTCGGAGTTTCAGCACTTCATGGTGACGCTGGCCAAGCTCCCGAATCCTGAGCTTCACCCTCGGTGGAGCTGGGGGGTTTGATTCATGGGGTGTTGTGAGCCCTGGATTAGCCTGCCCTGGCTGCAGGTCTCAATGCATGGAGGCACTTTGACCACCCCAGTGTGTGAGTACGTGTGTGTACGTGTGTGTACGTGTGTGTGTACGAGTGTGTGCTGGATGGGGGGGTAGGGAGAGAAGGAGGGAGGGAGCGATAGGGAAAGAGAGAGGGAGGAGGGAGAAAATACGGGCTGGCTAGGAGAAAGCCAAGAGAAAAATTCCTCTCTTCCTTCCAGCCCAGGCTTGGGCCATCCTTTTCCAGAGCAGGCCATACTGGGGAGGAGGGAACTGAGGAAAACGGGGTTCTAGCAGCCACCGAGGCGCCGGGTAAGGGAGACCCCAAAGGCCAGGCCCGGCCGTGGGGCCTGCGCTCGGGCCGACTGGGCTTGGACAAGCAGGGACAGCAGGCAGCGGCTCCTGTCTCGCTCATCACGCTTCGCTTTTCCTGGAGTCCAAAGGAGAGACGACCCTCCGCCCCGCCGGCCCCAGCGGGGGTCTCCTCGCCGCCTCCCAGGCGGAGAGTGTGGGGCTCGGACGCGCACCAGGAATCTGATGAGCTGCGGAGGGCCTGGCACTGAAGCCTGGCTGCGCCCAGGCCGGCGGTGCGGCCGAGCTGCTGGAGCCGCCCCCGGGGCCTCCTCCACCGGCGACACCCAGCGGGCCAAGCCCCTTCGCGCTGCCTCCGTGGCCCCGGCTCCGGGGCGCTGCGTCCTGCGCGCGCAGCGGTGCGGCCGCCCGGCTCTGCCCTCGCGGGGGTCCGTTCCGGGCGGCCCGGCCGGCCCGGCGCGGCGCTAGGTCCGGGAGGGTCGCAGCCTGCGCTGCTGGGCGTCCCCGGCTTCGCAGCTCCGCTCGCGGAGGCTCAGGAGCGACGCGCAAGCCATGGCCTGGCGAGGGCGCCCTTGAGCTGCATTTGGAATTTCCCCCCCCCCTCAATGCAAAAATCTGCGAGCTGGGGAAGGGGCTCTGGGGAGTGGGAGGCGCCCCGGGGAGACGAGGGGGCCTCTGGGCGAGTGCTCGGGGGCGATCGGAGGGAGGAAAATGCCAGGGGCACCTCGGCTTCAAGAGACTTCGGAGCCCCGGAGAAAGGGGGAGGGGGTGGAGGTAGGAGGAGAATCCGCTAAGCGGAGCCTTCCGGGATGGGAAGGTGCCAGGCTGATCTCACGCCCCCAGTTTCTCGCAGCTTTGGGGGCGGGGACGAGCGTAGGGAGGGGGGGGGCTGTGGTGTGTTTGGGGAGGGGAGGGGTCAGCGGCCTCGCGGCAGGGCAGGTGTTCGAGGACCATGAGCCCCACCAGGCCTGGCCACGCCGTTCCCCCACCTCCCCCCCCCGCACGCACGCAGCGCCCACCCCGCCGGGGCCCGCGCGCCCTCGCGGGGTCTGACTTCAGGTCAACTTCATGCGGCCGCCCTGTGCGCGCGTGTGTGTGCGCTCGCGCGCGCGCGTGTGCACCGTCGTGTCCTCACGCGCGTGCACAAGCCCGCCGCACGTACCCACCTCCCTTCGCCACTAAGGGTCCCTCCCCCTAGACATCCCGGGGCTCCGGCCGCAGAGCAGATCGAGGGGCCCGGGGGCGGAGGGGGGCGGAGCAGGGGGCGGGGGCGACGCCGACCCCCCTCCCGCCCGCGGGCCCCTCTTCACCTTCCCCGTCCGACCTCCGGTCACCCTCCTCCCCCGGGCCCCCCGACGCCCAGACCGCGGCTCCCGCCCCTCCGGCCCCCGCCCCTCCTCCGGGCAGCCCTCCCCGCGCGGGCTCCCACGTTAAACCTTCCTCGCGCTCGGAGAGAATGTGCTACAACCTCGCGCCGCCGCCGCCGCCGCCGCCGCGCCCGCGCCCGCTCGGGAGCCGGAGCCGCCCCGGACCCTCGGCGTCGTCGCCACCGCCGCCGCCGCCCCGCCGGCCCCAGGCCCCGAGCGCGCGGTCCCCGCCGCCGCCCCGCGCTCGCCCGGCGCTTGACGCAGTGAGCGCCGCAGCCCGGCTCCCGGCGGCTCCCGGCGGCTCCCCCGGCGCAGGCCGAGCCCAGCCCGCGGCCCGGGAGGGGCGGGCGGCGCGGGAGGGGGAGGAGGCTGTCTGGAGCCGGCGGGCCCGGGAGGAAGAGGAGGAGGAAGCCGGGCAGCTGGGTGCGCGCGCCCCGCTCGCCGCGGACGGAGCCCCGGCCCGCGCCCAGGTAGGAGGGGGTCGGGGAGGGGGCAGCGGGCGGGGAACGAGGTTCTCCGAAGGCTTCGGGGGACGGTGCGGGGCTCCCCGCGGCTCGCGAAGCCCTGCCCCGGGCGTCGGTGCCCGGGTTGAGTCGCCGACACGCCGGTGCCCCCCACTCGGTTCCCAGCCGCCGACTCCGGCTGGACAAACTTCCCTCCCGGACGCTGGGGCTCGGACCAGCGGGGGTTTGGGACCCCCTACCCTTGGGTTGGGAGGCGCTACGGCGACCCCAAAACTTTACGGAGCGTTTAGAGCGAAAGGCGGGCTGGCAGCGAGCGGGGGGGGGGGGGGGGGAGAGGGTGCTTTCGCCTCGCGTGCCCCGGAGTAGCCGCGGCACCCCAAGTTGGCCCAGGGGCTCCCTCCCCATACACCTGAAAACAGGTTTGGTAATCGATGGGAGGGGTCTGTGGGGTCTTCGCACAGCGGGCGTGGGAGGCGCGGGACCCGCACCCCGAGTCCAGCCGGGTCGCCAGGGCTCTGCCGGCCTCTGCCCGGCTCCTGGCTATTAATAGGCGCCGGTGACCCGAGCCTCCCGGGGTGGGAAAGCCGGCGTGGCTGGGCTCGGCTGCGCACAGCTTCGGGACCCCAGCCCAAGCGGACCCCTCCCCAGCCCCCATTCAGCCGATTCTTTCTCCTCTTGCCCTTTCTGGGCCTCGGGGTGTCACCCCCTCCCCAAACTTTTTCTTTGCCTAAACTGCACAGTCTGGGCAGTGGACACCCCCGTCAGGGGCCCGGCCGAGACTTGCACCGTCTGAGCACCATTCCCGCTCGAGATCGAGTCCTTCGCTGATGGGTGTGAGGTTCCTGGAGCCAGCCTGCCGGGGATGAGCGGGAATCTCCCGCAAACACCAGCCTGGGGTCCTCCCTTCCTCCCCCTCCCCGTCCCCCGCGCGTACACGCGCTCCTGCGACCCCATCTAAGGAGCATGGGGGGGGGCGGCCTAGGGGCTTTCGGAGAGCGGGGGGAGGGGGGACAGAAACTCCTGGTCGGGTTTGGGGGGTGCAGCTAGGTTGCTTGTGCTAGAAGGAAGCGCCGTACGGTGTCTCCCCCCCCCCCCCTTTTCCAGCCTCGCCTTCGCGCCCCGGGGCCCTGGAGGAGCTCGCTGCCCCGCCCCCACCCCGCCCGGCTGCTCGGTTCAGAGCTGGAGCCGGGAAGGGGAGAACAGGGCACGCCATCGCGGATCAGGGTCTGCGAAACACAGCTCCCAGATAGCTTGGGGAATCTCTGTCCCCAGGGCGCCTTCGGGCCCGCCCCCTCCGGTTAACTCCCGGACCCCGTCGCCCTCGGGCGCTCGCGTGCCGGCTCCGCGATCGTAGAGCTGGGCGCGCGCCCTGGTGCAGCCTCGCCGCCTCTCTGGCCGGGGGTGGGGCAGGGGGCGTGGAGCGCGCGGTCACGTCCGGGGGAGGGGGACGGGGGCCTGGAGTGCGCGAGCGGGTCTACGGGGAGGGGACAGGTGGCGTGGCGCGCGACATCGGGTCCGTGGGGAGGGCAGGGGACGGCGGAGCGCGCGATCGTGGCCATCGGGTCCCTGACTGATGTTCTCGCGTGGCGCCGGCGTCTGAGATGGAATTGATGACTTATCTGTAGGCCGCCTACCGGCGCATCCGAGGAGAAGGGGCGACCCGGCAGGGCCCGGGAGACTGGGTCGCGGTCGCCGGGGGTGGTGCAGCCTCTGTAGGAGTTAGAGGAGGCACAATTGGGGGGAGGGGCGGCCCACCCCTTGCTGGTCAACCCCGCCCCCCCCAGGTTCGGAACGGGATTCGCTAAGAGGCCCCTATCCACCCTTCTAAGTGACCTCTAGCCTCCCCCTCTGACCTCCTGACCCAGAGTAGCCACATTCTCCCCTCGGGGTGGGACAGTGCTTTTCAAAGGCTTAGGCTGTTGGACTTCGGCCTCTGCTAGCTTGCACTCAACGTTAAGGGGTTCCAGTCCCCGCTTCTGGGAAGCAGGTCCAGGCTCGCTCAGCACAGTGCCTGGCACACAGGTGACACCCACCAAAGCCTAGGACTCCTTTCAGAACCCCCAACTGGCTTTGCCAGCGCTCAGGCCTGCCCCTCGCGGCCCCCCCCCCCCATCCCCGCGGGCCTGATCGGGAGGCAGCCACCTTTTCAAAGGGTTTAGCCTTTGGCAGGCGAATGGTGAGGGCTGGGCCCTCGGGTCCCTTCCTGTTCAGCGCTGGCTAGATCAGATGACCCTCCAGGAGGGGCCAGGGGCCAGGGCTGACTCCCCACGCCCCAGGTGGAATTGCCACAGCTGGGGGAAGGAAAGGGCACCATGCCCCTCACCTCCCGCGCCTCGTCCTGGCCTCAGGCCTGGCCGGTCCAGGCTGAGAAGAGATGGCATCCACCATGTCTTGGGTAGATGAAGCAAGGGCCTGCCCTTGGCCTGGGGCCTGGCTGGGACAAGAGTCCAGGATGGGGCAGAGGAAGGAGAGGCTTCTCCGATGCTCCAAAGTCAGAGGCCTCTCTCCTGCGTCTATCACCGGGCCAAGGAACGGTGACAGAGTTCCATTACACAAATCTTCAGTTCTTGCACACCCTTTTGGTGCGGTGGTCTGTGTGTGTGTGTGGGGGGGGGGTCCACACTGGCTTTTACCCCAGCACCTCCCCCCTGCAGCTGGCAAGAAGAGGCCACACAACCTCGAAACCCTAAATTCATCCAGTGGTCTTCCCACTTCGGGCGGACCCTCGGCGCCCAGGCCGGGCCGGGGGCTGGGCCGGGCCCTACCCGCTCGCTCGCTCGCTCGCTGGTGCTGTGGGCGTTCATTCACAGTCTCTCGCCCGTCCCCGCACACTATAGGATTTATCTTGATTTGCTGCCTTTGAATTGAGTCAACTCTTTTGTATGCTCTGTGAATTGCCCAGCTGCTGGCGAAGAGAGCTCCGAGCGTGCCGGGGGTACTGAGGCCGGGAATTGGGTGCGGGCGGGGGACAGGAAGCGGGGAGGGGGCGCCTGCCGCGGGGACCGGCTGGGCGGCTCGGGGACCGGAGCTGCCCGAGAGGCGTGGGTCGGGAGACCAGCCGGACTTGTCTAGGGCACTGCCAGGCTCCGCCAGCCAGCGACGAGAAGTCCGGAGGGCTCGGGCTTGAGGCTCCGGGGTCCCTTGGGCTCCATTTCGAATGGGCTGTGTGAGCTGGGGCAAGTCTGGGGGCGTCTCCTGACTCAGTTTCCCTCGCTTGTGCCACGCGGGGTGGGGGCTGCCGCACCCGCAGGTTGTGAATGCCAGGAGTGTGGGGAGAGCCCCCCCACCCCGAAGCCATCCCAGAGATTGGGGTGAGTGATGGAGGGCTGGAAGAAGGGGGGGGACAGCCCCTCCTCGCCACAGCCCGCCAGGATCTGGGCCCCGCTGGCCGGCTGGGAAAGACCTGGGTCCTGCCCAAGGTTTTGGTGGTGGTGGTGATGGGTCTTGGTCGTGCGGGGCGCATTCGGGCACCAGCTGCCCCCTCTCAACTGCGACGTGGCGCGGAAGGGGCTGCAAGAGTCCCCCCCTTTCCCCTGCGCTCCCCAGCGCACCCCCAGCTCGGATCGGGGCCCCGGCGGAGAGAAGGAGCGCGCCAGCTCGGGGAGGCGTGGGGGGGGCGGAGAAGGGAGGGCGCGCGGCTCGGGCCGGACGGAGCGGAGGAAGAGGGGGTGGCGCGAGCGCGGGCGGGCGGGCGGAGGGGGGAGGGGGAGGGAGGGGGAGGGGAGGGAGGGCGGCGGGAGCGATTCCACCCCCCCCCCCCGGCCGCGGCGAGGGCGGGGCGCGCGCGCAGATCGATGGGCGAAGCCGAGGAGGAATTTCAATCCGAGAGCGAAGTTAGAGCTTTGAAGGACGGCGGCGGCGGCGGCGGCGGCGGCGATCGCAGCCCCGGAACGGCAGCCGGGCCGGCTTAGGTAAGCGTGTGCAGCCCGCGGAGCCCGGCGTCCGACCGCGGAGCTCCCCGGCGGGGCACGGCGGAGGGGACCCCAGCCAGGGCGCGGGCCTCCGGCCGCCGCGCGCGCCCGGCGTGCGCCCCCCGGCCCCGGTGCGCCCCGGGGCCCCGCGCGCCGTACCCGCGCAGCGGGCAAAGTTGGAGGAAGTTGGCAGCCGCGGCGGAGCCGGTGCTGCTCCGGCCGGGCAGAGCCAGGCCGGGTGGAGGTCCCCGATGGCAGCCGCCCCTACGACCGCGCCTCTCCCCTCCCCGGAGACGCCCCTTCCGCCGGCACCCAGGGCCGCCCCGCGCTGCCGTCCACCCTGAACCCCGGCTCTTCCGACCCCTGGTCCGGAGCCCCATCTCTGCCCGCCAGCCCTCCTCTGCACCGCCTCGCCGGGTCTGGGGGCCCGACCATCCGCACCCCGTCCTCCTGGGGATCAGGGGCTCCACCCCCAGGCACGGGCCCGAGCCATCCTCTCCCCACTCGGCCCGGTCCTCGTAGTCATCTCTCCGCCAGGAACGGAGGCGTTCGGAACCTGCTTCCCTTATCCGGAATTTAAAGGCCAGAGGTCCCCATTCTCCCTTCTGCTTAGAAGAGGGGGGCGGGTAGGAGGGTGCCCTGGAGTTTGGTCCTCCTCACCCCTCACAACAAAATCTGGCGCCGGCCGGCAAGTATGGGCTGTGTGACCTTGGGAAAAGTGACATTTCTGAGCCTCAGTGTCCACATCTGTAAAATGGGGACGTGGTGCTGACAGCTCTTCAGGAAGTGACAACTAGCCGGAAGTCCCAGAGGCCTCCTTTCCTCAAGGCTTGGGCTGGGGCAGCCTGGGTGGGCGAGTCCCAGGGATGGGGCAGTTGCAAGCCCGACCCCAGCGGCACCTGCCCCCCACCTTGTCCTCTGTGTCAAGGAATGCAGAATGCATTCCCAGGGGAGTCCTTGGGGACAGGAGCTTGGGAAGGGCGCAGAGCTGGAAGCAGGTATGAAGGATAAACCTCTTCATTTTGTCCCCCTCAGGGGTCCCCTCTTTGAGGTGCCCCCTCCAGCCTCCAAAAAGCTTCCCAGTTTCAACCCAGTCCGAGAGCCAGCAGGGCTGATGTCACTTTAAAGCTATGACCAATGTTGTGTTTTCTTGCCTGCCCAGGCCCCCTTTTGGCCTCCTGGGCCCCGCCGTCCCGATGCTTAATTGAGCAAGCGTTCAGGAGACAGACTGGAAAGTTCCACCTTGGCTGTGTGACTCGGTTTACCCAAAATGGAGGGACATACTGCGCAGCACCTGGCGGATGATGGAGGGTACAATCTTCACCCTCAGAGTCTGGCTCAGACTGCTGTGGTCGGCTCCCCCAGTGCCCCCTCCCCACACACACTGGAAACAAACTGAGGGCCGGGATAAGATGTCTTGATGGGGAAGGTGGGGGCCTGCCCTCCTCTCCTGCTCCCAGGCACTGGGCAGCTCCTGGCCGGCCATGGCTGGTCTGCCGTGGGAACCTTAGCATGATGCAGCAGGTCCAACACCGGCAGTTTGT
Source organism: Dipodomys spectabilis (assembly GCF_019054845.1). Lineage (NCBI taxonomy): Eukaryota > Metazoa > Chordata > Mammalia > Rodentia > Heteromyidae > Dipodomys > Dipodomys spectabilis. Next base: position 11,658,131 of record NW_024870775.1, on the reverse strand, counting down.
GACTCTGAAAAGCCAGGGATGGTTACCTCACAGGAGCCCCAGTCCTCACAGACCTGGGGTGTGGGGTGGGAGAAAGGGGATATGAGAGAGAGAGAGAGAGAGAGAGAAAACCCCCACCCATCCCTTCCCCTCAGAACGCCCTTTGGAAAGCACAGAAAATTTCCAAAGTGCCTTGGGTCCCAGCTTAGGCTGAGAGGAGACTGCGCCCTTCTCTATCTGTCCCCCCACCAAAAAAAAAAAAACCCCACAGGTGACTGGGAGATGGGAGGAGAGGCCTGGGGAAATCTAGAGGCAGATCTTGGAGTTGCATCTCTCTCGGATTGTGACTTTTGAATCCTCGGCTGGAAATCGGTGGACTCCAGCTCTTTGGACCCTCATCTTAGAGAGGAAAATGAGTAGGACCTGAATTCTTGGATAGATGGAGTTCAGTCAAAAACCACTGCACTGTGGGCTGTCTGTTGGTCTGTTAGTCTGTCTGCCTCCAGCACAGCAGCTTGGCGCTCTGGCAGGAGAGATTTCTGAGCAGCAAGCGGTGTGTGGGCCTGGGGCATCCATATTTCTCTGTTGAAACAAACAGGCCACCCCCGAGCAGGATATGGTGGATAGGGTATGTAAATATGTCCCGGAGAGGGTGGCAGGATGGAAGATGCCACAGAGTGACAGGCAGGAGACCGATCTCCAGGGCTGGGTGACGGGGCCATAAATTTCCGGGCGTGAACTTGGAGCCGATGGTGGTGTCGGGGCGGACATCGGATCCATTTGTCATCTGCCCCCTTTGCCTGTGACACTGCCCTGCCTCTTTTGTGTGCTGTCCTAGATTCAATTTCCTCCATCCGAGCCTTGGTGTCAGTTGGCCTTGGGTGGGTCTTGGTTGACAGTGGACCCACCACAGGGGGCTTCGACATCGTCCCTCCCAAGGCTGATAGGGGAACAGTGTCTCATGCTAGGCAAGGTGTGGTTCAAGACTCCCCAGTGAGCAGGGTCTGAGATGCTGGTGGAGGACTTGGGGGGATAGGCTCCCCAAATGGGTTCTACTGTGTATGCAGGCAGGGCCCCTTGGCTTCTGGGGACACTGGTTCCTCCTGCACTGTGCACTGGTGGGTGGCCCCAGGAGTGAGTCCAAAATGGAGTGGGATCAGGCATTGGCAGCTCACTCCTGTAGTCCTAGCTACTCACGAGACTGAGATCTGAGGTTCATGGTTCAAAGCCAGCCTGGGCAGAGGAATCAGGGAGACTCTTATGTCTAGTTAACCAGAAAATAGAGCTGTGTGGCTCAAGTGGTAGAGCACTGGTCTTGAATAAAAAATGCAAATGAGAGTGTGAGGCTCTGAGTCCGAGCCTCAGTACCAGCACAGGCATACACACGCGCGCACGCGCACACACACACACACACACACACACACACACACACACACACACACACGGGATGGCAGCCACAGCAGCGTGTCATCTCTCCACAGTCCTGTCTGAGCATCTGGCTCCACAGATCTCTTTCTTCCTCCTGAAGCTCCGACAAGCTCTGGGCTGGGGAGGCTGGAGGAAGAGTTGGGGGCCAGCTTAGGCATCCCGGCCAATTGCGATGGGAGAGTGAATTGGGGCTAGGGGTCCTGCAAGCTCTATCCTCCACGGAGGGTGGTGAGGGCCACCTAGAGCTGGGGACAGAACAGACATGTGGGCTCAGAGGCCCTTTTCCTGTGGACATCAGCCGATTCTGCCCCTTTTTCCAGAAAGATCTCGAGTCTCCTGGAGTCACGGCAGAGTGGGTGGTATGGGAGAACTGTGGCTTCCTGGTGGCCAAGACCAGGCCTCCCCTCCCACTCGCACGGCTGTTTCGGGTTGAGGGAGGGGCTCGGCCAGCCGCTAAGCGGAACCCCTCATGAGTGTGGAGTGTGGCTATCACTGTCCGCCAGCTCAGTTGACCAGCCCCTGGCCACAGGAAGAGACAGATGGGGGGGGCGAGGCAAGGACTGAATCTGTCTTCTTTACCAAAAAGATCTTAGTCCCCCCAAATGGAGCTGGGAGTGGGGAGAATGGGAGGCCCAGTGCAGCGGCTCTGACTGAAACTTGGGATTCATAGAGCTTCTGATCATCCATTTGACCAGAGGGGAAACTGAGGCCTGGAGGACACAGCTGCCACAAGCCAGATGGGAGCTGGAAGAGCATCCAGCCACATTCCCCCCTGCACCCCGTTCTCGCCTCACAGAGCAGGCTGCCAAGACTGGCTGTTGCTCTCAGTGCTCCGGTCTGTGCTCCCCCCAGAACCCATTTCTGTGGTCTGCGTCTCCTGTCCGGTCTCCTTGATTCATCTCTGGAGTGCCTGCCCACAAACTGAGCGCCTTTGGCAGCCGAGGTGGAGGGGGTGGGGGGGGGAGCCAGGCTGGAGGGGGGCTCACCCCACCAGTGCCACCCCCCCCACTCTGGAGACACCCTGGCCAGGAACCCCGGAAGATGACTGACGGCCGGAGGCTGCCTCATGTTTACCCACAGATCCAAGTTTTATTTTGAGCAGGATCAAACTCAGGCGCTCTTAGTCATTAACTTCCGCCAGTTGAATAAACACAGAGACGAGGGCAGGCAGCGACGTACCCACCTCCCACATGGAGATGGGGACACTCCGGGCTGGCCCTGGGGGGGCTGAGAACGGCTTCGAAAAGCCACCTCCCCGCCCCCCCCCCCCCAGGGCTGTCCTGAGTCTTCACAGACGCCCAGTGGGCTCTGCAGAAGCCAGCAGCCCTGCGTGTGTCCACAGCCCAGTGGCTGGGGAAGGGCCTAAGGCCAGCACCAACATCTGTGGCTACCCGACTAGAGATAGGGTCTCGCCTATGTCTCCTGCTGTGCGGGCCAGGCCCTGTCTGGGAAGAGGGGGCATTGGAACTGAGCAAGCGAGGCCGGGAAGAGAGGGCATGGCTCCTGACTCCCCGCATGAAGCTGATATGCCCTAGGGACCAGTCCTCTGCCAGGGGCCATTCAGAGAGGGGGGAATGTGACTCCCTAGAAGCGTCTGACCTTGGCTTTCTGTGGGGGCCCCCTCACCCCAGTACCTGGGCTCCTCCTGAGCCAGGGCTACTTCTGTCCTCCACCACCCAGGGCCTCTAGAAGGACCCAGCTGCAGGCTGGGGGGGGGTGGCACCCTGATTTCATTGCCTCTCACCAGCCATGTGACCCCAGCAAAGGGCTCCGATCCCATCTCTAAGTTACATGGGTCCCAGGCAAGGAGGAGCAGAGCGGGGTCTCAGGCCTGCCTGGGGTGGGAGGGGGCGGGGGGGGGAGGAAAGCCTGTGATGTGGGACCCCCCAGTGTGGCCCCTTTCCATCCTGTGAGGGCTGGGGTGGACAGGCGGAGCACAAGTTGTCAAACCAAGCCGGGGAAAGGCAGAGTCGCCGTGCCGCTTGCCCGGCTCCTGGCATGGCTGATTATGCCCTGTGGGGCTGCCACTCAGGCCGGCAGCAGCTCTGGCATCCGGGCTGTGGAGGCAGGAAAAGAGGATGGGGGGGGGGGGCAGGCAAAGCAGGTAGAAAGGCCCTGAAGTGCTGGCCAGCTCTCTGTGTTGGAGAAAAGGAACCTGCCCCTGACCCCCACCCCCCCCCAAGGGCTGGCTGTAGCTGAAGAAGCCGTGAGCAGGAATGAATCTGTGTGTTGCAAGACTCGGCTGGTAGCTTGAACTGGGGTCACTACACCGGTGATGGAAAGATGGAGAGGCACCAAACCTGCTTTTGACATCGCTTAGTAAACAGGAGCTGTGTATTCCGACGGAGAAAAAGGTCTATCCTGTAAAGCAAAACCCATTTTCTCATTTGTGTCCTTTAGGGACGTGGCCCGGCGGAGGGCCGACTCTCTAAAGCAAATCTCGTTTCTCTTCTGACACCCATTGACAGTTTCGAGGTGTATCTGTGGAGTGACAACCCTGCTTCCTTCCCCCCACCCCCCAGCCCCTGAAAGAGAAGCTTAAGGCCAACGTCAAATCTTGGCTGTGTGGGAATGAGCACAGGACATGCACACATGTGTGGTGTTCACAGGTGTGTGTGTGTGTGTGCATGTACACGCCCTCCTGAATCACCAGCCAGATGATGTAGGTGATGTAGGGCCTGAGTGAGATTGCATGCTTCAATTTCTGAGTTGGAGGAGGAAAATCCTGTAGAGACTCAGGTTATAAAATAAAGGCACAGGGAAGTTGCCCAGGGTCCTGGCAGCTGATACAGGTTGGTGTGGGTTGGGATCCTCTGTTCTGGGGGCCTTGGGGAAAAGAAGGGGGTTGAAGGCCTAGTGCCAGGCATGCCAGCTCCCTTTGGGTCTCTTACCAAGTTTCCTCAGAGCAAGAATAGATCTGAAGGCTGTGCTTTTCAGGCACTGTTGGTTTTTTTGGTTTTTTTTTTTTAAGAAAAACCCTTCAGGCTGGGAGTCCGTGGCTCACGCCAGCCTGGGCAGGAAAGTCTGTGAGACATTTCTAATTAACCAGCAGAAAGCTGGAAGTGGATCCGTGTCTCAAGTGGTAGAGCACTAGCCTTGAGCAAAACAAACAAACTCAGAGACATCACCCAGGCCCTGAGTTCAAGCCCCAGGACTATCACCAAAACACAAAAACAAAAAAGAGAATAAAAGAAAGAAAAAAAAACCTATTCCAAATCAAGGGTGTTCACTGACCCAATCCATACAAGTCTGGGGAGGGGGTGTTAAAGGATCAAAGGACCCCCCCCCCACCCCCGCCGGGCGCTGGTGGCTCACGCCTGTAATCCTAGCTACTCAGGAGGCTGAGATCTGAGGATCGCGGTTCAAAGCCAGCCTGGGCAGGAGAGACCGTGAGACTCCCATCTCCACTAAACCACCAGAAAACCGGAAGTGACGCTGTAGCTCAAGTGGTAGAGCACTCGCCTTGAGCTGAAGAGCTGAGGGACAGCACCAGGCCCAGAGTTCAAGCCCCACGACCGACAAAAAAACAAAAAACAAAAAAACCCCAAAAAAACAAAAAACAAAAAAAAACCCAAAAAAACAAAAAACAAAGGACCCCCCCCCCCCACAGCTGCTCCCCTGGGATGGATGTCCACATGCGCCGTGGCATAGCCCTTGGGGATATACACACATCATCCTCGGCCAGCCCCTGCCCAGACAGGACCCGCTGCCCTGAGTTCCTTGTACTGTGGGGTAGCCTGCCCCCCCCATGAGCCTTCATGAGGCCCAGGGACGTAGAGGGGAGAGGAGAGGGATCCTACACCCCCAGCTCTGCCTCCTCTGAACCCCAGCTCTGTCCACGAAGAGAGCCGGGTAAGGAATGAGAAAGAGCAACTGTTTTCGGTGTCCCAGAAATCAGGGCTGCTGGGCTGGGGAAAGCACGGTGGGCACTGTGTCCCCAGCACCCGGGGATGCCCCAGCGGGCAGGCCTGGAGGGGACAGAGGGCACACCAGCCTCCTCCCTCCCTCCCTCCCTCCCTTCGTGCCATTCCTAGGCCTTGAACTCAGGGCTTCATGCTCTTACTTGTTTTTATTTTTTCTTCCTTAAAGCTGGTGCTTATCCATCACTGGAGCCATACCACCGGTTAACTGGAGATAGGAGTCTCACAGACTTTCCTGGCCAGGCTAGCTTTGAACCTCAACCCTCAGATCTCAGCGCCCTGAGTGGCTAGGATGACAGGCAAAGGCTGCCAGCGCCCTGCTAAACCCTGCTTCTTAAATACCTGGGATACAAAGGTGTGCACTCCCACGGCTGGCTTGATGGTAGAGATTGCCTCTCACTAGCATTTTGCCTAGGCCAATCTTGAACCCAATGGTCTTCCCATCTCTTTGACTCCTGAGTAGATGGGATTACAGGCATGAGCTACCCTGCCTGGCCAAGGGACAGCATTCTGAGTTTGATTTGGGGAAGGGACTTCCCAATTATCTTATTCTGAGTGAAAACAGTCATGTGCCAGGATGGCCCTGGGCTTGTGCCATGATCTTGGGAGATGAAACACCATCCCTGGCTGCCCATGAGCCGAGGCCTGCGGAAGGCCTGGCCTGGCCCAGTGTGTTCTTCTGTTAAGTATGTATACTTTAAGGAAGCAGGAGGCCGTGGGTGTGCACACTCCTTGTAAGTGTGCAATGCAGCAGGTTTTGTGGAAGTGTAAAGCTGGGTATTCGGGGTTTGCAACCAGTTTTTGAACACCCCGAAGGTTCCTTGGGGTTGCTTGTGGTTTCCTACCTACTGACATCTATCTGTATCCAATGCCCATGGCCTTTTCTGAACATTGCACATAAACAAGACCACATAAAGAGACCATGTATAGTGACCATGAAGAGTGCAGGTTTTTTAATTGCCTGGTTTTTTTTTTTTGGGTCAGTAGTGGGGTTTGAACTCTAGGCCTGGGTGCTGTCACTGAGCTCTTCAGCTCACGGCTAGCACTCTACCACTTGGGCCACAGTGCTACTTCCAGCCCTTTCTGCTTATGTGGTGCTGAGGAATCGAACCCAGGGCCTCATGCATGCAAGGTAAGCACTCTATCACTGAGCCACATTTCCCAGCTCCTTGAATTGCCTTTCTATTGCATTTATAGCATGTTTGTTTTTTTGTGGATGTATAGTATCCCACTGTATGGGTATCCCACATTGTATTTATCCCAGTGCCAGCAATGGGAGGGTGGGCATTGGAATCCTTTCCAGGTTGGGCATTCTGACGCACGCAAGACACAAGTGCTCCAGAATTTGTGTGGATGGGCATGGGCCTTCCTTTCTCTTGAGCAGATTTTCGTTAGAGTGGTTTGCGAAGCACGGGCTAAGTTTATCTTTCCACAAACTGTCCAATTGTAGGGCTTCCCACACTGCCCATGAACCATCCCTGGGGTTCTAGTGTCCCCCCAGCCCCAGCTCTTCCAGCCTTTGCTATGGCTGTGCTTATGATGATAGATTTCTGAGCCCCTGTGCACTGGTATGGCTTGGGGGAAGGCGATTAATGCGTATTTTCTAAGCAACCAATGAGGTGGAAGATATTTTTAGTTGGTAGAAAAATGTATTGTTCCACTGATGCATTGTCCACGCAGACCCTCTGCCCATTTCTCATGGGTTTGTCTTGCTATTTGGGTTTCAAAACTATTCAGAATTACTGTGAGAATTTGATGTAGATTCTGGATCTGAGTCAGCATCTGGCCTTCCGTTGTGTGTGTGTGTGTGTGTGTGTGTGTGTGTGTGTGTGCACATGCATGCACACGCAGGCACCAGAGCTTGAATTGTCAGGGCCTCACATTTGTTGGGCTTCCTTGCTCATGGCTGGTGCTCTGCCACTTGAGTCATGACTCTAGCCCAACTTTTTGCTGGTTAATTAGAAATGGAGTCTTATAGACTCTTCTGCACAGGTTGCCCTTGAACTATGATCCTCTAGTTCTCAGCCTCTTGAGTATCTAAAATTATAGGTGTGAGACATGCCAGCTTGATTTTTGGGGGGTGGGGGGTGGGGGGGAAGGTGGTGCAGTTCGGACTCAAGGCCTGAGCACTGTCCTTGAGTCTTTTTGTGCTCAAGGCTAGCACTCTATCACTTGAGCCACAGCTCCACTTCCAGTTTTTCAGTGGTTAATTGGAGATAACAATCTCACGGAATTTTCTTCCCAGGCCGGCTTCAAACCACAGTCCTCAGATCTTAGCCTCCTAGTAGCTAGCATTACAGGCATGAGCCACCAGAGCCTGGCTTGGATCCTTTTTTGTTTTTGTTTTTTCTTCTAATCCAAAGTCACAAAGATTTTCCTGCTTTCTTCCAGGAGTTTTAAAATTCTACTCTTAGATTTATTGGCCAGTTTTAGTTAATATGATTACATTGAATATGAATCTAAGTGAATTTTTCTGTATACATTTATCTTTCCTGCATTGAGTTTTCTTGGAGCCATAACAAGCATTTATTCCTGGAGTCTTGCTTCTAGTCCGTTAAGGTCTTTTTTCCCCTTCAACATAGGGGCTTAACTCAGGGCCTCACACTGGCCCAGCTTGCTCACAGCTATGGCGCTCGACCACTCGAGTCATATCCTAAGTCTAACTTTTTGCTGATTATTCTGGAAGATGGAGTCTTATGCATGTTTTTTTTTTTAATGTCCAAGCTGGCCTCCAACCACGATCCTCCAGACCTCAGTCTCCCTGAATAGCTGGGATTATAGGCAGGACCCACTAGTGCTGCCTCCATTGTCTATGTTTATGCTAGTACCATATCCTCTTGACTACTGTGGCTCTGAAATTAGGTAGTGTAATTCCTCCAAGTCTGGTTTAAAAAAAAAATTATAGTTATTACAAAGAGGACTGATACACAGAGATCTGTTTTTCTTTTTCAGATAATTTTGCCTCTTCTTTGTGATCAGATTTTAGGACTGGCTTGTCCATGTCTGCAGAAATGCCTGTGGAGATTTTGATAGACTTGTGATTAATTTATAAGCCAGTTCTGGGATCTCAGGTCTTTAACCCATGAACCTGAATGTCTTTTTTTTTAAATTTACATCTTTAATTTCTCTTGGCAATGTGTCATTCTCCGTGTACGCATCTTTGCTCACTGGATGTCTCTAGTGAAATTTGTTCCTAAATATTACAGTTTCTGAAATGCTACTGTGAATGGAATTATTTCCTTAACGTCATTTTTCAGATTATGTGTTGCCAGTACATAGGAATAAAATTGAGTTTTACATATTGAACCTTTTCTTATGATTTTTAAATTTAATATATATGTATATGTATGTACTTATACCTATTTTTTTCAGTAATGGGCATTGAGCACAGGGCTTCATGCTTGCCAGGCAGGCTTGGACCAAACCCCCTACAGTTTGAGCCATAACCCTCTGAACTTGACCCCCACTCTAGCTCTTTTTGCCACATTTCCTTACCCACCATGCTCTTGGCTGTGGGGTTCCATCTCTATGGGTTGAGGAGCGCTTGGCTATTTTCTAGTTTTTTGGGAGGTTTTTCTGTCTTTAGTTTGTGGCTGTCAGAGGTGTGTGTGTGTGTGTGTGTGTGTGTGTGTGTGTGTGTGTGTGAGTTCTGGGACTTGAACTATGGGCCTGGGTGCTGTCCCTGAACTTTTTGTGCTCAAGGCTGGCATTTTACTACTTGAATCACAACTCCACTTCTGGCTTTATTTGGTAGCTAATTGGAGATAAGTCTTACAGACTTTACTGCCTGGACTGGATTTGAACCGTGATCTTCAGATCTCAGCCTCCTGAGTAGCTGGCTGCAGTTAGTTTTATAGATGGTTTTTGGAGCAAAGATGTCATGACTTTCTATTAACCTGAAACGGATGTCTTACTTCCAGGGTATTGATTTTTAAAAACTTGAGAAAAGTAACATACACAGTTCTGTGAAGTATGCATCACAAGGTGAAATCCATGTAAGAAACATTTTGGTGAATGTGGCTCAAGTGGTAGATTGCCTGCCTAGGAAGCTCAAGTTGTGACTAAACCCCAATTCTATTAAAAAAAAAATTAAGTTGGGTATAGTGGCTCATACCTGTAGTCCAGTTACTTTGGAGGCTGAGATTGGGAGGACTTATGTTTGAGACCCATCCAGGCAAAAAAGTTCAGGGGGTCTCACCAGCTAATAAGCTAGGTATGATAGTATACACTGTTATTCCAGCTTTGCCGGAATCATAAACAGGAGGATCACAGTCCTGGACATCTTAAGCATAAACACAAGACTATTTGAAAAATAACTAAAGCAAAATGGGCGGGAGACCTGGCTCAAGTAGTAGAGCATCTTCCAGCAAGTGCAAGAATTCAAGCCCCACTACTGCCAAACCCCTCTCCCCAAAAAACCCAGCCTGCTTTTGTTCAACTGAGTAAGTGAGATCCCTCAATGCTGGTGCTGTAGATACAGCTTATTTTCAGTGCTATATAGTATTTCCCTTACTTCTTTGCTGTTGGTGCACATTTGGGGATATATGCACATTTATTTATTTATTTATTTATTTATTTTTGTCAGTTGTGGGGCTTGAACTCTGGGCCTGGGTGATGTCCCTCAGCTCAAGGCTAGCGCTCTACCACTTGAGCCACACGCCACTTCCGGCTTTTTCTGTTTATATTGTGCTGAGGAATCGAACCCAGGGCCTCATGCATGTGAGGCAAGCACTCTACCACTGAGCCAACTTCCCAGCCCCTATTATTTTTTTGGAAACAAGATCTTACTATGTATCCCAGGCTGTCTTCAACTCATGCTCCACCTGTCTCCGCCTCCAGACGGCTGGGATTATGAGTGTGTGTCACCATACCTGTCTTAACGATGGCATTGTGTCTGTCTTCTCCTGCTCTATGGCTGGTCCTTTCTGCCTTGAAGGCATGAGTAGATTATTCCTGGCAGCATTTCTTGAGTGCCTACTGTATGCCTGTCAGGGACAGACCCTGTGGTTCCTTCTGAGAGAGGATTAGCACCCACACTCCCCAGCTTGCTCCCCTGTGACTTGGGGCCAGGGTTTGATTCAGTGCTTCTGAGGTCTGAATTGGCCTGGGATGCCAGGCCTCTGGAACCGGCTACAGTGGACCCTGGGCCTTGCCCACCCCTGGCTCTGCAGTTACGCTGGACCCCTCGCTGGCCTGGCTGGGTGAGCTGGAGGCCCCCGTGGAGGCCAGCCTCCCCAGGAGGCCGGCTTCCCACTCGGGGTGAAAGGAGGCTGGGCCTGGCAGCCCGAGCGATGTTTAACTTTGAAAAATGGACCTTCACAGCTCATTAGTCCTTAGCAGCGCAGCCGGGCACCTCGGGCGGGCAGCCGGGCGAGGGGAGGAGCGGCCGGGAATCTGCGTTCCCAGCCAGACCTGCTGTGCCCACCCGCGCAGCCCCTGCCACCTGGCTCCAGGTGGGGCTGCCACGCGGTGCCCATGGCTGGGTGAAGGGGGGTTGCGCCGGTGGAGAAGGGGTCACCTGAATGTGGGGGTCTGACCCCAGGTCACGGCCTCCTGGCCTCCATCCCCTCCTAGCTGTGAGAGCTCAGACAGTCAATCAACCCCTCCATGCCGGACCTCAGTTTCTTCCCTGGCAGTGTGCAAGCTTGTGCCCATGGTAGGAAGAAGCTGTTCGTTAGAAATTGTCCCCTAAGGGATAGCCAAGGACACAGAAAGGTCTAGAAGGAATAGGTGTGTGGCTCAGATGGAGAGCGGGGGTCCCCAGTCTCCTCCCTTTCTGGGACTGGGTGGCCTATGGTTCAGTTTGCCAAGCCAGCTGCTGGCCCGGGAGCTGCTGCTGGGGGGGGGGGTAGAGGCGAGGGGGGACGAGCATGGGATGAGAGCTGGGGGGGAGGGAGGAGGGGGGAGGGGGGGCGGGCGCGAGCATGGGATGAGAGCTGGGGGGGAGGGGGGAGGGGGGAGGGGGGGCGGGCGCGAGCATGGGATGAGAGCTGGGGGGAGTAGGGGTGAGGGGGGCGGGCGCGAGCATGGGATGAGAGCAGCACCAGAGCTCATGGCCACGGTGCTCTGAGCCCAGAGAAGTGCGTGGCATCAACACCTGGTCTTCGCCCCCACACACTCATGCCCCCCCCAGCTGCAGCTGCCTCTGGAGGGTGGGGGTAGAGGCTGAGGAGCCTCCACTGTTGGGGTGCTGGAGGGTTCCCTCCCCTCAGCCCTCACCAGTGCCCGTGGCCCTGGGCCAGCTCCCTTTGTGGTCTGAGCTGGTTGTCTTCATTGGAAAATGGGGACCCTTTCCTGGGTCTAACCGGGGAGGGCTGGAGTTGTGGAATAGCCGGGCGGCGAGGCCCCACGGCCTGCGCTCCTCATCTGTACCATGGGTGCAGGCTCTCCTGCCCCACACAGGCCTTGTGCGCCTTGCAGGGTGCCGGATCTGGGAAGGGCCCGCCACGGGGCCCCACGCAGGAGCTGGGTTGAACACCTGTGGCTTCTTCTGAGTGTTTTCTGGCAGGTTCTTGTGTGTAGGTGGTATGTGTGGTGTGTGTGAGTGGTGTGTGTGTGTGGTGTATGGTGTAGGTGTATAGTGTGTGGTATATGTGTGGCATGTGTGTGTGGTGTGTGTGATATGTGGTGTGTGTGTGGTATATGTGGTGTAAGTGGTGTGTGGTGTGTGTGTGTGGTGTATGGTGTGGGTGTGTAGTGTGTGGTGTACGTGTGGCATGTGTGAGTGGTGTGTGTGAGTGGTGTGTGTGAGTGGTGTGTGTGAGTGGTGTGTGTGTGAGTGGTGTGTGTGTGAGTGGTGTGTGTGAGTGGTGTGTGTGTGTGAGTGGTGTGTGTGAGTGGTGTGTGTGTGAGTGGTGTGTGTGTGAGTGGTGTGTGTGAGTGGTGTGTGTGTGAGTGGTGTGTGTGAGTGGTGTGTGTGTGAGTGGTGTGTGTGTGTGAGTGGTGTGTGTGAATGGTGTGTGTGTGAGTGGTGTGTGTGTGAGTGGTGTGTGTGTGAGTGGTGTGTGTGTGTGTGAGTGGTGTGTGTGTGTGTGGTGTGTGTCAGCACTGGGGCTTGACGTCAGGGTCTGAGTATTCTCCCTTGGTTTTCTTGCTCAAGGCTAGCGTTCAACCACTTGAGCAATAGCTCCTCTTCTAGTTTTCTTTTTACTTGTTGGTTCAATGGAGGTAAGCATCTCATGAACCTTCCTGCCCAGGCTGGCTTTGAACCACGATTCTCGGGTCTCGGCCTCCTTCCTGCATGGCTGGGACGACAGGCATACGCCACCCCTTTCTGGTAGGTTCTGGGGTCTGGACGGCTGAGGTGCTGGGCATTTATGTGTCTGCTTCCTGCAGACCCCGGATGCCCGGGGTGGGAGGGAATGGGGGGTCGCCAGGTCTCCAGCAGGGTGGGTGTGCGTACCCTCACCCCACAGCTACACTGTCCAGTGCAGGAGGCGTCAGGGATTGCTGCAGGGCTGGGAGCGGGCAGGATGCGGGGCCCTGTCCAGCACAGGGCCCTCACAGCAGCTCCAAGCGGGGCGCCATGTCCTGGGACCCCACGTGGCTATGATTCTGGGGGGCTGAGGTGACAGGGGAGGACAGGCGTGGGGTGTGTATGTGGCCAGTGCCGGCCAGCCCTGGGGACGGGCCAGCATGGCTCCCTCCCTGCCTCCAAGGGGAAACCAAGGCGTGAAGCCACTGGTCCTGGGGGAGGGGCGGACATGGGTTCCACCCTGACCCAGAGGGAAGCCGGGAGCCCTCACCTCGGGGGTCCCGACCTTCCATCCCCACCCTAGGGCCAGCCCCCCTCCCAGCTCCCTGTGAAGTCACCTGCGCCCTCTCCTGGGCTGGCCGCGTTCCCATGGCAACGCGGTGACGTCACCCAGGGCTGGAGGAGGCAGGCGGAGGCAGGAGGGGGGGAGACTGGGGGACTCCTGGCTGCTGCCGGGCTTTCAGGGAAAGATTCCTAGTGTGACCCTAGAAATCACCCCAACCCCTGAGCTGAGACACCCTCCCCCACCCAGCTCTGGACCAGCTCCCCGGGGGCCGGCACCCCCTGCTGCACCGGCCAGTGAGGATGTGGGAGTGGGGGGGGGGGGTGCCAGCCTCCAGCCCCGGTTGGAGTTTCATGGTCTGGTTTTAACCGGCTTGAGAGTTAATTCTAGATTAGAATTAATCTAAAAGAGGGAAGAAGAGGACTCCCATCAGACTCGGTCAGAGACAAGGGGGTCTCTGACCTGGTGCCTGAGCAGCGTGGGCCCCGTGGGGCCTCACCGCCTCCCTGCTCCGCACAAGGCGGTGCCATGAAAGCATGCTCTGCACGTGGCTCCTTTTGCACACAGTCCCTTTGCACACGGCTCCTTTGCACAGGGCCTCCTCCATTCTCATTCACTGTGAGATGATTGGAGACTGCTGGGCAGGGTCCAGGCCAGGCGATGGTGCTCACGCCTGTCATCCTGGCTACCCAGGAGGCAGAGATCTGAAGATCACCGTTTGACGCCAGCCCGGGCAGGAAGGTCTGTGAGACTTTATCTCCACTGAACCATCAAAAGGCCAGAAGTGGAGCTGTGGACAGTGCCCAGACCCTGAGTTCAAGCCCCAAGACAGGGTGGCCCGGGTGTATGGGGAGGGAGATTTGGGGTCTAGCTGCTGGCTGGGCCAGGGATTTCTGGGAGGGCAGCTTGATGGATGCTACAGGTGGGGTGGGGGACAGGACCTCACGTCTCCTGCTATTTCGGGGAGACTCAGTGCTCAGCCTTGGCCAGGTGCCCTGCCTTGCCTACGGGGGTCTCTTCCTCCACAGTCTCCAATTTGTAAGCCCATTAGAGACCAGGGAATCTCAGCCTTCATTTCAGGCAAACAAGCCAATTTCCACCATCATTTCCCTATTTCTAATAAGCACCAGTCACATTCACAGCACGCGTGGCTGGGTTCCGGCGTTCCCCATGTCTCCCTCCCGCAATTCATCCAGGGAGGGAGTCTGCGGCTGTACCCAAGGGGTCCTGCGTCACAGGACCCCGCCACCCCGGACGCAGGGGCAAATTAATTAGCACAAATATTTCATATATATATATATATATATATGTGTGTGTGTGTGTGTGTAGTCTTAAAAATACTTTATTTCTCTCTTTGTGTGTGGGAGAGAAAGAAAAAAAAAGGTTTCAACCCTCCTTCCTCAACCTTCCAAGTGCTGGGATTTGCTGTGTGTGTGAGTGTGTGTGTGTGTGTGTGTGTGTGTATGCGCACGTGCATGTGAGCACATGTACCAGTACTGGGGTTTGAACTCTGGGCCAGAGCACTGTCCCTGAGCTTTTTCCCTTAAGACTGGCACTCTACAACTTGAGCTACAGCTCCACTCAGGCTTTCTGGTGGTTAATTGGAGATAAGAATCTCAGACTTTCCTGCCAGGACTGGCTTCTAACCTCAATCCTCAAATCTCAGCCTCCTGAGAAGCTAGGATGACAGGTGTGAGCCACCTCTGCATGGTTTCTGATGGAAGCAGAGGGAGGATTCCACTTGTTTTTGGTTTGCTTTGTTTTATCGCACCAAGTAAACAGAGTCACATTTTTGCACGGCCCTTGTGTCTGGCAACTCTTGCGGATCTGTCTCACTTGTGAGATTCAGCTGCCCCATCCGGTTGAATATACTGTTTCTCCGTCTTCACTGGTGTATAGTACTCCTCTGAGGAAGAATGCCCTGTGGTGGGATGGGAGTCCCTGTGGGGTGAGAGCTCGCACTACCAAGCACATCCTTGTGTGCCTTTTGTGTAGGGGTGCGTGTTCCTCTCTGCCCCGCCTGGGGATGGACTCATCCGCTCAGCTCCTCCTGGTCTTAAACAGCTTCTGGGTTTCAAAACATTCCCTAGTGCTGTTAGCATTTTGGCATGGCGCTGGGTTATACTGTAGCCCATTTGGCCATTCTTCCCCCTCCCCCATCTTTTCTTTTGTGAGATCGAACCCAGGACCTTGCCTTTGCTAGGTAAGCACTCTGTCCCTGAGCTATATCCCAGCCCCATTTAGCCTTTCTTGTCCAGCTTTGAACTCAAGGCCTTACGCTCTTACTTGGCTCATTTGCTCATAGTTGGCACATCTACCATCTAAGCCAGGCCTCCAGCCTGGCTTTTTTTCTGCTTTATTGGAGATGGAGTCTCTCAGACTTTCCAACCTGGGCTGGTGTTGAACTATGATCCTCCAGTTCTCAGCCTCCCGAGTAGCTGGGATTACAGGCACGAGCTAAGGGTGGTGGACTTGATTTAGCCATTCTTTTGTGGAACTCAGTGGTTCTTTTTCTTTTTCTCTTGCTGTTCTCCACCAAGTGCTGATGGAGCTCTTCGCTTTGGGATTATTTCCTTGGGGTTGATTCTCAGGAGCAGGACTGGTGGGTCGAGGGCAAAGCCTGAGGTTTTTCAGGCTGAGAGCTCTAAGGGGCGTGGACGTGAGCAGGTAAGATGGGAAGGGTGGTCGATGACTGCGGCGGAGGTGGGACAACCCCAGGGCCTTTGTGTCCACCGGCACCTGAAACCTTGCCTTCTGGATTCCAAGCAGATGCCATCATGGCTTGTGTGTTCCTGGGTGGGCTGGGGACTGAACACAGGGCTGCGTGTGAGCTGCATACCACACCAGCCCTTTTTGCTTTAATTATGATTTTTTCCAGGTAGCCTTAGCTTTTCTGCGCTAGCCAGCCTGTGGACTGTGATCCTCCTACTTACGCCTGGCAGCTGCGATGTGTGTCACTGCGCTCTGCTCTTTGTGGCTGTATTGATGAGGGTCTCACCAACTTGTTTGCTTTGAACCAACATCTCTCTCAGTCTCCATCTCCGGAGTAAGAGATTACAGGCCTGCAGGCCCCCCCCCCCCCCCCGCCCCGCTGGAATCTTGTCATGTTCCTATGCATTTTTCTTGCCTTGTTGTGGTGGCTGTGGGTCAATAGTCAGGGGTGGCCATCGTCTTGGAGCTCTTACTGTCCCAGCAAAGCCTTTCAGTGTTGCCACCTCCCTCCCCAGCTTCTGATCTGCAGGTTCTTATCTCCAGTTAACCACCAGGAAATCGGAAGTGGCGCTGTGGCCATAGTACCAGTGTGGTAGAGCCCTAGCCTTGAGCAAAAGAGCTCAGGAAAGTACACAGAACGTGAGTTCAAGCCCCACGACTGATCCCCCCTCCAAAACAAAAGTCTCATGGACTTTCCTGCCCAGGCTGGCTTTGAACCACAGTCCTCAGATCTCAGCCCCCTGAGTAGCTAGCGCTACAGTTGTGAGCCACTGGCTCCCAGCTTCTGTCTTCTCTTTTGTGTATTTCTTTGCCCATTTTCTGGTTGTCATTGCTGGTGCTCCCTAATCAGTTGAAAGGGTTCTTTGCCTTCCTCCTGCCTTTCTAGGCCAAGTCGTAGCTTTTCATTCTGTTTTTTTTTTCCCCCCTCACATTCCTTTTCCTGATTTTTCTTTGATCCAACCTGTTTCTCTCTCTCTCTCTCTCTCTCTCTCTCTCTCTCTCTCTCTCTCTCTCTCTCTCTCTCTCTCTTCTGAGCTCTCCTGAGGCCTGGTAACTTGGATTTTTTCACTTTGCCTTTTTTTAATGGCCTACTATTTTGCATTTAGCTGTTGACTCCATCTAGAATGGGGGGGGGGCTGTGGGGTGTGAAGCAAGGGGCTCATTGCTGCTTGCACGGTCCTAGAGGAAGGGGTCTCATTCATACTCTCGGTTCTGGGCCTGTGTTGAACTGGGTGAGATTAAAGGCAGGAGGTATGGGGATGGTGTGGTGTGTGATATGCTGCCAGGCTGAGGTACCCCAGTTACCCCGGGGCGACAGGCTCAGTGCCACCGGTGTCTGGGTCTAAATCGGAAATGCTGTGTGCACAGTCCAGCTTGGTGCCATCCCGTGTGGACACACAGGACACAGACACACTGGCTGTCACCCAGGGCAGTTGAGACCCATTTTCTCACTGGGAAATGGGGTTCAGGAATGGCTCCCAGGTGGCCAAGCACAACCCCCCACCCCCCAGCAAGGGGCCAGGCGGGCTGGTGGCTGTCAGGCAGTGGGCACAGCATGTGCAAAGGCCCTAAGGGTGGAGGGACTGGGCAAGGGCAAGGGGCGCTGGGGGGGCACGGAGGAAGAGCCTGGGTGAGCCAGGGCCTGGCTGGGGGTGGGGCAGGTTTGGGGGTGCTCAGCACCTGGACCCCAAGGCCAGCCTGGGACAAGGCTGGGCCCAGCAGGTGGGGGCCAGGCCGAGGCCTGGAGGAAGGGCTGCTGAGGCGCGAGGTGCCTCCTGAGGCTGCTATTTCAATTACCTTTTCCCAAGCAGGTTCGGCCTTATTAGCATATTCAAATACAGTCCATTATTATTTGAATTAGCTGTTAAGCAATTAGCTCTAATTGATGAGCAGCCCCCCCACACACTTGCCCACATTTTTTTTTTTTTTGGTTATTTACATGGATCCTAACCACCAATTTTAGGTAATTATATGCCACTCACTGTCTGTTTGAACACACACACACATACACGCGCGCACACACACACAGACACGTGCATGCACACACAGGCTTTTCCCAGTGACAAGTTCCTTCTTGCCTGGACTCCTGCCAGGCTGGAATTGGAGCAAGCTCACCCAGGGCCTTTGCTTGGCCAGCCCAGCCTCTCGTCATGGAGATCTAAGGTGTGTGTGTGTGTGTGTGTGTGTGTGTGTGTGTGTGTGTGTGTGTGTGTGTGTGTGTGTGTGTGTGTGTGTGTGTGTGTGTGTGTGTGTGTGTGTGGAGGGGGGCATTGAGGGTCGTCCTGAGACTTGAACTCTGGGCCTGGGCGCTGACCCTGAGCTTTTGTGTTCAAGGCAAGTGCTCTACTGCTTCTGGCTTTTGGGTGGTTAACCAGAGATAAGAGTCTCATGGACTTTCCTGCCCTGGCTGGCTTCAAATTGCGATCCTCCAACCTCAGCCTCCAGAGTAGCTGGGATTGCAGGTGTGAGCCTGCAGCTGCTCTGAGCCTTGAGTGTCTGCGCAGAGCCTCGGGACAGAGCAGGGACCGCAGGCCTGCTGTCAGAAGGATGAGGCATTTGGGAATTTGTGGGATTTCCCTCCCAGGCCCAGTCCAGCAGGTTCCAGGACCTTGCACACCTGGGGGAACTGTGTCCCAGAGGGGCCACCCAAAGGTGCAGCATCTATCCAGGGCTTGCTCCCCACGTGGCCTCAGGATGGCAGGCCACCGCAGAACGTGACAAGGTCCCGGGTCCCCCTGTGCCGGAAAGCCTGCTCTCCCAGCACCATGGTTCCGCTCCTGGCAGCCAGGGAGGCGCAGGGCCTCTGCGGGTGGAGAGGAGCCCACTGTATGCTGTCCCCAGTGGGGTGGGGGGACCCCATCCTCTGAGCAGCGAGGTGACAGGGCCTGAGTTTCACAGCGAGCATCTGTGCCAGGCCTGGAGTGCCGGGGAGAAGGAGATGCTCAAGAAACTCTAGTGAAACTGGTAGTGCACGCCTGTAATCCCAGCCACTGCGGAGGCAGAAAGAGGAGGATTGCTGTCCAAGTCAGAGGATAGCTGTGGTGAAGGCGGGTCAGGCTGGGCTGCCCTCCGAGGGCCTCGGTTTCCCTGTCTGACACATGGGGGCAGGGCCTTTGCAGCTAGGCAGAGGGCCTGGGACAGAGCTGCCCACCCCATCCGGGTGATGGTCCCACGGCCACTCAGCAAGCCCTGGGGCCTGCTCCTCCCCACCCGCCCCACACCACATAGTCATTTGCCTGCTCTCAGGGGGACAGCAGGCCTGCTGAGCTGACAGTCCCGAGATCAGCTGGTGAGGGCAGAGAGAAAAGCCCGGATCATTAGGGAAAGGTCAGGTCATGAGGGACCCACACCTCAGACATCCCCCTCTCATACGGGAACGGGAGTCAGAGAGGTGACAGGGACTTGGCTGGCCCAGCCCACGCCCCCCCCCAACGTGGGCCTGCCCCCCTGGCGGCCCCTCGCTCCCAGGAAACTCCCACCCCTCCCTCTACCTCTTTCCTGCCCCCCCAAATCAATCTACTTTGTAAAAACTTAAATACATTTATTTAAAAGGGGAGCTTTATAGCGCCACACAAATGGAAAACAAGTCTCCCTTGCCATAAATAGAATTCATAATCATAAAAATAAATTCAGTGGAAAGCAAACAATGTTATTAAATTCTACTTGGATGCCAGAGGCCCCGGGAGGCTTGGAGCCCAAAGCTCACTATTGCTTTATTAAAGAGGAGAGAGAAAGAGAGAGAGTGTGTGTGTGTGTGTGTGTGTGTGTGTGTGTGTGTTTGGAGGTGTTCAAGACCTACCGACCCCTATCTGGGTCTTGCTATTTGGTGTAATCAGAGGCACTGAAAAGATGAAATTGAGAATAACTTTCTCACCCGATGATTTGGCGTTATTTTCTGCTGTATGAAGTAGGGATTGGATCTGACTTTCTAGCTGCTGCCATGTTTCGACTTTTCTCCTGGTGGAAGGAATGCTGACGACAGGGCAGGGACAGTTCCAGGACGCCCGGTCCCTTTCTATTTTGTCACCATTAGCATGCGTGTCCTCCTCATCTCAAGATAGCTGCCACGCTTCCAGCCGTTGCATCTGTGTCTCAGGCAGGAAAGAAGTCAAGCAGGGAAGAGGCAGAGGAAGAAAGGCAAAGTGCCAGCAGAATCTGCTTGTTCTTAGGAAGGAAGTAACGGGCTCCAAAGCTCATTTCCTGCCCACCAGCCCACTCTACTATGGACTTGTGGTTGGCGCTCACCAAATACTGTATCCATTCAGACGCCTATTGACTACTTATATGCTTGGTGTCTGATGTGAGCACACACTCCTGCTGCTTGACAGAGCGGGAGGGACCGAGGGCACATTTATTGAGCACTTGCTGTATACAGGCCCTTTCTGCCCTAGCCAGTCTAACCTGTAACCCCAGTGATGTCAATGCAAAGAGGAGCTTGGTCCACCCAGGCCCCACCCCTCTGGCCTTGCAACTCTGCAACTCCTTCAATGCCCACCCCAAAATGCCTTCAGTTCCAGGCCCAGAGGAGGCTGTGGGGATGGGCAGGGGCGGGGGATACAGCGTGGCTTCTAAGAGAGAAGGTGGCAGGTGTGGACAGGCTGAGGGATGAGGGCTGAGCCAAGCTGCTGAAACCCAGCCCTCCCCCAATACAGTATTTAAATCAAGGGGAAGTTTCTTTCTTCTCTTATTTACAAAACAGCCCCTAAAGGGCTGCAACCCAGAACTGGTCAGGCAGCTCAGAACCCATCGCAGTAGCTTCTATGTCTAGGACCAAAGTGGCTGTTGCAGCTCCTACCACCACATCTGCATCCCAAGAGGACAAGGGGCAGGCATGCCCATTCTCTTTAAGGGAGTGATTGAACGGTAGAAGTCTTCAACTCTATTCACGGCTTTGGGGCTGCTGGGCCACGCCTGTGAGAGGCTTGGGCTCTGGGGTTTGAGATGGATTATGTGTATATTTCTATGTTGGTTGCTGGGGCTGGCACCCTGTCCAGCACCGCCAGGGGAACAGACATTGGGGGTCTACGGAAGGTCTTGGTAACTCGCTCTCCGTGGGTAGGACACCCAGGACGGGCCTCAGGACCTGGAGAGACTTGAACAGAGCCAGGACCTGGCGGGCCATGAGAAAGGGGCCCCAGCGGCCGGGCCCAGGAGTCCCCGTGGAGACCCCAATTCCATAGAAGAAAAACATCAGCAAGACAGGCCGGCTGCATAGACCACTCGGAGTGTCTCTCAGTAAAAAGGGACACCATGGATTACCTGGAGTCACGGTGTGCTCTGGGCTTGTGTGGACACCCAGAACATTCTGTCCACATTCTGACTGGGAGCAGCCCCCCGGGACCCCACCCCTCCCGCCAGGACAGCTCTGACTTTGTTCCTCCTGGCTGTGCCGGCCCTCGAGCCCATCTCTTGTCACCTGCCCTGGACTGAGGGTCCTCCACAACCTGCCCTGGCATCTCCCTTCTGAGCCCAAGCGGCATGGAGGCCCTGGGGCGCTGTCCAGGGTCCTGACCATGCGCATGGGCCAGGCAGCCCTGACACAGCCAGGGTGGATCCTCCTTCCCCAGCCCCCACCTCCAGGCCCCCCAGCTGGTCTTCATGGGGCCCCCAGCAACCACCCTTTATGCACCCACATCCTGATCCCCATGTCTCCCCCCAGAAATCCGACTTGGTGGCATCATGGAGGCAAGCTCTCCCAGCCTGAGGCCCACCCTACCTTTGCCCATCCGGGTCCCGCAGCCAGACCGAGGGGGACAGAGCTGCGCCCTGTGACCCCTGACACACCGCAAGGGAAGAGGCAGATCGGCCCAACCATGGACCAAAGCCAGCAGCCTGGCCCACCAGGCTTCCTCTGCCTACCTCAGTTTCCCCACAGGCCTCCTGGAGTCTTGAAAGCCCCCTTGCTAGTGCCACAGGAGGCCCGTGCAGCCTCCAGAAAGGGGCCACAGCCCACACCCCAAACACTTTGGAGATGGGGACCCTGCTGGCTTTATTGCCCGAGGCCCTGCAGAGAGGCCCCTGGGCTGGATGCAAGGAGGGGGTGCTGGGTTGGGGGGTCACTGTTGCAGTACCTGCAGGGCTGTGGGGGTCTCAGGACAGCCCAGGCTGTATCCCAGTCCTGAACTCACCCATTCAGTGCTCACCTTCCTTCTTCCCTCCACTGCCTTCCTCCTTCCCTCTCCTCCAACCCTCCTCCCTTCCTCCACTCCATCCCTCCTTTTTTGTTTTGTCCTGGGGTTTGAACTCAGGGCCTCACTTGCTAGGTGGGTGCTCCACCACTTGAGCTATACCTCCAGTCCTTTTTATTTATTTTTGGAACAGAGCCTCACACTTTTACCCTGGGCCGACCTGGACCTCCATTCTCCTATTTACCCTGGAGGCGTGGCTCAAGTGCTAGAGCACCAGCCAAGAGCAAGAAAGCTGAGCAAGAGCAGGAGGCCCTGAGTTCAAGCCCCAGTACTGACAAAAACCAATAACTAAACACAAGCCATCCCTCCCCAGTGTCTGTGGTGGCTGCTCTGATTGCTTTTTTTTTGGTCGGTCCTGGGGCTTGAATTCAAGGCCTGGGCGCTGTCCCGGAGCTCTTTTTGCTCAAGGCTAGCACTCTACCACTTTGAGCCACAGCGCCACTTCTGGTTTTCTGGTGGTTAATTTCCTGCCCAGGGCTGCTTTGAACTGGATCTTCAGATCTCAGACTCCTGAGTAGCGAGAATGACAGGCTGGACCAGCCTGCTCTGATTTAGGAGCCAGGGCTTTGTTTCCTCTCCCTCCTGAACTCCCGGGCTCCTGGGACTCCCTGGTGCCTGGTCTCTGATTGCATGT
Organism: Dipodomys spectabilis; assembly: GCF_019054845.1. Taxonomy (NCBI): domain Eukaryota; kingdom Metazoa; phylum Chordata; class Mammalia; order Rodentia; family Heteromyidae; genus Dipodomys; species Dipodomys spectabilis. Next base: position 11,635,513 of record NW_024870775.1, on the reverse strand, counting down.
CTCCTCCAATGGGGGGGGGGGGGGGAAGGCTTACACAGCAGTTCCTTCCTTTCCAGAAACACTCTAAAATATATTATAAAATATTCAAGACATCTCAAATATTTAAGAAATCCCTAATAAATATTTCATTAATTATAAAATATGTAATACAACCAAAGGTTTGTGGGGTTGATATTATATACACTTACCTCCCCTCCCCCCCATTAAAGTAAATTTCCACATGCTGGACACTTCCTGGGGACTGTCAAAATTGCTGTTTCCCTCCCCGATTTTCTTGTTGTTGTTGTTTTGTTTTTTGTTTTTTGTCTTTTGTTGTTTGTGGGGCTTGAACTCAGGGCCTGGGCGCTGTCCCTCAGCTCTTCAGCTCAAGGCTAGTGCTCTACCACTTGAGCCACAGAGCCACTACCACTTTCCTGGTGGTTTAGTGGAGATCAGAGTCTCAGAGACTTTCCTGCCCGGGCTGTCTTTGAACCATGATCCTCAGATCTCAGCCTCCTGAGTAGCTAGGATTACAGGTGTGAGCCACCAGTGCCCAGACTGCTTTTCTTTAAATAATAGTTGTGGTAAAGTCTACATAGCATGAAATTTACCTCTGTGTGTGTGTGTGTGTGTGTGTGTGTGTGTGTGTGTGTGTTACTGGAGTTTCAACTCAGGGCCTTGTGATGGCTAGGCAGACACTCTACCAGTCACATAGGCCCGGCCCTTTTCACTTCAGTGATTTTGCTTTTGGGTATTTGAATAGGGTCCCAAGCTTTTGCCCAGCCATCCTGGAGCTTGATCCAGGTTCTGCTGGGATTCCAGGGGTGAGCCCCTACACCTGACCCGTTGTTACCTTTGGATCTTTGCTCCGGATCTCCTGAGTAGCTGGGATTCCAGGGGTGAGCCATGTTGCCTGATGCGTTCCCCACTTTGGGTTTTCTTTTTACATGTACGAATCCTGGCACAGCTCCCGACTTGCATGCTCTAAAGCCGTCGCAGGACGGCACACAGGTGGTCTGCACAGGGGTTTTGGGGGCCTGTAGGTTCCGGTCCCTGCTGTGCGCTCTTCCCTAGTGCGCATGCCCTGTGATACTTTTCACCCGTTGTCCTGGGCCGTCGTAATGGCACGGCCGGGTCGGTCCTTGGCCCGGCTCCCCGGTCCTGCGCGGCTGCATCCAGCCCGAGATTCCAGCTCACGGCCGCGTGCATTGCCCCGCGGGGATGGCCGGCCCTTCAGAGGCCACGCCCACCACCCGAAGCCACGCCCACCCGCCAGCAACCTCACCCAGGCCACGCCCACTCAACGCCAGACCCGGTCCTCTGACCACGCCCACCGCTCACAAAGCCACGCCCGTCCATTCGCGACCACGCCCAGCCCCTTCCGCTTCCCCTCACTTGGGCACAGGCCCGGTGACAGACAGGAGGGTCTCATCGGGCTGTGAGTGCTGGCATCGCCGCTTGGCAGCTGCGGCACTGCTGGGCCACCCGTTTAAGTTGAGGCCCAGTTGAGCTCTGGAGTCACACAGATTATCCGCGGTGCACCCGGGACCAGACCCGAGGCCCTGAATCAATCGGTCATCACCTCCTGGTGTGGATGGGCCACGCTGCGCGGGCTCTCCCTGCACTCCGTGGCTCTCTACTCCGAGCGTCACCTCCTCACCGTCCCACCCCTTCGCTTCTTGAAGGGGGACAGACGTGGGGTGCCCTCCTCCCTTTACGTCCTCCCCAGCATTGGTTGCAGTGTCTGTGCGTCCGCGTGTGGATGACCAGAGCTAAGGCACGGGTGGAGGGTGCGCCCTGGGGCCCCGCCCACGGAGGGCGGGAGCTGCTCTCTCTGAAGGTCTCCACCCCCACTTAGACCGACAACAGTCTGAGACACCAAGCAAATGTAATTCTGCAGAATGTTGGGGAGATAATCTGCCCTGGTGGTGTGCGATTTGTGGAAAGAATTCAAAGACGGCTCTGCGTGTGAGAAATCAATTAATATAATACATCGTATCACAGGGCACTCGCTTTTCCTGCTAGTAATTGACAAGAGGCATTTGACAAAATTTCATGCCAATTTCTGATTTGAAAGCATCTGCAAAGAATAGACCCCAGGTGACGGTTTCTTATCAGAGTAAAGAATCTGTCTCCATTCCACAGCAGTAATACAAATGGTGACTTTTCTTGCCGTGCCAGGATTTGAACTCAGGGCTTTGCACTTGCTAGGCAGGCATTCTACCATCTGAGCCATGCCTCCAGATCCTTTTTTATTTTTGCCCTTGGCTATTTTCAATGCTGGACCTTCACCCTACTTGTGCTTCCCTTTGTCAGGGAATGACAGGCAAACATCGCTGTGTGCAGCCATCGTGCCTCTCCCAAAGCTGGGATTACAGATGCACTTCACTGCCTTCAGCATTTAGTTAATATGGGGTTTCTTAAACTTCTCTGCCCTGGTTGGCCTTGAACCATCATCCCTTAATCCCTGCCTCCCAAGTAGCTATGATGACAGGTTAAACCAGTGTTCTTAGCAAGGGTGACATTTTTTTAATCAGAAAAAGAGTTATTGAAAAGAAAACAGCAGCCCCCTTTTCTCATTGTGCAGAAATTCTGGACATTGCAATAAGACATGAAACAGGATTCAAAGACAAAGAAAAGAATTGCAATGATTTGCAGTCAGTGTGATTTGAGACCCAAGAGAACCAACAGGGAAAAAAGAAAAATAATTTCATAGGAGAGTTTAATAATGATGGTGCCGGGCCGGATATAAAGCAAACATCATACAAATCAATAATTTTCATCTGTGCTCAGAACAAGCAGTCGGGACATAAAATGGAGTAATGGCTCCCCCCGCGCAGAGCAGGAACAATAAAACAACAAAAGAAGAAACCCCAAGGAAATTCCTGAGCGAAGACGTACAAGAAACAAGTGAGGATTATTGTGAAGAACTGGATAATGTTTGCTGGAGAGACAGAAAACAGGAGTGGACCCAGGACCGAGCCTAGAACCCTCCAGAAGTTGCTCCAGAGTTTATTCAGGGCTGCAGAGCTGCCCAGGGCTCCAGGATGGACGGCTTTGAAGAGTGGACATCAGAGCATGGGAAAGTTGGTCACAAAGAATACTCAAACAATAGGAGCAAGCTGGGCAACCTGGCTCACACCTGCCATCCAAGCTACCCAGGAGGCTGAGCTGAAGATCCAGGTTTAAAGACAACCAAAGCAGGAAAGTCTATGAGACTCTTATCACCAATGAGCCAGCAAAGACCTGGAAGTGGAGCTGTGGCTCAAGTGGTAGAGTGCTAGCCTTGGGCAAAAAAAAACTTAGAGACAGTGCCCAGGCTCTGAGTTCAAGCCCCAGGACTGGCACAGAAAGGAAGGAAGGAAAGAAAGAAGGAGGAGGAAAAGAAGGAAGCAAAGAAGGAAGGAAAAGCAAAGGCTCAGGAATAAAGGGGAGTGTGGCTGATCCAGTGTGTCTAAGAGCTGGCCTGGCTGAAGAAGAGGGAGAGGGTCCCTCTCCCCACCCCCCCACCCCTGCAGAACTAGTGCCCCCGGCCATCCTCTGGGGTAGCTGTGGGTTTCGTGTCTTCATTGATTGTACTCTCTGCTGTGCTTGGTGGGGTGCTGGTCCCCCGCAGCTTCTAGAAGAAGAGTGGCCAGGTCTGTAGTGGACGGGGTGCCAGCGGGGAGCTCGGGGGCTACAGAGAGGAGACCCAGGCCCAGCCTGGGGTCTGAGCACAGGAACGGGTAAGCGGTGATTCAGAGAGAAGCAATGCCATGTTCTGGAATATGCCAGAATCCCGGGTTGAGCAGGAGATGACCTGGGGATGCCGGGGCGGTGGGGGGGACTCTGTGGGGGGAGGGGAGGTCGGGGTGTCACCAATCTAGCAGAGCAAATGGATTGTTCGATACGGAGTGTCAGGACGATTTGTCGCCTGCGTGGGGGGGAGGAAATCAATTTTAATCCTTCTCTAAGCCGGAGAAAAACCTTCTGGGCGTCCGGCAGCACAGAACGTTAAATGCTAGAATTCCAACCCGAAAGGCGTGAGGAGAGCGAGCCGGGGTGGGCACCCAGATGGCCCCTGCCTTGTCCCCAGGCTGCACTGAGGCCAAAGCCATGGGGCTGTGGGGGACGTGGGAATCTTGGGATCCCTTCCCTGAAGAGCCACCGATGCCATAGCACCACCACTGTGAGAGCACGCTGTAAGGAAGAGAAAGTTATTGTCAGCGTTAACGCCAGCCCCACGAGAGGGTTCTTCTCCTTTTTATTTTCTTTTAATTAATAAATATTTAATTATTTGGGGTGGGGGCCTCTTAAGGCTTGAGCTCGGCCTGTGTGCTGTCCATGAGCTTTTTCCTCAAGGCCTACCATTTGAGCCATACCTCCAGTCTGGCTGTATTTTTTATTGGTTAATTGGAAATAGGATCTCATGGACTTTTCTCCCCAGTCTGCCTTTGAACTGCTAGCCTCTAGATCTCAGCCTCCCGAGTAGCTAGGGTGACAGGCACAAGCCACCATGCCTGGCTCTTTTGTTTGAAATAGAATCTATACAGCTCAGGCTGTCCTGGGAATGGTGTTCCTCCTGCCTCTCTCTCCTGAATGCTAAGGTTATGAGCCAGGGCCAGGACTTAGCTCCAATGAGGTTCCTTGGTAGACAAAGGCCAGCCTCTTGGCACAGCTGCTTAGGACATGGGTCTCTGCGTGGGGACACTGTGTGGGCTCTATGAGAGGCTGGTGGCTGAGCCTCCTTGGGGACTGGGTCTGATCACTTGGGAGGCAGCTATTTGGAGGATCAGGGTCCAAGGCCAGCAAAAAAAGATCACATCTCAATGAACAAATCTGGTGCAGTAATGCCCAGCTGCAATCCCAGCTCAATAGGAGGCAGAGCTGTAAGAAGATCAAGGTAGGAAGCCAACCCCAGGCAAAAACTTGGGACCTTAACCTAAAGCAAAAAATAGCTGAGGATGTGACTCAAGTGGTAGAGTACCAAGCCTAGCAAGTGCAAGGCCCCCCGAGATTAAGCCAAAAATAAAAAAAGGGGGAAAGAGAAGCAGAAAGAAAAAGGATCTGCAAGCACAGGATCTTCAGAAAGGGCTTCCCGGAACCGGGGAGCTCCCGGAGGTGAAGGTGGGGCTTGGAGGAGAACAGCAGATCTCAGCATTCAGTCTCAAACCAGCCCCCCACACCTCCAAAGAACTAGAAAGACTCAGATCAGACTAAAGATAGAACTTCCCGGATGCCAGCCTTACGGATAGTACAAGCGCTAGACTCAAGCTGGCTCCAGTGACGTTGTCTGATGGCAGTGGGGGTGGGGTGGGGGTGTTCCTCTGGAGGGGGGTCATGTGTGACCCCGCATCTTTAGGACTAGTCCCCCCTCACCCCCCGCCGGGGCCTGGGCAGGAAGCCGTGGCAGAGTGATTTCTCCCTCCACCGGTGCTGTACATCATGTTTTTTAATTTAAAAAAGATGCCCAGCGGAAGGATAACAGACCATTAAATGTTTGGGTCCCTAATTAACTTCAGAGCAGCCTGGAGCCAAAGGACCATGGGCAGGCAGAGGCTTAGAGCCCCAGGGGGCGGGCCTCCTGGGGAGGGGGGAAGTGGGGCCCACACTGCTGGAAATTCAGGGTGAGGCAACAGAGATCCTTTTTTTTTTTTTTGAGTTAGGATCTCAACTTTCCAGCCTCCTGCCTCAGCCTCCCAACTGCTGGGATATAAAACAGACTGACTGGTGGTTAGACCTCTCTGGGCTTCTCTGAGCCGGTGTCTTCTCCTCCTCTATCCTCTGTCAGGGAGTAGTTGACTCCGGCCTCTCGCCAGACGGGGGCCGGTGGTATCCAGTAGGCACTCAATAAATGCCTGCTGTGGAGGAAGCGCCCAGATCCCTCTGTTTCACACTCAAGGGACAGAGACCACAGGACCCCCAAGGTCATACCCAAGGTCATCTGGCACCCAACTCTGAGTACAGGCTGACTCACTGTGTCATCTTGGATAGGGCCTCAGTTTCCCCATCTGTAAAATGAGCTCCTTGTAGCCCAGCCAGCTGGAGGACAGGGTCAGGGCCAGCTAAGGCCCCTGGCCTGCCACTGGTGACCTATGGCCAAGTCCAAGGTGCCAGGCCTGCTGACTCAGCAGCCCTGGACTCCTGGGCAGCCCCAGCGGGGGCGGGGCACTGCTGTCCTCCATGGGCCCCTGGCAGATGGCCAGGAGGGTCCCTGGATCCCCTGTATGGCCGATGTGTGTGGCTGCCCATGCCTTCCCTCCCACCCACTGTTGGTGGAGCAGGAACACATGTCCACAGAAAATCCCCCAACACCAGGCCGAGTTCAGGGACTGGAAGCAACGAGGCTGCCATCCCTGGCACCAGCCTGGCACAGACAGGCCCAGCACCCTTCTGCCTTGGATGGATGAGGAAGCCGAGCTCAGAGAAGGTGAGGAACTTGCCCAAGATCACACAGCCAGAACCCAGCCAAGTCCATTGCACCTCCACATCCTGGCCCTGGGGTCCGTTGACATGGCAGGGGACAGGCAGGACCCTGCCTGAGCTTGGGTGGTGGGGGTCTGACGGGAGCCCCCAAGCCTCCCGGACCTGCCTTCACAGCCGTGTGGCTTCCACACCAGAGATGGGCAGACGCTAGCAATAAACATGATCTAGCAGCCAAACATCAGGGCGGTGATAAAGGTATTGATCTAGAACTTTCCACCCATCCCCCTGCCCTCCCTCCACCTCCCCCACCCGTAGAAAGGGAGTCCAAGCCATCAGCACAATCCTGCAGCCCTGGCCCAGGCCCCAGCTCCGGCCTCCCTCTCCTCTCCCAAGCCACCAGGGAGAGAAACAATATTTTTTCCCAGATGCCCTGCGTCCCAGCCCCACTGCCGTGATTATGCAAACCAGTCATCAGAAGTTTAAAAGCCTGGAACCGCCATATTTCTTTATTTTGTTAGCGGCGCCAGGCACCAGGCTGCAGAGTGGATGTAACCAAGGGAGCTTGGCGCCAGCCTCATGTGAATGGTCCCCATCGTTGCCTGGGTGAGAGGAGGGTGTGTGTGTGTGTGTGTGTGTGTGTGTGTGTGTGTGTGTGTGTGTGTGTGTGTGTGTGTGTGTGTGTGTGTCTGTATGGTCTGGAGACCTAGGAGTGTGTGCAAGTATGTGTCACCCACTGGGTGTGTTCACATATGAGTCTGTGTTTGCAGATGTATATGTGTAAGATATATCATGAAAGCTGGGTGCGGTGGCACAAGCCTGTAATCCCAGCACTTAGGAGGCCAAGGTGGGAGGATTGAGTTTTGAGGCAGTCTGGACTCCAAAGCTTTGTCTTTTGGAAAGAAAGGGGGGAGGAGGAAAGGAGGGAGGGAGAAAGGAGGGCTGTGCACTGGTGAGTTTTAAAGCCAGCTTGGGCAGCGAAGCCTGAGAAATTCCATCTCCCAGTAGCCAGCAAAAAGTCAGACAAAAGGTGTGCTTCAAGTGGTAGAGAACCAGCTGGGAGTGAAAAAGTTGAATGAGAGCTCAAGGCCCTGAGTTCAAACCCCGGGTCTGGGAAGAAAAGAAGGGAAGGAAGGAGGGGAGGAGAAATCATAAGGGCTCAGCCAGGCAGACACAGGGTGTTTGAACCTCTCATCTGGAGTTCAGTAGTCTCCAGGAAGGAAAAAGGAGGGGAAACTGAGGCCAGGGATGCCCCCCCCAACTTGGATCCCTGGCCTCTGCTCCTGTGAAGGAGAGAAGGACTCAAGTCCTGGCTCCCCTCCTGGCACTCGGGGCCTCCCACCCCGGCCCGGGCAGGCCCTGCAGGCTGGGGTCCTATGTGGCATTGCTGGCTTCACCCTGAACCCAGAGTGGGCAGTCTCTCCTTGCCTGACCTGTCCCTGTACCCCGCTTCTCACTGCCTAGCAAACTCCTCCTTGGCTGCTAGAACCCTTCAGCTGAAATCCTGCCTGCCAGCCCACGGCCCTGGGGGGCCCCTAGCTTTGCTCAGCCTCCTCTTTGCGGCCGTCAGAGCTCTGTCCAGCAGTCTGTCTGCGGTGCATGTGGGACGTCCAGTCAGCAACGCGGGCACTGCCCCCCCCCGCCCCGTCCAGGCCCGGGGAGTCCTGGCTGGTACGGCTGTCATCAGCCCGCCCTGGCTGCTGAGCGACAGTCCCCTCCGTCCCCCGCCAGCGCCCACGGAAGGTCGACTTCACCTCATCCATTCCCCCCAGGCTTTCAGCGTGGCCCTGGGTGCACAGAGTGTTCTCGAATGCCCATCCACCCCAGGACGGGCTGCCTGTGCTGACCCATGGAGGCCAGTGACCCCCCCCCATCCTTACACTCCCTCTGTGAGGCGTGAGTATGAGAGTTGTGCACAGAGATGGGGGGTGTCAGCCACATGGAGCAAGGCCACGGGGGGGGGGGGGATGTAGTTGGGAGGGGCAAGGCCATGCTGGTGCAGTGAGGACCTGGGCTGGGCCAGGCAGTGCTGGGGGGGGGGCAGTGGGAGGCGTGGGCTCCGCGCGGCTTGTGTGATGGAGCTAATCTTCTGGGACGGGAGCCAGGGCTGGAGGTTACAGGAAGCCCCCAGAGAGCCAAAGGAAGGCAGGAGATGGTGGAGAGTGCTCGTTCTTAGTTTGAGAAAATTTACCATTGACCCAAAAGGATTGGTGGATGGCCAAGTTTTGGCTGGTAGTTTCGTGGAAGGTTCTAGAAGTATGTGGTTCACCAAAATGGCCACTAGCTTTATGTGTGGCACTCAGTAGCCACATGGGGCAGGGGCAGGGGGCACTGAGCTAGATGGCACGCCAGGATGTCTGGTCCAGCCGTTGCATATCAAGACTGGACAGGGGTGTGGATGGGGGTTGTGGGGACTCAGCAGAGAAGAAAAGGTGGTGAGGACCTGGGGTGGCCTCCGTGTCTCTCAAGGCGAGAGGCCCAGGGGCTGGGGCATCTCCCTGGGGTGCGGCAGACCCCTGCCCCAAGTCTGGAGAGGCTGGAGGAGAGTAGGGGCTGCCAGCACTGAGGTTTGATGAGTGAAAAACCGACCACAGAACAGGGCTGGTGTGACTGGGGAGGGGGAGGGGAGGCAGGGGCTGGGTGAAGGATGGGGCCTGGGCTGTCCTAGACCTGCCCAGTGATTCCCCTGGTAGTTCCCCCTCCACCCCTCCACCCCCCCCCTCCCCTTGGCTGGGACCCTTGAAAGACACTTGTCCTTAGCCTGGCTCAGCACCTGGTACCTGGCAGTGAGGCAGGGCTGGGTGGCATGCTCTAGGCAGGTGCAGGGCACTAGTCAAGGCTGGAATGTGGAACCCCCGGTCCCCAGAGCCAGCAGCGCCCGGCTGGATGTAGAGGGGGCCTGAGATTGTTTTTGGCTTCATGAACCAGAGCACAAATCCCTAGACCTCTGCTGGTGGGGGATGGGACAGTGAACAGGGCTGGGCTGCGCCTGCTGGATCTGGAGCCCGACAGTGCCATTCACACACAGGGTCCCACGTGTGTGCAAACGTGTGTGTAAGTGGGTAGGTACATGGTCAGCCAGCACGTGTGTGTAAATGCATGTTCCCCGTGTGCAGCTCCAGCCCTGGGAGCCGGGCAGGTGGCAGGCAGCGGTGGCAGGCACCTGGGTAGAGCTTTTTAATCCTCCTTAACTTGGAGTTATTTTGAGCTAGAGATTAACGCTGATTTCCATCACGCCAAGTGGCCACACCTCCCAGGAGTGGGGCTGGGCTCGGCACCCCCTTCCGGAGGCTGGAATCCCAGTGCCTCTCCACGGTGTGAGCAATGATAGGGGCAGTGGAGAGCGAGGCAGCCCGCCAGACCTTACCAGGCCCCTCTCAAATGTGGCTTTCATTATGTGATCCAGAACACCCCATTCTTACGCTGGCCCGAGTTTGGGATGCAGGCCCAAGTTTGCCCCATCCACAGGGCCCTGTAGCTGGCAGGCGCGGGGCTTCAGCCTCTCTCTCCCTGGCTCCGATCTCTCCCCTCTCTTTAAATCAGAAGCAGCCTTCCCCGGGAGCCAGATCAGAATTGTTCTTTATGAAGTTTCCAAAGGAGGGAAAATCCATTCCCCATCATTATATTTTTTCTCCTAATTTGAGCCGTCTCAGTGCGGACTAGTTACAGACGTCAATATGGTGAAATACACCCGGCTGGCTGCCAGCCAGGCCGGGGAGCAGTCAGTGGCGGAGGCCGCAGTAAATCCAGATATTAACAAGCAAGCCCACCCGCCCCTCATCCTGCTGGCTACCTATGCCAGGACTGGAGAGGAGCCGAGCCCAGGCACGGAGCACTGCCAGGCTCTGGGCAGCCCCTGTAGCTGGTCCTCCCCAGGAGGGCAGCCTGGGGCCATGCAGGGGCGCAGATGAGGCTCCATGGCCCCTTCCCTCGTTGGCTGAGTGGCTTTAGGTCTCTCGGTTTCCTAGTTGGTTCAGGGCTGTGTTTCGCAGCCGTGACTCCATGCTGTGGCAGGACTCGGCCATGCAGGGGTATCATGTCCACCCTGCGAGCTAGGACGTGGACACGGGTACCTGGGGCTCCTTGGGTCATCTCAGCCCACCCCCACCCCCGTGCCGTGCTCCGAGGTCTCTGTTCCAGTCTCCGCTATTTTACAGCCACTTTTCCCCGGGCGAAGGATGTAGCCTCCGTGGGTGCGGCCACGGTGAGTGTGACCTGTGGTTGTGGTCTCTGTGGGCGTGGCCTGGCTGGGTATGGTGGTGGTGGGTGTGGTCTTGACGGCGTGGCTCTAATGGACGAGGGCTCACTGGGTATGGGTTCAGTGGGTGTGGCTCCCGATGGGCGCGGCTTCGTGGCCTTGGTGGGCGTGGCTATGGTGGGTGTGGTTTCTGTGGATGAGCTCTCACTGGGTCTGGCTCCGGTGGGCGTGGCCTGGCTGGGTATGGTGGTGGTGGGTGTGGTCTTGACGGCACGGCTCCAATGGACGAGGGCTCACTGGGTATGGGTTCAGTGGGTGTGGTCCCCCATGGGCGCGGCTTCGTGGCCTTGGTGGGCGTGGCTATGGTGGGTGTGGTTTCTGTGGATGAGCTCTCACTGGGTCTGGCTCCGGTGGGCGTGGTTTCTGTGGGCGTGGCCTGGCTGGGTATGGTGGTGGTGGGTGTGGTCTTGACGGCGTGGCTCCAATGGACCAGGGCTCACTGGGTATGGGTTCAGTGGGTGTGGCTCCCGATGGGCGCGGCTTCGTGGCCTTGGTGGGCGTGGCTATGGTGGGTGTGGTTTCTGTGGATGAGCTCACTGGGTCTGGCTCCGGTGGGCGTGGTTTCGGTGGGCGTGGCTTCACGACCTGCTTTTTTTCTCTTTTGTCTTGCAGCAGGGACCCTCCAGAGCCGCCCCATCGCGGAGCAGAGCCACCAGGGCCCCCAGGCCCATGGGGCGGGAAGCCGAGGTCCCCACAGCACCGGGGCAGAAGATGACGGGCTGCGCCGCGCCGTGAGGGAGCCGCCCTCCCTCCTCGCGCCTGCGGCCATGCGGCTTGGGACAGGACACCCCTGAGAGTTGGGGCAGCTCCCCGTCCCGCCTCTCCGGCCCCTCCCGATCCCTCATCCTCCCCCTCCCCCTTGAGCAGGGCGGTCCCGATGGCCGGGTGCGGGTGGAGCGTGCTGTGGGCGTGCGTGGCGGCCGCCACGCTGCTGCACGCGGGGGGCCTGGCGCGGGGCGACTGCTGGCTGATTGAGGGCGACAAGGGCTTCGTGTGGCTGGCCATCTGCAGTCAGAACCAGCCTCCGTACGAGGCCATCCCGCAGCAGATCAACCACACCATCGTGGACCTGCGGCTGAACGAGAACCGGATTCGCAGCGTGCAGTTCGCGTCGCTGAGCCGCTTCGGGAACCTGACTTACCTCAACCTCACCAAGAACGAGATCGGCTACGTGGAGGACGGCGCCTTCTCGGGCCAGTTCAACCTGCAGGTGCTGCAGCTGGGCTACAACCGGCTGCGCAACCTCACGGAGGGTATGCTGCGCGGCCTCAGCAAGCTGGAGTACCTGTACCTGCAGGCCAACCTCATCGAGGTGGTCATGGCCAGTGCCTTCTGGGAATGCCCCAACCTCGTCAACATCGACCTCTCCATGAACCGCATCCAGCAGCTGGGCAGCGGCACCTTCGCCGGCCTGGCCAAGCTGTCGGTGTGCGAGCTGTACAGCAACCCCTTCTACTGCTCCTGCGAGCTGCTGGGCTTCCTGCGCTGGCTGGCCGCCTTCACCAACGCCACCCACACACACGATCGGGTGCAGTGTGAGTCGCCGCCCGTCTATGCCGGCTACTTCCTGCTGGGCCAGGGCCGGCACGGCCACCGCAGCATCCTCAGCAAGCTGCAGTCTGTCTGTACTGATGACTCCTACGTGGCCGAGGTGGCCGTACCCCGCCTGAGCCTCGGGGGGCGCCCCCAGCCTGGACACTCTCCACCTCCACCGCCGCCACCGCCACCAGAGCCCAGCGAGGAGCCCTGCCCGGAGGAGGAGTGCTTCTCCGGGGACGGCACCACGCCGCTGGTGGCCCTGCCCACCCTGGCCACCCAGGCGGAGGCCCGGCCCCTCATCAAAGTGAAGCAGTTGACCCAGAACTCGGCCACCATCACCGTGCAGCTGCCCAGCCCGTTCAACCGCATGTACACCCTGGAACATTTTAACAACAGCAAGTCGTCCACCGTGTCCAAGCTGACGCAGGCGCAGGAGGAGATCCGCCTCACCAACCTGTACACACTCACCAACTACACCTACTGCGTGGTGTCCACCAGCTCCGGCACTCACCACAACCACACCTGCCTCACCATCTGCCTGCCCAAGCCTCCCAGCCCGCCTGGGCCCGTGCCCAGCCCCTCCACGGCCACGCATTACATCATGACCACACTGGGCTGCCTGTTCGGCATGCTGCTGGTCTTGGGGGTGGTCTACTACTGCCTGAGGAAGAGGAGGCGGCGCGAGGAAAAGCACAAGAAGGCTGCTGCGGCCGCCGCCGCCGGGAGCCTGAAGAAGAGCATCATCGAGCTCAAGTATGGGCCAGAGATGGAGGCACCCGGCCTGGCCCCGCTGGCTCAGGGCCCGCTGCTGGGCCCCGAGGCTGTGACCCGCATCCCCTACCTGCCCACGCCCGGCGGTGAGGTGGAGCAGTACAAGCTGGTGGAGAGCAGCGACACTTCCAAACCCAGCAAGGGCAACTATATGGAGGTACGTACCGGGGAGCCCCCAGAACGTCGGGACTGTGAGCTGGGCCGGCCAGGCCCCGACAGCCAGAGCTCTGTGGCCGAGATCTCCACCATCGCCAAAGAAGTGGACAAGGTGAACCAGATCATCAACAACTGCATCGATGCCCTCAAGTCCGAGGCCAGCGCCTTCCAGGGCGCCAAGGCCGGGCCTGTGGCCTCCGCTGAGCCGCAGCTGGTGCTGCTGGCCGAGCCACTGGCCCCCAAGCACAGCTTCCTGTCCCCCGTGTACAAGGAGGCCTTCGGTCACGGCCTGCAGCGACACCACAGCGTGGAGGCCGCGGGGCCCCCGAGGGCCAGCACCTCGTCCAGCGGCTCCACGCGCAGCCCTCGAGCCTTCCGCCCGGAGTCCACGGCCGCCGCCGGCGCGCACAAGGCTGCGGTCAGCGAGGCCAAGTACATCGAGAAGAGCTCCCCGGTGCCCGACGCCATCCTCACTGTGACCCCCGCTGCCGCCGCGCTGCGGGCCGAGGCCGAGAAGGGCCGCGCATTCGGCAGCGAGCACCGCCACTCGTACCCCGGCCCCCACGCCGCCGAGCCCCCCGCGCCCCCGCCGCCGCCGCCCCCCGCGCCGGCCCACGAGGGGCTGGGCGGCCGCAAGACCTGCATCCTGGAGCCACTCACCCGGCCCCGGCCCCGTGATCTGGCCTACTCCCAGCTGTCACCCCAATACCACAACCTCAGCTACTCCTCCAGCCCCGAGTACAGCTGCCGCGCCCCCCAGAGCATCTGGGGGCGCCTGAGGCTCAGCCGCCGGCGACACAAGGACGATGATGACGAGTTCATGGCCGCTGGCCATGCCCTGCGCAAGAAGGTCCAGTTTGCCAAGGACGAGGACCTCCATGACATCCTGGACTACTGGAAGGGGGTGTCCGCCCAGCACAAGTCCTGAGCCCCAGCTGGCCCTTGAGGGCCCCCGAGGGCCCCCTGTCTCCCCCAAACCCCTGATGCCCACTGGACCAAAAAAAAAACCCCACATGACCTGTCATGACTCCGATTCTCACCACAAACCCCAACACACGCACACCCGGCTGGGCCAGCAGCGGGGACCATGAGGGGACCTTTGGAGGGTGACAGATAGATGTTCACGCTCATCTGTGACCTGGCACCAGCGGTATGCACGTGCACACATGCACACACATACACATGCACACACACGCACACGGGACTCCGGAAAACTGTGTCTTAGGGGTGGGGGTGGGGGTGGGTTTTTTTTTCATTATCTTTACTTTTTTGATTCTTCTCTGCTTTTTCTTTTAACTCTTTCTCTTTATGTTCTTCCTTTTTTAAAAAAAATTATAAAAGTTAAACTGCTAAAAAAAAAAAAAGACAAAACACCTGCTCTGGGGGTGTGGCCTACTAGGACCCCCCCCCCCAGAACTGGTTTTCTGTGGACTCTGGACCACCCGTGTCTGTCCTGAGGCCACCAGGAAGGGGTAGAGTGGATGGGGGAGGGGGGCCGGGGGGACCCTGGGGTCTTGGGTCGGAGGCGCAGGGTGGCTGCCATGGCTGGAGGGCACCACCAGGGGGCGTCAGGGGCCCCAGCCGCGTCCCATTGCACACTGTCGTTAGTTGTTGTACAGAAAAAAAAAAATTTCTATATTTGCAAATGTTTACTGTGAAATGAGAAAGAAAAAAAACTATGTCTACTAAACAAAAAAAATCTGCAAAGGAGAAAAAACACTTAAGTGTTTGTGGTGTATTTTTACTGTGGACTCCTTGGGGGGAGGTTTAAGGGGTCTCTCTGAGCCCATTTTGGGGGTGGCTGGGCCTTGTTGGAGGCCACAGCTGAATGATGGGCTGGGGGAGGGGTCCTCAGCTTTGCCGGCTAGTGTGGGCAGGAAGGGAAGGCAGCGGCGTGGGGGGAGTCAGGGGGAGGCAGGGGGAGGCAGGGCGGAGGGGACTGAGCTCAGGGCAGGCCTGCATGCTGGAGGCGCCAGAGGTGGCCACATCTGCCTCCACATTCCCATACTGAGGTGGCAGAGGACAGCCTAGGACAGTTGGGGCTCCTTGAGAGCCCCAAGGGATTGAGTTTGTGTGTGTGTGAGCCCATGATGGAGGCTGTGTACGTGTGGGGACCTGCAGTGCCAGAGCCCCACCCACAGGAAAAACCCGTCCTGAGCCTAGAGCCAGCCCTCAGTCCTCCAGCTGAGCCCTGTCAAGCTCTCCTCACCCCCTGCCCACCCTCTGTCCCACCATGAACGGTACTAGGTCTTTCAAGTCCCTGGAGCAAGTGAGAAAAAGTCTCTCTCTGAGTCTAGCTCTAGTACTTCCTGCTACTGAGCATGTGCTCACCAGGACTGTGACTTGAGGAGGAGAGCCCTTCCCAGGCCCCCAGTCCACCTGCCAGCCACATGAGGGGCTCTGGGGCTACCCCAGGGAACCAGTCCCAGCCCCAGGCCCCTGGGAGAGAAGGCGGGGGAGGGGGGTGGTCTTAAGGCTCTGCGTGTCTTGGCCTGTTCCTCCTTCCCACTCAGTTCCGGGGCACCCTCCTGCCTGGTGCCAGACACATGGAAATCACATCCCCCACCTGGCCTGGGGACCCTCCCTTCATGGTCCCAAAGCTCTGGTGGTAGAGCCCCCCATCCTCGTGCCCCCACCTCTGGCCCCCAGGGGCAAACTGTTCCTGATCTGGAATCTGACCTTCATCTGGGGCCACTGCTGTAGGCTGCAGGCTCCTCCCCCAGGTCTGGGCCACTGGGCACCTTTGGAGGCTCTGGCCCCCACCGGGGCCAGGGGCGGGGCCGAGCCAGGGCGGGGCCTGGCCAGGGGTGGGGTCAAGCCAGGCTTGGGGCAGGGCAGCTGTGGCTGCGGGAGGGCAGGGCTCTCCTAGGCACCAGAGGAGATGAGTGGCGGGACAAGAGTGGGGTCCTCACTATAGGGGCCCTGACAGCTGCCCAGAGTCCCCCACCCCACGTTGAGCTCGTGTCCCACGCCTGCCAGAGCTGGAGACCCTCAGGGAAGTCATCTGCGGGACGTGGGGAGAGGCGGGCAGCTCAGGGCAGCACAGGGCCTGGGGCTCCAGGCCAGCATGGGAAGAGCCTCGAGGGCTTCCTGGAGAGGGTGGCGTCTGCTTCGGCAGAAGGGGAAACTGAGGAGGGGAGCTGAGCCTGGGGCAGCTGGTTTGTGTGCAGTTTGGGGGTCTGGGGTGAAAAGCAGAAACTCAGAGCCCAGTTCAGCACCCACAGCAAGCCACCCTGCCTCACCAGTCTCGGTAGCCTGGCCTGGCCAGCATGGGGGGGGGCAGCCCCCCAACACTGGTTACTGCAACCTAAACCTCGCACCACAGGCAGCCACAGAACCAACAGATGGCTGCTCCACGCCCCAGGTAGCTGGTGGGGAACCCCTTCCCCCCCTTCTCCCCTAGCAGGCCCAGTGGCCATGGGGGGGGGGTCACCCTTGGTGGTCAGTTGCCCAGTCTCCCTGGTGGCAATCGCAAGGCTGCTCCCAGGAGGGATGAGGGGAGGTCTGGGTCCCAAGGTTGACTGGCAGCCAGGGCAGCTATGAACCAAGGCCCAGCACCCCGGGCCTCCACCTTCCATCCGTGCATGTATTCCATACACAACGACACAGTGCCAGCCGTGAGCAGCCTCTGGAGGCAGCAATGAGTCGCCACCCTTGAGGGGCTATTCCCACAGGCCCAACAAAGAGGACACCCCAACAAGAGCCCATCTCCAGACAAGGGACCCAGCAGCCATTCCATCAGCACTCTGCAGCCCCAGGGACGAGGGAGGAGGAGGTTACCGTGGGCATCAGCCCGGCGGGCCTCAGAGGGGCCTCAGCAGAGGCTCACAGCTGGCAGGAATCAGGAGAGACCTGCAGCCCTTGCTCTGCACCCACCATCTTCCCATTTCCTCCCAGGGGCCCCACGTCTAATCATAGCTGGGCAGGAGTCAGGAAGCCCACTTCTGGAGGTCAGCAGGGACAGAGTGGCTCACACCTGTAATTGTAACCACTCACGAGGCTGAAATCTGGAGGATCAAGGTTCGAGGGAGCTCAAGCAGGAAAGTGCAAGATTCCATCTCCAAAATAACCAGCCAAAAAGCTGAGCTGGAGGCGTGGCTCATGCAGTGGAGCACCCGCGGAACAAGCAAAGCTGAGCAAGTGAGAGACCATGAGCTCAAAACTCAGTACTAGGAAAAAACCAAAAAGAGGCACCAGGGGTATGGCAGAGGAGGAAGTTATGGATTCTGCCAGGGCCCAGGGTGAAAGTTGACAAGACAGATGTAGGCACTGGAGCCAAGGACTGGTGGGAACATGGGCAGACCGCTCCCATTCACAGTCCAAGCAGACAAGGGCAGGGTTGGGCCGGGCCAGACTTCTGCCAGGCTGGGAAGCCCTACTTCACAGCATGAGGAAATCACAACCGTAACCTTTGCTGCTAAAGACGCTGAGATCTGAGGACTGCAGTCCAAAGCCATCGTGGGATACTTTTACCTTTAACCAACCAGCAAAAAGCTGGAAATGAAAGTGTGACTCAAGTGGTAGAGTACCAGCCTTGAGTGAGAAAGCTCAGAGACAGTGCCAAGGCCCTGAGTTCAAGTCCCAGAACTTGCATACACACACACACACACACACACACACACACACACAGAATCATAACTTCTGTCTTGTCCCAGAAATAATAATCCCTTTATTATAACAGTGTTAGACTATAGTTCAGTGAAGCAGCTGGAAATCAAATTCATCACGCAGAGGTAGCCATGGCAACTTGGGGGTGCAGGGGACCCCTGGATTCCTCCTCTCCTCTTGGCAGGACACACAGTGGTGTGTGAAGATGGAGAAAGCATAGACTGGGGGGTGCAAGTGCCCTTGCGCATGGCTGAGGAAGGAGGGAAGAGAGGTCATGCCTGCAGGAGAGGCTGGCCCTGGTCACAGACAACGCCTGGACACTCACTGAGACCAGGAGGGCCAGGGCACTGTGAGACCTGCAGTATGCGCTCTCGCTCTCTCTCTCATAAACACACAACAGAGAGAGGAGAGAGACAAAGGAGAGGGAGAGGGAGGGAGAGGGGGGCGAGGGAGAGAGACTGAAGTTTGAACTCGGAGCCCTTACTAGACAGGGACTCTACTGCATAAATATACCAGGACTGTGATCCTCCTATTCGTACTGCTGTAACCTGGAAAGCAGGAGTGTGTTATCACACCAGCTACTGGTTGAGATGGGGTCTTGAGATCTTTTTGTCCATGTTGGCCTCAGATTGTAATCCTCTGACTTCTACCTCCCAATAGCTGGGATGACAGGTATGAGCCACCACACCAGGCTTAGTTCCCACCAATTTTATGGGCGGCAGTGTGTGTGTTTCTCTGCAGACTTACCCTGTGTGTGTATATATATGGACATCTGTGTGACCACCATAATCATCGAGGCACACAACACAAACCTCCCTCTTGCTGTCCCTTGTCACCCCGCTACCTCATTCCTAAAGGCAACCGCAAAGCTCACTCTTCCCCTGAGAATTCTGCCCTGAGAACGCCACATAAAGATGATCGTAAACCACGTATGGTTTTGAGCTTTCTCCTTGAAGCACCAGCCCCTCCAGCCCCACCCGAGTCACGGTATGTGCCAAGAGGTTATTCTCTGAGAGTGTCCCATTGTACATATGGCAGAGCACAAGTATTCAACCATTCACCTGCTGGAAGGCTTGCTTAGAGCTTGGGACTATTACAAATAAAGCTACCATGAAAATCAATGTACAGGTTGGTGTGAACTTAAAATTCTGATTTCTCAGGTATAAATCATGGTGGCAGGTGTGTGGGTGGGTGGGGGAACCAATTGATAGTCTGTGTCATTAGGGCTTTGGGGGCTGGCTTTATCCATTTCTTGAGACAGGGTAGCACTTTGTAGCCAACCAACGCTGGCTTTGTACTTCTGATCCTAAGTGCTGTGGTTGCAAAAGTGTGTTAGCATGCCTTGACTTCCTTAAACATTTTTATGTGTGCATGAGATTCAGTTTTTAGTGGCATGTGGTGTTTTGAGTTGATCTCACTGTGTAGCATGTAGAGGAAGCTCTGTTACAATATACATTTATGTTCTATCACTTCAAATTGAGCAGAGAAATTTGACTTTAACTCTTTTATTCTCCCCCACCTTGCTTGAGCATGTAAATTATACCTAAATATTTCATCTATATAGGATGGTTATAATTTTTGCTTTGTCCATCAAAAAAAATTTTTTTAACTCATGGTCCAGGTACCAGTGGCTCATGCCTGTAATCCTACCTACTTAAGAGGTTGAGATCTGAGGATCACGGTTCAAAGCCAGCCTGGGTAGGAAAGCCCATGAGACTCTCATCTCCAATTAACCAGCAAAAATCTGGAGGTGGAGCTGTGGCTCAAATGGTAGAGCACTAGCCTTGAGCAAAAAAGCTCAGGGACAGTGCCTAGGCCCTGAGTTCAAGCCCCAGGACTGGCCAAAAACAAAAATCTCACAGGAATGAGAGAGCCTGTCCCACTTGCTGGGGGCCTTGTTTGTTCTTCTGGAGTCCCAGGCACCATTAGGTGGTAGTTTTCTTCATGCTCTGAGAAGGTCCCTTAGCAGCTAGTTAAAGGGAAGTTTGCTGGTGACAAATGCTCTTCAAGAATTTGAAAGATGAGCTCTCTTCATCTCCCAGACTCTCCGTTTCCTCCTTATTTCCCAAAGGGTAATTCTTCTGGACCCAGAATCGAGAGTGTGCACTTTTGTTCTGCACTTGAAAATGCACTGGGCAAATGCAGCCATACTATTCACTAGACATAGGAGCAAATAGAAGTAGGTAAACTGAGGGCATGGGGGTTGGGAGAGATGGAGGAGGTTGAGAAGGGGATATTGCTCAAGATGCATTGTACTCACAGACTGACTTCTGGGATTGACACCCCTTTCTACAACTGCTTAAGGATCATAAGAAAAAAAAAGAAAAATAAAACCCACCTCCTCTTTCTGGTGTACAGAAGAGAAATCTGTGCTCAGTCCAAGGGTTCCTCCCCTATAAGCAAGTTGTTTCTCTCTGGCAGCCTTGAATCTTTGCATCTGGTTTTCCCAAATTTACTTATGAATTATTTTGGCATGGATTGTTCTTAGTGCCTCTTCTAGAATCTGTATTTAGGCCTTTCATTAAATTTAGAACATTGTAAGATGTTCTTCATTTTCATTTCCAGATATTGTTTCTTTTTTCAGCATCCTTTTTCCTGTCTCCTTTCCTTTTCCTTCCTCTCCACACACACACATTATTAGATCATTTATTCATGGCCAATGGACCCTAAGGTTGTGCTGATTTCTTTTCAGTCTGCTTTTGTTCTCTGCTTTTGAGATGGGCTGATCTTTATAACCTGACTTCAGGGTTGAGAATTCTTCCGCTGTCTCTTGTCAGCTTTTGGATCCAGGGAAGTTTTTTATCTTTGGCTCTTGTGTTTTTCAGTTCTCTGGCTTCCTTCTTTTCTTTTTTAGATGAGACTCTTTTCTATTTTTTTTAAATAGTTTAACGAGTTGGTAAATGCTGTTTCAGTGTTCTTTGCGAGTGATCGATGGCAGCTTTGAAATGTCTGTCGGGTGATTCTAACGCGTGAGTCATGCCGGTGCTGGAGTCTCTGCTGTCTTTTCTGGGAGGCTGAGAGATGTTTTAAATGCATGTGTAATTCCTGTCCTTTGAAAGGTCTTTTTTTAGCACACCCAAAGGGGTGGTAGTCATAATCCTTAATGACTGGGATAGGACAGGATTGGCCAATGGAGATGATCACAGCCTGCCCACCTACGCCGACTCTAAACCACCATGCTGCCTGTGCCACGCCCCCCTCCCCCTTCCCCCCCCCCCCCCCCCCCAGCAGCCCTGGGAAGAAAGCTTCCTTAACTCAACTCTCTGAAAACATGGGTTATAACTTTTAGTATGATTTCAGATGAGCCTCTCGTTCTGGTTGCTAAGTTTCTGCTATTTTCTACACTGCTCCACTCCCTGATGTGTTTTGGCCTGGGAAGATGACCTTCACAAGCTCTCTGGACTCTTTTGTGCCTTTGTGCGATTTGAACATTTGGGGACCATGAAAATGGATCTGTCAGATTGTGTGTGTATGTGCGTGTGCGTGTGTTCTGGAGCTTGAATTCAGTGCCTGGATTGGTGTTCTGCTACTTGAGCCACAGCTCCACTTCCAGTTTTTGATTATTAACTAGGATTAAGATTTTCACAGACCATGGGTGCCAGTGGCTCACACCTGTAATCCTAGCTACTCAGGAGGCTGAGATCTGAGGATCACAGTTCAAAGCCAGCCTGGGCAGGAAAGTCTGTGAGACTCTTATCTCCAATGAAACACCAGAAAATCAGAAGTAGAGTTGTGGCTCAAGTGGTAGAGCCCTAGCCTTGAGCTGAAGAGCTCAGGGACAGCGCCCAGGCCCAGAGTTCAAGCCCCATGACCAAAAAACAAAAAAGAATTTCACAGGCCTTCCTGCCCAGGTTGCTTCAAACCACAATCCTTAGATCTAAGCCTCCTGAGTAGCGAGGTGAGACCTTGAGAGAGGGCGGTTCCCCAGCCCCAGCCCAGGTCCCCTGGGCTGCAGAGAGCAGGGGGTGGGTGGGAGACTTATACCCCTGGGCAGCATGCCAAGCCAGGGCTGGATTCATGGTGTCCTCCTTCCCTGCCTCTCTGATCTGCCTCTTTGTGGTGCAGGTGGCTCATGTGATGGTCACGTTCAGCCACTCACCCCCAAGGGCTGTGTCCCAACGTAGTCATCTTGAGAGGTTTTGAACACAGAGCTGGTCCTGGGGCTTCAACTCAGGGCTTGAGCACTGTCCCTGAGCTCAAGGCTAGCGTTCTATCGCTTGAACCACAGCTCCATGTCTGGCTTTTTCTGTGATTAATTGGAGATAGGAGTCTCATGGACTTTCCTGCCTGGGCTGGCTTTGAACTGTGAACCTCAGATCTCAGCTTCCTGAATAGCTGGGATAATAGCCTTGAGCCATTAGTATGCAGCTTAGCCCTTTGGCTTTTATTTGCTTTAAATAATTTGTTTTTTGGAGACAAGATCTCAATTTCATGATTCTCCTATCTCTGCCTCCCAAGTGGCTGGGATTGCTGGCATGTGCCACCATGCACAGTGTGGTTGTCTTATGATATCATCCCCCCTGAGCCTGGAGGGCTTGGGATGGCGTCTAGTTGGCGAGACCAGGTGTTCACTGCCACGGCCTCTCCTTCCATCAAGCAGGTGCGCTGTCCCCCTCACCCCGAAACGCTGGCTGGGATTTTGTATGAAACGACTTTAAATTTATGGACTTAGAGGAAAACCACACCTTTACAATGATAAGTCTCCCGCATTTTGACTCTCTCCTTTCATTTCATCTTCTTTTTCCTTTTTCTTCTTCTTCCTATGTTTTGGCTGTGTGTCATCTGCCCAGGAACCATTTCCTGGACCTCTTTTTTCTGTGAAGGATTGTACTCACCTTCCTCCAAGGATGGACATGTGACCTAACCAGAGCCAATCAGAGAGCTCTGTCTTCCTCACTGTGATTGGCCCGTGAGCAGTGAAGCATTTTAGTCCAGCTTTGGTCTCTATGCTGGGTGTAAGACAATTCTGGAAACCACCTGTTACTCAGCTTTCAGCTACTGTCACAAAAACTGGAGATCAACTTAAAAAGAGGAAAGGCGAGCTGGGCACTGGTTGGTGGCTCACACCTGTAATCCTAGCTACTCAGGAGGCTGAGATCTGAGGATTGTGGTTTGAAGCCAGCTCAGGCAGGGAAGTCCCTGAGATTCTTTTAACCAATTAACCACCTAAAACTGGAAGTGAAGTGGTGGCACAAGTGGTAAAGTGCCAGCAACAAAAGCTCAGGGACAGCACCCAGGTCCTGAGTTCAAGTTGTAGGACTGGCGCGCACATACACACACACTCCACCACCAACAACAAGAAGACAGACAACCCCAACTTTAACTGCATCAGCCTTCCTCATTGTCTTTATTTTCTGTGTCATTAATTTCTGGTTTGTCTTTATTACCTTCCCCCCATTCTCATTCTCTCTCTCCCTCCCCTCTTACCCTCCTTCTCTTCCAGTCCTGGGGCTTGAACTCAGGGCCTGGGCACTGTCCCCGAGCTTCCTTTGCTCAATGTTAGCATTTCTACCACTTGAGCCACAGCACCACTTCCAGCTTTTTCTGTGATTAATTGGAGATAAGTGTGTCATGGACTTTCCTGCCGAGTCTGGCTTTATACCACGATCCTTAGATCTCAGCCTCCTCAGTAGCTAGGATGCAGACAAGAACCACCGGAGCCCAGCCTTCCCCCCATTTTCTTTGGACTTATTTTACTATTCTTTTTCTACCTTCCCCCCCCCCACCCCTTTTAGCACCTTGGTTTGAACTCAGAGCTTCACATTTGCAGAGCTCTACCATATGAGAGTCACACCACTACATTTTTTTTTCAGTTATTTTTCAAATAGAATCTTATGTTTTCTCCTGGGCTGGATTGGACCATGATACATCTATATTTACCTCCCACATAGCTAATAGGTGCCAGCTAACATCATGGCATTTTTCTTTTCAAGTGAAGTACTTAAATCATTAATTTTTCATTTTACTTTTTCTTCTAACGTATCTACTGATGACTATAAAGTACACTGTAGCTGGGCACTGGTGGCTTACATCTGAAATCCTACCTACTCAGGAGGCTGAGATCTGAAGACTGCAGTTCAAAGCCAGCCCTGGAAGGAAAGTCTGTGAAAATCTGGTCTCCAATGAACCACCAGAAAACTGGAAGTGGAGCTGTGGCTCAAGTGGTAGAGTGCTAGCCTTGAGTAAAAGAGCTCAGGGACAGCACCTAGGACCGGAGTTCAGCCCCACGACTGACAAAAAAAATGTATACTGTAATCATATCATATATCCATATGATGATATATATTATATGCCACACACCGTACGTATGGTCAGCTTTGAGGCTGTTTCTCGCTTAGCATGGAAGCAATCCCCCTCAGAACATGAACTCTCCAGTCACTGGCGATGAATTCTGTGGCCTTCCTGTAGCTCGAGCTTCTTCCTCTCTTGCTTGAATCCTGCCTGATTTCTCCCTGCTTCTTCTGTTGCCAACTGAAGGCAGCCACCCTGCCGCCCCCAATCTCCCAGCATGCCAGTGGGCTCATCAACTTTTCCTTAATGGACTTTCTTCAAAACTTTGTTTTCTTTATGAAGTTAAAGTTATGCTATCAGGTACCCATGAGTTCAGAATTATCTGCTTCTTGTCAGGCTGCGACCTTCTGTAGTCCCAGAAATACTATCTTTGCATTTTGATTTAAGCAACTTTGTTCCTTTGCTTTCCCTCTCATCCCTGAACTAAAGCTTTAGGTGTGTCTCCTTTAAAAAGTGCGGACTGAGCCGGGTGCTGGTGGCTCACTCCTGTAATCTTAGCTATTCAGGAGGCTGAGATCTGAGGATTGTGGTTCAAAGACAGCCCAGGCAGGAAAGTCTGTGAAACTCTTATCTGTGATTAACCACCAGAAAACCACAAGTGGCACTGTGGTTCAAATGGCAGAGTGCTTGAGCTGAAGAGCTGAGGGACAGCACCCAGGCCCAGACTCCTCATACACACACACACACACACACACACACACACACACACACACTTGACACAAATCCTTAGGAATAGGAAGTCATAAATTCTGTGTGTGTGTGTGTGTGTGTGTGTGTGTAGCAGTACAGGGAACTGAACTCAGGGCCTTGCACTTGCCAGACAGGTGCTTTACTACTTGAGGCACATCCTCAACCCTTTTGGGTCTAGTTTTCAGTCTTGCATTTATGATGAAGCCCTGCATTTATGATGAAGCTAAGCTGGTCTGCGAGCCTCCAATTTATGCTTACCCCTCTAGCTGGGATGACATGTGTGTGCCACTATACCCAAGCTTATATTGAGATGAGGGTCACAATAAATTTTTGCCCAGCCTGACCTCAAACTGTAGTCCTCCCAACATCTGCTTACTGAGTAGGTGCCCAGCCTGGATGAGAAGAACGTACCTACAATGTTTAATAATGGGACATGTTGTGTGTTCTCTTTAAGAAACAACATTGCAAATATTTGGCAGTCCCGCAAGGTTTCATCCTCTCACTTGGCCGCCCCAGGGTGACCCTACGCTCCTGTGTGTGGAGTTTATTAATTAAGATCGTTTGCTATGAAGGCTGGACACAGTAAGCAAAGAGGGGGAATGGAAGCCTATGGGCAGGCCCGTTGGGATTTGGACACCTGATTTATGACCGCGCAGGACCACTTGGGGAAGAGGAGACTGTTTAATAAATGCTACTGAGACCATTCGTTATTCATGTGGAAAAAAAATGAAATTGAATTTCTGCCTCACGTCATAAATAAAAGTCACTTGTGGAAGACAATGTTGGGGGTGATCTTTGCCATCTCGCTGCGTCTGGCTTGCTTAAACAAGACACAAGGAGTGCCAGCTGTAAAACACAAGACTGATAGATTTCACTGTGTGAACACAGAAAGCTCTGCTTACCAGAAACCAACATAAATGAGGTGAATAAGAGGGCTGGGCATGGTGCCACACAAGTGTAGTCCCAGCTACTTGGGAGGCAGAGGTGGGAGGATCGTGGTCCAAGTTTGGTAAGGGTCAAAGCATGAGGATCTATCTGAAATACAAAAGTAAACGCAAAAGGACTGGGGGTGTGGCTCAGGTGGTAGAATGCCCCCTTTGGGCATTTGAGAGGGCATGAGGCCCTGAGTTTGAGTCCCAGTAACTCACACACAAAAAGAGCGGGTGGAAAAGCACATCACATAGTAGGAGGAGATATTTTTCTACACATAAAGCAGCAGAGGATTTGTAAGCCCACCTGATTCACTGATTCACTACAGGTAGGTTGGACCAGGCACAGCCAAATGAATGAATGGATGAAATCAAAAGCAAACATCTTTTAAATCCCTACTGCACGTTGGACCAATTCTGAGTCAGACCAGGTGACCACCCACTGTGTTTAAATCATCGTGGGACCAGCTGACTGCTTGCCTGCCCTGAATTTTGTAAAGACACAGTCTGCCTCTCAAAAAGCAAATGAGAGCTGGGTGCTGCTGGTGGCTCACACCTGTAATCCTAGCTACTCAGGAGGCTGAGATCTGAGGCTACAGCTCAAAGCTAGCCTGGGCAGGAAAGCCTGTGAGACTCTAGTTGCCAATTAACCAGCAAAAAGCTGGAAGTGGAGCTGTAGATCAAGTGGTAGAGTACCAGTGAGTGAAAAAGCTAAGGGCCAGTGCCCAAGCCTTGAGTTCAAGCCTCAGGACCAGCACAGTGTTCATCAAATCCACCCCCCCCCCCCACCCACTGTCTGAATTTACTGCCTGGAGCTCAGGCCTTTTCCATCTCCCTAGCCTCCCCCACCCTGACAGTACTGGGGTTCTGGCACTGCAGGAGGGGGGAATGGTCTGAGCCTGGCCTGGCCGTGTCCTTGGTTTTCTGGTGGATAATTGGAGACAAGAATTTCATGGACTTTCCTGCCCAGGCTGGCTTTGAACTGTGCTCCTCAGATCTCAGCCTCCTGAGTAGTTGGGATGACAGGCATGAGCCATGGGTGCCCAGCTGGCCTCACTTTTGGTGTTTGTTTTCTTTTTGTGAAGGGATCTCACTATGTAGTTCAGAGCTGGAAGTTCTCCTGTCTCAGCCTCCCATGGGCTGGGATCATAGGAGTCAACCACCATACCTGGCTCTGAAGTGAGTCTTTGGAAGTCCCTAGCTGGTGGAATTGAGATGCCAGACTTGTTTGGGGACACTGGTGTCTCCTTCCAAGTGCAATAGGAAGCATAGCAATATGAAGTGGAGGCGGCGACCCCCTTTTCCTTGTGACGCTGTTTCTTGGGAGCCAGTGTGTGTGCAGTGGAGGCAGCCCCGTCCAACCCCCTCCCTCCCCCCCCCCCCAGCTCCTGGACAAAGCCGGAGCTCTGACCTGTGCAGGGGTCTCGCACAAGCAGAAGGACATCTCCCCGTATTGGTGTTTTGTTTCACCAGCCATCTGCGAATCTTACCAATCTATTTTGCACCCTTGTAACTCTGTAAGAACACCGACACAATTAATGAGACCCTGCTAAGAAACGAACCGGCAAGGTTCCCAGATATGTAGATACCGCGAAGAATGACCCGCAGCTCCGCTTAATTAAAACCCCATGCCAAATGTAGCAGGTTTGCTTAAATTGCTTTTTATCACTAGGCAAAAGCCACGCATCTGCATCGAGCTCACAGATTGGAGCCCTTACCCTAATATACAAACAGGGGTGGGGCTGTTAGGGAGGTGATTTGGGGGTGGCCTAGGTTGTGTGTGTGTTCTGTGGGACTGGTGCTCAATGTCACTGCCTCATACACTAAACCAGCACCTTCACCTGAGCTTCCCAGTCTCCAGAACTGTGAACCAAAAATGCTTTGTTGTAAGCCTTATAAACCTCTTGCATTGCTGGGATTACATAAGTGAACTACCAAGCCCAGTTTGTTTGTTGAGATCGGGGGTCTTGGTAACTTTTTTTGCCCTCAAACTTGGATTCACTTGATCTCTGCCTCCTGAGATCAGGGAGGTAGGTGTGTGTGTGTGTGTGTGTGTGTGTGTGTGTGTGTGTGTAAACCAATGTGCCTGGCCTGTCTGCTACTCCCAGTCCTCCTGAGTTATTTTCTTTGGCAACTACAGACTCTCAGGAGATTCATATTTTGCTTTCTATGTCTGTCTCTGTTGCTGACTTGGATTGGTTGCTTGTTTTTTGTTTTTTTTTTGCTTTTATTGATAGTTTTGTATATATGTGTCTATGATATACGCAATTTTGGGTCTCCCTCCTACTTGTTTTTGCACTTTGCTTCTCCCTCCCCTCCTCTCTGAAGCCATCCTGTCTGGCTTCAGTTTCAATCCTAAATCATAGTTTTCACACCTCCTGGCTGGCTGGGACAACCAGAGGTTCACACCAATGCACCAGCGCTCTCTCTCTCTCTCTCTCTCTCTCTCACACACACACACACACACACACACAAATCCTTTATTTGTGAACTTAAGGTTTTGTTTAGTTAGCATCAATTAGTTGTACAAGGAGGTCTAATCTGTTTTTAATTAAAATATTTTTTTTTCAGGGCTGGGAATGTGGCTCAGTGGTGGAGAGCTTGTCTAGCATGCATGAAGCCCTGGGTTCAATCCTCAGTACCACATAAACACAAAACTGTGGCTCAAGTGCCAGCCTTGAGCAAAGGAAGCTCAGGGATTGTGCCCAGGGCCTGAGTTCAAGCCCATGACTGACCAAAAAGATTTTTTTTTTTTGTTTACCAGTTATACAAACAGGATACAATTCCCTAAGGTTAAGGTGAGAAAAAGCTCCGCCCCCCCCCCCAACTGTCAAACTGAATTGTCTCCATCTTGTAACCTGGTCATCATACTGTCTTTTGGTTATTTGCTTCTTAAGTTGTAGCTTTGCCTCCAAAAGGACAGCGCCCCCCTCCCCCGCCCCGGGCCTTCCCAACCTCCTCCTCATCATAGTCACCAACTGTGAAAAATTGTGAGCCTGACACCTTAGCAACAACGAGAGGGGGTTGGGATAAAAACCAAGGAGATTGCCAGGCATTGGTGGCTCATACCTGTAATCCTAGCTAATCAGAGGCTGAGATCTGAGGATCAAAATTCCAAGTCAGCCTGGGATGAAAAAAATTAAGCACACACACACACACACACACACACACCCCGAGCTCAGAAACAGTGCCCAGTCCCTGAGTTCAAGCCCTAGGATCAGCACAAAAGAGCAGAGACAGAGCCAGGTGCCTGCTGAGCTCTGGGAAGAGTGGCAGTGTGCCCATCTGCACTGAAGTGAAATGCCTTAGTGAAACCTCCTCTATCTCCTGTGTCTATTCATTTTCTGGCACTGGAGGGTTGTCCTGTGTTTCCAATATTATGAGTACAATGCATCGATCACTGTCACCCCTTCTATTGTTCCCCCATCCCCTCTTTTTTTTTTTTTGGTCATGGGGCCTGGGCGCTATCCCTCAGCTCTTCAGCTCAAGGCTAGCACTCTACCACTTGAGCCCCAGCACCACTTCTGGTTTGCTGGTAGTTTGCTGGAGATAAGAGTCTCTCAGACTTTCCTGCCCAGGCTGGCTTTGAACCTCGAGCCTCAGATCCCAGCTTCCTGAGTAGCTAGGATTACAGGCATGAGCCACCGGCGCCTGTCTCCTTTTTTTTTGGGGGGGGGGGGGAGGTCAGGTCATGGGGCCTGAACTCTGGGCCTGGACACTGTCCCTCAGCTCTCCAGCTCAAGGCTAGCGCTCTACCACTTGAGCCACAGCGCCACTTCCAGCTTTTTTTTGCTTATGTGGTGCTGAGGAATTGAACCCAGGGCCTCATGCATGCAGGGCAAACGCTCTACCACTGAGCCACCTTCCCAGCCCCTCCGCTCTACTTTTTGAGACGAGGTCTCAAGATTTTTTTTTTTTTGGTCAATACTGGGGACTTGAACTTTTTTTTTCTTTTGTTGGTCATGGGGCTTAAACTCTGGGCCTGGGAGCTGTCCCTGAGCTCTTCAGCTCAAGGCTAGCCCTCTATCACTTGAGCCCCAGTGCCACTTCTGGTTTTCTGAGTGGTTTATTGGATAAGAGCCTCATGGCCTTTCCTGCCAGGTCTGGCTTTGAACCACACTCCTCAGATCTCAGCCTCCTGAGTAACTAGGATTACAGGCATGTGCCACCGATGCCTGGCTTGAACTCTTATTTAGCTTTTTCACTTAAGGCTGGCACTCTAGCACTTGAGACACATCCCCACTTCCTCTCAGGAACTTTTGGCTCAGGGTGGCCTTGATCCTCCATCGTTCCAATCTCTGCCTCCAGATTATAGACTTTCAGGTGTGGGGCTCTGCACCTGGTTGAATGTTGGTTTTCAAGGCTGAAGTCATACTGGCTGCAGCTGGTCACAGGACCGGGAGGTGGGGGTGCTCCTGGCTCCCCAGTGCCCAGGGTTTGTGGCTGTGGGGCAGGGAGATGGCGAGGTGGCCAGGAGGCCGTGCATCCCAGCCCTGCCCTGGGAGCACCAGCAGCTCCGAGAGGGTTAAGCGGCCCCACCAATGCAAATGAGATTTAATTAATACTTCTCATCAGCTGCAAATATACCTTCTGAACCCTATTAAAGCCATGAATATGCAAATATAGACCTTTTTAATTCTCATTTTCAAGGACCTGGTGTTTGGGGTTTGATTAGTGAATTTCGTTAACAGCTTGTAAACCTGGTATGAAATTTAATTTCCACTTTTAAGTTAAAAAAAAAAAAAGGAAAAAAAGTCTGGGGTCTGTTGGTAGCTAACTGTGCGGGTCGCACTCTGACCCCGGGGTGCTATTGCTCCCTCCCCTACCCCACGGGTCTGACTATAAGCCCATTTCCCCCTCCACGACAGACATCCAGGAGGGAAGAGACCTGGCCACAGTCACCAGCAGGTTGGGACAAGCCAGCATGGGACCCAGGTGCTGACACCCAGGCAGGGTGTGCTGGGCTGGGAGGGGACACCCCGGGGCAGGGTGGGGGAAGGCTGAGGGGGTCAAGCACCTGGCTGTACCCCTGGGTCCCGTGCTGGTCTGTGGTGGCAGCTGCTGGCTGCTTCCCTGTGTTTCTCAACCCCATGGGGCATCAGGTCTGGTTGTTACAAGGAGACCTGCAGAGACCCCACTTCAATGTGAGGGCTGATTATTTCTTAATAACACATCACCATGTGAATATGGCAACATGGAATGACCCGGCAGCTGAGGAGCCTTGCAGAGGACAAAATTGTGCCCCTTTTTCAGGGACCCCCTCAGCACCTCAATATGGCTGGCGAAAACTGAGGTGAGCTGAAAGTAGAAAGGACACAATGATTTCTAAGACTCAGAACCAAAAACGATTGTATTTTATTACCTCCGATTAACATGTTGGAAGAGTAACATTTTGGATCTACTGGATTATATAAAATGTGAAAATTAATTTCAACAGACTGGAGGCATAGCTCAAGTGTCAGAGCCCTGCCTAGCAAGCACAAGGCCCTGAATTCAAACCCCAGTACCAGCAAAAATTCTTTCCAATCACTTCACCAGCTTTTAATGGGGCTATTAAAAAGTCTGAAATTACGTATGTGGCTTGGTTATTTCTTTCTCTTTTAAAAATGTTTCTTTTGAGCTAGAGCTTTACTTGGTTGCCAAGGCTAGCCTGTACTCAAACTCCTCTTGCTCAGCCTGCTGACTGTTGGGATTACCGGTGAGAACATAGCATACAGGCTATAAATATGTCACTGCAAAGCCGGGAACCAGTGGCTCACACCTGTAATCCTAGCTACTCAGGAGGCTGAGATCTGAGGATCATGATTTGAAGCCAGCCTGGGCAGGAAAGTCCATGAAACTCTTATCTCCAATACACTACTCAGAAAAAGCTAGATGTGGTGCTGTGGCTCAAGTAGTAGAGGGCTAAACTTGAGCACAAAGATGCTCAGGGACAGAGCCCAGGCCGCTTGACTGGGGGAAAAAATAGTTACTGTATACTGTAGTATATACACAACATTGCAAATTATTATTTTGTTCTAGGCTGCAACTCAAATTTGGTAACTGATGCTTTTTCTTATTGGCTGGTGATAGCCCCAACCCTGCATAATTGCAAATTATGTGTCCAGATAGTGAGAAAGGCCAGCTGGCTTGGCCATGGTAGCAGAACCCACTACCAGGAGGTTTCAATAAACATTCATTTATATTCTCCCAGTTCCTGAGGCTGGCAGTGTGATGCCAAGGTGTAGTACCTAGATGGCGTGGCAGCACACACCTGTAATCCCAGTTATTCAGGAGGCAGAAGTAGAAGGATCTTAGTCTGAGGCCTGTACCAGGGATAAAAAGTTAGTCATAGTCTATATGAAAAACAAACTAAGAGTGCAAGGATTAAGGGCATGGCTCAAGTGGTAGAGTGCGTATCTAGCAAGTGTGAGGCCCTGGGATCAACCTCCAGTACCACCCAAAAAACCAAGAAGGTGTGGAAGATGGCCTCTCTTCATGGTTTATAGATATAATTGCCTTTCTGCTCAAGGTGGGCTGGCACTCTACCATTTGAGCCACAGCTCCACTTCCAGCTTTTTACTGGTTAACTGGAGATGTGTCTCATTGATTTTTCTACCCAGGCTGGCTTTGAGCCACATGCCTCAGATCTCAACCTCCCAAGTATTGAGGATTACAGGTGTGAGCCTGCACACAGCCATGTCCTGATCTTGTAAGAGTGTCAGATTGGAGCAGGATCACACACTGACCATACTTCACCTTCCGTCATGGGCCCAGGGGTAGGGCAGACCCACACCAAAGTGTGAGCCAGAATGTGATCCTAGAACTTGAGTTTGTCAACTTTTAAAAATAGCATTAGGATTGGAGAAGTCTACAGCGTGCAGAGTGTGGCGGCTTTGCCGTCAGGGGAGGGCTGGTCCCCCCGCCTTCCTGCTCCACGCCCCGAGTGTTCTGGATACAGTAACACAGCCCCACGAAACCCACAGCGATGCCTGCCTGGCACATTTCCAAGACATATTGTTAAGCGAGAAAAACCGAGCTGCAGAACAAAACACAGTTATTTTAAAAACCACACACACGCTCCGAGGAAACAAAGCCAGGCACTTCGCACGCACGCATGTAAGGTGTGCAAGTCCACCCACAGGCGGGAAGGCTTGGAATGCCGCCAGAGGAGGAGTTTTTCCCTTTTTACTCTATGTTTCCCTTGTATTATCAGAGCTTTATTTGTTTGGTTTTAAGTTAAAAGTTAGAACTGTGCAGTGGAAGATAAGGCAAAGAAAGGAGAGAAAATGTAAAGTGTAAGAGCTGGCAGGTGTGGAGTATGGTCACACAGACTGGGTTTCAGTGCCGCCTCTTGGGTCCTCTTCTGCTGTGTGACTTCAGGCCAGGCCCTCACCCTCTCTAGACCCGAAGCAGAAATTCAAGTAGCACATGTGTGTAATGACATGGGCTCGTGCTTGCACACATAACCACATACCAGTGTATACAGCAACTCAGTACAGGTATGCGTGCTCACATGTGTGCAAGCACAAGCCACACACATGTGAAGCCCAACACACGAGCCTTGCATGCATACATGTAGAACTCATGCACATATGTCTGTGTGCTCATGAGTGCACACATGTGGAACACATTTGTGAGTTCATGGCCTTGAAGCTATACCACTGGGCTCTGAGCCGCCCCGCCCAGGCTGTCTCAGCATGAAGGCCCTGCCTCACCGGTGCCCATTTGATGACAGTTACACAGAAGGAAAATGGGTCCTGTTTGATTCAGAGCTAGGGTAGCGATGGGCTGAATTTGTAGCCGGGAGAGCTGGGTTTAAGTCCAGGCCCAATGTAGACCGAATGTGACAGTGGGCAGCGGATCCCCTGCCTTGCTGATCTGGGCTTGGAGACTTGAGTTAACCCAACCTGCAGGCCAGGCCAGGCGGGAGAGACATGGAACCGGGGAAGCACAGGGCCAGAGTTTGTAGGTGTGAGCTGTGCAGACCTGCACTGGCTGCCTCTGGGCAGCCTGGCCACCCCCTCCACACAGGTGGAGTGGGAGTGGGGAAAACCTGGACCTGTGCCCTTCTGGGGGCTCATGCCAGACCGTGAAGGAAGAGTTGGTGAGGAACTCTGCTAACATCCTGTGCTGGCTGCCCCGGGCCCAGGCCCAATGGAAGGGCCTGGGGCTCTGGGAGGCCCAGCAGGTGGCCCTGCCCTGCCTGTGGGGGAGCTGAAGGAGGCCCCAGCTCAGTAAATCCTGTTACATCCTGGCAATTACAGTTTATCACTCCAGCACTAATCCTTTAAAATTAGTCATTAGTGGCTTAGGAACCATTTAGCATTGGGCGCTCACTAAGGAGCTGGTGGCAGCCGGGGATGTGCTATGACCAAACTTCCTCTGGCCTGGGGCTGGCCAGGACCCTACATGGTGCTCTTACAAGCCAGCTGTGGGTGTGACAAACCCAAGTGGCAGGTTGGTCCATGCATGCCAGGGCACGAACGTGGGGACCTTTATTCTTGGTCTGTCCAGACATGCATGTCCTTGGGGTTACAGGTGAGGAAGGAGGCGCAGAGAGGGCCAGCTGCCTACCTGAGACCAAACAGCGGTCCGTAGTAGAGACCTGACATGGGCTAGGCTCCTAGGAGTTGGTGCGGAACCCAGCGGGTTGGGGTTACATGTGGGCATATCCACTGGGGACCAGGCACCCCTGGGGCAGGAGATGCACAGAGTCAGATGAGGGCACTGGAGAGGAAACTTTATTTCCCCAGGCCAGGATCCTCAACTTGTGTCCACAGCATCCCCACTGGGGCCCGGGCAGACGGGAACTGTACAGTACCAGTGTGGGCAGGGGACATGCCAGAGGAAGCGGCGCACAGGGCGAGACTGCTCGGTGAGTACACAGGGAGGTCCAGATAGGGCTCAGAGATGAGAAGGGATGATGTGGGGGCTCTGGCTGCTCCCCTGCCGACAGAGCTGTTCGACAGGGCTAGCCTGGGATGGCTGCCGCGGTGGCTGGTGCGGGGCTAGGCTGTGGTCTGGCGGCTGAAGAGCTCGAGGGTGAGGGCGCTGAGGAAGGCTGGGATGCTGTCCTGGCGTAGCAGGTGCAATTCAATGAGCTCAGGCACTGAGCGTGAGAACTCCGTTTCCAGCAGCTGCATCTTGCAGCCCGAGGGTCCCGAGGCCTGTGGGTGGGAAACAGCAGGGCAGTCAGCAGTGGCCAGTGGGGGTCTTCTGCCCTCCCTCCCCACACAACCCCCATGAAAGGGAAGGGGGAGGTGACCCAGCCTGCCTCCATCCAGTCACCAGTCCAGGGGACTGAGAATTCACCCTGGGCAGCTGGCCTTTGAGATGCCCCAGGTACCACAGGTGGGTGGAGAGATGAGGCCTCCCGGTCATTGCTCCTCCTCCTGAGCAGGGATACCGGGGAGCCCAGGCACCCTCCCCAGCCCGGGAACCCTACTGCCATTCCCCAAGCTCATCATCTGCACTTTGCCTGGCTGTGCCCTTCTGCTGGGGCTGGGGTCCCCCCATGGGGGGACAAACCTGGAGCATCTTCCAGGCTGCTCAATGAGCAGCCCCTCTCAGACTCAGTTTCCCTGTTGGGGTGGCCAAGGCACTGAGTCCCAGATGTCAGGGGGCTGGGAGGGGGATGCCACACAGTCCAGGATGACCCAATGAAAGTTTGGTGCTAGAATCTGTAATTATGACTGAGGGGGCAGGGAGGGTCCGTCACCTGATAACCAGGGCAGCTCTAGGCTAGGCCCAAGTGCCAGGCTGAGCTGTGGAGTGGATGTGGGGAAGGACTGTGGGTATCAATGGGGAAACCAAGGCCCAGAGGCCTG
Organism: Dipodomys spectabilis; assembly: GCF_019054845.1. Classification (NCBI taxonomy): domain Eukaryota; kingdom Metazoa; phylum Chordata; class Mammalia; order Rodentia; family Heteromyidae; genus Dipodomys; species Dipodomys spectabilis. Next base: position 11,600,081 of record NW_024870775.1, on the reverse strand, counting down.
AGGTTGGCAAAGGTACTGGCACGTTTGGGCAGAATAGCAGCGCTCACTGACACCCCTCCACACCTCACTGCAACCTGTTCTGGGGTTTCACTTGCCAGTCAGTGCCACCCAGGCTACACTGGCCCAGGATGGGCAAGGTGAAGGAAGGGTTGTCCATGGCGGCCAGGAGAAGCAGCTGAGCTCCAGCCAAACAGGCAGAGGGCACAGAAACCAACCCAAGCTCCCCTCTTAACACAGGTCTGACTGATGGTTGGTACCCAGTCCATCTCTCAGGTCAAAGAGGTCAATGAGGAGCTGGACAGATGGCTGGAATGCACCGAAGAAGTGGTCATCGGCAAAGGCAAAGATGCTTAACAGAATGAAGCACAGGGGACGTAACTCACACCACAGGGACTAAGTATCACACCCACTAGGATGGCCACCAAAAAAAGAAACAACCCACAAATGTAAGCCGGGCTCTGGTGGCTCACGCCTGTAATCCTAGCTACTCAGGAGGCTGAGATCTGAGGATCATGATTCGAAGCCAGCCGGGGCAGCAAAGTCCGTGAGACTCTTATCTCCAAAAAACTACTCAGAAAAAGCTAAAAGTGGTTCTGTGGCTCAAGGGGTAGAATGCTAGCCTTGAGCACAGAGAGGCTCAGGAACAGAGCCCAGACCCTGAGTTTAAGCCCTAGGACTGGCAAAAAAAAAAACCCAAATCAAACCAAAACCAAAACCAAACAAAAACACCAATGTGGGCCAGGCAGGGTGGTGCAGGCCTGCAGTTGAAGATACTCAGAAGAAGATTGGGAGGAGGATGGTTCCAAGCCAGGCTGAGCAAAAAGCTAACAAGATGCCCATGCCAACCACAAGCTGGGAGTGTGAAGAGCTAACCCAGAAGGGGCTGCCTGGGAGACCTTGGTGTCCCTGGAGAACCCCTGAATTACCTGGCTCATTGCCCCCCCCCCCCCGACACTCCTGCTGCATGGCCATCAATGTGTGTGCGGCTCCCCTGTCTAACCTGTCTGGCTTGTTACCTGTATTTTCCTGTTTTCTCACTCAAGCTGACCCCCAGCCTGTTCTCGCGGCCCATTAATACATTTAGACTTGTCATAGTTCAACACAAACCATTTTTAAACAAAAATAAGAGAAACCACTCTGACCTTTTCCCAAGAAAATCCCTTCATTTCTGCCTTCTGCTCTTGACTCTCAGCGTTTCCCCCTAAATGTCAGCGGCCGGCAGCAGCAGCTGCTGGGGAAGCAGAGTAGCAGGGGGAGGGGTATCTAGAGCCCCTTCTCCCCTAAGAATTCAGGGAGTCCCTCTGGGTGCTACCCTCCCCACCCCCCCCACCAGATCCTGGTAATTTCTCAGTTGTCAGCTCTGTATCAGCTTGTAATGGACAGGCAGGGACCAGAAGCCCCCGCAGAGCTGACTGCAGCCCACCAGCCTCTGCCCACTGTGCCCACCCCGTGTGCCTGTCTCCTGCCCTGTCGGCCCAAGGCACAGCCTGCCCCAGCTCCCCTGAGGCCCTCAGACCATGTCTCCTGACTCGATTTCCCCAGTGTACCCTACTTCACACTGGCAGGGGGCTGGCCCCCCCCTCCAGACCCACTTGGGAAGCAGCCAGGGGCTTATCAAAATGTTCAGATTGAATTATGTCCTGCCGATCAATCTCTGCTCTGGCTCTGCCATGTTCAAATGCCACCCGGCCCCCAGGTGCCTTGTAAATCACCATAATTAGGGGCTGTTCACTTAAAATTAGAGCACAATTTTTTAAAAAGCAAATTGCCCAGTAAGACGTGTTGGCTGTGGCTAGAAATATTTATGGGCTGCCTGCGTGCTCCGTCTCTGGCTTTTTCTCCCTCTGTGTCTGTGAGGAACAAGCAGCTATGCGACCGGTGGGTGCCTGGGGGAGATGAGCCAACCCAGCCTTAACCAAGTCGCAGGCCTGCACTTGACTGCTCTGACAGCATACAGAGTTTCCCCGGCCCCTCGGACAACGGGTAGGGTGTCCGCCGGGCCCCTCAGACAGAGGGCAGGGTGTCCTCCAGGCCCCTCTGACAGTGGACAGGGTCTCCCCGGGCTCCTTGGATCGCACACAAGGTCTCCCTGGGCCCCTGACAGCAGCCATGGTCCCAAGCCTCAGGTCTGGATGCCACAGTACTCAGTGGAGCAACACAGAAGGGCTGTGGGCATAGGACACACTGGACATGAATCCTTGCAGTGCCCAGGGCTCAGGTCCTTTCATGCCAGGCTTGCCATCCTGAAACCCAGTGATGCCCTACTAGGGTCTACAACACTCTTCACCATGTTGTTGGGGTAAAGAGGCTCTGGGTGGGTGGGAGAATGGCCAGAGGCCAACAGAGACCCCTGGAGAGCGTACAGGAGATGTTCCATGCCATTCCACTGCCCATTACCTGCAGGTGTGAGGTGGGCAGAAGCAGAACTGGGGAGAGGGTCCTGTTAAGAACAAGGTGCCCTCCCCAAGGGCCCTGGACAAAATCCCATAGATGAAGAGACTCCACAGAGGAGGCCCCTAGAGATCAAATCCATATGAAGCTTGAAATGCAAATTCAAAAGAGAAAATCTAAAATAATAAATCATCCAGGATATGTACATCTAATTACTTTAAGACCTGGGGGAATTATTTTAATACTTTTTACATGTGATATGGTTTTGGTAGATGAACAGAAATGGCCCCCGGCTTCTTGAAGAAGTGGGCAAGTCTGGGGTGGGGACAGAGAAACACCAGCAGAAAAACACAAGATATGGGTGCATCCATGGCAGTGCTTGGAGGAAAATGAATAACCTAGGTGCAGAAACAAGGCTCCTGAACTGAGGCAGAGGACTGCAGTAAGAGAAAAACAAAGAAACACCCTGAAAACAAGCTACTGAACCAAAGCCAGTCACCTGAAAGCCAGCCACAAAATGGACAAAGATCCAACGAAAATGACAATTCTAGAAACACAGGAAGAAGCAGAGCAGACCGGGGAGGCCTCCTCCACGCGGGCACACAGCAAAGCTTTGCGTTCCAAGGTCTGATAGTGCAGGAGGAGGGGACCAACTCCTGAAGGCCACAAACTGCCACACCTCAGCCAGGATGGACAGATGCCCACAGCCACTGATGAAGCCTACTGCAAGCTAGATAGCTGACTGCAACCCAGAGGGTCCTGCTGAAGATCAAACCAAGAGTTCATTCCAGTTTCTGCAGATTTTTCAGGAAGTCTGAGGGGCAATGCATCCTCACTGGGTACTAACAAAAGACAGCAGACACCATTCACAGACAGCAGACACCTGTTTGTGCCTCACTTTTATACTCTGCATATACCCCCCACAATGCAACCAGACACACACACACACACACACACACACACACACACACACACTGATGGAAAGTCACATACAACATACAGCACACACTCACATGCACATGTACACACATGCCCCCCTTACAAACAGCCTCATAGAGTAGAAAGTATAGACCAGTCCTCAACAAATATTACCAAAATTGAATTTAGTAATATATACAAAAGAATGCAACTTGTGCTAGCGGCTTGTACCTGTAATCCTGGCTACTCAAGAGGCTAAGACTCAATCGAAGTCAGCCCAGGCAGGAAAGTCTGTGAGACTCATCTCCAATTAGCCATCAAAAAGTTGAAAGTGGAGTTGTGGCTGAAGTGGTAGAGTGCCAGTCTTGAGCAAAAAAGCTAAGGGATGGTGCCTGGGCCCTGAGTTCAAGCCCCAGTACTGGTACCAAAAAAATTGCTACACCATAAGCAGGGGGATCTATTCAAGTGTGCAAGGCCAGTTCAATGTGCAAAAAGTCGGTCAACATTATCTACCCATCAATAGGCTAAAGAAGAGGACAAGAAGTTGATGGCCCTGCTAAGGCCAGGAGTCAGCAAGGCTGCACAGTATTGGGCCTGGCATTCAGTAAAAGAAGGAGGTGGCAAGTGCAGATTGGAAGGGAGGAAATGAAGCAGTTTCTACTTGGAAACAACATGCCTGCCCAAGCAGAGAATCCTACAGAAAAACTCAGAACCAACCAGTGAGTGCAGTAAAGTTGTAGGAAACAAGATCAATACACAAATATCAATCCTGTTTCTATAGAGCAATTGCAAACAAATGAAAAGCAAACCAGGAAGGAGAATACTATTTCCACAACAACTGTCTCTAGGCTGAATGCGACAAAAGACCAATGGAAGAGATCCAAGGAATATTCCATAGACACAGAGATACAATGTTTATGGCCATAGTCTCTATGAAAATTGCAGCAAAATTTGTGTAGATGTAGACGGGGCTTTAGAATGCTAAAGCACATGTGGGAAGGGACAGGACCAAGGACAGGCAAGCAATTCCGCAAGGCCAGTGGAGGGCTCACCGTCCGGCTGTACTGTGATAGTGGCACAGAGGCCCTGGGTGTAAATTGCAGTTCTATATCATAAGCATATAAACCACAAGCCAGTCCAGCCCACGTTTCCATTTCTGATTTCTAGCCTCCAGGACATGGTACGATGGCTCCTAAACCAGAAGTGACTATACAGCTTTGGAAACCATTTAGAGCTGTAGCAATGGGCAGGCCAAGGAATGGTGGCTAAACACAGCTGCTATGATGAGAGTGAAGGTCGGGCATTTTCTGAGGCTAAATAGAGGGCACCATTTACCTTTCAAGGCTTTCCTCCAAATTATTTCAAATAAATCTTAGGGTTGCCAAGCAGCACATGTCTGGCCTGTGAGATGAAACAAAGCAGCAGTGTGTGCCTGGGGGCCATGGACAGTAAGAGTGGGCACCATGGCCCGGGTGACAAGACGCTTGCTCTCAGGGAAGCACTGCGCCAGGAGAAGCGGCCTCCCAGCAGAGCTGAGGAGATGCTCGCAGCCACCAGGTCGCCTCGGGGGAACCTGCACATTTGTTATTTTAAGGAGACTCGGGGGAGGGTTCTGGTGGAAAGATCACTTACCTTCTAGACAGATTATAGACTGTTAGCTCAACAAACGCAGAGGAAGAACCAACTCTGGACGAGAGGGATTTGTTTTCAAACTCCAATCTAATTAGACCATTACAGTGTGTCAAAGGAGGTGTGTGTAGGGGAGTGTCAATGGGGGTGGCAGGTGCTTTCTGTGCACCACACGCTCCACAGGGAAGACCTTGTTTGTGACCTCATAGGCCACCATGGACCATGACCTATAACAACTGCGCCAATGCTTTTAGAAAGCCTGCATGGCTGAGGGGACATTCACAATGTGCAAACCTGGCCCAGGACTAGATTTTCCTATCATGTGCTTCCCCTCTAGAAGATCTGTCCTGGCGTCCCTGGCACATGGGCCAGGTGCCAGCCCTATGTACTATACTGTTTTATGATCACCACCTGACACCACCTGCCTGCTGTAGGACAGGGCTTGTCCCCAGGATAGAGCTCAGGGAGCTGGAAGGACCAGGGTACAGAGGCCAGGCATTGTCCCACCAGGATACTGTCCTGGTCCAGGCACCCTCAGACCCACACCTGCTCTCAGTCAACTGTCTTTCCTAAACTAGCCCCCCATGTGATAAGAAGCCCAGCTACGACCAGGGAGGCACGCTGGCTGTGTGTGTGCAGGCACCATGCACTAAGCAGACACTGTTCCAGGTGTCATCTGGTCCTGAGCCCAGGCACTTCTGTCTCACATTCCACAATGGTGCTCTGAGCCTGGGGAGTGGCATGGCTGCCATATGGGAGGGAGGGGTAGGGAGAGGCAGGTGACCACTTCATGTGGGAAAACAAGAGGGCAGCAAGGTCCATAAGGGCTGTAGCATGCCTGGCTGATGTTCTGGAGCCTGGACTGCCCCAGATCACCCCAGCAAGTGCATGGCCAGGGGCCAGCACACTGGAAGCTCTCCACCCACAGCCATGTCCCAGCTGCTATTTGTGTGTACAGCAGTCTTCCTGTCTCAAACTCGGGCACATCCACCATACTCTTCTCCTCTTTGCCACTGTACTGGCCTGGTAGAACCACTGCCCAACACCTGAGGCTCTATGTCCATTGGATACCCACCCTGACTTCCTATGCTTGTATCAGGCTCACTGACAGGAGTGGAGGAAATTCTCCCGAAGACATGGAGAGCTAGCCATTAGTCTCAGTGGGGCTGGGAGGGCCTGGTGACTTGTTATGGCCTGGCCTGCACCCGTGCATGCCCAGTGGGGCTGCCACAAGCTGCCAAGCAGCTGGGCTCGGCCCAGGGTGCATGGATGCATTGGGGGAAGTGGGCTGCTCCCTTGGGACTGTCCCAAGACACTGCCATCAGAAGCTGAGTACAAGGACCAGGCAGTGGCTGGGTGAGGACAAGCGGGACAAAACTGAAGATGAGTGTCCGGCACAAAGTTCCAAAGAGAGGGAAGTGGCAAAAAGGCACGTCCAGCACCGAGAATAGCCGCCTAGCACCCTGCTGCTGTGAGCCAAGGCAGGCGTCCAACACGGCCTGTGCTAATTATACCCACGCTGGGAGTTCACCGTCTCGGCTAGGGGTGACCTTTCCCTCCAGAGCCTCACGCGGGGAGGGCAAGGCTGGGCCCCAGCAGCCCAGATGAAGCACAAACCAACAATTATTATTATTACCCGCCTTCTATTTATGAGCACTCCTCTTCCTTGTGGGGATCCATTTTAGAGCTGCTCACAGCTGTTCCTGCAGCCCTTGGGGTGTGTGGATAGCCTGGCGGTCAATTCTGGTAAGTCTCAGGATGGACACAGGGGCAATTAGGACCAGGTGAGGAGGGGAGAGAGATGGGGATCCTGAGGGTCAGCTGCAGTGGCAAGACTCCAGAGCCAAAGAAGGTGGAAAAAGGAGCAGTGGAAGACTGTGGGACAGAATGGTACCCATGGCCATGTCCTAGATGTGGGGACTGGGGACCCTTGGCACAAATGGTTTCTGGAGTTATTTTCAAGGAGCCACCATGCTTGGCATGAGATGTGGCAGAGATGCAGAGGCCTGGCACAAACCCTGGGTGTCCTTTTCATTTGCTCTAATTGCTCTAAGACTCTTAGCTCTTCTTTCCCTGAGCTCGAGTTTCCTCCAAGTGAACTGGTCACAAACACTGGCTGCCCTCCCTCAGGGGGTTGATGGCAGCTCAGATGAGACAACCTGGCTGCTATGCTCGGCAGGCTCCCAGCCAAGAGGGACAGAGAGGCAGGTTCCCTCTCCATCTGGAACAGCCAAAACACCAGACACAAGGTACACAACACAGTCACTAAACCAGAGGGGACAAAGGGCGGAATCTGGTGGAGGAGACAGGGTTGAGCCGGGGTAGCCAAGATGGCCACTGCTGCAGGGCAGTGTGGAGAGCAGGAAGTAGAGAGAATCATGCAGGGAGTCAGAATGGATCAGCTCGAGAATAGGGAAACTACTTGAGGACAGGAAAAGCACAAAGGACTAGAGAGAAGAACCCACAAAAGCAGCATCTGAAGTTCTTCCAGGGTTGGAAACAGTGCCTACCACCTCAATCAGCTGTGCTAGAGCCTGACACCTCCCAGGGCTTGAACAGACACAAAGAGGATCTTACCTCAGGAGCTGGGAACAGTGAGCCCTAAATCCTACTTGGATAGTCATTAACCTTAAACCATGACTTGAAAGGACCAAACTCACTCTGAGTACCTTAACTGCATCCCCGAGCAAGGCTGGAGAGTATTCTCAGGACCACAGGATTATCTACACCCAGCCAGGTGAGGTCCATGGTACCTGCATCCACTGCTGGTCACTGGGCACATGGACACCAGGTAAACAGTCAGGACAGCATGATCCACAGGGAGAAGGAGTCCATCTTGAAAGACTGATGGACTCCTGAAAGACATCGATCTCAGAATCAGATGGCACTGGGACTGACACCGAGTGACATATAACAAATACAGAAAAGAGCTGAGCTGACCCATTACAACAATGAGATGTACAAGACATTATGTCAAAAAAAGAACTTTACAACTTTGGTGCTTGGAGGAAGGCGGCGGGGAGTGGGGGGGAAAGGGGGTGGGAAATGGAGATGGGAAGGGAGGATAAGGGGAAACAAAGGAGGAGGCAACAATGCTTGATAAGAAATGTACTCATTACCTTGCTCATGTGATTGTAACTACTCTGTATGGTATTTTCACAATTAAAAAAAGAAAAGAGCTGAGCTGGTCTAAAGACAAAAATGACACTTGTGAGATGAGACCCACAGTGGATAGACCAGAGCACATGGGACATATAGAGAAAGATCAGTGACACAAACAAAACACTGAGACTGTGCATCAGCCTACTGATGCACCATGTCACATGGCTGACCATGGATACCTGGAGCCCCTGAAGCAGAGGCTGGAGATGGGGGTGTGGTGGATCCTCTGCCCTAGTTCCTCTGCTTCTGCTTAGATATGGCACAAATACTTGGGTGGGTCTTCTAAGGTCACTTATACTCAGTATGAGACTGCTTCTGCCATCCTTGCTTCTTAGGGCTCTGATAAAGCCAGTGGCCACCTCGTACATGGTTATGTGGCAGGGAAGTGAAAGTGGCCCCTAGCCCTGTCCTGAGGAAGTGAGGCTATCGAATCAGTGACTCATGAGGAAGGAAATCTGCTGACAACCATGTGTGAGTCTAGGGCCAATCCTTCTTTACAGACACCTAGATGACGGCAGCCCACAAGAGACCCAGAGTGGAGCCATGTGCTCAGATCCTGGCCTCAGAGGAATTATGAGCACAAGGTTCTAGTGAAATGTGCAATCAGAGATGGCAGCATTCCTCTCACAGTAGCTGATAGGACAGGAAAGTGGAGCATTGGGGAGGCGTGGAAGCCCCAATACTACCACCAGCAGCAAACTCCATCTCCCGACACTGATGCCACATTTCAGAACTGTACTCCTTCCTTTCAGGAAGCTCACTCACAGAACATACCAGACCGTGGACCCTAAAACCAAACACAACAAACTTAATGATCCATATCAAACGCTATACTCTGTCAGGCAATCACATTAGAAATCATTAGTGGTAGAGTATCTGGAACTTTAAAAAGTATCTAAGTCATGAAGTGACTTACTCCTAAATAACCTCTGGGTCACATGGAAATCAAAAGGGATATTATTAGCAACGTGACCTGAAAAAGAATAAAAAGAAAATGCCAGAAGTGCCAGGATGCTAATAAAGCAGAAATCAGAGGGAAATTCATGGCACCAAATGTGTCTATATTCAAAAAGGAAAAGGCCATAAACCAATGACGGGAGCTAAAAAAAATCAGAAGAAGGTAAATTAGATCCAATGTGAAGAGAAGAAAATAATGACCAAAGTAGGAATCAGTGCGTGCCTTTGTACGTGCATCTGTTTTGGCTAAATCCATCTGATGCTGGATCGTGTGTGTGTGTGTGTGTGTGTGTGTGTGTGTGTGTGTGTGTGTGTGTGTGTGTGTGTGTGTGTGTGTGTGTGTGTGTGTGTGTGTGTGTGTGTGTGTGTGTGTGTGTGTGTGTGTGTGTGTGTGTGTGTGTGTGTGTAGCACTGCTTCCACTGGCTGCCCCATTCTCTAGTACACACGGCATTGCAGGAGGTACCAGTGTCCCCACACGCTCCCCAGGACGTGGCAGGCATTCCCATCCAGCCATTCACAGGAGGGTAATGGTGTCACACACTTTTCACTTCCCTCATGACAGATGGTGTTGAGATTTGCCATGCTTTGGCAAATTACATTATTTAATTTCTAGGGTTTTCTAGATATGCTAGCTATAACCCACTCCCCCACCCCCCTCAGATGTAAACAGTGAGATCTTTCCCTCTGTGCTGTAGCTTGTCCATTCCTTCTTTTAAAGTGTCCTTTGAAAAGCAGAAGTTTTAAATTTTGATTCAGTTTATCAGTACTTTCTTTTGTTGAGAATGCTTTTAGTGTCCTACTAGGAAAATGACTTTTCTCTGTTTTTCCTTCTGGAAGTTTTACAGTGTTACACTTACGTGTGCAGTCCATTTTGAGTTGCTTGTGGATATGGTACAGGCTCTCTCCTTTTCTGTGCACATAGAGAGCCCATCCTTCCAGTATCACGGGCTGAGAAGACCTCACTATCTTCGGATTCAGACTTTCCACAAAAGCAGAGGCGTGCTCAGCTTCTAAAGAGGCCGACTCCAGATCACCCTGGGGCATACTGGCGTATTCACAATCCATCTCCCAGCTCTGAATGCTTTCTCTGAGCCATGGCTGCTCATTTGTACGAGCAGGTGTTTCACATCTTTTCTCCATTTATTCCTAAGTATTTCACATTGTGATATGATAGAAGACATTACTTTTTAATTTGTCTGTTGCTAGTATATAAAAACAATTCTTTTATATATTGGCCTTTGCATTCTGCAACCTTGCTCAACTCCATCTGATATTGGTACCAGCAGCTTCCTTGTACATTTTAAATTGTGTGTGTGTGTGTGTGTGTATCCTGGGGCTTGAACTCAGGCCTGGTCACTGTTCCTGAGTTTTTTTTTGCTCAAGGTTAGTGCTTTACCACTTGAGCCACACACTTCCAACTTTTTGGTTGGTTAACTGGAGATAAAAGTCTCACAGACCTTCCTGCTGGGGCTGATTTTGAACCAGGATCCGCAGATCTCAACCTCCTGAGCAGCTAGGATTATAGGTATGAGCCACCAAAACCCAGCTCCTAGTATTGAATCTTCCATACAGCAATGTCTTTGAGTCTGGTACTTGTCCTTCTATCCATCCAAATTTGATATGTTGTTTTTTTTCATTTTACAGGACCAGGGCCCTGCTAGGTAAGTGCTCTAAAACTGAGCCAGGTCCCCCTCCCTTTTGCTTTTAAGTTTATTTCAAATAGTGATTTATTTTTGCCTGGGATGGTCTCAGGTTACAATCCTCCCAGTCTCTGCTTCTGGAGTATCTGGGATTATAGGTGTGTGTGCCACAATCCCTGGCTATTTTCTTTTTCTTGCCTTATGTAGCTGGCCATACCTCCACAACAGGTGCAGAGAAGAGGTGATAGTGAGCACTCTCCTCTGGTCTGAGGGTGAATCATTTGGTCCTAAGCAGTAATAGGGTCCACTGAGTGCCACTTAAGTACCCTTCTTCAGGCTGTGGGACTCCTCCTCATCTAATACTACTCTGCTGAGAGTTTTCTTGAGCCATGTGTGGTGGGATTTTCATATGCTTTTTCTCTTTTACTGACACAGTCTAATGGGTGTCCTTTCTTACTCTGTTATTATGTTGAATTACTTTGGAGTTTGTATTTTCTAGTTTTACCTGACTTTTTCTCTTTTTCTTTTGTGTTGGTCATGGGGCTTGAACTCTGGGCCTGGGAGCTGTCCCTCAGCTCTTCAGCTCAAGGTGGGTGCTCTACCACTTGAGCCACAGCACCACTTCCAGTTTTCTGGTGGTTAATTGGACATAAGAGTCTCATGGACTTTCTTGCCTGGGTGGCTTTGAACTGCGATCCTCAGATCTCAGATTCCTGAGTAGCTAGGATTACAGGCATGAGCCACTGGTGCCCGGCCTGATTTTTTTTTTAATGCCAGTACTGGTGATTGAAATTTTGTCATTTTTGTTGGTTAACTGGAGATACAGAGTCTCATGGACAGAATCTGTCCTAGGCTGGCTTTGAACCACAATCCTCAGATTTCAGCCTCCTGGACTAGGATTAGAGGCACGAGCCCCCCAGTTTGACTTCTACTTAATTGGGTCACCTGTGGGAGCCTCAGAGCTCTGCAGCCTAGCCCACTGCTCATGTACCACACAGCCATTCAGAGATGGGCTGTGAAGGAACCCCAGGCCATAGACATGGGGGTGCAAAGGTTGCCTCCCTGGGAACCTATCTCACAAGGCATTCAACCTGTAGGTCACACATGGCCAGCAGCCAGAGGTCCTCCCAGCCTCACCTCCTGGTCCTGAGGAGGACCCCCGTGGGGGGGGAGGGGCAGTCCCTGTGTGGGTCTGGGCACCAGGGAAATTGCTCTGACAGGCAAGGCTGTCAGGGGACTTCTTCCCACCCCACAGACTGACTCCCTTTGCCCAACACAGCAGACATTCCCACAATAGACTCAGGCACATGATAGCTGCGGCTGGACCTGACCTCAGTGAGCAAGGGGGGCAAGCAGAGAGCCAGGAAGGTCAGATGACTACAGAATAATTCTGGGGGCCTGGTGGTGACTGCACAGCAGCCCCTGGACCATGCCAGTGGATGGTGGTGCGATGGCTCTAGTGGTCCAGCCTGCCCTGCTGAGAGCAGCTGTACTTTATGGGCAGCTGTGGCTCTGGGGGGTTTGAAATGGGCTTAGTAGACCTGAATGACAGCCTGGTGCCCATCTGTGCCAAAGCTGCCAGAGCATACTGTCACCTCTGCCACCACCAAAAGTCACATTTTTCTGGTTCTAGGTTAAAAATATCCCAGTGAATGACATGACTTTCAGAGGGGCGAGGATGCGCCCTCCTCAGCTTCACTTCTCGCCGCTTGAAATGGCTGTGTCTGACGCGTGGCGGAGCAGCCCCAATGGCTGGGCTGCGTGGCGCTTCTCAGAAGACAGACCAGGAGTTATTCACAGCCCGGCTGGCGCCTGGCCCAGGACTCGCTTGTTCTGCCCCAGTTCAGATTCCTCCGGAAGCCTTTCTTACAACTTCTCAAGCAGAGACGAGGAGTAATGCAAGCTTGCAGGTGGCCCTTTGGCCTGGACACCAAGAGATAAAGGCTGAGCACATTCCTCATCATCTACCTCTCCAGAGGATTCCAGGCCAGGTGCTTTGATGACTCTCATCCAGTTCCCACCTGGACAAGCTCGTTGGGTCAGGTGAGGTGAATGATGGGGGCTGTGGTCAGTACAGGATTGGCCTGGGGCTCTTCCCTGGGACAGTGTCCAGAACAGGTGGGGGTGTGGAGACCGAAAGCCACTTCACTCTGCCTTCTTGGTCCTGCACTTGGGGTGCATGTGAGGTCAGGTGGGATGGACAGGTCTGCTGGGGATTATGAAACAGCCATCCCTGACGGCCATGGGGAATGCTCTGCTGTGACATCTGTTGGTTGCACCTATTATGACCTCCAGAGAGTGAGACAATCCATCGAGGCATGGTTAGATTAACAAGGGTTTTATTAACAGTAGAAAGGGCAAGAGCAGCCTCAACCTCCAAAGCTCCAAGCCTCCAGTGGGCAGCCCTGCCCTCTAATAGTTGGTCTGCCAACCATCAGCCCTACACCTCCAAAGCTCCAAGCCTCCAGTGGGCAGCCCTGCCCTCTAATAGTTGGTCTGCCAACCATCAACCCTACACCTCCACAGCTCCAAGCCTCCAGAGGGCAGCCCTGCCCTTTTCTTTCCCCTCCTGCTCTCTATTAATTAGTTTTCTTAGTTTCCTTCCGGTAGCTTGTTGCCTTCTCTCCCCCTCCTGCTGTTTCCCTTTTAATTAGTTTCCTTCCGGTGGCTTGTTGTTTCCCTTTTAAATTTGTTTCTTCCCGGTAGTCAACTCTTCTCTACCCTGCTCTCTCTCTCTCTTCACTTGCTAACTTGTTCTCTATCTCTCCTTTCACTCTCCATCTGCTCTCTCTCTTCAACTTCCAAGCTTAACTTCCTAGGTCTTTCCTTGCTTCTCTTGCTTAACTTGCTTAACTTCCCAGGTCTTCCTCTGCTGCTCTTTCCTTTCTCCAAGCTTGCTCAAGTAAGTTAGCTGGCATTGCTCCAAACCTGCGGCCTATATATAAGCTGCTTCCCTCCCCCACTTCAGTCTCCCCTTCTAACAGTTCTCAACTGCCATTCATGCCCCTTCCCCAAGCTGCCCACTGAACAATCACCTCTTGACATGTGGGGCTTGACTCCTCACCCTGCAGCAGCATGCCCCATGAGGCAGTGATGTCAGTCTCTGGACTCCAGTCGGACTATCAGGGCCCACGGGGTATTACACACCCATCCAGCCCTTGGATTTGCAAAGGTTGCAGTGTCAGCACCTGTGACGTGGGCACTTCCATCCATTCTTCTGGGTAGGTGATTTGGCCTTCCTCAAAGTTGCAGAAAGTCATGAGGATGTCCTCATGACCCCTGTCTGCCCTCACAGATCTGCTGTTGCTCATGGACTGCCCCATCACCCCGGCAACAGAATCATCTACAAACTGCCTCGTTTTTCATCTCTGGCAAGGCTGAGAATCTGATCATGAAAGGGAATTTTCTTTCTTCTTTTTTAATTAGTACTTGGTAATATCACCAAGCTGTGAGTTTATGGCTTTGTAGATCTTGTGTTTCTGACACTAATTACTCACAAAGGCTTTTTAAGCTGCATTTCGGCTCGGCAACTGCCCTGCCGGTAATTAAACAAGAAAGGAAGAGGCAAGAGATTCAGTGTTTCACACCAGGCCCTTCCTGCCTGGGCTCCTGGCTTCTGCCAGGCTGCAGCCCTGCTGGAAACCCAGCAGTTCTGACTGGGTCTCCACTCCAGAGGGCTGAGGCAGAGCCATGACCAGGGTTGCAGCACCTGGCTGGCAGGCTGGCCTTGACTCTGCTCTGTCCACTCAGCATCAGCAATGACAAACTCTGGATCACGGAAAAGGGAAGTGTGGAAGAGAGTGCACAGTTCTAGATGCCCGCTGCCTGTCAACCCTGGGCCCGTTTCCTCAAAGCACTAGAAAGGAGCCAATGCCTCTGATTAGGACAAACCCATTGGGCCTCTTTGGATCCTTCCCAAGCAAAACCTCCATCTGGGAATTTGTAAAACCCACGTATGGCTGGCTGTAGGTTCTGCCTTGCCCCGCACTTTTTCCAAATGCACACCTGAATGGTTCCCTGCAGGCTAGACTGTGTCAGAAGGCTTTGTGCACGTGTGTGGGCCCCACATCTACATTTGTCCAAGGCTCATTGCACACACTGACTCAGGGTTCCCTCAGCTGTAGCTGGAGGTGGGTCTGAGATGCCACAGGGAAGACAAATTTGAAGTACAAGTCTGAGGCTCAGCTCCACCCTGGCTTTGTGGCAGTCTGCAGTGGGTTGGTGGGTGTGTGGAGCCTTGGGGAGCTGCCCCGGGCAAGGGCTGGGGAGGGAGGAGCATTTTCACTAAGAGCACTTACTGCATCTCTGATGACACATGGTCTGGATGCTTCTAGGCATCCACACCGCCTCCTCCAGTTAGCTCATTCAGCTTTGAGCCTTGTAGGGTACACTTTTGGGTCTCTTCTCTGCCTTCCTGGCCTTGGAGTTCTTTGACTGCCGATCAATGACACAGAATACTGCTCCCCCTCCTTTGGAAGACTCCCACAGCACAGTCCCAACAGCCCAAGGCTGGCAGGAAGATGTGGGGCAGGCACTGGGAGGGATCAGGTGTGGGCCCAAGGCTGCAGGGTCACCAGCAGCTCCCTGTGCCTTGGTGGCTGAGTGGGCAGACTATCAGCAGGCCACCTCTGGTTGCAAGGGCTTCCTTAAATACAATTGGTTAGTCACAGTTTAATGTTCTGTATTGCAATGCTATTTTGAGATGCAATTAAAACATCTCATTGCCAAAATGCATGCTTCCTGCTGGGAGGATTTTTTTATTCTTTCTAATATGAAAGAGTCAAAAACAAAGATCAGGGTGGAGACCTGGGCACCAGACTCATTTCTCAAATGGTAGGCTTTGTCCTGACCCAGTCTTCCTGGAGAGAGCCAAGGATGCCATGTCAAGGAGAGGCTCAGGCCACCACAGGACAAGCTAAGTCACTTCCCACCCAAAAGACAGAGCTCTGTGACACTGAAATGCATGCTGACTCCTACTCACCTCAGCAAAGCTGAAACCTCAACAGTATTCAGCCTCCAAATTTCTGCCAGGTTCTGCCATAGCCATGGATAGAGAGGGGGACACATGGGAAGTCTGGTTTTCTGACACGGCACTGCTGCTGGGAACGGGCAGAGTGGCCAGCAGGCCTATTGTTGGAATGTGTACCACACCAGTGAAATTTCACGATGATTAAAAGGCAATTTAAAAAAAAGGCCAGCAAGTTCAATTTTGTATCTTGGCCAAAGTCTCCCAGCCTCCCACAGGCTGACCCCATAATCCACATCTTGTCACGAGGTTGTGAGCAGGGCTGTCAGAGGTCTGAGGACTGATGAGTGTACATGCTTTTCCTTGTCCCTGGTCTACCCCCAGAACCCCTGGTTGGTGTAGAGCATGGTGGCCTTGTGACCTCACATCTTGGTAAGTGATTCTACTATGTAGAGTAGGGAGCAGATTCTGCCGGCGGGCAGGAGGATCTCGAGGGAAGGGCTACAGAACAGACCCTGTGATATGTGGGGTGGTCAGAATACTAGAGCAGTACCTTGCTAGGAAAGGGGCTTAGTTTGCAATTGAGCCCCCACTGCCAGCATGCTGGGTCAGGGCAGAGGCTCTAGTAGGCCTAGCTCTCCTCCAGCTTTCCTGATGCTGAGACTGAGGCTGGGCCTCCCACTTTGAAGCGAGCTTGATCACATTTGGACAGTGCACAGAATGTTAATGCGGAAGAGGCCATGGCTCTGACCTTGGCCAGTTCCACAACCCTCGCCACCTCCCTCAGCTGGCTCAGAACCAGACAAGACGTGCACTTCTCTGGATTGTGGAAAGGAGCACGCTTTTAGGAAGATGGATGAGCTCCAGGCCGCATTTGGGTGTTGTCCTCTAGTTCTTGGGTGTTCAAGAGCCAGAAAATGACCCTGGGCAGGTTAGACAGCTCCACAGTTAAGGAGAAGCTGTCCCTGCCTTTGGTTACACAGATGTGCCAGCTACTCAGTATGGCTCTTGGCAAGGCCTGGGAGACACTGGGGTGGTGCCCACTACCACAGAGATGTGACATGTCACGATGTGAGTGACTTCCTCAGGTGGCTTTAGGCTGTGGCTGACAAGTCAAACTTCCAGAGTTGTGGGAGGAGCTAGACCCATCTCCTGTCCACAATGACCACCAGGCTGATCACAGGCCAGACAGCAAACTACCCTGAAGTCTGCACCTTGGACTTTGCTGGTGACAGCTGAGCTCTGACTCCACAAAGATATATAATGTTGCATTCTGAAACTGGGGTAGGGGTGGGGCGCGGGGGGGGGGGGGGGGAAGAGAGCTCTGAGGGGTGTCAGGAAGCAAGGCTAGGAGACAATAGCCACCCTGATGGGTAATGCCAAAGACAATGGGAAGGCGAGTCTGCACCTCAGGAGTTCTACTGCATAGGCTGATGTGAAACAGAGTGACCTGGAACTGGAGATCCACTGTGAAGGTGGTATGGTCTAGGAAGCAGCCATCTGCCCCTGAAAGGGTAATTAGAACTAGGAACTGGATAAAAGGAAAGGAGGCCAGTTCCACCTGTAGTCAGGGGCTGCCCGCCACCCCAGGAACTGAGGGGGGAGGAAGGGCCTCATTCTTTGCAAGAAGGACCGACCGGATGCAATTTGTGTGTGTGAGATGTGTGGAGCATCTGTCTGGTCAGCACCTCGGCCTGTGTGGAGCTGCTATTTGCTTTCAGACCTGCTGCATGGGGCTCGAATTATATTATGGGATTTTCTTCATCTTGCAATGGGAGATTTCACGACCTGCTGATAGTGCTACATTTTCATGACCACATTCATTTAAAAAAGAAATTTCAAAACATGTTGTGCAGTTGATTTGCTCCTTGGCCCCAAGAATAGAATACAAATCATCTCCTCACATCCGGCAGGTACTGTCCTGTGATTTGATTTCAGAAATGTCTTTTTAAAGGACTCTGATGTTCCTGTCTTGGGAGAGCAACTCCACCCCCACCCCCAATTCAGGGTGTTGAAGATGACGTATCTTTTTGAGCTCCAGTCTGTCACTGTCCACTTATAAGCACTGGTAAATCTCAATGTGCTGGGAGGGCAGACCGGGCATCTGGCATCTGGCCTGCCCAGATGAATGGGTATGGATGTGGTAGCAAGGAGTTAGGAAACTGCTAGAGCCCAACACAGCTACCAACAGATGCCACCTGGCCCCAAGGCCCAGCCCTTCCTGCATGGGAGCTGCAGACCAAGTTCCACCAGCCCCAAGCTGCCTTGAATGCCCCCCAGCAGCCTCACTGTTCAGTTCCCCAAAGCATGGGGTGATGTAAGCTAATAGAAACACCTTTTGCTTAGGTCTTAGGCAGGTCCACAGTTTCCCTGTCTGGGAAGTGAGGACACCAAGCACTGGCTGTACCTTACAACACAGTATGACCTGGTGGGTCTTCCTCGGTGACTGCATACCTATCTCCCACTGTGCAAGGCAGCTCCTATGTCTGGTCAGGCCAGGTATCCGGAAGATCACGCGACAATGTGTCTCCTGCTGCCAAGGATGACCTAGGATCAACAGTTCAACTGTACTGGGTTTGAAATCAGAGTCCTGGGCTTGTCAGGAAGGTGCTCTACCACTTCAGCCATGCCCACAGCCCCAGCACTGTTTGTGGGGCCTGGCTCATACAAGACAGTATCTGCCCACCATGACAGATGGGATAGAGGCATATTCTGGGCAGGGACCAGGCACACCTGACCCCTCCCTTCCTCCCTGAATGCTGCTCATGCAGCCTGGGTGGGGGCAGGACTGTCACCACTGCCAGCCCAGACACAGGACACCGTTCACTTTAGCCAGGAGTTGCCCTTGGTATGTGTGGCTGATGGCCAGCCAGGTATGCACTGGACAGAGATGTGGGCAGTCACCTGTTCAGGGGCCTCAAGCTGATGGCTTGAGACACTTCACTGTGTGCTTTATTTAGGATGGCATTATTTAAGAACTGGAATGAGGATATTGCATCAGGGAGTTTCACACTGTGCGAGCCATGGCAAGTGCTGGGCACACGTGTGGGAAGAGGGTAGAGCAGGACCCTGGCACTCCTCCACTTCCTGTTTTGTTCTCTCTGTTGCTTCCCAGGGTAAGGCAGGGTGAGATACCTTGCACTCTGTCTACAGCAGGAGGGGAGATGGGAAGGCATGTGGACTGCTGGCTGTACTCTTGTCCTTGAAGAGGCCTCACCCTGGGCAACAGTAGAGGGGCTCAGGTAGAGCCTTGGAAGCCACCTGCGTATGCCTGCTCTAGGGTAGAAGCAGTCACTTAATTCTGGGTCACCAGGGACAAGTCAGGGACCTTGAAGAGGACCTTGTTGACCATAGCACCCAAAGGGACTACAATGGGAACCAGGTCATCCACAGGGGTGACTGCCCAGCAGAACCACATGAGCAGGATAGCCCAAGTTCCCAACTCTGGCTAGGTCTCAGAACAACCAGCTGCTTGCATTTTTGGTAAAACAAAAACAATACCGAGCCAGGAACCAGTGACTCACATCTGTAATCCAAGCTACTTAGGGGGCTAGATCCAGAGGATTGAGGTATGAAGCCAGCCTGGACAAAAAACGTTCACTAGACTCCATCTTTAAAATAACCAACTAAAAGCCAGACTCCAGAAAAAGCTCAAGTAGTAAAGTGCCAACCAAACAAGCAAGCCAAGTAAGTGTGAAGCTGTGAGTTCAAACCCTAATACTGGCCAACAAACAAGCCTAACACCTACATGTTCTTTATAATGTGCTACTTTCGAGAAGAACAGTCCATGGTAATCATGCGGTATATACTCAGAATCAGCAACATTCTGGCTGTGCACCTGGGTGTGCACCTAAGTGAGCAGGTGTATGCAGATTCTCTCACCTGGCCATGTGTCACTGAACAAGGTCACATCCTGAGAAATGCATAAGTAGGTGACTTTGAAGACTTGCAAACACCTTTGAGTGCCTTATGTAAGACAACAATGGTACCAGGCTATGTGATCTCAGGGGACCACCCTAATGACTGGACCCATGTGTATACAGTGTGTGACAGAAGAGAGCTAATTCTATGCGATATTGTACCTGGCTTTTTCTCACTGAGCAGCACTTAAGAAGCACTGCTCTATGTAGAACTACTCACAGATGTGCTTTTTATTTGCTGCAAGATTGTCTGGGTGAGGACACGCCATAGTTGCTCAGCCTCTAAGTGAGGCCACTCGGGCCTTTCCAGTTCTTAATTCTTATACTTACAGCTCAACCACTGTGTTACTAGAACTCACAAAGGGCCCTCTGGCCCTGGGGAGAGATGGCAGCAGCAGGTTGGCTGTGCAGGTGGACGCTGGGACTTGACCTAGATTTGCTGGTTGGGGCCCATGTCTCCTCAGTCCAGGCTGTTTGGACAGAACTAAGTCCACATCTCGTGGGTAGGTCTTCAAGATGATGCCTGCCTAGGCTGGGGTGGTGCTGGGCCTAAGGTGGCTAGTGAGGCCTGCACAAAAAAGGAGCATAAACCCCAAGAGAACTGGCACTGGGGGCAGCAGGTGGCCCAGCAGTGTGGGTGGCAGCAGACAGTGTTGTCCTGTAGCTCAAGGCCACTTCCGGGACACCAGTCCTTGGCTATGGGCCACCAAGAGGGGCCCGCTATGAGAGGCTTATGTAATAAAACAGCCCACGTGGGAGCTGCCACCTTCCAAGACTAATGAGAGGGGCTGGACAGGCAGCCACCTCTTCTCTAAGCAGCCCAATTTGATTAGGAAAATATTGGTTAATTTTCTAGTAGAGCCTGTGACCTTAAGGGGGAAAATCTAATTTCCAGAACAACTCTGCTAGGCATTTTCTCTCAACTCTCATTTGCTAGGATCTGAGTGGCTGCTGACCACAGTGGCTGGCAGCACCTCCCCTGAGCCTTGTGTAGACCAAGTCCTCTGGGCTTCATTTGGACCAAATCCTCTGGGCAGGCCTCTCTTACCAGAGTGAGAGGGACCAGAGGGACCAGCGTACTTTACTTCTAGACAGCCTGCTTCAGACTCCTGCTCAGGACAGCCCGTATCCATACCAGATGGCACTGACCACTTGCTGATCATAATAGAAAGTTCGATTTTATGAGATCCCCACTGTGCTCCCTGCTTTGTCCCTAAAGCCAGAGCTACTCCAGGCCTTGAGAATGAGAACTCACCAGGAGTGGCTGACTATCAGTGTGTGTGGGTGCCCTGTCCTAGCCTGATGCAGACCAGGTGCCAGAAGATGAGCATCAGGGACCCTGTCCCTCTGGCTGCCTGACTATGGCAGGGCTTGAACACCTCCTTTGCTGGGTGACCCAAGTTATTGCAGGGTCTAGACATACCTGAGCTGGGGAGACTGAGCTTGCTGCTCCCAGTGGGACTGTTCCTGGCCTGTGCAAGGTAGTGTCACTATGGTGGCTGCAGTGTTGGTGAGTGCTGACACTTGGCTGTGCTGTAGGCCAGGCCAGGCAGAGGGCTTCACAGATGTCAGAACTCACGCACCCTGTGGCTTGGAGCAAAGGGAGCATGTGAGGCTCAGCCCAAGCCATCCAGCACCTGGGCAATCTGGGGTCCCTGGGCAGGTAGAAAACTAGATGATCCCAGCCTTGAGTGCCTGAGACTCCATCTCTACCATGTAGCTGAGTAGGGTGGATGCAACGAAGGGAGGGGAAAACAGAGCAGGGTCCACAGGAATCCCAGGACATCTCAGCCAAACTCTAACCCTGTGTGGTAACGCACAGCCTGCACCACAGGTATGGAGGTGAGGACTGAATGGTCACAGCAGAGGGACCCAGGTATGGCAAGCCTTTGTCTGGATAGTGTGGGATGTCCATGTCGCCTGGCTAAGGGCCTAAGCCTATGAAACAGGAGGAAGAGCCACAAGAAAGCTGCCACAGTGCTCTGGACATGGACAGGAACACACTCAACCCCACACTGGTGGAGAGTTCACGGGCCCACCCAGTTTTCTTGCACATACCTCCCTCCTAGATGCAAGATGCTGATGGCACTGCCTAGCACACACTGAGCACCCAGTAAACAGCTATTGCTGACGCCATGATGACAAGCAGTCAGCATCAGAGGAGGAATCCAACCAGCTGGCCGGGCTACTTGGGAGGTTGAGAAAAGGAGGACTGCCCAAGTAGAAAAGTCTATGCGACTCCTCAATTCATGGCTGGACACAATGGTGTGCATCTGTCCTCCCAAGCCACCTGGGAGGCTGAGATTGCAAGGATTATGGTTCCAAGACAGACAAGGTGGAAAAATCTCCACAGAGGGAAGCTGGACATTGGTTATGAGTGCCTGAAACCCCAGCTATGGTGGGAAGTTTACAGTAGGCAGACTGCAGCTCAGGCGCAGTGCCAGGGTGGGAAGTAAGACTGTATCCTAAAAATAACCAGAAAAACAGGGCTGGAGGTGTGGCTCAGCATCAGAGCAGCAGTCTAGCAAGTGGGAGGTTCTCTCAGAGTTCAAACTTTCAGTTTAGAAAACAAACAAACCACCTACCCACCCACCCGGCATGATATCTGAACACATGGAGCAGACAGATGCTTCTGCAAGTCACAAATGACCCTTCAACTTGGCAGGAAGAAGCTGGAGCAGGCTGCCAGCGGAGACACGAGGAGAGGGTGAGAAGTGAGGCTAGAAAACAGCCTGTGCCAAGAGGCAGAGACTTCTCTTCTGTTATAAACCCTTCTACATTGCCCAGCTCTGGAGAAAGGTGAGGCAGCAGTCCCCCATCACCCAGGGCAAGTGCAGGTGTGGGACAAGCACACAAGGCAGAGGCCACCTTTGGCGCTGAGGTCCTTCAGCAGCATCTGAGCAGTGGAAGTATGGTGTCACCAGGCTTGTGTGGTGTGGTGGTGATGCCAAGAGACCCTGTCCTAGAGCTGAACTTTGACATGCACCCCGGGTTGTCATGATGTCCTGGCTGTGGAGCAGGCCTGAGGGCTGTTCCTTGGGACACAGCTGTTTGTGGCCAGCACTGAGGTAAGGACACATGCATCTCAGCTACCTGAAGAGGAGATCCTCGAGGAGCTTTCTCTGCATGGCTTCCATGCCTGGCTCGGGCCAGTGCTGGACCATGGATATCACTATGTCCCCTGACTGAGAGAGCCTGGCCCTGACATCACCAGAAACACCCACACCAACAGAACCAGAAACACTGGGTAGGGAGCTCAGGAGCTTCCCCATGGGGTCTGATCTGAGGACCCTCCAGGCTGAGAGCTGCTGACTTTCCTTATTCTGGGTAGAAGCTGGGGGTGGAGGGTAGGGGTGGGGGCACAGGCTGGTGGGCAGAACAAGCCTCCCCACCCTAGCCCTGAGCCAACACAGGAGAGAGGTCTAGGTGACATTATGTGATTTAAAAGTTAATTAAGTGAATGATATAAAGTACAATAGCCCCAGGTGCTTATTTCCAAGAAGCATTTGGAAGGAAAAGGGGGAAAGTCTAATACAAAGCTTTGTGAGGTATTGGGTTAGCAAGTAATCACAGTGCTAAATCACCGGTGTCCATCCGCAGCAGGCGGCCTAACAACCGCTGCTCTGGGTCCCTCATCCATGAATGTGCAGATGCCCTCAGCGACACCCTGGAGTAGGCATGAGAGTGAGGAAGGAACAGGTGCTGAGGCCCCAAGGATGGCACATGCTGAGAGGGCCCTGAGGGACAAGCCCTAAGGACATGGGGTGGAGTGGCAGTGGGGGAGCCCGGGCTGACTGGAACGTGTCAAGTACCACAGCCCAATGGCACAACCTGCTGGGAAGGCTCTGTGTACGTGGTGCTACCACCCTCCCAGAGGACCACCATTCCTGGCAGGCAGGGGCACGGCAGCAACCAAAGCATCTCAGCAAACTTTAGTCCATCCTGGTGGGACCTTGGGGACAGACCCAGGAGAGAAAGCATGGTGCTAGCAGTGCCCTGAAACAGGAGTTCTTTAGACATGCCTGGGGGCCACATGTATGCCTGACCCTGCCATCCTGAACTGTGTGTCCTGACCAACTGGACAGGTACAGGCTGCTCTTCTGCCTGCACAGCTGCCTGTCACCAGGCTCCTACTTTCTCAACTTTCCTTCCACTCATGCCCAGGACAGGGGTAGATGGGACTCTACCTGTGTACAGACTGCTGAGGCCCACATAGGAGCCTCCATTTGTGACCTTGCCCTGAGCAGCCACAGTGGCCCTGCAGCTGAGGACAGGGGCCACCTGACAGGACTCAGCTTAGCCCTGTTATCAAGCCCCAGAAAGGTCTGCCAGAAGCTGACCAGAAAGCCTATCTTTTGGTCATTTATCAGGTTAATAAATGGCTTCTCCTGCTGGCGGTAGCTCCTTATCCTGACTCTCAGGCCGTGGGCTGAGACGCCTCTTACGTTAACATCACTCACTGTGAAGTGTAATTACCAACTCTATCACAGCGCCAGGCACATTTATCCACTCCATCCACTTGCCAGTGGAGGCCACATCTGTTACTAGTGGGCCGCCCAGGAGAGGGGCAACATCCCACTTGGCCCTCCATAGCTACAGCCAGGTGTCAAACCTCCAAGGCTGGCAGGACTGCACCTGCCTAGGCTCAGCAGTACAGATGCCCTGCCTGTGGTGGCTTCTGTTACCATGGGACCTGCCTCAGTCCACAGACTGGGTGGTTGTCTCAGTGCTAGGGGCTGAGAGTCTGTGGTCAGATGCTGATGGGTAGGTGTCCAGTAAGGCTGACTTCCTGCCAATGGACATTGTCTACCTCCCCTCACAGGTGGGGCAGCACTTGTAATCCATCATAAGGGCACTGATGCCTGGTGAGGGATCCACTCCAGCCCGCAACATCCTGCTCTGGGCTCTTCCAGAACAACAGCCCTCTCTCATGCAAAATGCAAACATTCTATCCCAATGTTTCCAAAGTCTTAACTCCTTCCACATTCAGGTCCCATCAGATGCCATCTAGACAGACATGGGAGAGACTCAATATATGAGTCGTCCTGAATTGAGTCCTCTCTGAATTGAGTCTCCCCTTTTAGTGTGTACCAGGGCAGTTTCTTGCTTCTGAAACACAATGGTAGGATAGGTGTGGCCTGATCCCCCATTCCAGAAGGAAGACCAAAGAAGCAAAGGTCCCCAGCAAGTCCACAGCCAACAGGGCCAGGCCCAGCAGACCCAGTAGTGGAATGGACCACCCCTCTGGCTGGAGGCACTCTCTCCTGAGCCTACTGGGCAGGCTCACTTGGTCTGTCCCTTACTGAGAAACCAAGGAGTCTAGAGGCTTGAAGAACTGCACACATTTACAGCCAGTGAAGTTGAGTTCTGCAGCCTGTCCTGTCAAATCCAGGAAGTCCAATTCCACCACTCAGCCTTCCATCTCCTTCCCTGACAGCTTAGGCTGGCTGTTTCCCATAAAGGTCCCATCCATACTGGGTTCCCCACCATCAGTGGGTCCACTAGATACCAGGGAACTTTCCACACTGGGCCCTTTTACACTTGTGGTGTCCTCTTCTAAACTCATGTTCTCATTTGCTGCAACAGCAAGGTGCTCAGATTCTCTGACTTTGAGTGCTGAGCACTCTTCCCTGGGCACACCTGTCCCAGAAACAGTGAAGGACCCAGGCTGCTCCATCCACATGTCAAGCAGCAGTTCCTGGAAGCACATGCTAGTTTTCACAAAACCTCACTGTGTGAGTGCAGCTCACGCACATTGAGACAGGACGTCTCCCTCTCCCCCCACTGTCCAGTGAGATGCTCCCCATTCCTGTACCCCATCTGATGGCCTTTCCCTCCACCATACTCTGCACAAGATGCTTGGGTATCTTCCAAAAGGCTGAGTTTTCCTCTCCTGCTTCCTTTCTCCTAAGTCCTCACCCAAACTGCCTTTTAAGATCTATCTGGTAACCTATCCTTTTTCTAGCAGGTGCTTGAAGACCCTCAGTCCACACATTACCCTGTTCTAGCTGCTTGCCACTTTCAGGCACATGTTATAAAGGCACTCATCAAAATGTTATGTGTTGAGTCTTGGTCTCCAGCCTGTAGCATGACTGAGCAGTGGTGGTAGAGACTTTATGAGGCAGGCCTAATGGGAGGAAGTGATGTCATGGGGCCTGGCCTCGAGGATTACACTGGGGCCCTTCGCTTCCTGGCTACAGTAAAGTGAAAGCTTCCCTTCCCATGTGCTTCTGTCATGATGCATTACTTTATCACAGCTTAAGAGCTAGTGGGCCAAGTGTCCAATAGACTGAAATCTCTGGGACTATGAGTCCAAATAAACCTTGCCTCCTTTCTTTTTATTTTAATTTTTGCCAGTCCTGGGGCTTAACTCAGGGCCTGGGCACTGTCCCTGAGCTGCTTTTGTTCAAGACTAGCACTCTACCACTTGAGCCACAGCTCTCCTTCTAGATTTTTCTGTTTATATGGTACTGAGGAATTGAACCCAGGGCTTCCTGCATGGCAGGCAAACACTCTACCCCTAAGCCACATTCCCAGCTCCTTTTGCTTCCTTTTGTTTATCTTGGGCATTGTGTTACAGTGATGGAAAGCTAACAGACCCTTTGGGTGCTGTAGTAAAAACATCTTATGCCAGGGGGCTTATAAATAACTGAACTTCCTAACAGGGAGGTGTTCACAGATTACCAGTTCTGATGGGGTCATGATACGTCATGTGTTATTGGTTATTATTTATTGGTTATATGGTTATAGGTTATTATTTTAACATGTACATTTGAGGGTGTGAAAATATCCAATCCTGGCAAGGCCCCACACTTGCTGCTTTGCCCTCACCAGACATTTCCATGACTGGACAGCCACGCACAGGCATGTACAGTGCATGTGAGTGTGACAGCACAGGTGCTAAGGTGAACTTTCTCAGCTGAGGGCCTCCAATAGGGCTCCCTGTGACTCCCATCATGCCCTGTGGCTCAGGCAGTCCAGAGGCCTCTGGGTGCCCTGGGGAGAAGTGGGTGCCTTTGGGTGATAGGATGGGGGGTCAGGGAAGGTGGGAAGGTGGTGGCTCATATTGAAGTGATGGTGAGGACATCATCTGCTTCTACTCTGGCTGAAGGCATGTCAGGTCCCACTTCTGGCCCCAGGTTGGTCCCTGCCTAGCCTCCTTCCCTGTCATAGGATGTGTGGCATGTTCTTGGGTTCTTCAATTCCCACCTTTTGCTGGGGGCTGGAATGGAGTGCTATGCTATGTAAGGTGGTGGGTGCTCAGCCTGTATTAGACAGACTTACCGAGTGATCAGAAATGCCAATCAGGCTCCACAGGTAAGCCTCAGCAGAGGACTCTGTCTCCACTGGCCCAGCCCTAGGCCTTGTCCTGTGCCCCTGCTAGGTGGGAGGGCTACAGAGGGTGGAGGAGATGGCACCTCCTTGCTGGGTAGCCTCCCATGCCAGGGAAGGAGGTGGGGGAACTCTGCACACACAGCAAGCAGCACCTACTTGCACAGCACACCCCCTGCCAGCTGTCGGCTAATTTGTTAATTATTGAGCAGATAATTCATCACCTCGGTCTGCTTGCTGTCTGTTTATCGCCACCGTCTGCAGCCACTGAGCTCCGTGTGAACAGAGATAAGCGTCATTAATAAAGAAGAATTCAGCGGAGGTGCTTCTCCAACAATCGCTCGTGGCAGTGAGGAAGCACAGGCCACAGCCCCACACCGCTGGTGCCGGAGTCCCTACAGCAGATTCTCTTCTCCCCTTAGGTCTGGAGTGCAAGGTAGTCCTGGGATGGCTCCATTGCCTGGTGTCAGACCACAGTGGCTAGAAGGGCCTCAAGAGCCATTTATAGGTTTCCTTCATCCTGAAGGTGGGTGGGAGTGTGGGACCCCAGCGTGCCTCCTAGGGCAGCTTGTCCTGTTTCTCCTGGTCACCCCCCAGTGCCCTGGCTGTCTCTAGGCCTGCCTGTCACATCACACATCACCCCTCCTTGGCCGCTACATTTACAGGTGGGCTGGGCTGTGGAGGATGAGAGGCCAGAAGGAGCAAGAGGTAAGAGATAGACCTGGATGAAGCTGGGGTGCCCTCATGGTGCTCTGTGCCTCCCTTCTCACCAGCAGTGCTCCCAGAGTCCACAGCAATAGCTGTGTGAGGATCTGTGCCTGGTTGTCTGTGTCTCAGATGGGGCTGAAATTCAAACTTCCTAGACACTTGGTTAAGTGTCCCAGGCCTCCAGAACCCCTCCCGGATGGGGTCACTTGTGACCTTTGCTGGCTTGTGACTACTCCTCAGACAGCACAGTCACAGCTGACAGGAGCACCCACCCCATTTGTGCATGGAAGAGCAGACATGTTTCTTTCTTGGTGGGGGCCAGGCAGAGGCACAGGTGGGTTGGAGCCATAGTCAGGCTGCCCAGGACCCTTCTTGGAAAAGGGAGCAAGAGGCAGGGCTAGTGGCCAGAGAGGGAGAGGGCCAGAGAGAGAGAGGGTGACCTGGGGCTGGCCAGGCCCACAGGACCAGTAGTTTGCTCCTCTCGGGTATTTCAACTTCCCAGCCAGCCCTAGTCACTCGAGTCCCTGGTCCAAGAAGGCTGGCAAAGCAGGAACCTGGTCCTGAGGGACAGGAAAACTCTTGGCCACACAACCATGCCGGGACCAGTGCCCAGGCCCTGCTTCCTCAAAGATGATAGGGCCACAGATGTGTCACCAGACCCAGGCCCATGCAGGAG
Organism: Dipodomys spectabilis; assembly: GCF_019054845.1. NCBI lineage: Eukaryota > Metazoa > Chordata > Mammalia > Rodentia > Heteromyidae > Dipodomys > Dipodomys spectabilis. The sequence goes on along the minus strand of NW_024870775.1, from coordinate 11,571,781 downwards.
CTGGCTGCCCTGCTGAGCCCAGATTCTCTTCCCTGCATACATTAATTATGACAGAATAAACAACGCTGTTTTGAAAAATGCATGTTTCCGTGTGATTGCTTTTTTTAATTGGTTGGTTTAACATTTGAAATTTGATTTAATTTCTACTTGCTTTTTCTCAGCACGGGGTCAGGCAGTGAGTGGGGAAAACCATTACTGGAGCGCCATCATTAAGAGCAGATGTGTCCTGGCACACACACCAGGTCCCCTGGGGACTGCAACTACCCTGATGTGTGTGTGATCTGTCCCTATAAGGCCCTCCTGGTCCCAGGCTCCAATGGGTGGGGGCAGCAGCATCTGAGAGCAGACCTCACAGCCTTTCAGGGGTCCACAGTGGACCTGACAAGAGATGTAGCCATGCTAGCAAATGGATGGCATCTACCTCAGTTGGTCCTTTCTGGGGACCAACTCCTGCCCAGGGGGTGAAACATTAGATTGCAAGAGGCTGAGAAGTGGGGGTGACAGGGTAAGTCTCCTACCTCTTCCTGGGCCTACCTTTGTGACTTGGAAGACAAAGAGTAATGACACTTGTGGCATATGGCACCTGCCCCTGTGACTGTTTTGGCTGGTGGCTCCCTTGTGGGGTGAACATGCCTCCCAAGTGGTTGTGTCCCCAGGGCTGTCTCTACCCGCCTTTCGCAGTTGGCACTGCCCACTCTTAGGGCTTGCTGACTGTTGCTTGGGAGCAATGCCTGGACATGCTGGCATAGACATCATGCCCTGGCACTCTCCAAGGGCGTACTAAGCCTCCTTCAGTCTGCCTTCAGCTCAACAGCCTTACCTGTTCTGAAGGGATGGGCCTGGAGCCTTGGGTCTTGGCCTGTTCTGCGATGCCTTTCCCTATCTGTGCATATGCAGGAGTGAGGAGGAATCTTAGGCTAGCCCTGAAGCTCCACAGGCCCTACCTCCTTTAAGACCTGGGAATCTGTGCCACCTCATCTTGCTGGGGCTGCTGAGTGATCAGACCAGATGCCAAGTCTCACCTGTGCCAATGTAATAGCTGAGCCTGAACATTCAGTATTGCTATGAGGATGTTTCCCTCACCCCAGAGCACTGGGTAATGTAGGTACCCAGATGGTCAGCCACAACCAGCCCTCAGACCACAGTGGTAAGGAAGCTCAGATTGAAACCAGGCTTGCAGAAGGAAATGATGGGACTAAGGTATGGGCCTTAAACATAGCGACAGAGGTAGAAGTAAGGAAAGCTAGGCCCCAGGGATGAACAATAGTGAGGCATGGTCTGGGCTGGCATCTACAGTGGGTGGGACAGGATTGTGCCCCTAAGCCCAGACCTCTCTATGAGCCAGTCTGAAGCTCTGGGGTCTGCTCTGCCCATGCAGACTGAGACTGGCTGTGCAGAGACCCCACTCCCACCAATATAGGGCACTAAGGCCATCAGGACTGCAAAGCCAGTTGGCCTGGAAACTCTCTTCCTTCTGAGGATATCACTGGGCAGCTGGGGTCTTAGCAGGAGTGAGAAAGAAAGAAAGTGAGTCCCATGTAATTGTAACTCCTCTGTATGGTATTCTCACAAGAAAGAAAGAAAGGAAGAAAGAAAGAAAGAAAGAAAGGAAAGAAGAAAGAAGATGAGTCCCTGTACCAGGGAGCTGGCACTCACACAGAACACAGGAAAGCTGGGGGTGGGGGTGGGGGTGAAGTGAGCCCTGAGTGTGCCAGAGGCCTTGGCCTCTTCTCTGTGCCTTAGCTGTGAAGAGGAGGATCCTTGTCCCAGAGTGGCTTCCTTGGGGGCTGGTGCTATGGAGTGGGGGACACAGCTGTAGAATTAATTAGGCAGGTTGATGTCAGCCCCCTCAGTCTGGGAGCTTGAAAGCCGCCAGTAGCCCGTTTCAGGTGACTGTTGCGAGAACTTTTAGAAGTCTGACTGCCTTCTGGAGGTGTGGGTTGACTTGCAAGGGAGAGCATATCCTGCCTAGGAGCCCCAGAGGACACTCCATGGGCTCCCTCCAGGTGCACCAGCATCCTGCTAGGTCCTGTTGGCTCTGAGGCTAAGGACCGACTTAATATTCTCCTTTAGGGACCTCAAATCATCCAGTTTGAGGGTTTTGCCAGCATGTTGGCAGCACTCCAGATCTCTCTAAACGAGGGAGGAACCAGGAGGGACCATCAGGACGCATTCAAGCCTCCCTCAGGACCCACATGTACAGCTTCAGCTGGAGGCCTCCACCCCAGACCCTCTGCCCGGACTACCAGGTTTTGTCAGATGTCTTCCTTCTTAAGTATCTACAAAACAGAAGCATCCAGCTCTGCCCAAGGGTTGGACTTGAGCAGCCCTGACCCCAGCGTAGTCACAGGAAGCACAGATCTGCTTCTCAGTGGGCAGCCCAGGAAGAATGCTCTTCCAATTAATGACCTACCCAATAGCACTCGCTGATGCTTTGTGAACTGCCAGAGAGCAGCCACAAACACCCCAAGTCCTGGGGTGCTGGGTGCAGAGCCCATTCTCCTCTGAGCCACAGGTCCTCTAGATTCTGAGGCAAACTGTGGAGCCACTCTCAAACACATTTACACAGATCTGTAACTGATTAGCCCAGTGCTCCCAGGTGCCAGCAGGATGCAGGACAGGCCCTTCCCTTGTGCTCTTCTGTGGCCAAACTACTGTAGTGTCTGGTGGCTTCCCACTCTCAGCATGGCATCTAAGGAGGGGCACACTCCCAGGGGGCTTTGAGAGGGGGAGGAGGAGGAGAAGTAGGAGAAGGAGGGACAAAGCAGCTGACGGTCTTCAGAGGCTGTTTTGCCCCTAGGATAAATGTGGCATGGTCTATAAGTGTCACAAGCTGTGTTGAACACCTATCTACCCAGGATGGGCCAGGAGTTCAAAGCCACTCAACCTTCTACAATGTGTCCTCAGGGCATGGACAAGAAACTCTGGCAAACATGACATAGCAAGGTCTCATTCCCCCCAAAAGTCTGCAGCTTTTGGTCAGAACCTCCTGAGTTTGGTGAAGCCATACTGCCTGGGGGATAAGCAGTCAGCAGGGCAAAAGGGGGGGGCGGGCAGTAACATTCCAGACAGAAGGCTGGCCTAGTGCCAACGTCTGGAGGAACCAAACGTACAAGGGACAAGTACCCATGTCTGGCATATACCTCGACAGCCTGAACTTCATCTCTGCCCAGCTTCCCAGCTCTGGCCACTTGGCTTCTGGAAGAGCTTTCTAGAATGAAAGCCCTTTCACAATGGGCTCACTCTATCCTTCCTTCCTTCCTTTCTTCTTTCTTTTTCTTTCCTTCCTTCCCCCCTCCTTCCTTTCTTCCTTCCTTCAAGCTTGCCAATGCTTGCTTGCTTCTTAACTTTTTGTGAGACTTTCATTTTTGAAATACAGCACACAGTATTTACACGTCAAGTTCTTTTTTTTTTTTTTTACAAAATATGTATGTCATTTTGAAGAAGACTATTGAGATCATGATCTAAAATAACTGTCAGAAGTCAAAAAGGAATCATGGAATCCACTACATAACGACATAACAAAACGCAGCTAGAGGGTTTACTCATACGGAAAAATGATGCTGATTCTTAGTGCTCTGCCAATGATGACCCGTGAGTCAAATCTAGATGATGGCCCATTTTGGTAGAGGCAAGCCAAACATAAGTTTTACATTTGTATACTGTTAAAAAAAAAAAGCACACACACTAACCAAACAACACCAAAGAATAATATATGACAGAGGCACACAATTGGCTTTTTCTTATCTTTCATAATTGGCCTCAGTGTACCCTCCTCAGAGAAGCCTTCAGTACCCAGGTGCCCACAGCCCTGCAGATGGAAGCATCTAGTGTTGTTTACTGCCATCATGGCTGGAACAGTGCTCAGGCTCTTTCTTGCCCTGAAGGGGGTCCCTACTAGCTTCTCTGCCTGAAGCTAGAGGCCAGAAACACTGCCCAACCATCCCAACTGAAATATCAACACTGCCCAATGTCCCCCAGGAGGCAGAAGGTTGTGAGGAAGATGAGGCTCAGGATGCATCCACTCCAGCCCTCCTGTCATTCCTGTCCCAAGGGTTTGTCCATAGAGACCCTTAGAGAGGAAGCCTTTTCTGGCTATGTGCATCTCAGCGTACCACATGTCAGAAGCTTCCCGAATGTCAGAGTGATCTGTACAAAGCCCTCGGCAGGTCTGCAGGCTGGAACTGGCTAAGGAGCAAGGGCAGCCTGGCTCAGTTTCCAAGTTGAGGGCTCATGGTCACCTCCCACAGGCTGCTACTTATTAGCACAGTTCCTTAAGCCGACTCTCCTCATTAGCGTAAATAAACTTTGCATAATGGGAAGCTCTGTACCACCACTGTAAAGTGAAAAAAGCACGGCTTGCTATAAATAGGCAGTAACTAAGAAAATAAATCAGCAGAAACAAAACAGAACTAAGCCCTGGACTGCTGACCCAAGGTGGGCTCTGAGCCCAGGGCCTCTGGCTGGCTGCCAGAATGGGAATAAACAGCAGGGCAGAGGCTAGTGCTCAGCAGGTTTGCACCATCCTGGGTCAGGTCCATCCTCACTCTATATGGGGCACTGATCTGTGGGATGCCCAGTACAAGGCCTGGCGAAGGGGCTGCCACAGTCCCTCACGCATGAGAAAGGGGGACCTGAGACCAGCCAGCCTAGCTGGTCATTGAAGAGGCAGCCCCAATGTGGCAGGCTTAGCAGAGGCCCAGGGCCAGGGGAGTGCATGGTATGGCCAATCAGGCCAGAGAAGGGAAGGAGGAAGGCTTGGGATCTAGTTAAAAACCAGTCAAGAGTCCATGGAGAGCCCATTATGGACCAGAAGGCAGCCAACAGCAGTGAAAGCCTGAGGCCAGCTGTGGGGCTATGAGCAACCATGAAAGACTTTGTCCTATCTGAGGAGGGTGATGAGCAGGGGTCTCAGGTCTGTACCAATCCCCTAGAGAGGACCTGTCAGACACCCCCTCGCCCCCTACCAGAAGCTGAGGGCAACAAAGCTGGCTCTGTACTGTGCAAGGGCAGCGTTCCGTGCCCACTCACTACACCCAGCCCACTCTATGGTGAGGAGCCTCAAGTGTGGTGACATCACCTCTCTGGACCCCATGGGGTCTACTGTCCCCCACAGTATGTGGGTAGTGATCCCAGCACTCCTGGGGTGGGGGTGGGGGAACAATTGGGATCAGCACTGGCTGCTTAAGGTACCTGGTCATGGAAGGAAGCCAGGCCAGCATGGAGGGAACTGGGTGGGGGCTGGGTCTAGATGGTCCCACTGACATTGTGGGCACAGAAGGGAAGGATGGGAGGAGGGAGCCACTTTTCTGAGGAGGAGGGGAGGCTCTGATTCACAATTATACTGGTCCCCACAGGGCAGGTGGGGCCTAAGGAGCTGATCTCTTTCCAGATCTCCAGGGAATATAAAGATCAAAGGCCTGGCCATTCCCTTTGATTGGGCCAAGCTCAGAACAGGATGTGTCATTATCCAAATTGCTTCAGGCTTCTGAACACCCCCCTGCTTATGGAGTCTTTAAAGAGTGAATTTGAGACATCCCCAAGACACACCGGCAGCTGGGCAACGTTAGGAGAAAAAAAATGCTTCCTGAACCATCCAAATGAACTGGCTGGAGGATTCCTGAGCATTTAGGATGCCTACTTGACCACCAAAGCCCACAGGTCTGCAGTCCCCACTCTACTACAGGTTCCCGCCTGGAGCTCCAGGAAGCACAGAGTGTCCTCTGGCCCTTCCAACTGGAACTGGCCTCCTAGGACAGGGCTAGGTGCCTTGCCCATCCCCTTCTCCCTCAGTCTTTTTGGTGCCTTGCCCATCCCCTTCTCCCTCAGTCTTTTTGGAAGAAATTGCTTTTTATCATTTACAAGAGCCATGCACTGGAGAAGCCAGAAGACGATGAGTCTCTTTACGATCGGAAGGAATGGAAACTTGAGGAGGGGTGTTCAATATTAATACCATCACCTCGGTGTGGAATCCAGTCTTCTTGGTAACCGGAGGCTGTTCACACAAGCTCCCCTGAGGAATGCCTTCCACAAACTTGGATGTGAACTAATTAAGTTTGCACAGTTAATCAGGACTGGCTGCCTTGGAGACTAGGAGCGCACAGACCCAGAGACAGGCTGTTGTGAGCAGGAAGTGATTGCTCTCTTTATCTCGTGCCAGTGCTCCTGCCTGCCTGCAGATGGGCACACCCTGGGCTTGACCACCCCCATGGGGCCTCCTCCACTTCCGGTCAGGCAGAGGCCCAGGCCACAGAAGTGCTATATGCTCCTACATGTGGAGGCTTGTCCACCATGAGGTAGACAATGATTTCTGGTGCTTTGCTAAGCCCTTAGGAAGTTGTGGTCCAGCCTTCAGCATGATGACAAACACCAACCCAACAGGACTGGTCCAGACAGAGTGCCAGACGCACAAACAACTTCTTCCTTTGACACAGGAAGGTGGGACTGGCTCAGGTTAGGAATCATGCTAGGGTGGGCAGGGGAGACAGAGGCAGACAAAAGCCTGCAGGGCTGCTGGTTAGGAAGGTTTTCTAAGCCAAGTTTAGGGAGGCCAGGAGGTGCCACGCTAATCATGGACTAAGGCTGAGGCTTGGGTGCCAGGCACCCAGGGTAGGAGGGAAGATACCTATGTACAGAGCTGTGGAGTGCATGCTGGGGCACAGCAGGACCCTGGGTGGTGAGTAGTCACTGAGCTCAGCACTGTGTGGACACTTTACCCCTGCTGCACAGCCAGGCTCGGCTGCCCACTACTCTTATGCCTACATTTGCTAGGTAAGGAGATGGGAGGGCAATTTGGCAGCATGGCATCACCAGGTCTAACTGCCTCTGCTGGCTGGGTTCCTGGTCACAGAACAGGTCAACAGAGACTCTGTGGCCCAGAGCTGGAGAGGGAAGACTATGTGGGGGAATGGGGTGGTGAGGTTGAGAAGCTGCGAGCCTTAGCCCAGCCAGGATGGAAAGGGGAAACAGGCAGACAGAAGCCTGCGGGCTGGTAGGAATAGGCAACACTGCTGACGGCTTGTTATCACAAAGGACGTTTTCTGGCTGGCTGGGATCACCTGCACGTGTGACAGGGATACAAGATGCATCTGCATATTCCCCCATCCCACCCCTGCCCGGGCCACTGAGAAGAGTAGAAGCTGAAGATCCTCTTAGAGCTGGCTGAGGTAGGCACAGTCTTGGGAGGGACACACAACAGATTTCCCCAGAACACAAAGGTTGGGGCCTGGGCTTGAGGGCCCAGGGGAGGCAGCAAGCAATACATGCACCCTGCTCACTGAGGTCTCTGGCAGCTCTAGCATACTCTATGAGTCTGACCACAGGTCCTTCCATGGCCTGTCCCCCTTGATGCTGAGCAAACAGGACTGAAGTCAGATAGCTGGGTGTACATTGTCACAGCCATCCCCATGGTAGACTTCTACCTGCTGCTCTAATTCTCATTCTGGGCATCTCAGCTGGCCAAGGCTCTGAAAGGCAGGAACAGAGGGCTGCTAGGCCATTGTTTCTTTCCTTTTGACCAAGGACACGGCAGGACAGCTGGGAAGGGGAAGTGAAGGGCAGCCTCTCATCAAAGGGACAGGCGTGGCTGGCACGTTGGCCCCAGCTATCAGCTCTGGACATTAATTGGAGCTGAGCTTGTTTGAATGACTTATTAAAAATAGATTACAATGCATTTAAGAGAGTCTCTGCCCAGATAAGAATCACATAATTAAAACATCGTCCTTGCCTGCTTCTCCCCTACCTCCTGTAACAAGGAGCAACACCAGGCTCTAAGACATCCGGTGTCCCATCTTGCACACTGCTGCCTCTGCTGCACACTCTCCCAACATGTCAGGAAGGCTAAGAATGCCACTTCCTGATTCTTCTGAGTTTGTTGTTTTGAGGGCCCAGGCCTGTACATTTCCTCCATGTGCTGTGGCAGCTCAACTAAAGGTATGCCCAGGAGCCTCCTATACTTTGGCACATTAACCTCACGGCAGCCACAAGAGGCTGGACACTTTGTCTGGGGTCATGCAGCAGCAGGGCTAGGATCTGAATTCCATCTTCTCACAGTCTGAATGATAACATTCTGGCTTTGTGTGGAATCATCACAGAAATTAAGACCCTCCTTCCCTACCTCCTAGTTACTCCATGTATTACATGGGATTGGCTGGCTTCTGCTACTATCCAACATGCAAACATCTCTCAATCTCTGAGTTTTGTGGTGCTGGTGACTCTTCAGCAAGACCTTCTACCTGCCCCCCAAAAAAACCCCACTTATGATCTCTATGTACACAGTAGTCAGAGCTCTTTCAGGCACAGCCAGGAGCACAGAAGAGTGCCCTGCCGAGCTGGGCATGGTGACTTCATGTTAACCTAGCTACTTGGGAGGTAGAGATTGAGGCTAAGGCAACCCTGAGGGGGGGGAAAAAAGGTCCCAAGCCTTTATCTCAACCAATGACTGGGTATGGTGGCTACCTGTCATTGCAGTGATCCAAAGAAGCACAAACAGAAGGAATGCTGTCCAGGCTAGCCTGAGACCCTGTCTTGAGAATAAGCAACAAAAAAAGAGCTGGTGGAAGTGGCTTAAGTGGCTGAGTGTCTGCCTGGCAAGTGAGAAGCCCTGTTTACAACCCCAAGACCACCAAAAAAACGGAACCCCCCCCCCAAATTTAGACAATCCAGTATGACCGCCAGGGAGGGAGGCTCAGTAGGGGACTGTTGGTATTTCCAAGCAGGGCAGATCATAGTAGAGTCAGCTCAGAACTTGCAGGCACAGGATGTTTCCACAGTGGGACATGTCACTGTGTGTTGAGCTACTGGGTTGGGCTCCAAGGGGCAAAGACTCAGTGACAGCCTGCTGGCTAATCCCTAAGCAGGGAGAGCAAGGCCCATAGCTTTACACAGCCCCAAGCACCAGCCACAAGGGACCCAGAAGAACGATGCAGCGTGAGCCAGAGCCTCCTATGAGGGCTGCACCATGCCAAGTCCAAATGCTCCTCTGGACTTCTCATGCTACCTTGCCCAAGCAGGAACCCAGGTGCTCTGCTTTGTGTCCATTGAGACTCTTCAAAGCCCACTGCCAAGTCAGAATCTGCTGAGCCCAAGTGGCTCTTGACAGGCTAGGCACTGCATTGTACCCGCTCATGCCCTTGAAATCCTGCACATAAAGGCTCTTGTACTGGGAACTGAGGGACTGTGCTTCTAGGCCTTTGGGGTCACTGTGGCCCACTGTGTCCTGCTGACAAGTCATCAGACTCAGTAACCAGCCCTGGTCTTCTTGAGACACAAGGGCCATCGTGAGAGGTCCTTCCCTGGCAGCTCAGGGCAGGCACATCCTCCATAGAGTGCTGATGGCCAACCCACAGGAGCATGGCTTGACCAGCCCTGGCCATAGGAGCTGAAAGGGAAGCTTCAGTCAGGTCCTGTTCTGCAGTGCTCTCACCATCGCTGTGATGTGCGAGCTAGCCAGCAACCTCATGGGGGTCTCCCACACTCACTGAGGTGGTGCCAGTGGGCAGGTGATGTGGCTGTTGAGGCAATCGCCTTGTTCCTGGATGTCCTTTCCTGAATATCAGTGACTCTGTCTAGTAGGGACTACTGAGCCTAGCAGGCTGTGGCTGCAGGAATGGCAGTGTGACACTCAAAACATTCAATAGTATGGTTTCAAAGTTGGCTCAGTGGTAGAGTACTTGCCTTGCATGCATGAGGCCCTAGGTTTGATTCCTTAGCACTAAATAAGCAGAAAAAAAAGGAAGTGGTGCTGCAGCTCAAGTGGTAGGGTGCTAGCCCTGAGCTGAAAAACTGAGGGACAGCACCCAGGCCCAGAGTTTAGGCCCCACAACAGCCAAAAAATAAATAAATAAATAAATAAATAAAAAATAAAAAAAATCAATAGTATAGATAGTGGTCCTCAGCATGCCCTGTACTCTGCATGGCGACCCACGATAATTCCAGCTCTCTGCATAGTGGTAACTGTTCCCAACCCCCACACCTAGTACTCTGAACAATGACCTTGAGTATTCCAGTATTCTGCAGAGTGCCTCTTGGTCCTATACATAGCACTCCTGCCAGTATGCTTGGTACTGTACATAGTACCACCTCCATTGAAGATGTGGCCTCTGTAATGACCCCAGGATTTCAGTATTCTGTAGTGATCTCTTGGTATTGCTGGTACTCTGCACAGTACGCCCTAGTATATTTAGTACTCTGTAGTGTGACCTCCCCTGACGATGTGGTACTTTACACAGTGACTCCCTGTACTTCCAGTACTCTACATGGTGACTTCCTAGTACTACTAGTACTCTGCACAGTGACTCCCTGGTATTCCTAGTGCCTCCCCTCTGCTCCCCAGTACTATACTTGGTACTCTGTATAATTGGCCCATCACATGCCCAGTGCTCTGCATGGTAACACCCTGTTCCTGCACACTTGGCACTGCTCTGCACAGTAACCTCTTGTCCCCCTGGAGCTCTGAATGGTGAATCTTGATTCACTGCCTGGTGGCCTGGCCTACCCCAAAGCACAAGTGCAGCTGGGTGACCTGCAGCACACAGGCCCACCAATGTGACCCAGGATATACTACATGCTGCATGAGGGCATGAGTTCTCCTCACCATTCAGTGGAGCTGAGCAGGATGGGCAGGCAGTGGCTGACCTGGTGTTCCCTAAACTCTCTTTTGTAAATGACCCTACATCCACAGGGCACTGTTAAGTTTAAGTTGGGACTCAACAGGCCTATGGTAAAGCTTCGATGTGTTGAACAGGCCTCCAAGAGGAGTCCATGCTGCTGACCCACAGGCCATGTGTGAAGAACCCCAAGATAATCATCAAGGAGGTGGCACCAGCATTCACCTCATACAGCTGCTGAGAGTCACAGGGAATGGTATCAGGTTGGTTTGGAGTGAGACTCAGGACAAAGTTCAGATTGGTCACCATCCAATGTTCACCCTCCTGCGTTCCCAGACTCCCCACACAGAAGGAACTCCTATCGCTATCAGCACACACTTCCAGCAGCCCGGGTGGAGGGCCTATCTTCCTCAGCACCAGCTTCCTGCTCTACCAACTCATCCTCTGGGTTCTGAGGAGGGAGCCAGTCCCAGGCCCAAGGAACTCTCCAAAACAGCCCAATGCATGTGCGGTTGAGCATCCAAAGCAGGCCCTGAATGTCTTCCTCTTAAAAAAACATACAATTGTGACAAGTCTAAATGTAATCATGCTCTAACCTGGTTGTGCCATTAATCTCCTAGCCACCAATAGGTAATTTAATTAGAGTGAGTTGTAATGAGCTACAATCATCAATTAGGACCATCGTAGCTAAGAGGAATGGAGAGGACCTGGAAGCCCCACCCCCAGTGTGGCAAATATAAATGTCAGCCCATGCTCTCTACTTCGTTACACCTGGCGCTGGCAGTGGAGTCTGCTGGTGTATGGTGTGATGCTCACCCAATGCAAATTAGGTGGGGGCACCTTGCTAGCAAGCTGGGAAGTTCACTTGATCTGTTCAGGATCTAGCAAGGCCAGCCTAGAAAGGTATCTGGGATAGGGACAAGAGGTGCCTTTCATCCTCTTCTGTCCTCTCTGCCATCTGGTGGTACCAGGGCAGACTCAGAGCTCACACTTGGCTGGTGAAATGTTAGAGGTCCAGCTTGGCAAACAAACCTGACCTTGAACCAACAGCCAGGGGAGAGCAGTGGACTCCACATGTCAAATCATGACACAGAACTCTGAAAGCAGGAAAGATGGTTTGTGGTTACATATCAGACATCTGGTCTGGGTGCTGCCTGGCATGTACCTAGCCCTTGAGTTTTAGAGCTGGTAACCATAGCATGGGTCTAGGTCTTCCAGAGCCAAGTGCCATCTAGCTTACTTGGTGCTCTGGGATTGGACAGGGCTACAGTTCATCAAAGGGTGTGGAATCTACAGTGGGCAGAGGTGGCTGTGTGTGGAAATGACCTGGAGGGGACAGAGCCTGGGAGTTCCCATACTTTGGGGTAAGAGGAAGAGGGGCAGGTATGCAGCTCTGAGAGACCCAGCAGTGGAAAAGGTGGTGAGGAGGCAGGGCCTGTCAGGTGTTGCAGGACAGCAGCAGATCCTACAGTACCTACTCCACCAGATGTCTGTTTGTCCAATTTTCTAGCCTAAGTTATTCTAAACAGACACCAAGAGGGGCTTGACGGGGGATAGGGGATTGTCAACAGATTTTTTGTTGTTGTTGTTGGTCCTGGGGTTTGAACTCTGTGCCTGGGCGTTGTCCCTCAGCTCTTGAGCTCAAGGCAAGCGCTCTACCACTTGAGCCACAGCACCACTTCCAGTTTATTGGAGGGAGGTAGGAGTCACGGCTTTCCTGCCCAGGCTTGCTTGAACTGTGATCCTCAGATCTCAGCCTCCTGAGTAGCTAGGAGTACAGGCATGAGCCACCAGTGCCCGGCTTTCAACACATTCTAATACTTGGCAGCTCAGATGCCCCACAGGAGCTGACCCAACTGGGGTACAAGGCCGAGGCTGCTCACCTTGCCAGGGCCCTGTGCTCTGTGCTTGAGGGGAAGCCAGGCCTTTCATCAACCTAGAGCTGTGGTCAGCAACAACAGTTCTAGTAAGGAAGCTGGGAGGCACCTGTACCAGGGGACACAGGTCATCCAGACACTGGGGAAAGGCAGCTGCACCTCAGAGTTAAGAGGAGAGGTACACAGTCCCAGCAGCCAGCTCACTGGTTATGGAGAACACAGTGTTTTCTGTCTTTCTGTGTAGGAAAGCCTGGTTCCATGGATGTTGGAAGAGACCATGACTAGGTCTGTGATATCAAGGAGAGTGAAATGAACTAGGCGGTGGGACTGGTAGGCCAGGAAGGGAGCAGTAACAGGTTGAGGCATGCATGATGACATGGTCAGCATCCGTGACTACATTATTCCCTCTTGCCAACTAGGTGCCTATCACTTACTATCCAGTTCCAGCAAGACCCTCACCCTTTGCCTGATCATCTAGATCTCCCTCTCCCTATGACAATAATCCTAAGTAAATTCCCTTTTCCCCACATTACCTTCTGGTTTTCTTGGACAGAAGGTAGGAAGCAATACCCTTGGTGGGCCATGTTAGCCCAGCTGATGGAGATGTGTCTGGGGACAGTGCAGGCGGCTCATCCAAGGGCCCGCCTCGCTGGCGCCTTGTAGGGCAGAGGGCGCCCTGGCAGCTTGGGTGCGAGGCCCACCCCACTCTTGTCTCATGCTGGCTCAGCACAGAGGTGCAATCCTTTGGCTAGAGCCGGACAATCTCCACCACTCAGCTCCCGTGCCACCTGGGCTGGCCAGCTGACCTTGAGGTGTAAGTGAATATATCTGCCACTGGGAGGTACATGGAGAGACACATTGGCCTCTGAGGGAGCGTCCACAGGCAGCACCAAGAGAGGAGATGAAGACAGATTGGGGACAGCACACAGTAGGCACTCAGTAACTGTTTTCTGAGCCAGAACCCTCAACAGTAATGACAGGGACTTGGCTGACAGGAAACCTGGAGCCTGGACACCTCAGAAGGCCAACATGGAGCTCTTTACAGAAGTATAATACCATAACGAATACCCTATCCTTCCTGTTGTTCTATACTGTGTTCCAAAGTCTCTTGTCTCTCAGTGTTTTAAAAAGCTCAACCAAACATGAATGTCCCTGTGTGAGTTGATGCACAGCCTGCCTGGGCTGAGGTAGTGCTGGGCCTAAGGTGGCTAGTGAGGCCTGCGCAAGAAGGGATGAGAAACCCCAAGGGAGCTTGCTCTGGGGACAGCAGTGGCCAGGCAGTGTGTTGTCCTGTAGCTCAAGGCCCCTTCTGGACACCAGTTCTGGGTGCACTGAGAGGGGTACTATGAGGGGCTGGCCATAGAGGCTTATGTAATAAAGTAGAAGCCCACATGGGGGCCACCACCAAGACAACGAAGGGGCCTGGACAGGTGGCCACTTGTCTTCAGGAAGACAGACCGGAGTGTGAGGATGCTCTGTTGGGCAGGTTTGTATGCTGAGATGAGGCTGTGCCAGCAAGGAAAAGCAGATGTGTGGCTATTGGGCACAGGAGTACAGCTAACTGGGCTAAGGGGTTTGGACAAGAGGTTGAGGAGCCCAGCAACTTGCCTTGGTGGGCCCTGAGTGGGTGGGAAGGTCTCAGAAGGCAGCCAGCCCAACGTAGTTGGTCTGTGTCCTGGGGATTGGGTCTTGGTGCTTCCCCAAGGCAGCAGCTCAGAGTTTTCTTACACCCTTGAACTAACAGACACTGTAAGCCTACCCTGAGAGAGACATCTGCAGTACCTCAGAGGCCCACAGGCCTGCATGAGAGAGGCATGGGGGAAAGAGGCTGGGCTGGCCCTGAGCCCAGGGGCTCAAAGCTGGGGAGTTTTAGGGGCACACAGTGGGCTGCACTTGATACACACACAAGGGCCTAGTGAGCAGCATCAGTGCAAGGCTGAGGTGATAGATGAAGAAATCCACATTTTGTGCTCTGAGCCCTCATGGGGGCTGGGGTCGTGGGGTATAAGAGGCTCCTGCTGTGGGAGATGGGGGTGCAGAGATGAGGCAACATAGAACCCTGCTTCCTAGACTCTCCTGATGGACTCAGAGCCTCTGCACAGGAAAGAGAATGTGCCCAGGCAAGGAAGCTTAGGGGTTATTGGTAGCCAGTGGCACCCCCTGGTGCACATACCCAGGGGAGAGTCATTTGTACAAGCTGTTGCCATCCTGGCAGAGGCTAGGACCTGCCAAGTGCAGAGGGGCTGACATGGCTGGAAAGGTCAGAGAGGTATCATGGGAGGGGTTGTCCTAGCTAGGTATCCCAGCACCTAACTAGGAAGGAGGAGGGGTGGGGGTGAGGTGCGGAGTACTGATCCTGAGGGTCCATGGCACTGAGCACAGCTAACTGGGCTAGCTGGAGCTCCCTTCACAAGGAAAGGGGTATAGAATTGCTCTCACATATTGGCCTTACTTGGTGACAGGCGGCTTTTCATCAATTGCCTGGTGGGTTCAAGAATTGACCTGGGAAGGGAAGAATATCTTACAACACATCACCTGCTCCCTGTTCAATTGAGGCTTTATGTGGTCAGCGTAGCTGGGGGCCTCCTGCCTGGATGCCTAACACTCAGAGCACTAATCTAAGAGTAAGGAGGGCAGCAGGGGGAAGGCAGGATGGGGAGGGCAGGGTGGGAATGCCCAGGCCATGGGCACTGCAGCCTCCAAGGATAAACAATAGGCTGCTTGTACTCAGTGGGGTCAGGAGAGGCAGACTCAGTGCCGGGGCTAGACTAGAGGAAGGACTAACTTCCCTCTTCTCTGCAGGGCAGGGCAGGACAGGGCAGTGAGGACAGGTTTTATGTGTTGGGACACAGGCCTAGCCCTGCAGGTGAAGCCCCTCTCTCTGCCCCACTCAGTTTAGTGAGTCAGGCCCTCTCTCTGTCACCCTAGAGCACTCAAAAGTTCTACTGCTGCAACTTTAACCCCCCTGGCATGGAGGGACCTTTCTCCTGCCTGCTGTCTGTCTGCCAGTGAACACCTGCTGGGAACTGGCTGAAGCTGCACAGCTCACAGGAAAACAGAAGCTGAGTGACCAAGGCAATGACTTACTCTGCTTTCGGAACCAAAATACCACTAGACAGCAAGTCCAAGTGAGGATCCAGCTTCCTGTGCTGGCTGCCTGCTAACACCTTGCTGCCCAGAACCTTCCACATGAACAGAACTGGGTGGCAAGAGGGTAGTGGCGTAAGTTCCCCTAACAGGATCCTGTTCATACACATGTGTGCTCTACGGGACAAACACTCACTTGGGTCCTGGACTAGGAAAGTTACCAAGAGCAACGGGCGAGAACACACACACTAGCTGCTAAGGGCTGGATTGAATCCTCAAAGGTCAGAGGCTGAAGCCCTACCCCAATATGGTACACCTGGAAATGGGACCTTTAAGGAGTTATTAAAATGTCCTATGTGTGAGACACTAACTCAGCAGGACTGGTGCCCCAGTAAGAAGATAAAGTGTGTCTTTATAGGCACATGTGTGCGTGTGCGTTCATAAGGAAAAAAATGAGTGACGGAATCAGGCTCAGCTCAGCTTAGCTCATGTGTCTTGCCCAGCATGGCACCAGGAGGCATCTTCAGCACAGTGTGGTTGTCTTGCTGAGTGGAGGGGACAGACTAGTAACCTGGATAAGGCCTCTCTCCAGTGGCTGCATGATAAGTTCCATCACAGGACTCAACTCCAAGAGGCTGAATGAGAAAAACCAAGCAGATGTGAGAGCAGTCCCAGAGGTCTCCCAGCCCGAAAGAAGAGTGAGCCCTTGATGATGACAAAAGGCATTTACAGAAGAGTCATATCTCAGGGTAGATTACACTAGTCCTAGCACAAAGGCAAGTCTAGAAAGCCCTGACAAAGGTGAAACACAGGTCTGGAAAGAATCACGCTAACCCAGAAAGAATCAAGACTGCTAGGAAAAATCCAATACTCTTTCAAAGAAAACAACAAAATTCAGATACTCAATAACATAAAATTCACCATGTTCATCATCTAATAAAACATTACTAAGCAGCCAGACATGTTGGCTCACACCTGTGAATCCCAGCTAACTGGGAGATGGAGATCAGGAGAATAGTGGTTTGAAGCCATACCAGGCAAAGGTAGAAGACCCCATATCTCAATGAATAAAAAGCTAGTGTGGTGGTATGTACTTGCGATCCCAGCTGTGCACACAGGAAGCATCAACGGGAAGATCACGATTATATAAATATGAGACCCTATGTCAAAAATAGCTAAAGCAAAAAGGGATGGGCCATGGCTGAAGTAATATAATACCTGTCTAACAAGTACAAAGGCTCCAACTTCAAACCCTAATATTAGTCCTCCTCTATTAAACCAACTAAGCATGCAAAAAAAAGAAAATTATGATCTATAACCAGAAGAAAAATCAGCCAATCAAAACAGGTCCAGAAATGCGGGAATTTTCAGATGAAGACTTTAAAATACCAAATACAGATGTACTTCTGGCTTTAAGAGATCACATGACCTCTGGGAGAGCCTGGCAGGCAGCCTCTGAGATGGTCTTGAATGGCCCTGCCTCCTGGTATTCACCCTGGTGTTGTTTCCTCCCACATTGTACCAGGGTTGGTATGTGGGCACAATCAACAGGAAGTGGCAGGAGTGATGGCATCCCACTTTCAGGTTATAAAAGACATGCAGCTACCATCCTAGGTAGGCAGTGGTCCACAGCAATAGGGAGAGGTCTACAGATGAGTGTTTTAAACCTCCTGTCAACAGCCATAGAAAGCATTTGAAAGCAGGTCCTTTGGCCCTTACCAAGCTTGCAGAAAATGGTAACATGAGCTGACAGCATGCTTACACCCTCAGGAATGAACCTGAGCCAAACCACCCAGGCCAATCCAGACCAAACCCGGGTCCTAACTTTCTAAAACTGTGTGGGAGGCTGGGTGAGTTATTACATTTGTAATCCCAGCTACTAGGGGGGATGGGGAGACTGGATCAAGGTTCAGGCCAGCCTGAACAAAAGTATCAAGATCTTCATCTCAGTAAATTGGGTCTGGTGGTACACACCTTCATTCCCAGCTATATAGGAGGTAAAAGTAGGAGGATTGTGTTGTAAAGCCAGCACCAAACAAAAACATGTAACCAAATCCCAAAAAAGTGAAAAAGAGCTTGGGACATAGGGCTTAAGGGATAGAACATCTGCTTAGCTAGTTTGAGGCCCAGAATTCAAACTCTACTATACCCCTCCCAAGCAAAAATAAAACAAAACAACCTGAAACTAGGAAAGATAACAAACCCCATTGATGGTTTTGCATGCTAAGTTTTCAAGTAATTTGTTACAAAACAAAATACTAAAAGAAAAAAAACAAAAAGGAAGCCCAAAATATTAAGGATGAGCCAAATGGACCTTACAGACTTGAACAGCAGTAATTGAAATGAAAAAAAAAAAATCACTGGACAAGAGTAACTTTCCTCCAAAAGATAAGCTCAGTGCAGTTAAAGACAGCAACAGAAATACCCAAACTCAGGCACAGAAGAGAAGACCAGTGATCAATAGGCTAAAGCCAACCAGTAAAAACACGTTACACTAAATTCCAAAGAAAAACTAGGATAGGGATACAAAAACATTCAAAGAAAGGATAGCCCAAATTTGAGATCAGATCCTAAATCTCCATCAACTATAAACCCACAAATCCAAAGTGTTCAATGAACCACAGCAAACAAAGTCAGCTACAGGAAGAAAGACCTATCACATACAAGGGACAAAGATAAGACTGCTCGCATTCTTCTTGTCAGAACCCATGCCAGCCAGAAAGTGAGACAAACATCAGTACAATGTTAAAAGAAAAGAGGACTGTCAACATAGGATTGTACATCACATGAAAATGAAGAGGGAATAAGACATCCTCAGACAAAGGAGAACAGAAAAGATCTGCTGGTAGCAGACCTATGAGAAATGTTAAAGTTCTTCCTGCAAAAGAAAAATGTTGCCAGATGGGAATCTGGAAGCAACACACATGGAGATGGTGCCAGAAATAGTCAATATGTATGTACATTTAAAAGGCATTTTTGAATCACTTAGCTTTAAATGATAATGGCTTCTCCAAAAAAAAAAAAAAACCACACAATAAATGTAATAAAAATCGCACAAAAAAGGGAGACCACTGGAAAAAATCAGTTTTGGTTTGGGTTTTTTTTTTAAACATTAAGTAGTGCAATGTCATTAAAAGGCAGTCTGGGATGTTAATTATGCCTGTTGTGAACGCTGAGCAGGGGCTCACAAACCATCACCAGGGGCCACTTGATGTCCCTGCCTGCTTAGATAATGGGCTCAAGTGGTAGAGCACTTGCCTAAAAAGTTCAAACACTAGTACCACCAAAACAACGAAGCCTCTGGGGGAGGGGGACAACAACTCACAGCTGGAAGGCCTGGGAGCCTTGGCCCTGCCCACTCTTGGCTTTTCAAACAAAACTGGCGCTGGGCCTCACAGTCTTGTTTCATTTCCCAGGATGCCTGGACCTCTTGAGCACAGGGCATTTGCACAAACTGCAGGAATGGAAAGTAGTTCTCCCAGTCAGGGTTGCCGACTTCCAGAAGACAACACATTTTCTTGGGTAAAAGTTGTCATCTGGCTTACTCCTAGCTTCATCTCTTTAGCTTCTCTCAAGACAGGGAACTGCCAAGACAGCCCAGTCTTTACTCATCTGCGCAAATTTCCACCTGAGGCTGGCAACGTCTCCCTCCGGTGCTGGGGACCATGAACTTAGGACTCTGAGCAAGCTAGTCTTCACAAAGGGCCCTGTGGTCACTGCCCAGGGAGCTACCCTTGAACACCAGCCCTGACTCTCACCCCCCCTTCAGGGACCTGGGGGTGTGTGTGGCTATACAAGTGGACATAAAGACTAGAACATCCAGAGCCTGCTAAGCCTGACCAACATAGCTGAAGAAATAAGACAGGTTTTCAAGTCAGCATGAATTCTAAGCAACTCTATTTGAAATTCAAGGGACCTGAAAAGGCAAATTCAAATTAAAGTGTCTATCTAGATCTCATTGTTACAGCAAGAGACCAGAGGCTCCAAAAGCCTCTGCTGACAGGAGCCTGTGAATGGGCCTGATTGCCTGTAGGAGGGAGGGGAAGGGAGAGGGCGAGTAGCTGACGCCTCCTTCCCAGTAGCATCCTCTCTGCATCTCCCTTTGTCAGCCAGGCCTCATATGGTGCTGCCTCTGAGTATGTCCTCCATTAAGCAGAGCACGGAGGAGGATGCTGGGCCCTTCCACCACCAGGGCCCCAGGCAGATCCCGAGTTCTAAGCCCTGGAGCTCTGAGCTGGAGCTGGTACTAAGGCAAGGATCTGAACCTTATCATCTCACAGACACCTATGTGAAGTACCTGAAGTTCTGAGAAATCATGGACCCTATATCACAAGCAACCCCAGAGCCACTGGGTCCCTTTCCAGAAGCAGCAGCATCTTCGGGAGGGTGAGGCAAAAAAGAGCACTCCACACCAACACACCTCTTCTCTGGACAGCCAGCTCCACCCAGGCCAGTAGCAGGTCAGACCTGCTTCTGACTTGAGCTTCAGCACCACAAGGAGGGACAGCTCCCTTCAGGGGATGCCCTAACTATGCCAACTCCATGGTAATCAGCACCAGCCAGTCTCCCAGCCCAGGATGGGTCCCAAGATGGCCCACATCCCAGTTTACAGCAGAGGCAGTGAAACCCAAAGGTTCTGTGTTTAAACTATCAGCATCCTCAGTCTGTTTTCCCACCTGAACCCAGATCCCTGGCCTCTATGTACATGACTGGGCAGTCACCTCACCCACAGAATGAAGGGGCAAGACCAGAGTATTCTTTGACCCTTGAGGTCTTCTATGACAAGAAAGGAAACTGGGATGGGCAGGAAGGTAGAAAGACTCATGGTTTCAGTCTGATATACAAGGGAGAAGGGGAAGCTGGGCGAGCTCCACGATCCCACCAAATACAGCCTGGTGGGAGGCCAGCCAGCCAGGCTACACACCAAATCCACAACTGAATGGCAGATGCTTACCTGCCCTCAGCTGTGAGGTCCTCACAGCCACCCTCGCGAGACTAGGGCACGAGTGGTCCTCTCAAGGCCATGTAGGACATATGGCATGCGTCTGTCACTTGATACTGCTTGCTGCTCTTGTGGCACAATGGGACTGTCTACTACGCAGGGCAAGGCTCAGAAGCCACTGGCTGGAATTCACTGGATGCCTACAAGGAGCAGTGTCTGGCAAAGTCTATCCCCTAACATTCCTGGGCCTACACTGTCATCATGCTCTCCTATTTCTCAGCCTAGTCATGGCAGAACTTTAATTCTCAAATCTCATCAGACAGAAAGAGCTACCCAGTGCATGGCTTGGCCAGGCAGGAGAATTTTGGGTCTGATAAGGAAGTAGGACAGAGCCTTGGATACCAGTAGTAGTGGAGGGGGGAAGGGAGGCGGAAACAGAGAGCGGGGGGGGGGGGGGGGAGAGAGACAGACAGACAGAGTGTGTATGTATAAACCTAACTTCCCTGGGAGATCCAAGCTCAGCTCCCCACTCTGTCGCTCTGTGAATGACCCAGAGAACCCCACAAGCCCCACACAGAACAGAGAGGCAGGAGGGGTGAGTAGGTCAAGAATGTCCTGGGGAGTGGACAGAAGGTACTCTCAGAACAGGGTAGGCACTGCAGCCTATGTATGAAGACAGTAAATAGGAAGTTACCAGTCAGAAGATAAAGATATGCATGCAGGTACACATCTCAACAGCTGGAACACCCAGTCTTCTCCACTGGATCCAATGCCAGAGCCAGAGAGCAGAATGGTGGGAGGCAGAGTAGACAAGAGGAGAGGGGTCTAGAGGATGAGCTCACTATTTAAGAGCCTGCCACCTCCCCAAGCATCTGAGAAGAGGGATTGCAAGCCCAAATTGTCCCAAGGAAACTGAAACAATTTGCTCAAGGCCAACCCTGAAGCTACAGATGAGGTGCTAGACACCCACGGCCTTGTTTTCCCCCATGACTGTGCACAGCACCTTTCTATAGCCCAAGTGACTGAGGATGAGGGATCTGGCCAAGGACTGGTGGGATGTTGCACAGTCCCAGCATTTTTACAAACCCCAGAATGCTCCCCACCAGTCGGTCAACCACAGACTCTGGTCAGCAGTAACAGGAAAGCACTAGCCTAATGTGAGACATTATCAACAAAGGAAACCATGTGGCAAGGTCCAGGATATTGGAGACATTTTTCTGTAAACCTATGATTTTTTTTTTTGGGAGGTGGGGAGAGGTGTTGGTCATGGGGTTTGAACTCTGGGTCTGGGCGCTATCCCTCAGCACTTCAGCTCAAGGCTAGCACTCCATCACTTGAGCCTCCATCACTTGAGCCACAGCACCACATCTGGTTTTCTGGTGGTTTATTGGAGATAAGAGTCTCATAGACTTTCCTGCAAGGGCAGGCTTTGAACAGAGATCCTCAGATCTCAGCCTCCTGAGTAGCTAGGATTATAGCTGTAAGCCACTGGTGCCCAGCCCTATGAATTGTTTTTAAAGCTCATTAATTTTCAAAAGCCCAAAAAAATTATTTTATGCTCTGTAGAAATTATGTAAAGTTCAAAGCTCAGTGCCATAACTGAAGTTTTATTTGAATGTGGTCATCCTATGAATCTGAGGTCTGAGGGAAGATGCCTGCAGGCCCTGGTGTGCACAACAGCTTGGGGAGGTCACTGTGGAAGCTGTGGACTTCAAGCACATGGCAGACAGGCCAAGCAAGGCCCAGCATCCTACAAACTGCACTTCAGCAGGTGTGCTTAGGGGAAGGAAGTGAATAGACCACCAAACCATGTGAACATTTGAAATCACCTTTCTGTATTCATTCTGTGGATACAGATATCCAACCCAGGCTCTCTGGATGGTGGGGCATATCGCCCAGCAGTGCCCACACATGCCCCGGGCACAGGGGAACTGCACATCACCTGGCTCTTCTTCCCACACACAAACCTGATGCTCTCTAGCAGTCCTAGCACTGAGGATGCAGGTGTGCAGAAGCTGGCCACCTCCTCACCTGCCCTTTCTGCTTTTTGCGTGAGCCCTATCAGCTTCTGGAGAGCTAGGTAGTCAGAATCACAATGAATATGGGTAGAACCACATCTGTACCGAGGCTGGGCCTGTCCTATCAGGCAGGTGGATCAACTCCTATTTAATTAAGTGCTACTCATGCGTCCAGGCACAAAGCCTCTAGAAGAAGGGGACACAGTACCACCTGCGAGTCAAGCTAGATCTCTTGCAAAGAACACTGAATCTACATCACACATGGGACAGTGCCACTGACCCATGCGGGCAGGGAAGTCTCAAGGTTGCTATGGTCCAGCAGCTTGTTGAACGTTCCTACACTGGCATGGAGTGAGATCTTCAGCAACAAACCCAGGCAATCCTACTGCCCCCAGAGTCTGTACTAAGGCAAAAATACCCAGCTCAGCCATGGTGATGGGGAAGGTGGGAAGATGTGCCATAGGCTGCCTACCAAGCAGGAACTATAAGCCACACCAGTCATACTTACGACTTGGCATTTATGCACACAGATCGTTCCCCTTATGGGCTAGCTAGCCCCTTACACTCTCGTTCCCCAGGCCTAGAGTCTCCAGTTAATGGACTAAACCACACAGCACCATCCTGCACTGGTGCCTTTGTGCTTCCAGAATCTTCATCTGCCTCTAGCCCTGGCTAGAACCTGCAGGCTCTGGGTCTTGCCAAGCCATGGCGCATTCCCAGGCATGGAGTTAAGGCCCACAAGGTCACCTGCTCCTCACAGGTTTTGTTACAAATCATGTTTGTTGTGTGGTGTTGGCCTAGTTGTTCAATCCCTCGGTTATGTTTTATTCCCTTGCATGACAGGAAGCTTTCTTGCTAGATTAGAGGAGGGTGGGGAGGCAGGGTGGGTCCTTGTGAGCCACAGGAAGGAAGCTAGATCAGCAAGGACAGACTGGGAGTCCAGGTACTCCTGATGTAAGGAGTGCACTGTCCCGTGTGATAGTATGGTACCTCGTCAGTCCTGGCCTACAGCGCAGGGCAGGGTGAAACAAGCCTTTGCAAGGAAATGCTGAGACTCAGACACAAGTCCATTTGGGAGGGAGGACTGGCTGCTCTGAAGCCAAGCTCTCTTGCTTTCCTGCACACATGGTAGCCCGGGCAGCAGCTCCTCCACCCACTCGGCAGCAGTGGCTGGGTCGGCACAGGGATGGAAAGCGTGGTGTTAGTGCTGCATGCAAACCCTCAATTATCCCAGTGCACATCTGCAGAACCTGCTCGGCTGGAAACAGACCTCAGCTATTTCTAACTTCCTCAGACCCCTTCCTGCCTGCCTGCCTGCCTGCCTACCTGGAAGTCATGTTCAGGAAAATAAAATAAGCAGAAGTGGCTGGGATAGGATGTGAGTGTGTGCTAAGTCAGCCATGATCACACTGGGCCCAGTGGCTGCATGGGGACAAGGCCCTGGGCCCAGCCTACTGTTTGGTCTGTTTATCTTTCCTCTTGCTCTCTCCCCATCCATCTGTCCAGCAGACTGTTGGTATGACTTGGCTGGCAGATGAAAGATGGCATTAGTGGCACCAGCAGGCTCTGGCACCTCTGTTCCCAAGGGCAGAGAAAAGGCAGAGGTGGATAAGATGGGGGCAGAGCCAGCTTTGGTATACTGGTGACAGACTTCCTGCTGGAAGGCTTGATGGCCCACACTGTCTTCTCAGCCCAGGGGCAGGACTGCCAAATCAACTCAGAGGATCCTTAGCCACAGACAAGTCACAGGAGGACCTGGCACCAAGAAGGTCTGGTAGGGTCATCCAGATGCCCAGAGAGACCATGGTTCTACAGGCCTCTCTAGGGTCTGTACCCTGCATTAGGAAAGGCAGAGGACTACAAGGCTGAGGGGGTAGGACCCCAGCTCCTCCTCTGTGAACCCCCACTGCAGGTCCACTGTGGAAACTACTGTGACAGGCAAGGCAGGTGCTAGGGGCATTTGTGGGTCAGGCTGAGGCAGCCAGTAGGGGCCTTCCAGCTCCCACGGTGGGCCTGCTCTCCCAGTGTCTGTCTAGTATGAGGTCCCTATGTGTGTTTCCCACCAGTGGTCAAGGAGGGAGGGGCACAGGCCAAGAGGAAATTCTCAGACTCAGGCCCCATTGTCCACAGCCTTGCCCTCTACCAGAACATAACAAGGAATAAAGTACTAGGATGCCTGGAGGGTCCTGAGACTATTGCATCCTTGCTCCTGAGACAGCCACCACACCCAGTGCCCACCCATGGTCCCAGGAAATGATCTGAAGTAGGTCACTACATGATACATGGGCCTTACCAGGCCACGATTCAATATGGCCCTCATTAGGTCATGCCACAGTCTCCCAAAACTTGTGTACATTCTGAGACCTGTGGAACAACAGCTTGTCAGGGAGATACCAGAGCTGCCACACTGTTTTGTAGCAATCACAGGGGTAGCTGTGGGTCATTTGGGGCCTGAGCTCCTGAGGAGCTACCCAAGCCACTGCCTGAGGGGAGTGTTTACTTGCTGACCCCAGCAGAGTACAGCTGGAGGTCTCTGTGCCCCTCCAGCCATAGTGAAGGAGCCACCTAAGGCTGGAAGGGCTGACGCCTCTGCAGCCTTGGAATAAGTATAGGTCTGATTTTCTGGTCAGGATAGTCTCCAGAGGCACAAACCCACCTTCACAGATGTCAGGGGCACTGTGACTAGACACAGGTAGGCAGTCAGTGGACAGTAGAAGCAGTGGAAAAGTGCAACTTAGCTGCCCATGTGGTGAATGTGTGGTGGTCTGGAGGGGTGGGGTCAGTGGCTACTCTTTCCCTGCACCAGATGTGTCCTGTGGAGGGCTTAATCATAATGTGGCCTTCTGCAGGGCCACCTGCTGGTCAGGGCATACAGCTGGCTTCACACATACCTAGGAGGAAACCTCAGGTGGGCTGGAAGAAGGTGGAGGTACACCTGGGTCTGTGAGGACAGGAACTGGTGCAAAGGTGATTTGCTCACACAGACATGAGCATAGACATGGTAACCTTGACTATCTGTTAGAGGCCAAGTCTCACAAACTATTCTCTTCTTTTGGACTTTCTATATTTTCAACAATCAATAAGTACAGAATACTTTAGAAGGCTTTCTGAGGTCTCCCTGGAGGAGGTTTCTGTAAGATCAATCACTGCAGTGAGTTCTGCCTTGTGATCTCCAGCCCTGTCTGATAAGTGACTGTTCCCAAGCACATCTTCATTTACCTAATCTTTTTCCAAGAACAGGACTTCTACAGTGCATCAAATTAAACACCCATCAGTGATCCTGAGGTGTTCAAAAGTACACAGAATTATACAAAAGTGAAGAAATACACTTCTGATAGCCTATTTGTTTAAAGGCTTTGGGCATTTGAATATTTATTTACTTACTCAAAGCTTTCAGGGTTTCAGGAAGCGTAAAAATGGATGAACGTAATATGACATCTAGAGAATTTACAGGATGTGCTGAGAAACAGCAGGACAGTGGACACCATGCCTGAGGCACTGTTCTGGCCACAAAGACAGGGGAGATTGTGCGTGAGGGGACAGATGGGACAGGAACAAGGAAAGCAAGCCACTGGTCTGAATAAAATGAAACCAGGGAGCCATTGTTCAGTTTTTGTTAAACTCTGCTTGAATTTCTGTAGGTCACACCAGGGATAGCTAGCAGATAAAAGTGAAAGTTGGCCCCTTTTCTGTGAAGGGACTGCTGGGAGCTAAGGTGGCTCATGAATATCTGCAGCTGGCCAGTCCTAAGAGGGGCTACAGCTGTCTCAGCCTCCTATAATAAGTGCTGGATCAACCCTTCCTGATAGGCACCCAACACCTCCACCCCAAGATAGGAGCACAACACCATCTCCACCAGTCATGAATAAGCCAGTCACCCCAGATTTCCAGCGGCCTGATGCCCATGCAAGGCCACCAACCTACTGTCCATGTGACTGCCCCTTCTGTTGCTGGAACTGCCCACCATGAGGACTCCTTGACCCCATGTCTCTAGAAGTACAAGGCTGGCCACAGCTCATCCACAATGCCACTGAGCCACACTGCTCTGGCCATAGTGAGGTCCCTCCTTAGTGCCTCTGGCCTCACCTGTCTGTCATGGGCTGGTACTCCACGTAGCTCATATAAGGCAGCAGTTCTACCCAGTGCCTAGCCCTCTTGCCTCAGGGACCCTCTGGCTGCCTGTGGAGTTGGCCCTGGCTCCTCCAGTCAACTTTAAAGATTGACACCTTTGTCCAAGTCACTTGTCAGCAAAGATCATGCACCTGGCTTTTCCCTTCCAGTGGCTATGAGAGGGTCTAGGTCTGACAGCTCTGAAGGTACCCATCCTGCTCTTCTGTAACTTTAGTCTTTTAGGTGGTGACATATACCACGATGCCCCCAACCTGCAGAGACAATACATGGCTGACATAATGCAGATGCATGATATGAAAAAGCGAGAGGGACAAGTCAAAACTGGAGTCAAAGGCCTAAGTGGCCCAGTGCCCCCTTCTGTCCTAGCAAAACCAGGCCTTGCTGACACTAGACTGGCTAAGCTGAAAGGTGCCATTCATTATACCTGATTAGAAGGGAAATGTGAGCTTGGTGACAGCAGTTGTGGCCATGCTACAGAGCCTACCTTGAAGACGAGGCAGTCTGTCTTGTGCTCTGCATACTGAGAGGTCAGCCGGTACTGGCCCGCCGTGGTTACATCTACCTGATAGCCCGTCAGTGTGTAGCAGGCCTTGCGGAATTCCTGGATCTTGGTCTGGAAAACCTCCTTGAGCCTTTGGTTCTTCAGCTCGGCACTCTCCACCTGCTTCCGCAGCTCTGTAGGGAGAGGACAAGAGATTGTGAGCTCATCACCAAGATGCTGTGACCCAGAGCAGGGGCCAGGCATAGACATGGAGGAGAGCCAGGTAGCAAGAACAAGCCACACCCTCACCCAAGTCCCAGCGCCTGGGGATGACTGAGGAAGCACTGCATCTGCGGGCCCGGATCTGGCCACTCAGAAGACTTGGAATGAAAAGGACAAGCTGATAAGCAGTGTGACCTTCTGGTGGCAGTGATAATAAAGTTACTGTATTAACAACAGTAACTTGAAAGAAAACAGAGACTCTGCGAAAGACAGATGTTGGAGCCAGATACCCCAGGCTCCCAGCTTTGAATTCTATGCCAACCTGGAGGGTTTTTTTTTGGAAACTAGTTCTCAGCAATGACCAAGAGCAACACAAAAGGCACTCCAGGTCACTGTTAGGAGGGAGGTGACTGGTCTTCACAGGTCAGCAGAGTCCAGGTCAGGCTGCTCTGGAGGCACAGCACTACGAATGAAGGTCTGGAGTGGAAGGCTTGGATGTGCAGAGGCACAGTGGACCTGGCTAAGCTTGATCACTCCCAGGCTGCAGCCTGAGACCCTGTAGGGCTGGGCACCTGCCCCGATGAGCTAGAACAGCATCAGCATAGTGGGATTGGAGAGACAGGGAGATGGATGGAAACCATCATTTTACTTCAAGGCCACTGTGAGGAGGGTGTCCCCCCAGAGGTGTTAAAGGACTACAGATGAGCTGGGAGATGCCCGCCAGCCCCACTGGGAACCCAGTTCACATATCATTCAGGATAGATCACCCCCCTTCCTGCCCATTGTGGTTTACTGCCACTTGGGGAGAAACCAGCTGTGCAAAGCCACCAGGAGGACGCACGATTGTCATGAATCTTTCACTGAAGGTGCCTTCCGAGTAATTAAACCTTGATTTATCCCCCTCGTTAATTACTGAGCCTGGCTCCACTTAAACATGCACAGAGCTGCCTCCTGAGCTGGGTGCTTTCTGGAGGTCTTGCCTGGAACTCAGGAAAGTTTCTTGAAGGGCTTGGGTCCGCTGCAGTGGGGGTAAGGGAGAGGATGTGAAAGGTTGGTGCCCAACTGGCCATGAAGGTGATGGACAAATCTCATCCTGCCAGCCAGACCTGGGTGAACCCTATCTTGCCTGAAAGGTGAACTACTAGCTGCTAGCCTCCCTCTGCTGTGATACCGGACAAGGCACAGGATGGTGTCTGCCTGGCTGGGAAGGGTGTGCATGTATGAAGTTAACACTTGCAATGATGCTTTGGTCAAAGGGCACAGAGCTTCTCTGAGTCATAGTGAGCTCAGAGGCCAATTTGCTCCATGGTCCAGGCCCAGCACAGAGGCTCTGCTTGGCTGCCTACAGTAGTGGAGCAAAACATCTGGACACAGGCCCTGGGGCACAATGGGCCTAGGTGTCTTTCTGGAGAGCTGGGTAGGGGTGGGGGTACCCATCTTCCATAGGAGCCAAGTGGGAACCAAAAGCCCTTGAGGAAGATCTGGGGAAGTCTGGGCTCCAATGTGATCCTGCCATCTTCACATCCTCACCTAACTGCAGGGTGACAGGGCCCTGGCTGTCTTCAGACTCCATCTTGAGGATCTAATCAACAGCTAGGAGGCTAGTTGCATATTGAGGGCTGTACTGTGAACAACTACATGGATGGTGCAAGCCCAGCCCCCTATCACACATACACATTTACTTCACAGCCATATCACCAAGATGTAGTGATGAGCCCATTCCCCACTTCACAAATGAAACATCTGAAGCTTACAATGCAAACCCTCCTGATTACAGGGGTGAAGTGCTCAGGCAGGGCTGTTCCTGCCCTCACTGTCAATCACACTGCAGAACATTCAAGAACCACACTGAGCAAGGTGTCCTGAAGCCAGGAGGAGACAGCCTGAAAAATACCAGCTTGTCAGGGGGTTGCATAGCAATGTCCAGCTGTGGGGCTGTGGCTGCATGGCCACTAGTCCTGTCCTGGCTGCTCCTGAATTTACTATCTTATATGCAGCCGAGAGCCCGTCCAGTGGGAAGCGGGCCAGAGTCCTTGATTAATGGAGTAATCAGACTTTGGAATCAAAAGGTTAACTGGCAGTCCTGACCTGTATTCATCCTGCGTCTCAGGATGGAGCCCCAGCAGGAGGAAGCCTACGCCACACAGAGGGAGAAACTCACAGTCCACACTTCAGGGGTGATATTTTAGTCCTGCCAGGATCTCCTGCCTTTGATATATCACACATGTCTAGGGGAAAAATGAAACCTCGGCAATAACACAACCTGACCTTGGAGAAAGGAAATGGGCCCCATTTGTGCAGTTCACTGGCCTGGGAAGCAGGTGAAGCTCAGGTCTGCAGGAGAGCATTCCTACAGTCGGTCAGTGTGCACTTTGTGGGGAGGACATGGTGCTGCTGGCTATGTGCCAGGTACCTGTGAGCCCCAAGAGCCTCTGGCCCTTGGCAGCTTGGAGGGGAAGCAGCTTCCTCCAGGAAAGTGGGGGCCAAAGTATGTGTGTGCATGTGGTTTCACAAAATTCATCCAGGGAGGGAGACCAGTCAACAATCGCTCCATTTAGGGCACTGGAAAGTCGATGTGTTGCTCTCTAGCACTCTTGTAGTTCAATGGCTTACATAAATGGAGATGAATAATTCACATGACAGTTTGGATTAAATAAATAAAAGATGGGGTTCCCACCTTGGAAACGTCACTGATTTCTCGCTAGAGGCTCTCATGTAGTCTCTTCTTGAGTCATCAGGAGTGGAGGCTGCCCAGAGCTCTGAGGTGACTGCTCTCGGCCCTGATGAGGCATTCCATTGGGCGGCTGGTACTCACAGGCAGAGTTAGTGGCCCAGGGGTAAGCTGCCAGCCTCTGGCCTCGCCTGCTCTGGTAGGACCAGCTGCCTGTTGCAGCATGTGTGGCATTAAGGACAGCAGGGGACCAAAACCACCACAGGAAAGGGCAACCTGGTTTGCAGAACCCTTTTCAGGTCCAGCCCCAGCCCACATCCGCAGTCTGTAAGGAGCCCACTGAGGCTCTTTGAGCTCTGGCTCAAGCCCTTGCCAAGGTGACTGGGAGAAATGGCCCCAGACTGCTGTTGTCTTCTAGCCCTAGACACTGCCTCTTGACAGTGCCTCTGCCACTTCCAGACCCCAGCCTGCCCTAGGAGGGCTTCCCCACTCCTTCTTCTCTTACAGCCCTTTCCAGGGATAGGCCTGGCTCTGGGTGGTCCTCTTGGAGAGAACAGCAGAGGCAAGAGCATGGTGGTTGATGAGTGGGGCCAAAGGGAAGGATGTGATTGTTTGTGCAAAAGCCCAGAGCCAGACATGAGAATGGTCGCTGCTGTGACGACTGGGTGAGTTGCAAGAGGTCCTGGAACAGGCTAGGCTTGGTTCCCAGCTCTTCCCTCCAAGCTCAGCATTCTGCCACTGGCTGCCCTAGCCACGTCCTGGGGGGCTGCAGGACAGCTTTGACCTGATACTCCTCCCCCATCTTAGCCCAACACCTGGCCCCTCCTGGAATTGTAGAAAGCAACTGTGAAAATTCTATGGGAAGGACACAGGACAAAAATAACCTGCACTTTGCCAGATAAAGACTGGCAAAGACAAGCACACCTGCTCCTAAGAGCAGAGATGCTAGGATAAAGGAGCACTTATGGTTCAATTCTCTGGAGACCTAGCTCAGCCTGAAATCTGGAGTCTGGCTGATTTTGGCAGGGCGGTGGAGCAAGTGTGAGGCAGGCAGATACTGAGACGCTGAGACACTGAGACACCGAGACAGGGAGGAGAGACTAGGGAGAAGACGGCCACAGATATGCAGAAGGGCAGGGGCAGGTATGGCATCTTGCACCCTCTGGCTGCCACGAGGCTCTGCCCCCTGTACCTCTGGGCCATACCAGCATTGGCCTTCCAGCTCTCACCAAACCCACAGGAGGTAGGACAACTCTGCACTAGTTTCCCTTAGGAGAGAAGCATAAAACCTCCAGAGAAAACATACAAAATTCCCAAGGCCCTGGAAGGCCAAGCAGGACTCTGTTCTCAACAGTCCTTGGAGACAGACCAGCCAGAGTCCCCATCTGAAATGGTAGAGCCACTCTGGTGCCAGGTGAGGGTGGATAGAACAAGAGGCATCTCCAAACATTCCAGACCTTTTTAAGCTTCTGCTCAATGAAGATGCAAGGTGGAGGGGGCAGGACATAGGCAGGCAGCAGTGGGACAATGAGGCACCTGCAAGTGGGACAGTGAGGAAGTGCAGGACGGCAGGAGGCCATACAGTTCCTATCAACAGAGCAGGAGCTATTTAGACCCTGGAGACAGGGCCCCAAAGGGGCCCAGCCAAGAAGAATCCAGGGCAAAGCTGACAGATGGCTGCTGTGTCTTAAAGCACTGAGCAGAATCTGACAGCTTCTCCAGAGAGTTCCAGAAGGAGTCAAGACACACCAAGATGCAAACCCAAGTCAAGGGAAGAATGCAGCATGTTATCAGTGAAGCCTTCCCTCTGTCCCTCACAGGAAAGACACCAGGACACCCACAGGACACAGTGCTCACTCACCAAGTCACAGCAGCAAAGTCACAACACTGACAAACCAAAGCTGTGCTGTGGGCTGTGGAGACGGATACACATGCGTGTTCATGAGTATACACATGTGTGCACACATGTGTACAGGCTCACTTCTGCAGAGAAGCCAGAGAGAGCCCATGTGGGCTTGCTGAGAATTGGGGACCTGGCCCTGGAAATACAGGGCTTATCATGTATTCATACCTCCTACCATTCCCCCCTTAACCTGGACATGCCAGGGAAAGGAAACCAAAGAAAGGTGTGGAGCGGCAGGGCTGCTGACCCTGAGCAGCTCCCTGTTAGAAGCTGGAAGCAGCTTTTGAAATGTTCCTTTAGAGGTTTGGGATAAAGCCATTTTTCTTTCTGAAAAGTGAACAAAATCCACTTAACCAAGGCAGGGATTTTCAGGTTTTAAGACAGTCACAAGCAGGACTAATACTTCACAATCCAAAATGCAGCTTTACTTGGAGGCTGAGTGAGGCAGCTGTTCTGAACTTAGCACCAGCATAGTCTCAGAGCCAAGTGGACAGAGAAAGGTGTGGCCTGGACTCTGCCGAGCCTGGCTATGTTCTCTTGGAGTGGCTATTTTCTGCCACCTCTGTTTGGGGGCTTCTGAGGGCTCTCTCCTGCATCTGGTCATAGAGTGCTTGCTCTTTGGCTTTTGCAGAGGCAGGACCACAGACCAGCAGAATAAGGTCTGACCTACCTGATCAGCAGGACCTGCTTCTGAGAGGTCTTGGGCAGCCCAGGGGGCTGGAGTGGGGTGGGATGTGGAGGCCTCCATGTGAAGGCCCCTCTTAAGCTCAGAGAGAGGGCTGAGGCTCTCCAGAGGCACTGTGGCGACAAGGAGCCCTTTGAAGTTGCTGCTTCTGGGTTGGCGTAGTCTGACCAGCCTGAGGAGTCCCTGGGGCCAGTGCCCTGGCTGTAGCAGGCACCCAGAGGTGCAAGCCCTGTTCAGAACCAAAACTAAGCCATACTTCCAGGGGCTAAATTATTCATGTCTTGCTAACTTCTAAACTATTCCAGTTTTACAATTTTAAATATTTAATAATTAGCCATCAAATATTTATGCAATTTTATTAGCAGCTGTGGAAGTTGGGTACTGCAGCGGCTGTGATGGGGTCCATATCCTGCTCCTGGGGGCTGAATGTGGAGAGTGTCAAGGAGGAGATCCCCGGTGGGCTGGCCAAGGCCCCAGTGGGCATGCTGTGGGTATAATCCTCTGGGATGCCTGAATGGGGAGGTGGAGCCACTGTTCCAATGTGGCACCATTCATCAGAGGCAACCTGCTCATCCCATATCCAATTCCCAGAGACAAGCCTGAGTGGCTGGCAGGTAGACATGTGCCTGTGCCAGCCAGGATGCCTTGGAGGCTTCCCTCTCTGTACCCACCAGCAGAGTGAGGTTGGACAGCCATTCTAAAACTGACATCATGGTCTCCATGATGTTACCACCACTCACTAGCCAGGTTGCACATTGTCCTGACCAAAAGAGGTCGCTCCAATTAACTGATGCCAGAGGCCCTGAGACGCGATCTCCATCATGTGCCTGTGCTCCCCTGCTGGGCCGGAAATTGCACGTTTTAAACCAGAGAGGAGACGCTCGCCCTGGAATTATATGCAGATGAGCAGTTCGTGTGCCCACTGCCTGGCTGCTGGCAGACACCCCCTGGGTAAGCTCGGAGAGGCTTTCAAACAGGGTATCTCTGTGTGATTAACTGCTCACTCTAGCAAGCAGCTTGTCACCTAGCACAAAAATGATTTGAAAAGACACCAGCAATTACAGCCCACCAGATTATGGGGTGGGAGAGTCCTGGGGTGACAAGCGGGTGCTGATATCATATTCTAGGGAAGACTCCTTCTCCCACCCAGAGGACAGAGCAACTGAGGTCCCGCAGTGTCGGCTACACAGCCCCCATGGTACACTAGGCAGCAGACGACCAGCTGAGCCATGGCGGAAGGAGACGGTAGCTTTTGCTATCTTCAAGCCTCAGGAGTAGGAGGCATGTGGCACTGACAGATGAGGAAACAGGCCACAGAGCGCCAGTCAGTCAGAGGGTAGTCAGTCAGCCAGCTGATATACCAGCCACAGGCCACACAGCAGCCCCAGTTGGAGACCCCTACCAGCAGCTACCTGCCAGGCGGTGACAAGCCCATAGCTGATGCCACCTGAGGCATTACCCCAGGGTCCAAAGGTAGCATCCACTGGTCACTCAGGCCTCAGCTGCATAGCTGCCACTCCTAGTCCTTCCTCCACATATAATACTGTTTCTCAAAGCGGGGTTTTGTCTGCCCAGTGATGGGTCTTGAAGGGTCACATACATTGCCTACTACAGCTTAGTGACAGCCTAAGGAGCATCGTGGTGCTTTCTCCATCCTTCAGAGTGGAAACTGAGGGTCAAAGCATCTGGTCCTGTCTATGGATGAATGCTCCTCCATCAGTGCCCTTTGAGTAGAGGCCTTTCTCCTCCCCTCAACCCCCAACTCTCCTGACCTGGGGCTGTAGGGTCTAGTCTAGTGCATTGGCCCTTTTAAGTGATTTCAACCCCAGGCACCCACAATCCTGATGAATCACTCTGTCCCACATCTCCAGATGTGCTTCAGATCCTGGCGCCAGACGATTTCCCACCCTGTATAACTGAGAGTTAACTGCCAACTATAAATTCCTTTAAGCAACTTTGAACTGAAGGCTCCCACCCAACAGCACCACTCTTGCCTGTGGCTGCTACCACTGAGGGCAAACAGTCTGAGCATAGCCAGGCCTTCTTTGATGTGTACTATGGACAGCCAATGCATAGTCTCAAGAATGTGAACTTCTTTATTATTATTATTTTTTCTTTTTTGTCTGTCATAGGATTTGGGCACTGTCCTTGAGCTTTTGAGCTCAAGGCTAATACTCTACTATTTTGAGCCACGGCTCCATTTCTGGTTTTTTGGTGGTTAACTGAAGATAAAAGTCTTATGTACTTTTCTGTCCTGGGTGGCTTCGAACTGTGATCCTCAGATCTCAGCCTTCTGAGTAGCAAGGATTACAGGTAGGGCCTGGCTTTCTTTTATTATTATTATTATTATTGTGTGCTGACACTGGGGCTTGAATTGAGTGCCTGGGCATTGTCCCTTAGCTTTTTCAACTCAAGACTGATGCCCTACCACTTGAGCCATGCCTCCATTTCTGGCTTTTTGCTGGTTAGTTGAAGATAAGACTCAAAGACTTTCTTGTTCATGCTAGCTTTGAACTGTGATCCTCAGACCTAGTCCCTTGAGTAGCTAAAATTACAAACATGAGCCACTGGTACCAAGTTGGACCTCGTGTGTGTGTGTGTGTGTGTGTGTGTGCGTGCGTGCGTGCGTGCGCGCGCGTCCTGGAGCTTGAATTCAGGGCCTAGGCTCTGTTCCTGAATTTTTTTTTTTTTTTGGGTCTGTCGTGGGGCTTGAACTCTGGGCCTGGGTGCTGTCCCTCAGCTCTTCAGCTCAAGGCGAGCGCTCTACCACTTGAGCTACAGCGCCACTTCTGGTTTTCTGGTGGTTTATTGGAGATAGGAGTCTCACGGTCTCTCCTGCCCGGGTTGGCTTTGAACTGTGATCCTCAGATCTCAGCCTCCTGAGTAGCTAGGATTACAGGCGTGAGCCACCAGCGACTGGCCTGTTCCTGAATTTTTATGCTTAAGGCTTGTGTTCTATTATTACCTGAGCCATTTCTAGTTTTTTTTTGGCGTTCAGCTGGAGATCAGAGTGTCACAAATTTTCCTGCCGAGGCTGGCTTTAAAACACTATCCTCAGATCTCAGCCTTCAAAATAGTTAGCATTACAGGCCTGAACCACTGGTGCCCTGTGACCTCTTATTTTCAATGCTACAAGTGGCTTGTACTTTTGCCTCCTTGCAA
This sequence comes from Dipodomys spectabilis, assembly GCF_019054845.1. Taxonomy (NCBI): domain Eukaryota; kingdom Metazoa; phylum Chordata; class Mammalia; order Rodentia; family Heteromyidae; genus Dipodomys; species Dipodomys spectabilis. Next base: position 11,535,995 of record NW_024870775.1, on the reverse strand, counting down.
GGGAAAATGTTCGATGGCAGACTTTAAGACCAAGCTCCTATGCCACCCCAAACACATTCACTATCAGCGCCCTGGGCCACTGTGTGCAAGCTAGGCCTGCACACACCCACCTGCTAGGCTGGACTGTCTGTGGCCAGGCTCCTCTATACCCCTGGAGGCAGGAAAGGGACCTTACTCATAGAACCCCAGCACCCCACAGTGCCTGAGAAGGAAGGCAGTGGACAGCAGCTTGTCAGCAATCAATGAATCTTCTGAGATAGTTGTCTTGTGCCCTTGGTCTGAGTGCCTCATGGCCTTACTAGGAGATTCTCAGCACACAGGGCTGTGGGACAACAGAGGGCAGGGTCAGAGACACCCAGCCGTCAAGATACGCACGAAGATCAAGAGTTGGACAGAAGCAGGTCCTGGCTGCAGCAGGGCCGGAGAGGCAGGGGCTCTATTCTCCCCTACAGTCTTTGAGAGTGGCAGCCCCAGATGCTGGTTTTGTAGCATGTGGACCTCCTTTCCACCAAGGTCAGCTGGACACAGAGTGTGTGCCTGGCTAAAGGACAGGGGCTGGGCAGAGGTTGGCATCCTGTTTGGGCTCTAAAAGGCCATGGTTCTCTTTTAGGGCATAGGAACTGAAAGCTCTCATGGCAGCTGGTGACAGGAGCTGATAAGGAGGAAGGGGAGGATCAGAGTGGAGTTAAATAGAGCAGAGGACAGGAAAGAGACAAGCTGAAGAGACTTGTGTAGCCAGGAAGAAGACACTGGCTATGACTCAGTGGGCAGCAAGCTTCCTCTGAGGTGGAAGGGCACACAGACCCCAGCAGCTTCTGCCCTGCATGTGGCAGCCCCATACGCCTTGCTTGCACATAGTCCCATGAGTAGTGATAAGAGTTGCACTCAAAAAAAAAAAAAAAAAAGGAGTTGCACTCTGCCACTCAAACCCAAGGGCAAGCTCATGGCTTCTGTCCAGGGTCTTCTGCAGAGAAGCACAGAGGCCTCTGCCAGGTAGCGTGTCCTAGGTCTGGATGAGCAGAGTGTCTTGGGACACAGAAGTCACGGCCAGGGTGTGGAATCACAAGGCTGCCCTTGGGCAGAGGGTTACATCTACAATCATGGGAGAACAGAGCTCTTAGCTTTCCTGAAGCTGCTTTAGCCTGGAAATGTCTACCCAACCTGAGCACCACCCATAATCCAAAGGGTCCCTGGCAGAAGTGTAATATGAGCCTCTGGGGAGTGGGGTGGGGGGTTCAGTACCCCCAACTGTGGGAGGCAGCCTCCCAGTCTCCAAAGTTTGATGCTTCCACATTCATCTGCCCATCATACACGTAGACCTCCAGAAGACCCTTGAGACATGCACGACCCCATCACATGTACACTGACATGTGCACACACATACATCCCTCCAAGCGAGAAACACTTGACCGAGATCCACAGACACCTGCTTATCATTACCAGGGACAGAGGTGTGAACCAGAAAACAGCTGTCTCAAGGAGCTTCTTTCTGCAGACATGGCTAGCAGGTAGCCTTCAAGAGGACTGGGGCAGAAGTAGGGACCTGTGGCCTGTTGGGCAGGACAGAAGTTCTGATGGAGTGCTGGACAGAGGCAGCCCAGTCAGGAGGCCCAGCATGCAGCACATCCACCGAGCCTGAGCAAGGTTTGTGAGAGGCTGGGAGCCCCCCAATCTACTCTGCATGGTGGATGCATTATTAATTTCTGACACTGGGCTTATAGAAACTAATTCCCTGGAAGGCGAGTTCCCTTTGAGAAAAGGGAAACCTTTTCAGAGCTCATCTTTTATTGACTGAGTCATTTTTGAGTCAATCTGTCTGCTTTCAGTAAAACGAGAGTTTTAAATCTTCTTCATTCCTCCTTCTCAAGATGTAGCGGTGTATTAAAACCCACTAATACGTGCAACAGCCTTGGACTTGAGAGGTAACACATTCTTCAGATAGAAGATTAAGGGAGAAGCATGGAACTGGCTCAGCAGCTGAGGTAGCCCAGAGAAGGCTCTAGAGGGAGGGCAAGGCCAAGGACCAGCTGGGGCAGGGTGGTAAAAGAGAACTCCAAGACCCCAGGTGGGGAAGCCCCCCGGGCTTGTTCAAGGCTAAGCAGGAGGGAGGGGGGCAGGGAAGGAGCAGAATCAGGTGAATTGGCCAGGAAAGCAGGCTCTGATACAGGAGCCAACCACAGACCTTCCTCCAGCTCCTCCTCCATCCTTGCTACAAAGGAACTCACTCTACTTTATTTAGCCCTTGTAGTTTGTGGGAGGCCAAGTTTAAAGGCAATGGCTGAACTTATTTGATAGTGCAAGTTTCAAGGCAGCACAGCACTTGGGACTGTAGCATGTATCTTGCTGGCTGCTTTTAGCCAAATTTATAGTGAAAATCAACAATAAAGAGGACAGGAAGATTTAGAATTTTGCTGCTTGGTCAGTAAGGAGGAGTACATGTATTGGGGTGGTCCAGGAGGATGCCAAGAGCTGGCACCAATACAAAGAAGTTGAGTGCTTAGCCCCGGGACAGTAAGAAGGATGCGTCCAGGTAACCTCAGAACCTGGCTCAGTAATGGAAAATGCTAATTTGCTTCAAAACACAGAACTTTCGAAAGAGAGCCCCTTGGTGCTTCTCCTACACTAGACTGTTTAGGAAATAATATCACAGGATGTTTTCCAGCCTTCACCTAGGAAGCATATTGGACCTCTATCACTATGTTTCAAGTGAGCCCAGGCACAGCTTCTGCTGGGAACAGACTTGGCATTGCCATGGTGATGCTGGTTTTCTAGGCATGCAGAATCCAAAAGTTATGGGCTCACAGGTGGTGTGTGGTGAGGTCAGAGCCTCTGCAACGTACAGTGAACAGGACTCTGAGAGTGACACAGGAGACCCAAAGGAGGAGACGACTCGATGTGCCATGAGTTGGGCAGTTGGGTTCTCTACATATTCCCATCATAACTGTTCTCCCCACCACAGGGCATCATGGGTTGTGAATCTACGACCTTGTCTAAGTTGCTCATTTCAGGTATTTCTCGATGGTGAAGGAAACTTAATACCAAGGGTGGATTGAACTTCTGGCAGGCAGAGGTTTTCCTGTCTATCCATACTGCACCCCAGGGCTTCATGAGGCAGACATGGAGTGCTGAATGGTACATAACTGAAGAGTGTCCCTGACATCCAGCTCTAGGCTGCTCATAGTGGGCCCTTAATAAACGCTGCTTTGGTGACTGTCACGAGAGCTCAGCTTTAGGAATCAGAGATGCAAACCTGAGCAAAGGAAAACAGACAGAAAATATGAAAAAGAAGTATTTCCGCAGGAGGTGGAAAAGAGAAGAGCTGAGGAGGGGACAGGAAATGAGGGCAGGGAGAGAAGGGGCTTTTCCGGGTGGCCCCTCATTGAGAAAGCCTGAGCAGACCTGAGAGAAGTAAGGGGCAAGGCTTGGGGCTACCCAGGGGTGGGCTGCTGACACAGGACAGAGAACTTGACTGTGTGGAGATAAGAGAATTCTCTGCTTGTTTATGAAAACCCGAGGAAGACACTGGCAAGTTGATTGAGAATGTATACGGACATGCAGGTCATCTTTCAAAAGAAGGCTGGAGGAGGATGCATGTTGTCTGGCTCCTAATCTAACCACAAGGAAAATATTAACTGTTCAGACTGAATGGAATTGCTGTAGGGTCAAACAAACAGGTCATCAGAACAGAAGAGAGAATCCAGATTGAAACTTACACCACCAATTGCTTCTCAAAGTTGATGTAACTGACTGAGCAGGGTAAGACAAGTCTTCCAACAAATAGTGCTGGGTCAGCTGAGTGCAGAGGATTCCGTGAGAACTAACCTCATCCACCCCAGCCAAAATCAATCCCCATGACGTCAACAATCTCAACGTAAACCCTTCTGGAAAAAAAAAAACAAAACCCCGCATCGACTACAATGCTGGGGTTGAACACAGATTTCTTAGGACAAAGCCTTCATCAGAGAGGAAAAAGTTGATAAATTACACTTCATCAAAATTAAAACCGTTGCTTATCAAAAGAAAGCATTAAGAAAATGATTAGAAGACAAACAATCCAATTAAGAGCTGGGCAAAGATTTAAGCAGACATTTCACTGAAGTAGATATATGGATGGCTAATAAGCAATAAAAATGTGTGCAACATCATTAGTCATTAGGGAGACGCAACCACAATAAGATGCCACTTCGCACCCATTAGGATGGCCATAATCAAGACGACAGATACTGACGACCACTGGGGGATGTGAAGCATCAGGAACTGTCATGGGGGATGGAAGATGCAACACAATTAGGCACTTTCTGCAAGACAGAAGCAGAAGTTTGCCCAACACAACCAGAAATTCTACTCCTCATCCTATCCATGAGAAGTGAGACCCCCCCCGTTCATACACAGACTGTGTTCCACATTGGAAACAACTCCAATGTCCACAGCTGTACAGACAGGGCAGTGCTGACATGTGCCGTCACAAGGGCAAACAGCAAGAACATTACTCAACGGAAGAACAAATGCACACATTTTATAAGATTCCATTTGTACAAATGTTCCGAGAAGGTAAAGGGATTAAATACAAAAGATACAGAAGGGCGAGCGACACTCTTCTGGATGACAGGCAAGCTCTAAACCAGACTGTTGTGATGGTGGAACTCACTGTGGTCACAGGAATTCTATTGTGAATACGAGAATTCTATTCTTTTCCACTCTTATTGTTGCAAACAGTCTATTTTGTCCGTATTCAACCTCCTTCATCCTCGCCACCAGCCCAACCCCCTCCCTGCTAGAACCATCTCACCAGTCTATTTTTCTTCTCTACCCATCCCCCCACAGGACAACAGCGTCCACTGTTTCTCTGTGCTGCCCTCATCTGTCCTTGAGATCAAACACAGGAATTCTCCCACTCACAAGACACCGAAGTAGAAGTGTCAAGCAGAGGTGAACATGAATTCACACTGCCTGCCACTGAGTCAGGACTGGACCCTACACCACCTACTGAGTCAGCACTGAATCCCAGTACTGCCCTCTGAGTCAGGATTAAACTCCATCACTGTTGAACCAAGACTGAATCCCATTCCTGACCTTTGAGTCTGGACTAAACCCCATGGTCAGGAATGAACCCCATCACAGCTTGTTTTGTGGCAGATTAAGGATGAGGTGCAGGGTCTCATGTGGCTCGTGAGTGGGGAGGGCCTCACTGCAGTCCCACACATGCCTCCTATCTGAGCCCATCATGGCACCCCTGGAGCCCACCTGTATTCTCTCATGTCTGGGGGAAGCCCAGGACCTGCTCTGCAGTAGAGGAAGAGAGAGCTGTAGCAGTGCCTAGATCAAGCTATGTCTTAAACTGGGGTGGGTGATTGCATCTAGGTTTGTGACTATGCTCAGTATGTTGTGACAGATGTGCATCCATGTCTGTGGGTGAACACCTGTGACTGTGCACTCTCTCTCTATACCTGGCAACCAGATGTCTGGTCTTATTTCCATGTCCCTTGCTCTGCTACCCATAAAACAGGAGAGTGGTCTTTTTGTATAGAACTAGGGGTTAGGTTGGGTGATGTAAAGTGCCCACCAGGCCAGGTGTGATTGGCTCATGCCTGTAATCTAAGCTGTACAAAGGGTGAGATTTGAGGACTGTGGTTCTTAGCCAGACCAAGCATAAAAGTTCAAGAGACTCCAACTCCAATTAACCAGCAAAAAAGCAGGCCTGGAGGTGTGGCTCAAGTGGTAGAATACCATCCATGGGTGAAAAAGCTTAGAGCTCCAAGCTCTGGGCTTAAGTCCTGGTACAAGTATCAGAGAGAAGGGGGGGGTGGGGAGAGAGAGAGAGAGAGAGAGAGAGAGAGAGACAGACAGACAGACAGACAAGACAGAGACAGATAGACAGACAGACAGACAGGGGCGGGGGAGAGGGGTGGAAGCTCTGCTATGTATTCCTACATGTCAGGCAGGATAGTATAGTGGTTGGCTAAAGTTCTCCACTGTCATTGGAAAGCCCTTCCTCCTCTTTCTCACATGGATGCTCACAGCCTTCTGTGGGGCAGAGGTGGTACCCCACTCTCCTTGGTCTCCTCAGTCCCTCAAAGGGCCAGTCATCTTGCCCTCCCTGGTCCATAATCCAGATACTGCATAAACCTTTCTGCTGTGTTCCGTCCATGGGCTCCAAGTTCTGGGGTACTCATGAATGTGAATTGGGCAGACAAGCTGCACAGGGAGTGGAGGCCTACAGCATGGAGCTGCCCAGCATTACCCATCCTGCTGTGCCACAGAAAAGGGATCTGCAAGCCAGCCACTCACAGGTGCCTGTGAGCCAGGCCTCAATGACTTCCCCTTCCACACAGGGAGCTAGGCTGCTGGGAGGTGCTGGCTGTGCCTCTACCTTCCAACCCACCCGGGCCCTGTGCCCAACAGCAGGGAGGACAAGGCTGCAGTGCTCCATCAGGGCCAGGACTCCAGGGCAAATGCTTGTCACTGTGTCAGGCACTTAAGAGCTCCCACTCCAACTAATGGTTTAAATGAAATCACACAGAACCCCTAATTGGGTGCTTGGCTTGTGTTACCCAGCAAAGTTTACAGACATGCCAGGAAGAGGAGGAAAGTGAACGGGTTAGACAGCTGCTCTCTTCTGTGCATGAGCGAGAAGTACTCAGCAGTCTCTGGTGTCAAGCACCTCTAAGATGTAGACCCATGTGGGTGTCACACAGACCAGGGAACAAGACACACCACCACATAGGGCCCACTGCAAAGGGGTCTGGGAATGGAGGGCAGGGGAAGGCCCTTAGGTGGTCAGTTCAAGGTGAAACAGCAAGAGGTGGGCTAGTGACTACAGCCCTATGAAGAGGAGACAGGCAGGCTGGCACTGACTGTGCTTGGAGATCTGAGGTGGTTCAGCTGTGCCAACAGCATGTCACTGCCTGAGGACCACACAGTCTCCAGCTCTCCACTGCAGAGGCTGGTATGGAGGGCAGGGGTGAGAAGAACACTGCATCCTGTCTGTCTTAGGTTGCAGCTCCAGGCCACAGCCAAGCAGGGGCCCCTCAGCCAGTGCCTTATCCCCATAACTTGAATTCTGGGCCCTCTTATTACCCCAATCTTTCCCCACAGACCAGCCCCCCCACAGGCCTACAGACTGCTCCTCTTTGACCACCCAGACTGTCCTCTGTCCTACAACCAAGGCCAGCTTCTAAGAGACTAGCATGGTCCCAGCCAGAGCCACAGCTGAGTCTACCCGGAAACCGTGCCAGCATCAGGCCCTCCACACTCTGGCAGACTCCCACTGGTGTCTCAAACTGGTTCTAGAATTGCTTACCCCACATGTCTTGGGCACTGGCAGTTCAGAGTGCATCTCCCATGTTGGCAGCTCTGGCCAGAAAATGGCAGTGCCTAGTTTCAGTAGAGCAGGAGGCACCTGCAAAACTGAGGATTAAATCCCATGATCTGTACAACTCTGATTACACACCTAATTGATGGTCCTGCCCTTTACCTTTTATCACCTGACATGAGAATAAACACACAGCGTGGAGAGACAGCACCTGGGTCGAGGTAATTAAAACCCACGGTGTGGAGGGAAAGCTCGCAGGGCTGGCATATGCTGCCTCTGCACTGAGCTGGCTCTGGAGTTCCAGATAAGGGCTGCTGAAGCTGGGCAACTCCTGGCCGCACACAACACAAGCAGTTTCATAGGAGCATGGTCATGGGAGCCTATGCACATTTGAGGAAGGAGCTCTGGGCTGTGCTTATTAGCGGGTATATCCCTTGTGCCCAAGGACCCGAGGCCTGAACACATCCCAGCCAGGATGATGTCCCCATCCCATGGCTCCTGCCTGGAGTCTGCCCAGGGCTGCCCAGGGTGTCTGACCAGATCTCACCACTTAACCTAGGAGCTGTATGGCCTGTCCACCTGTGGGAGGGGACACAGACAATAAGGCAGGCACTCTGCCTAGGTCACACAACTATGAGGTAGTGGACTTCTACACAACTCTCAATCCTGGGCTACCTTTCCAGCCTCCTAGGAAAGCTGCTCAGCCTCTGCTGTTCCCAGAGGGACTTGGCCTCAGGCCTTCTTCGCCTTCTCCCTTTCCTGGGGTGAGGTCTGGAGTCCTGCTGTTTCAGGCACAGCCTCAAACCCAAGTTTGTTGGTCACCACTAATGTGGTTGAAAAGCCCAGTGTTTGCAGGCTGGCATGTGGTAGTGCTGCTGTAAGGAAGGGCAGAGGGAGAGAAGTCAGGGTAAGGCTAATTCTGACCAATAGCAGTCCTAAGGACCTACTGACAGTAGACTCGGGCTTCTTGTGTTAGCCCTCTGCTAACCTCAGCACTAGACCTCGAAGGTAGTGCAAGAGGCAAAAAAGGAGCCTGAAGGCACAGAAGAGGCTGCAGTGAGAGCGCCACCATAAGGACAGCCAGGTGACAGTACCCTTGCCTAGATTCCTGGCCCTAAAGGATTGACCCTGAGTCTGCCCTGTGTCCTGAGTGTTCTCCTCAGAGCTGGGAAGGGTCCTGCCCAAGAAGCCTCTGGCTTCCCAGCTCAGAAACAAATGCTATGAAGCAAAATCCTATCAAACCCATTTACAACTTCAGTGCAGTTTCAATGCAAAGAGAACCTTTGTGGCTTTTTCTTGAATTTGACAAAGTAATTCTAAAATTTACAACCATGTACCAGTGAGTTAACTTCTTTTAAGTGTAAAAACAAAACCTCAAAGCACAGAAAATACAACTATCAAATCACTATAGAACTTTCTAAACTTAAATGTAATCGAATTAATAGGTGAGGCTCCAAAAATGTAATTTTTTTGTGCAAAATAATCATTTAGAGAACTTACAAGGAGATTGGGGATGAGGCTCACGTGGTAGAGCACCTGCCTAGAAATTGTGAGGCTCTGAGTTCAAACCCCAGTGTCACCAAACAAAATAAAACAAAGCGCCCTTCTCCCAGCTAAGTTCCCATACTATATAAAAGAGGTAAAGGCACAACGGTTATGTTCAGAGAAACTGACAAGAGAAACTAAAAGTGTTTTTCCTTAGAGCAATCTATCAAAGGCACATTCTATAGAGAGAGAATTTTTACTTAAAAATGGGTTGAAGTGCAATGGCTCTCTCCATTCATTTTTAAAACCATGCAGTAAGGAAACTTTTTTTTTTTTTTGGTCAGTTGTTGAGCATCTTTGTGCTCAAGGGCTAACACTCTACTACTTGAGCCACAGCACTACTTAATTGAAGGTAAGTCTCATGGGGACTATTCTACCTGGGCTGGCTTCAAATTGCCATCTTCAGATTTCAGCCTCCTGATTACAGGTGTGAGCCACTAGTACCCAGCATAGGGCAACTTTTTTGATGTACAGTTCCACTAAGTCTAATACAGGCATAGCTTTGTGTGGCAGTCCAAATTATGATTCCTGAGTCCTATCACGGTATCACCTGCATCTTGTTGTGTGGCACACAAGTATGCCCAAGGCTGGTAGTCTGTTCCTGCACTGCACTTGCCTTATGCCCTCCCTAGAGTATCATAACCAGAGCTCTCCCACATGGGCATGTGTTTTCCTGTGGAATGGTACTTCGCTGTGCAGTGTACCAGCGTGCATCCCCTCTCAGCTGGGCTTTCCATGGCCATGCAAGCACGTAGTCCAATTCTGGGAAAGAAGGGTCCAAGTCCAGCCCTGTCTTATACCATGGGGCCTGGGGCAGTGTGGGGGCAGCATGCAGTGGGTGAGGCTGATTGAGGTGGGAAGGTAACATGCTCATATGGCTGGCATGGCCAAGTCCTATGGCAAATCAGGGGGAGGGGCACAACTGGCTTGGGCAGAGAGAGCAGTGTCTTTACTACACTGGACTTTCTAACTGGAAGTGCTATGGCCTGCTACCCATTTACACCCTGGCACTATGCCAGTGTCAGCCCAGCTGTTACATCTACACCTTGGGTTCCATTTGGGAACTGTAAATGGAAATGGTTGTGTTTTTAATTGCAGTTTCCAGGTGCTCCTTGCTGGTACTGAATAATGCATAGCAAACAAGTGCCTACCGTACGAAGGGAGCTTAGTATATGTGTAGGATTCAAGACTACCACACAGGCCCCTGGCCTCAGGTTAGCAGGCATTCCTAGAGACTTCAGTCATATGCCTGAAAAGAGGAGGTTCCTCCTTCCTTCCTAGTCTGCACATCCTCTCTTCCTTTATCTTCCACCTCTGTGGGGGTCTATGGTATGTGTATACTGGGGAAATAGATGCCCTGGCCTTGTTTCTGATCCAGAGAACCTTTCCTAGTCTCTCTAGTGGGTCTGGTTCAGATGTAGGCTTTCTGTAGACAGATTCTTATCTCAGAGAGGAAGATCCTAGCTTTCTCTAGTTTGCCCAGAGCTTTTGTTATGAATGGAAGCTGCACTGATGGTCTAAATGGTCATGTGATTTTTTTAAAGATTAGATCAACTGATGCTCGCCACCAATAAGCCAGCCTGTGGTTCTGAAATAAAGAAACAAAACAGATTCCTGTGGTTTCCTTTTGCTTTTTTTCTGTGGTTCTTTTTCAGTCTTGTCAATGGCTTTAAACTCAGTGCAAGTGCATGCTCTAAAGCTCATTGGGAAGGCTTCCTCTCCTATGTCCTTGAAGAACTAAATGGGATGCTCTCATTTTAATTCAAGTGCTTGGTAGAATCTGCGAGTGAACTACTGGGGTCTGGAGATTTTTGCTTTGGAAGATTTGGGTTATGGATCCAATTTAATAGTAGTCAGGCTCTGTGTTCAATATGCTTCTCCTACAGTCAAGCTCTTTGCCTTGGTTTTGTTGTTTGGTTCTGTACCACCAGCCTGGACTCAGGGCATGTGGAACCTGCAGTGAGCAAGGGCAGCAGTGCCAACACTACCCTGGATTTCGGGCCTGAGAAGCAAGTGGGAGAAACCTACTCTTCTTGCCTTGTTCTCCCCCAGGATCCTGACCACCCTGTGGAGGAGAGCTGCAGTAGTGCAGCTGCTGATGTCCTTGCACTGTGTACCTTCACCCTGGCATACAGGAATGAGTCCATTGCTTTCTTCTCTGGCACCACTGCTGAAGCTGGGAAATTGTGTCACATGGAAGGGTAGGCTGCTGGGTCCTGTGTTGAGGGAGCTGTTGGGAGACAGGACTTCTTTGAGTGGCGTAGGGGTGGGACCCTGCACAGCACAGCAAGAATTGCTGAGCTGAGCTGAGGGTGAGGCTACTACCCAGGATACAAAGTGGCCTGCATGGAGCACAGCATTTGAAGACCGGAGAAGCACCGCAAAGTCTGAAGCCCCAGTACTGTGAGGAATCTGGCAGGCTATCTGCTAATAGCTTCAGAAATCAGCATGCTGCACCGATTTGACAAGGACCTTGAGCTTCCTTACACGGTACTCAATATGTGCAGTATGCAACCTAAAATTAAGTGGCACATGGAAAATCAGGAGAATGCAGACATGCAAAGGACATGGCCACCGGGCACAAGCCAGGTGACAGACGCCAGCATCTTCTCAAGCAAGACTCACAGAGGCTCAAGAGGCCATGTGCTAGAAGCACTCTTCACTTGTCAGATGCAGGCTTGGAGCCATCACATTTCCTGCTTGGTCTCTCTGCACCGCAGCCATCACATCCATATACTGACAACCAGTGAACCCAGTAGGCCTAGCTTTGCAGGGCACGTCTACCCGATACTTGACTGACTTACAAATATTGCTAGATGTTTGGTATCTGAGGGGGTCTGCCTGCATCGTGGAGGGCCAGCTGTCAGAATGGCCGTAGATTACTCAGAAACCACAGGCAGGCAGGGTTGATTAAAAACCAAACTAAGTAGAAGAAAACTGCTGGCCTGGAATTTCACTCCTGGCTGCTCTGCCCAGGAACTGCCCTGGGGACCTGTCAGCTCAGCCACTGTCACCCTGGGACCTGCAACACTAGGATGCCAGGGGTGAGGCTCAGAGCAGAGAAGCAGCCACTTCATCAGACTGGTCATAGAACAGAGTGAACCAGCACTTTCATCTCCTTCAGATCCCTCTGGTTCTATCCTTGTACTTCCATTTCCATTGAGGAGTGGAGAGAGGCTTGGGAGGTCTGGCCCCAGGGGGATGAGGACCATGAGTTAAGGTCAGCCTATACAGCTATGAGTGGTGAGCTGATTTCAGGAGCTTGAGTGTCAGCCTCTCTGGCCACCTTCTATAGCTCAGGCAGCCTCTACTGCAGAGGGAGGCAGGGAAAACAAGTCAAGGCTAGAGGCAACAACCCAGGAGGACTAGGAAAAGCAGAAGTGTTGCTCTTTATTTTTATTTTTTATTTTTTTTGTCCGTCATGGGGTTTGAGTTATGGGCCTGGGTGCTGTCCCTCAGCTCTTCAGCTCAAGGTCAGTGCTCTACCACTTGAGCCACAGTGCCACTTCCGGTTTTCTGGTGGTTCACTGGAGATGAGTCTCATGGACTTTCCTGCCTGGGCTGGCTTTGAACCTTGATCCTCAAATCTCAGCTTCCTGAGTAGCTAGGATTACAGGTGTAAGCCACCAGTGCCTGGTGAAGAAGTGCCATTCTTAATCCAGCAGGAAGGGCTCAAGAATCAGCTCCAAATCAAGGTGCTCCCCTAAGGCAGAGCAGGTAGCGTGTGGAAGGAGGACTCTGTGTCTACCATCACTGTCATTTCTCTCTCAAGACCCACTGTGGGCGCCCACACACTCAGACAGTGACAGATTAGATCACCTTCAATGTGTTGCTCTGATAAGACTAGATTGTGTTAATATTAATGCATTGCCTAATTAAACCACAATTAATAATCTTGCTGGCACAGCAAGATTCAGCAGGGGGCCATACAAGGAGCTGGGAGCCAGCTTGGAGAGGTTGGTTTCAAGCTTCTGCCAACAGGGGCCATTAGCATGGGCTGTCTCAAGATTCTTTGTCAGAGAATCCAGAGGAGTCACCCAAAGGCTCTGCTGGCTGGCCCCAGCACTGTACCAGGAGCAAAGGCCACCTTGTTTTCTGATCCAGATCAGAGAAAGCCCTTGGAAATAGGGAGCTTACACACTGAACGGAGGTCTTGGGTGTGAGTGTGGGTACCTTGCTAAGTAAAGGGAAGCCACTGTGCATGCAATGACGTTTTTATTTTCCTGCTCTTTCTGGTCCCTCACTATTCACAGAAGGAAGAGACCATCCACCAACCTGAGCCCCCTGACCAGTGACAAGCCTGCTGCTCCTACCTGCTGGCTTTTGCCTTGAGCAAATGTGGGAGCCCTGGGAGGGCTTGTGGACTACTCAAAACCTGGTGAGACAGAAAGAACAAACTCAGTCTCCGCTTTGGCCGGTGGTGCACTCTGCAATGGTAAGTCATGGTCAATTGTTCACAGGCCTTGGCCTGTGGGTTCACCTGTGTGGGGCCTCAGTTTCCTCATAAGCAGGCAGAAACAAATCTGAGTAGAGTGGCCATGAAGACATGGACAGGCTGGAACATGAGGGAACCCCATCAGGAGCAGAGGAGATGGGTGAGAACTGTCAGGAGCATGGCAGCACACCTAGGTGGCTCTTAGGGCTAGGGATACCACTTCCCGGCCAAATATATCCTCCATCCTCTGTGACTGCCTCCCAGTTCCAGCTGGAAGTCCTTGAACTATATAGCCCCAGGAGTTAACCAACTACTCCCCCAGACCTCCTCCCAGGTGCTCACTTGCCATGGCAGACTCTGCTACCTGGTCTCCCTCAAGAAGGAGCTCTTATGCACTTAAGAGGGCAGGCAGCTATGGACAAGGCACAGGCTTCTCTGCATCTGCCTGCCTTGCTGTATACTCAGAGAAGCCTGCACAGGCTATGCAAGCTTGATTTTGGCTTTATTCCTTAACTTCGTGCAAAATTCATCTTTTAGAGTCCAGTAATGCTGGAGACTTGTCAGGGAGCAGCATCTCCCACATCTTGCCTTCTTCCTTTACTGAGACCTTGTCCTCCTCTTCCAGCCCTTGTGCAAGTACTAAACAGCATCTTTCCAGCCTCTGAAAGCATGCCTTCATCACCTGTTCTGGATTTGTCTGGGTGCTCCTCACTATTTTCCTGACAGGGATATCAAGATCCACCCTTCCTCCCCATGGAATTTCAATATACTATCTCAGAATTTTGCTCAAATCAAACCTCAGTATTCCTGTGATAGTGTCAGTGCAGACCAGAGCTGAGCCACAGAGGAAAAAATAGAATTATTTTTGCCCCTTGCACACCTTTTGGCTTACCATGGAGCTAACCATTGTCTTGCTTTTCCACTTGCTTAGTTTCCTTCTTATATTCTGACTAACCTGGACATCTCTATGCCAGTCACCTGCATGTTTCCTGATCTCTTCTGTGGGACAGTAGACAAACATGAGAAATGTATGTGGCACACAGGTTGGGGAAGGTGGCTACGTGTCACCAGAAGCAGCAGCCCAGGGACCAAGGGACAAGCATCTACAGCAACCTACACCTGGCCCTCACCTCTGGAGGAGTCATCTCCTCTCTAGGCCTCTGAAGCATCATGTACTGACCATCTTCGTTCTCTGAGAAAGTCTTCGCGTCTCAGGTCAGTTCTGGCTATGCTGTTTGGGATCTCCCTCCTCTTTCCTAGAATTCACACCCACTTTCTTTGGCTTAGTACTTCTTCGTTTTGCTACAGTGCATCCTCAAATAACATCCTAAGAAAGGAAATGTGGGAAAACGTAACTATGTGTTTGTGTGAACATAATCATTCACCGTTAAGGGGACCCATAGGGCTGAAGCTGAAAATCACTTTCCATTAGAAATATGAAGGTATTGCTCAGGCCCTATAGCTCCATGCTGCTGCTGTGAAGTACTGAGCAGGTCTGGCTGCTAGTATTTTGTTAAATGTCATATTGTTTTCCTATTTGGAAGTTCCTGAGTCTTTTCTGTCTCCAAGTTCCATGATGGTGTACATGAGAAGACCTGCTCTCATACATGCAAAGCACCTCTGAGCATCCTCCACCACACCAAGTCAGCCTCTTCCACTTAGAAACTTTACCTGAACACCTCATGCATGGACTCCTGACTCCCTGTTTTCTCCTTGGAAGGTCTGGGGATCAGCCATTATATTTTCTTCCCATTTCCCCCCTTTCCATTTTACAGTTCTTTTGTTCTTGCAGATAAATTTTCTCAATTGTAACTCATAAATCATTTACTAAGATTTTCGTGTAACTCTCGATGTTCTTAACTCCCCGGAGCTCACTTTCTTCTCCCTGGATTCCCTGTGGTGCCTTGTTCTCATGGTTACTGAAGAGCCCTTTCTTCCCTTGGTGGGATCTAGGCTACAGCTGTGTGCAGCAGTTTTGGCTCTGCTGGTCAGCTCCCTCTGGAACCCACTTCTCTACTTGCTCATTTGGCTGTTTCACAGTCAAGGTCTTTTCTTCTTGCAGAAAGTCTCTTCTTCTGAGACTCACAGGTTATTCATTCATCATCACGAGGGATGGGTAGTATAGGACCCACAGGGACCTCGGGGTAGCAGAACTGGCAACCTGTGGCTGTACCATGTAGAAGGGCTGAGCTGTTTATCTGGGAGCTGCTGGCCTGCTCAGCTCCTCCCAGGGTCTTTCCCCCTTTACCTGCTGCAGAGTCACCTAGGGCCCATCTGCATCCAGCCACCCCATGACATACTCCATCTCTGGTCTGGGCCTCTGCTCAGCTTCTCCAGGGCACAGAATCTGACTCACTTAGTCAGTCGTGGTTTGAGGATCTATGTTTCTCAAGTTCAAGGCAGAAGGACTTCCCCCATCTGCAGCCATACTTTGGAAACTAGTACTCCAACACAGTGAATAGCAGGGCTTAGTTTTTTTTTTTTTTCTCTTCCCAAGGGAGTGGTATCTGCCAGTGTACCATTGGGAGACCTGTTGTGAACTCTCCCCCAAGTACTCTAAGCCTGACACTCTCTCCAGAGCTGTCTGTCATCCATCTACTGTTCCTTTGGGCCCTCTGAGGACCAGGAGTGGTAAACTAGTCCTTGCTACATACATGACTTAGATTGTTCTTTCTTTCTTGAGTGTAAGTGGCCATTAGCCACTTGGTCCCCTAGTTTCCAAGATGAAAAGCTGCATATTCTCTCCTTCTCCAAGTTTTAGGGGGCAGAGAGTTGGAGTGTAGCACACAAGTTCAGCTGGTCCCAGGGCTCAGATGATGGCCCTGTTTCTCAGCCTCCTTCCCATCCTCATCTCTGCCTAAGCCTGCCACAGGCCTCCACTGGCCTGGGCCTCAGCTGCCCTCCTTCTGACTTACAGTCAACCATGAACCTGGCTGAGTCTCTAAGGAACTATTTAGGGACTTCTCAATGACCCCATGTGACATGGAGCCCCATTTTCTCAAGCCCTTCCCACAATACTGGGTGCCAACATGAGTAGAGGACCAGTGACACAGCCTAGCAAATCTTACTGCATAAGAAAGAAAGCGAGCCTGCTATATAATGATGGTGAGGCCTCACCTCAAAATGTTTACGTAAGTAAAGATCCACCTAGAATGGTATGTGTTTGCATTTGAAGCTCTTACACCTGGCAGACACACACACACACACACACACACACACACACACACACACACACACACACACACACACACACACACACACACACACACACACACACACACACACACACACACACACACGGTAGGAGGGACACCAAAGCTTGAAGACAGGGATTGGATCTTTATGACCAAGGCCAAGACAAGCAGCTCTGGGGTGTGGATGGAGGGTGGTGAAAAGTTGCCTAACACTGCCTATAGCTTACAGATGACCTCAGGAGAGCTGTGCCATTTCTGTTTTCCACCTGGGCCAGCCATAACACCCTCCTTCCCCTCTTCACAGCACTCCTCAAGCTGGCTGGCAGGGTGGGATGGCCTGGCAAGTAACCAGGCTGGGGGAACTCTATGGGGAAAACTGATAGGCTGGTGATCGGGCAGGTGCAGGTACATCTGCTACAGTGGTCTCCCTGTGTAGCTGGTGCCCTGGGACCTGGAGCCACTGGTGCTGAAGGAAGTGAGAGGTGTCAAGCTGGCTGGCAGGGTGGGATGGCCTGGCAAGTAACCAGGCTGGGGGAACAACTGATTGGCTGGTGATCGGGCAGATGCAGGTGCATCTGCTACAGTGGTCTCCCTGTGTAGCTGGTGCCCTGGGACCTGGAGCCACTGGTGCTGAAGGAAGTGAGAGGTGTGAGTGGGGAGAGGTAAGGAGTGTGAGGGCTGTAGCAGTGAGGAACAGAATGCAGCACCTAGAGACTGTCATCCTTTCCACTGTTCTGGTGGCAGAGAGGTAGCCTGGGCACGTTTCTAATGTGTCTGCATGCTCTGATCTACAGAATATGGGAGAGGACTTAAGGGTCAAGTATAAGTTCCTGCAGAGAAGCAAAACAAATTCTGAAAGCTGGGATAGAGGCGGGTAAGGTGTGAGGGGAGGTGTGCACTGTGCTCACTGCTCACAGGCAAGACACACAGTATGTAAGGCCAATAAACCTCAGATGTGAAAGGCCCAGCATCCCACTGCTGCTGGCACTGCCTGGTGCTTGGCTGAACTCCAAGGAGATTCAGGAACTCTCCCCCTGCCACCACCAGTTTTACAAGGACACAGGCACAGATTAGAAACTTGCACAGTAAGACTGTTGGGGCTCCAGGGACCACAGAATGCTGGCAAACAAGACTAAAGACAATAACAACACACAGCACGAACAGTTATGGAGTACCTACTGTGGGCCAGGCTCTGCAAAGGGACCTGAGACATTATAGCCTAAAATCTGACTGCTGAGGCACAGAAGATGCAGGAAACGGCGATATATGACTCAAGGGAATACATGGATGCCTCTCCAGCTTGGTCCTGGCTGCTCCTCGGCACCAGGCCCTGCTGAGTAGTGAGTGTCCCTCAGCTGTGAAGACACTGCCTTCAGGTGGGAGCAGCAGGAGGAAGATGACAGAGGAGTGACAATGACAGAACAATCTGCCCTCCACCCCCACCCCACACACCAGTCTGGGCTATGTGTCTCAGGCAGGGACCAAGATAACAACACCACCCCAGCTCAAAGATTCCCAAAGGAAGTGCTGAGTACCTTCACAGAAGACAAATATGCGACAAGGAAATAGGAAAGCGTATTACAGGATGAAAAGCAACTCACAAACACATGTGACATCAAATATCAGGAAAACAGCCTATAGTTCGTGCCTCAGCATTGCACTCTGGCAATATCCCCTAGATTGAGGCAAAAACAGTAGTCTCCAGGTGCTAGAACCTGGTGCTGACAGGATTGCGTTCCAGGCCACTGAGGAAGAGCCTGGCCAGGGGCCTTCCTCTCAGGTCACCCCATGGCCCTGAATGGAGCAGGACCAGGCACTGTCCATTGTGGAGAGCATGGCAGGTGCCTCAAGCCCCTCAGCCTTCCTGGGGCCTTGCCTGTGTGAAGACTGAGCTGATACTCCTCTCCTTTGCACAGATGACCTGCATTTCTCTGTGCTGTAGAGTGACACGGCCAGGGCAGGACCTGGTGACTGCAACACTCTCCAAAGCTTGGCATGACAGACTCCAGCCACCACTCTATTGCATTGGAAGTGACAGATGCACGTTCCAAGGATTGTTACCCTGATTTACAGACTGGAGAGGGCAGCGAGAGGCACTGGCTCTGTGCTGGTCTCGTTCTTCCTTGGCGTCACAGGCCTGATGCAAAGGCCCCCGGGGCTCTGTGAAGTGTGCTCAGACCAGTGAAAGATGACTCTGCTTTCTGGGAGGATTGGATTTACTCTTGATTAATGGGGCACATACAAACTGATAAATGGTATTAATTTGCTTTAGGGGGCCTGAGAAGATCTTAGCCACTTGCTGCTGCACTGCTGTTTGACTTGTGTCTGCCGCCTACAGCATGGATGACTAACCCTGTTTGCACATCTCCTGGGGAAGAGGCTGTGTTTCTGCAGGACACCAAACCAATAGCCTCTGTCTAGCCACACATGTGGCCAACCTGCATGTGTGACTGATGTTCAGAAGGGCTTGCCCACTGGATGTCAGGGGCTGGGTGGAGAAACCTACCTGTCACCTCCTTGGATGAGGGTAGGCCAGCGACAGACTCTAGATCCGTGGGGACAGGGCCTCCTCTCTCCAGGGCAAGTAAGAGCCCCTGCAGCCGCTCACACTCCTCTTGCAGCCGGTCCCTGTCCTCACGCAGGCGCTGCTTGGCCATGCTGGTGGGGTTCAGGCTCATGTGTAGCACTTTGGTTCTGCTCTGGTCATAGTCGCCCTGGGGGAGAAAGCACAGAATAGGGGTTACCTTGGGCTGGACCAGATCCATGAGGCTTTAGGAATTGAGAGAAGTGAGACGTTCACCAACAGAAAAGTTTTGGTAGCAAAGTAGGAGCTTTGTGTTGAATACGATGCACACTGCATGGCGTGGGGAGCTACATTAGCCCAAACCCCAAGGTCTTCATGATGCTTGCTGTGTGGCCAGGAGGATCCCTCCATCAGCCTTGGTTCTGATCTATTACCAATCAGGGGTCACATTGTTATTCAGTTTGAAGAGTCACTGATTGGTAAAAGAAAACCAACCAACCAACTGGCTCATCTGTTGGGCACTTCGTATGTGGAAATCCATCCATTGGTCTTGAACACCAATCCTAAGACCAAAACCATGATGCAAATGTGTGAGTGCCTGGGCTCACTAAAAAAGTGAGGAGAGAAAGAGAGAAGTGAAAGGGGAGAGGGGGGGAGATGGGAGATGAGAGAGAGGGGAGAGAGAGACAAACAGGATTGATCTTCACAGTAGATCTACAGCCACTAACATTGTGTGGTAGCAGAGAAAGAGTCTACCAGAACCCTTGTGACTTTGACCTTTTGCCATACACAGACAGCAGCCTCAGGGGGTGACAGATCTAAGTATAAAAGATTGAACCTTTAAGAACATAGAAGAATGGGCACAATGGCTCATCCTTAGAAGAGAGAAATCAGGAGGATTGTGGTCCCAGGCAAGCCTGAAAAAAAGAAAAGAAAAG
Source organism: Dipodomys spectabilis (assembly GCF_019054845.1). Taxonomy (NCBI): domain Eukaryota; kingdom Metazoa; phylum Chordata; class Mammalia; order Rodentia; family Heteromyidae; genus Dipodomys; species Dipodomys spectabilis. Next base: position 11,516,047 of record NW_024870775.1, on the reverse strand, counting down.
AAAAGAAAAAAGAATGTGAAACGCTATCTGAAAAATAACCTAAAGGAAGAAAAGGCTGGAATGTAATTCAAGAGGTACAGTGCTTGCTTAGCAATTACATGTTTTGAGTTCAAAATTACCAGAAAAAAACTTCCAACACATTAAATAGTATCTTTGTGACCATGGAGGAGGCAACGCCTTCTTACACATAATTGAAGAAGTGGTCAGAGTCCCTGCCTGCACATCTTCCAGCCTCCTAAGGGAGCAGAGAGAGCATCTACTGTTCACAGCACCCCATGCTCTGGGAAAAGAGGATGGGTAGACACGCTGCTTAGTGAGGTAGCCCTGTGCTTCAGGACTCAAGCTACTGTTAGCCGCTGTGCCTACATCTCTAAAGGATAGTGCCACCTAGCCCAGGCTGTGCCACCTGAAGCACTTCACTGGGGGCCCGAGCCTGTCAGTTCCTGGCCAGTCATCCAGAGCCCCCAGGAAGTGGGTTCACAGATGAGGTAGAATAGGCAAGACTCAGCAGAGCCTCGCTGGGCATCATGTCGGGAATTAAAGCATCCTCATGTTTTCACAGCAAACTGCTACCCTCCAAGTCCCCTAATGAAAGAGTCAAATGGGGTCCAAGACCCACAGGCTCTCCAGCAATTGCACAACCACTGCAAGAGAAACTGGGTGTGCAAACATGGTTCCCGAGGCCACCTCCGGGGCTCTTTTCCAGGGCAGGGGAGGAAGGGAGAGGCCACCCAGCAGTGCTAAGGAGGAGGAGGGAGCCACAGCAGGGCCAGGGTGAGGGAGGCAGGGCAGGAGAGGATTTGCCTGGATCTTCACTCTTCACGGGTTTTCTGAGAACCTTGTAAACCCCGAAGGATGAAGAGACTCCTGGAACCCCTGCTGCTTCACAGGCTGTCAGGGCTGAAAGGGATTGTTATTTCATCCAATTTTAACAGTCTGGGAAGATAACCAAGTGTGTGAAATCCATCGCCCATGCCTGCCTCAGGAGAGACTTCTGATGGCAGATGCTGGCTCTTGTCTTCCGGGTCCTGGGCCTTAGCCTTCCTCACCCTTGATTGGAGTTGGAGCAGCTAGGTCAATGTTACCTGTGGCTCAATGGCAGACTTGGGTTCTCTCACCTCTTGTCTGTCCCAATTACCCACCGCTTGGCTGTGGTGATCCAACAGCCAGAAACAGGAATGTGTACGCATATGTGTACCCATGTGCCAATAAAGTAGCACCAGAACTTCATGGAGCTTTCATGTGTCCCAGAACATGCTCTTATATTCTTTTTTTAATAATATTTTTTATTGTAAAAATACTATACAGAGGGGTTACAGTTACATGAGCAAGGTAATGATTACATTTCCTATCAAGCATTGTTACTTCATCCTTTGTTTTTCCCCTACCATCCCTTCCCTCCCACCTCCACAACTACACTCCCCTCCCCCACTTGCTTACAATTGTTAAACATATTAAAGCCTGATACTGGTGGTCACTCTTGTAACCCTAGTTACTTGGGTCAAGGATCAGAGGATTGCAGTTCAAAGCTAGGTGAGTCAGAAAGGTAAAGTTCCTGAGACCCTGTCACAACCACCAAAATGCCAAAAGTGGAGCTGGTAAGCACCATTCTTGAGCAAAAAAAGCTAAGGGACAGCACACAGGCACTGCAATCATGTCCTAATACCAGCACCAAAAAGCACTGTTTCTGGTGTCTGCACTTTCCAGGTTAGCAAGCCAATCTTTTGGGCCCTCTGCTGGAAACAAGGGCAGTGAGACCCGGCACACACTCTTCCCTGACTCTGAGACTCCTGTCTCCAGGGCAGAGCAGTAGCTCTCCAATGCCTGAGAACCATGGATTCTGGCCTTGTGGGAATCTCCGGCCATCTCCATCCTTCTTCCCAGGAACTCAACACTGTTGCCCATCTGGGAAGAGCCCTGTGCATGAACAAGGCTCAGAGACACAGGGACTGTCCTGAGGACACCAGCATGGCTAGGACAGGGTTGTACCTCCGAGGAGCACCCTGCTACCAGTCAGGTAGGTATGTCCAGCAATCCATGAAAGCTAGCATCTTCCTCAGCAGTGGCCATGGTTATCCAGGCCCTTGGACAACCAGTGTAATACTGATGTGGAAATGCCCCGCACTCTGTGAAAGGAACAGGAGTCATCAAGCCTGGTGACAATTCTGTCACCAAGGCAACATATCACTCCACCTGACCCCCCATCTCTTCTCTTTAAGAGCTCTTGCTCCTAAGGTATATATGTGTGATAGTACTGGGGTTCTGAACTCATGACTTTGTGTTGGTTAGACAACTTCTCTACCATTTGAGCTGGGCCTCCAGTCCTTTTGCTTTAGTTATTTTTCAGATAGAGTATTGCATTTTTGCCTGTAGTGATCTCAGACCACATTCCTTCTATTTACGCCTCTGGCATAATTGGGATTACATGCATGTACCAGTATGCTTTGCCCTTAAACCATTATTTTACTTGTCCTCTGTCAGATCAGGTCTATGAAGTCAGGGCTGCCTGTCTTTTTCCCTACTTGTCAGCTCTGAGATTTGTGCCTGGCATGAGTGTTAAACATGTATTGAAAGGATGGATGATAATCACAGCATTTACCAGAAGGCATTCCTGTGAGCTTAGAAATCAGACTTCCAACTGGTTAACATAGGTGTGAAGTAAAAACCAGCAGGTATGCAGAAAGGACTAGCCTCACTCCAGATGACTCCAATAGGCCCTCAGGAGCTTTTCCTGCTCACTGGTTCACTCTGAGCTCTGCCCCAATCATAGTGGGGCACTCAAGAGTAGGGTACAGGAACCCTGCCGTGGAGCTGCCCTAGTATGCAGGTTGAGCTGACAGCCCTAGCCTGAGAGCATTCCACCATACCACACGAAAGCAAACTGAAGACAAGCAGATGGAAGCGGCCATCTATGTATCCTAAGGAGCTGTCACAGGGGTGGTACTGCCTGGCTGCATGGTACATACTCTCACTCAGTACCCAGCAACTTCCAGTGAGGCTGGGGACTGGATTGTGTTGGATCAACCTGACAAAAAGGGACTGCAGAGTCTGGATTGGGGCTTGTAGCCAAACAGCAGAGACCAAGGGGCCACAAGGACAAGAAGATGAGCTGTGGGTATCACTGATGGCCAAGGCCAGCACAGCTTCATCACCGCTCAGAGGGACCCACGCACCACTCACTACTGGACACTTCCAGCTCTGCACAAGGGTGGGTCAGCAGCAGGGTACCAGGTCACTGTCCTTCCAAATGGAACTATTCAATTCAGGTATCCAAGGCATCAGCCCAGGATGCCAACTTCTGTCCCTGGGCACTTACAAAACTTAATACTGGCTGTGGGCTCAGGTTGGCAGGCTTGAGAATGACCAGATAGCCATCTCCCAGTAGAGGCAATGGAGCCACTGAAAGGAGGTCAACAAGGCCCCATTCCTGGCAGCCAGAGCCACAGGAGAAGAGGCACTGCCTTCTCTCCAGGCACACTGCTCCCCTACTGTGGGCCCAGGGTGTGCTGGTGCCAGCATGAAGGAGCGCTGTCCAGGGGGCTGGCACTGTGCAGGATGAGCAGATGGGAGAGAGCGAACAACTTTGCTGAAATCTGCTGCTAGATGACAGCTTTGAGGAAGAAAGGGGAAAAATGGCTGTAATCTTCTGCTAAAATTTGCTGCCTTGTTTGATTCACAGCTGAGAAAACTGTTGAGACACTGACGAGAATCTCAAAAGAAAAAGTTTGGGACCTTCCTTTGATGCAGTGGTGCAATTATTGACTAAACAAAAACATTTCACTTGCCGAGTGAGCGAGCGAGCTGACATTTTCTGCTAATGACGGCAGCTAAATAAGAACAGGCAACCAGTGGACAAGGGGGGGGGGGTGGAAAAGATAGGGCAGGGGCCACAATTTGACCACTGGCAAGTCTACCCTCTGTTCTGCTTCTTCTGGACCACACCTGTGGACAGTTATCACTGAGAGGGATCCCCATAGGGGGCCCAGCAAGCACAGACCATGTGTCCCAGGACACATGAAGCCATGTTCCTTCTCCAAAACAAGGTGCCTAGGACAGCCCAGAGGTGTGCCAGTCCTGAGACTTGAACTTGGGGCCTGGATGCTGTTCCTGAGCTTCTTTTGCTCAAGGCTAGCTCAAGGCTAGTGCTCTACCACTTGAGCCACAGCACCACTTCTGGTTTATTTATTTATTTTTGGTGCTTAATTGGAGATAAGAGTTTCATGGAGATCCTGCTCAGGCTGGCTTTAAACTATAATCTTCAGATCTCAGCCTCCCGAGTAGCTAGGATTACAGGTGTGAGCCACCAGTGTCCAGCTTTCTATAGGCTTCTATCTCTTGTTAAAGTTCCCCAAAACTGAGATGCCTAGCTGCTGCTCTCAGTGTCTGCATCCTGGGACCTATAGGTTGTAGATGTACAGGGGGAACTTGCTTCACTTCTCTTGCTACAGGATTAAGTTCTATCCCTCACTTGTGATGGTTTCTAGTGATAGGGCTGGACTGGCTCTTTAAAGATTTGCTTCTTCCTCAAGAACCAGTATCAGGATGAATCTACCTGATCTTGCAGGTATACCTGCTGCCATATGGGCCTTCTGCCCTCAGTGGCCACTGGGAGGTAGCTGCCCCGGGCCCAGCTGCCCCTGGGAAAGTCCAGGCAGCAAGCTGGGAGGGAGGGCTGCCTGCCACCCGGTGCCTGACTCGCATATCAAGAGACCCTGCTGGAAAGAGGCAGCAACGCGAGGAGAATTAAAAAGCACAGTTAAATAACTGCCAATCCTCATGCATATTTATAAATCATCCGGCCTCAAAACTAAATCAATACTTCTCCTGGCTGAAAGAAACAGCTCGGCAACAAGAGGCAGGCAGCTTTCAGTTGCCTGCTGGGTCTGGGGGCAGGGGCAGAGCTGGGCCAAAGAGGCATAGGCCAAAAGCCCAGCCCTCCTGATCCTGCCAGCCACTGTGTGGCCTCCCTAACTGCATAAACCAAAGCCCAAGCTGGCAACTCTCACAGCAAGGTCCGAGGAGGGCGTGGCTAGGAGAGGTGGGTATGGCTAGGACGAGAGGAGCAGAAGGGCCTAGCCTTAGACAGTCCAACCAGAGCATAGGACAGGACAGATTCAACCAGCATGGACCCCATGGAACACCCAAACCCAGACTATGACAATGACCATGACAGGCAAGGGGAGCCAGGGAGGATCTGGATGTTCTTTTAGGAATCATAGGGGGAACTCATGCCAAAACCTGCCCTCATCTCTGTACCACCTCTGATCCTAGGGTGCAAGCTTTGTCAGCAACAACTTCCCAAGGGAAGAGTGACATAGAGATAAGCAGGGGAAGAGGGGTGGCCTTAGGCAGCTGTCATAAGAGCCTTTGTGACCCTCTGTGGTACGTGGACAGCCCTGGGCTGAATTTTAAGACTCCAGTTGCTCTAGCACTCCACTGCCTCAAACACATGTGTGTTTGCTGATGTGTGCTGCTTCTAAGACAACTAGGGAAATTTCCTCTGAGCCTCAATTTGCTCATCTGCATAAAGGGTACTACTGTGCAGCCCACCAGGGTCTCAGCAAGACCAAACAGGTCAGCAGATATAAGACCAAGGTCCATGACAGCTTTGCAGTGATGCCTGTGGGTCCTAGGAGAGCACAAGCTGAAGCACTAGCTCTGAAAGCCATCTTCCCCTCTGCTCATGTGCCTAGGTGGCTCCACTTGCAGAGGACCTTGGTCCATCTTCAGTTCCACTTTGAGGAACCAGGCCTTCCCTAAAACATCTCTGAGAACCAAAAGGCGTCAGGCAAACTTCTTGATAAAGCACTGAGTGCAAAATCAGGCCCTTGAAAAAGACAGTGAAAACTTACCCCCTGTTGGCTCACAGTAGCATGGCAGAGCAGAAAGTAGGCACTGGCAGTGAGGACAGGAGGTGCATGAGGCCTGCCTTGCACAGAGCCCAGTGCCCCTGGCCATGGCACTCATGTGCCTCAAAGGGCCCCTCTGGTAACCTGCAGGTACCTGTAGGTCCCCTGCCCCTCATCTTTACTATCTTAGCAAAAACCTGTTTGATCTATTTACCTTCTAACAAGCTCAGAAACCAGAAGAATCCCAGAGCTGGCAAAGCCATATTGCATCCCATGGCCACAGCTTTGTAGTGCCTCCCTAGTAATACACATAGTGCCATGTGCTTGAGTTGTGCCTACCATCATCACGGTAGCTGTGGCATGAGAGCACCACCCCAGGGGAGGATCTGGACTTCAGAGATCTGCCGGCAGTAACAGAGCTAGAGGCTGCTGGAGTGGTTTCCATGTCCCAGATCCACACTACTTCCTCTGCCTCCTGTGAGAAAGAGGGAAAAATTCCTCCTCTCCTGTCTGTATTTGGGCGCCTATCTCAGCACTCCCACAGGTTCAGGCAGTCTGGACAGAGTGGTAGGAGCTGGGGCTCAGCTCTACCAGCTATAGCCTGGTAGGAGCTCAGGACCCTGATGTTGGCCTTGGGCTGTCTAGAGCTGAAGATGACCATGATCTCATTGATAGTTACAAATGCAGCCATCCTGCTAACCAACCATGCATGGCTGTGTGAGTAGAGACTGGGATTGGACAGAGAAACAAGCTTGAAACCACTCCCACAGAGGCCTGTATCTCCCACATGCCCTATGCCCCTTGATGACCCACATGTTCTCATCACACTTCCTGACCTCAGGGTTTTCAGCAGATGAGGACTGTTACCAGCACAGCCAACCACTGGTACTGCAGTTACCTGTGGCTTGCCCAGGACTAGGAGACTTACAAAGTGGAAGAAAGACTTATGTATTTGGAAGGGCTGGGTGGTAGCCACTCAGGTTTAGAACCAGCTTTCACAACCCAGACCCCAGGCCAGAACCATTCAACTCCCCCCACCCTCCCATGGCAACCATTAAGCCCTATAGAGTAGCTTGTGCTGGTGGGAGCTTTGGCAAATTCCAAGTGAGGCAGGAAATGTGAGGAAATGGGGGCAGTGATTGGTCCTAGCTCCAAGCCCATCCATGTCCTGTCCAAACTAGGCTTTTCTACCAGCAGCTCAGGCAGAGCTAGCAGCAGGCACTGGGATCCACATTCTTGGAGGGGGGGAGGGGGGAGAAGGTAGGTAATCTGTGCTTATGCATGCTGGACTATGGCCCAGGTTGCCCCAGGGCTCAGTGAGCCAGGCCCCTGGTTGGGTAGACTTGGAGAAGCTTTGGTAATCAAGCATCTTCTGCTCATGTGAGCTGCTCCTTAGAGAACAAATGGCTGCCCCAGCCACCTTGCTTGCATCTGGCTAAGAGCTGGTGAGTGCAAGGCCAAAGAGGGGCAGCCCAGATCCCCACGGCATAGATGCTAGGAGCCACCATCTTCTACAGGGTCTCAGTTATCCCAGGAGCTTCCATACAAAGCTGCTGCTTTTTAAAATTGTGAAATTCACAGCACATGAAATTTCCATCTTAATCATTTCTAAGTGGACAGTTCAGTGGCGTTAGCATATTTACACGATACAGCTGTCACCAGTATCTATCTTCCACAATGTTCTCATTTTCCAAATGGGAATTCTGAATCCACTAAATATTGACCCCTGTTCTCTCCCCAGATCTTGCATCCCCCAGGAATCTGATGTTCTAGGGAGAGGAATCCTAGAGCATTGGTTCTCTGTGACTGGTTCCTTTCTCTTAGCATTCTGTCCTTAAGTTTCATGCACAATGCAGCATGTGCCATTTTCACTGCTTTTTACAGCGTCACCTTATGCAGCCACTTATCTGCCCACAGCCCTTAGGTCTGCTCCATGCTTCTGTGAACAGAAAATGTGATATTTGCAAGAGTCCTTGTACTTGGGGAGTAGATTGGCTGACCATCTGGTTAAACAAAGGTGTCCCATAGGGACACCAGGCAGCCCATGAGACATTTCTAGAATCAAGTGCTTTGTCTGCAGCCCTAGAGTTGGTTCTGTAGATTCCAAGCCCTCTGGCCACAGGATTCCCTTCACTTGAACAGAGTACCAGGTCCTGGGAGTTCATAGGGCCCCACTGACTTGCTTCTAACATGGATAGATAAGGATGCCAAGTACTGCCTACTGCACAGTGCTCCATGGAGGCTGCTCCCTCTAAAACACGCTACCTTCACCTTCCCAGGGAGGACAGCACAGGTGGGCATTCATGAGATCAGGCCATCTGTGCTGCTATTTATCATGCCCTGGCTTTAAGGTGACATGTGATCTGCTGTAAGATACTCACCTCACCTAAAAACGATAATTAGGACGATGTTGGGCTTTGGCAGTGATGGGCCCCTAACTTCCTCATCTCTTACCAAAAACTTTCTCAAGGACCACATGGACATGAGGAAAAGAGCCACTGAAAGTAAGTGCAAAATTTCTGAGCACTGTCCTGTGGCCACTGGCTACACACCATGCCACCTGTTTTCTGGGTCTTCTGTGCAGGTGGCAGGGAGGCAACTGGACTTAGGGCTACTGACAGGTATGAGGTACCGCACAGCAGGACCCTCAGGTGTCCTGTGGGCTTGCCAGATTACCTCTGCTTCTACCTAGCTACAATTTGATATGCAAGGGGTTGAATGGCAGTCAGGGGGCCCAAGAGTCCCATAGCTGGGACTCAGAGGGACCACAATGTCGAGGAAGGAGGATGAGGCCCTTGCACACTGGCTGCTCCAGCATGAAGAGCTAGCCAGTGCCTGAAGGATGGTAGGCCCAAGGGCCTGAGCTTCCCAGGAGGTGACACCCAGAGATGAGATAGGGCTTAATATGCAGAGCACGCCATTCTTCTCATAAAAAAAAAAAAAATCAAAAGAAATCAGTGCCTGTGGAAATTTCACCACACAAATGCACATCAGCGAACTGGCTTTTTTTAGCCTTCAGCGTTAATAAACATGAACAGCCTGAGCTCACCTCAGTGGGTCTGGACTTTCTTTCCTTCCTGAATGTCTTATTTTACATAAACATCTGCAAGGCAGGCATGGGTGGCAAGGCTGGGCTGAGATTCTGAGCCCAGCTCTGCCCAGTGTGGGGCTGAGCATGCACCTATCTTTACTCTGAATGGAAGGTTTATATGCGCACAGCCACCAAAAAAGAGGCTGCACAGCAACTCCTGGGCCCAGAGTTCATATGTAAATAGCACACAGTACAAGGACAGCTGAAGGGAAGATCCACTGTCATAAAAACAACAGTACCTAGAGTTAAATTCACAAACACATAGGTATCACATTCCAATGGAAAAAGTAACAGCAGTATTCTGGTGCTGGAGTGGGAACCCAGGGAAGATATGAAGTCTAATCACTTTTCATATGACCCTAGTAAAGAGTCCAAATCAGATCAGGTGTGGTTGCTGCCCACACTGACCTCTGCATATAGTCTATAGGGCAGGTGCAATGGGGTCACGTGCAGAGGCCAGCAGAGACTAGGAAGTGTGGATTTGGCTATGGCTGAGACACAGGATAGCGTCAGGAGGGCACTCCATATGGGGGTGGAGGTAGGAAGTGGCTCTGTGGTCTTAACAGACATTCTTGACACTTAGAGAAAAAAGAAAGGCTGATTGGAGCCAACAGAGACAGGGACTTCCCAAGACACACCTGGGAGGACACCCTGAGACCTGACTTAAGGTAGTGATGTCTGGATTCTGGCTTTGTCACCTTCTTGCAGTGTGGCAGGTCAACTATTTCTCTGACCTTTAACACAGTGGAAGTGGTGTCAACCCTTTGCGCGTGATACTGCAAGGCATCAGGAGGCTGCCCAGCATCTCCTGGCCTAGAGGGGGAGCTGGCATCTCAGGCATCTTCAGGGACTCACCCAGTAGCTGGTCTGTAAAAGTATTTCAGAATGGCAGCTGTCTTACCAGTAGCTGAGAGTTCAACAGTGGAAGCACCAGGGAGTGAGGGCTTCTGGGAGCCTTGGAGCTCCTGGCAGGTGTGACTGGAGGCTGGTTTCAAACTTTGAGGAAAGGTGTTACAGGCAGGACTGCAGCCTGTAGTGAGGGACCAGTTGGGCTCCTGGAGGGGCTGTCACGGGTAGGCATGAAGGGGGCAGGTAAGGCAACATGAAGAGGGGAAGAGAGAAGAAGGGGAAGCTGTGAGCTTTAACCCAGAGGCTGTGATGAGACCACACTGCTGCCTGTGATGCAGACAGAAGCAGGGATGTCACCAGGCATAGGGAGCTTTCTGCTTAAGGGAACCCAGCAATTTTCTACCCACTCCATTTCCAAAAAAGACATACTTATTTAAATATCACTGGGCAGCTCGTCTGGACTCTTTCCTGAGCAGTGCTTCAGGTGGGCCCCAGCCAGAGGGAGGATAGGGCAGAGCGGGGGTTCCATCGCCCCGACCCCCGGCCTGTGTGAATAAGCACTATGATGAGGTAACACTGTGGGCAGTGGGGGCACAGGCTTCAGAATCCCAGAGATGAATTCTGCTAATTACGCGCATGTCCAAGTCTTTAGAGGAAGCACACAGATGTCTGCAATTTGCTTTCAAATACATCAAGAGAATAAAATGGACTGATGGATGACAGAGGGATGGGGAGTGATGTCAGGAAGCAGCTAGTGAATGCACCAGGCAGAATAGAGGTGGTGGGTAAATGGGCCTATGTCTGTATGCTTGAACATGCTCATGATGAAACTCTGGGGTGCCAAAAGGGCACTGATGCACTGCCAGGGGTGTGCAGTGTGCTCTACATGAAGGGAACCTCACTCATCACATGTCATCTCACATCACATGGGCCATTTCACAGACAAGCTCTCTGTATCAGGACAGTGTGAAATCTTGACAGGACTTGCTAGCATCTGGCCTCTCCCCAGGCCTTCACAGTCCCAAGGCTTAGACCATCAGAAGGACAAACACAGAAACATGGCTCTGATTGCCAATATATGACAACAAAGGCCATGGGGTCACAGTCATGGTGGTAGCAACATCTTGGCTTGTGGGATGTGAAGGGACCTCCTTTCAAACACATCTGCAAAGAATCTGTGGGGAAAGCCCAAATGTCCAAGCCCAGGAGGAGCCTGATGGCCATGACCTGCTACAGGTGTTGAAGGCCCCTTGCACATCTGTTATAAGGAGGAGCACAGGAGGCCCATCAGGGACATAGGAAGGACATCAGCACTGCCAGAACTGGTACAAGGGGAGTGGAGAGGGAGGGTCAGCGGCTGTGCACTACAGGCCTGGGGACAGGGACAAGGATGGCATCTCTCATGGTGCTGCCCCTGCAGCTGTTCCAGTAGCTGTGTAACTGCTGACTGGGGGCTGTAGCTCTGGAACTACAGGCTTTGCCTAATCTCACTATTTGAGAACAATGCCACATGCTCAAACTCATCTGCCTTAAAAAGGGAGGGTTGAGTTCATCAGTTTTCCAATCATTAGTGGGTTTCTGCGCAGCTCTGACAGCATGGAAGGGGGCCTGAGTTTGTCATCCACCTGACTGGGCCTATTACCCCTTCCCATCCACTCACTATGCTAGAAATAAATGCACACAGGTCATCTGGTCAGTGTGCAAATAGCCAACGACCTTTGGGATAACCAGAATGTCACCATAATCAGCCCTCACACCAGCCCTGGTGTCTCCCTGAACACCCGAATATGCCCACATAATCAGATCCAAGTAGTAACTGGAGTTTTGCTTCTTTGCCAACCAGCTGTGAACTAATTACAAAAAATTCTAACTAGTCCAGCTCCTTCTCCAAGCATATGTTCCCAATTAAGTCAAACTGCAGCTGATTTTAATCAATCTTCCTTGAAGCGCTAACTTAGAGCAACTCTCCTCCGGAAAGGAGGAAGGAAGGATTGTGTAGAGGAGCTGTAAAAAAGGGTGTAGTAGGAGAGAACAGGGATGTAGGAAGGTAGGGATGCAGGAGAGGCAGAGCTGCAGAGGGAGTGTTCCTGAAAGACTACTGGGTGAACTAATCAAGCATGTCTAGGGAACTCAGCAGTCCCTTCATCATATCCTGGGACCTTTTGGACTACACATACTAGGTCTGTACAGAGTGTCAGGATTGATTGGCATCAGGTGCCATGAACAGGCACTCTGGAGAAGCCACTGTGCCAACACCCATAATGTTGGCTATTCTCTGAGGTCCTGAGGTATCCAGGGTCAGGACAGATGTAACGAGGACATATAATGGTTTTGCCTTCAATGATGAAGACAGAAGGAGTCAGCAGACAGACACAAGCACTAGTGAACCCCTTATATGGCCTCAGACTCCGTCATGGGTGTATTGCCACTCTAACCTTACCTGGCCCAAGCCCATCCAGTGAGGGAGGGCCCTGCCAAGCCCTGTGCCTGAGTTTCTTCCCACCCACTGCCCATTCCTCCTGGGCTGATCCATCAGTCAGCTCCTCCAGTTCCCTCAGTCAGGGACATGGGTTGAGCAGAACCCATGGCCTCCACGGTGCTCAGACCACAGCTCTTCATGCACTAAGTAGTGGGATGAGGAGGGATTCAGTTCCAGTGTCAGAATCAGACAGAAATTGGCCCTTAATACTGGTGATTAATGCCATCTGCAGGTTAGCTGGATCCTGAGTGAAAAACCTGTCACTGCTCTGGACACAATTGCAGCTGGACGCACAAAGCAGACCCAGTCCAGAAGAGCACAGCTACAACCAGCATGAGGTCCTTGTGCTGAGGACAGAGACTTGGGAATGAGAGTTCCAGTGCCCAGGACTTGGTCAGCTGCCAGGGTGCCTACTTGTAGACCCATTGCCTCCCACCCCAAGTTCTTCCTAGTACATGCTCATTCCAAGTCATGTGGGGGCAGATAGGACATGAGGTGACTGATGGCAGGCATGAGAGATGAAGAAGGGCAGGCTAGGAGTTCAGGGGGAATCTCGTCTGCCCCACCCACCATGGAGATGTCCATTTAGACCTGGATGGTGCCTTTTATGGAGGCTGGCTAAGCTCCAGTGCTGGCAAGGGGAGATGAGAAGCTGGAAGCGCAGTACTCACATCAGAGACCTCCTGCTGTGGATTCCAGGTCTGGGAGGAAGGTGAACTAAAGGACTACAAACAACTCTGGCCTGGAAAACAGGTATAAGAGGCCATTGCCACCATGAGCTTCCCACAGGAGCCTGTGCAACCTACTCCTAATCTGGCTCTGGAAAACCCACTTCCAGAGCAGTTTTGACCACTGAGATGACCTCCCACCAACCTCATGCCCCCAAACCAATGGGCATGGTCACCTTGCCATCCTGAGCTGGGCTCTCAGTCATCACACATTTGAAATATCCAGGCCCACCTGGCCCAGCCCTCCATGCTCCTCTTAGCCATACTCTGGGTACCATCAGAGGTTCACTCAGCACTGTGCAGCCATTGCCACATGTTTTCATGCAGGTGCTGAAACCTGGGTACAAGAAAACAGCTATGGACACAGAATAATGGCGCCATGGCCTCCCAGGCAGAAGCCCAGCCTGGGAGCTCTGGAGGGTCACAAGAGATCTCACTAGTGCCCTCTCATTCCAAGTTATATGGGGCAGATAGGACACCAGGTGACCAAGCCTGGGGTATGCAAGTGAGAGCCCCATAGCACCCCACCTGCACCTAATATTTCTAAGTGCAAAGCACAGTCCATATGCATTTCTCACTCATTTATTCCTCAACAATCTCTCTCTAGATTCCAGACCTGTAAAAAGGTCTGGAAGCCCAGAAGCAGCCAAAAGATAAGCAGCTCTGGTGGGGAAATGCTGCACCCAAATCTGCTAAGGTTCAGGTTCATCAAGCCAGAGCTTGGGCTCTACCCAGCTAGTTATGCAGCAAGATGCTCGGCACTCCATCCTGATGTGGTGCTGAGCTCTATGGTGGTGAGGACGTACCGCCAGTAGCCCTCAGCTGAGGAGGGTGGCCCAATTATAATGGCACAAGATGACAGGTCCTAGGGCCAGGCACATGATCCAGCTGCAGCTTCAAGCATCTCACTTCATCAAAGTTGTCACCTCTCCTGTCACTGGGATCAGTGATAGGAACGAGATTTGATTGCCTCTAATAGGTGCCAAGATAAAATCAATGGCCTGTCTAGAGACTGGGTATCTCAGACTGTGGGTTTCCTGCCCTAGAACCGTGTAAATCAAGGGGATGAAAGGAAAGAGAAAGTCAAGAGAAACTATACAGACAGCAGCATAAGATCTCAAGGCAGGTAGGTGCTGTTGGTGTGGAGGCACACCACTCAGGGCTCCATATCTGTGACCCCAATTTCTGCATACCAGGCATCCAAGCCAACAGGCGCTGTGGTTCACACAGAGGAGTGGGAGAAACCAGGAGTGTGAGGAGGACCCTGGGATGAAGAGGCTGATGATCAGCACAGCCAGTTGTCCTGCCAGACCTTGTAAGCACTCCCACCAGGTATGAGTGAGGGTGCAGGGGAAAGAGCCAGCAGGAGAGGTGGGCATGCCTACCTGCAGGGTGCGCCTCTCCAACTGCATCTCCAGCATATTCTTTTCTTGTTCCAGACTGCTCCGCTCTCTCTCTAGTTCCTCCACCTTCAATCTGCAAGCAGACCAAGATATGATGCAATGTTGCCCACAGCAGGGGCCATGAAACCTTTTTTATTGTAAGTTAGCATAGGTGAGGCTCCAAGAAACTGGGTAACACTGAAAATGTGCATAATCACAGGGGCAGATGGTACACTGTGGACAGCAGCCTGTCAGGAGGAAAAGCTGTTGCCAGCAAGGGTCTCAGACAACCACAGCTTGACTGGGATCACCTAAGGAAACGAATAAGAGCAGGACACATGTGAACTGGGGCCCATGTTTGGGAATGTGGCTTAGCGGTAGAGAGCTTGCCTAGTATGCATGAAGTCCTGGTTCAATTCCTCAGTACCACATAAACAGAAAAGGCCAGAAGTGGTGCTGTGGCTCAAGTGGTACAGTGCTAGTCTTAAGAAAAAGAAGCTCAGAGACAGTGCCCAGGCCTGAATTCAAGCCCCAGGACTGGCAAGGAAAAAAGAAAAGAAAAGAAAAGAAAAGAAAAGAAAAGAAAAGAAAAGAAAAAGCATCAGAGCTTGGTATATACCTGTAATTCCAGTACTTGGGAGGCAGAAGCAGGATGATCAGTTCAGGGCCAGCCTGGGCTACAAAGCAAGACACAGTTTCAAAAGAAAAGAAGAGAAAAAAAAAAAAAGGAAAAAGGAAAGACTTCTAAAAAGCCACCAGGGAAGGAGGGACACTACAAAAAATAGGGATGGGGGGGTGGTAGTGGTGGTGGTGGAGGGGGGAGAGCTGTCCTAACACAATTGGAAGAGCAGAGGGAAAGATTGTCGAAATACTGAATGATAATAAAATTCAACCTCAGTCCAGTATCAGTGGCGCATCCCTTTAATCCTATTCAAGAGAGAGGCTGAGGTCTGAGGACCATGGTTCCAAGCCAGCCCTGGCGGAAAAAAATCTGTGAGACTATAATCTCCAATTAACCAGCAAAATCAACAACAACAAAAGCAGAGCTGTGGATCAAGTAGTACAATGCTAGTCTTGAGTAAAAAAGCTCAGGGACAGCACCCAGGCCTTGAATTCAAGCCCCAATATGGCGCGCGCGCATGTGCACACACACACACACACACAAATAAATTTCAAATCTTATTACCTAGTAAAAGAATCTTTAAAAGACAATGAAAAAAATAAGATTTTAGATCTACAAAGACTGAAAAATTCATCCCCAGCAAACTCACTCTCAGAATAAAGGAAGACCAGGGTAGAGGGAAGATGATGGTATATCATTAGTTGTTTGTTAAATGGTTACTATGACAAAAGAGCAGAAAAATAGGATGAAGGGAACAAAGAAGAGATGGGACAGTGATCACATTAAGTGTGAATGTTCTACAGCACACCAATTAAAGAGTCCAGAAGGCACAGAGAGGCAGGAAGCCTGAGGACAGACATCGGTGTGGCACACAGCACTGGACACTAATGACACACTGGGGACCAGTCCATAGTGACTGACCAGTGGCCACAGCAACATAGACAGTAAAAAATATTTGAAGATGGTAGGGCAGCCAGAAAGAAGAGAAGAAAGGAAGGGGGGAAAAAGGAGAAGAAAAAAGAAGTTAGCCAGCCAGCTGGAGTCCCTATCTTAACACCAGACAAAATAGAATTGAATGCAATTAGCTCACTGCCACCAAAAAGGGGGGCATAATATAAAGATAAATGGGTTAATTCAACAAGAAGATGCCCTACATGCATAGGACTCTGACATTAGAACTCCCAAACACAGGAAGCAGAGTGACAGTCTGGAGGGAGACAGGTGACCCACTACCTATCTGGGGGCGGAGGGGGGGGGTGTTATGATGACACAGAGCCAGCCAAGGCCTTGGATCACTGGATACACCACATATATCAACCCTCACAGATATCAGAGACCCATATACCACTCCACACAATTACAGCAGGACACCGCTCCTCGCCCCCCCCTCCCAACTGCCCCCAAGACCTGTCATATTCCTGGGGCGTTAAACAACCCTTAGCAAATTGAAAAGAATTGAAATGACACCAACAATGTTCACAGTTCATAATGGAATTAAACCAGATGTCAGTAACAGCAAGAGAACAGGAAAGCACCCAATATCTGACATGCAACCTATCAAAACACTATACTGTTTAAACATAATGAAATTAGAGAGACTATTTAACAGATTATGATATGTCAAAACCTGCAGATGGTTCTGGGTATAACTCTAATAGTATAGCACCTGCCTAGCTAGCATAAGATTCTGAGTTCGAACCCCAGTACCGGTAGAACACTTGCTTTGCAAGCATGAGACCCTGGGTTCCATTCCTCAACACCACATAAGCAGAAAAAGCCAGAAGTGGCGCTGTAGCTCAAATGGTAGAATGCTATAGCCTTGAGCTGAAGAGCTCAGGGATAGCACCTTAGCCCAGAGTTCAGGCCCCATGACTGACAAAAAACAAACAAACAAAACCAAAAAAGAATCAATCTCAGTTTCTTCATTTAAAAAAAAAAACCAACTAGAAAGAAGGGGGAAACCTCACAACAAACAGAAAGCTGTAATGCAAAGCAAAGGAGAGAAGCCAAGAGAAGCCAAGATAAGACAAGAGAAGAGAAGAGAGGAAGGAAAGCAGGAAGGCAGGAAGAAAGGAAGGAAAGCAGGCAGGCAGGCAATTTTAAATAAGGAAAATAATAGGGAAAAAGATCAAAGACTCCAAAAACTTTTTTTTTTGGAGGAGGGCCAGTTATAAGGACTAAACTGAGGGCATCATACTTGCTAGGCAAGCAGGCAAGTCCTCTCCCACTTGACCCATGTCCTAGTCCGTGCGCGTGCGCACGCGTGAGTGCGTGCGTGAGGGTGTGAGTGTGTGTTTCTGTTTTGTTTTTTTTTGCCAGTCATGGGGCCTGAACTCTGGGCCTGGGAGCTGTCCCTCAGCTCTTCAGCTCAAGGCTAGTGCTCTACCACTTGAGCCACAGTGCCACTGCTGGCTTTTTCTGCTTATGTGATGCTGAGGAATTGAACCTAGGGCCTCATGCATGCAAGGCAAGCATTCTCCCACTGAGCCACCTCCCCAGTCCCTCTGTTCTGTTTTTTTAGATAGGGTCTCAGGTTAACTTTACTCAGACTTACCTTGAACTGTGATCCTCCCATCTTCACCTCCAAGGTAGCAGGGATTATAGGTGTATACCACTGTACCCAGCCAAAAATTAGGTTTTCTTTTGCTAGTACTGGGACCTCATACTTGTTCAACTTGCTTGGTTGGCTGGTATTCTATTGCTTGAGCTACATTCCTCTAAGTCCAGATTTCTGCTTGATATTTTGAAGATGGAGTCCAGAAGACTTTTAGCTAGGGTTAGCCTCAAAACTCTGATTTCAGCTTCCTAAGTAGCTAGGATTACAGGCTTAAAGACTAGTTTTTAAAAATAGGCCTATTAAATTATAAACTTGTAGTAACTGTCTATTAAAAAAAGGCAAAGTAACAATATCAAGAATGAAAAAGGGGCCAGGAATATGGCTTAGTAATTTAATTAATACATTGGAAAAAACAAGGAATGATAGGGAACTAAAACAGCTCTGTTGGGAGGCAGGGGGAGTACCCAGTGGAAGGGGGTGGGGCTAGCAAGGGGTGATAAAGGGTGGATACAGCCAAAGTAGTTGTTGGCAGTTACGAAACTAGAACAAATGAAACCTGGTAAAATTATTTTAAAAGGGGGAGGGCATAAAGAAGAGGGAATAAAAGAGGATATGGTTGATACAGGATACATTATTAATATGCGAGGAAGTGTCACACTGAACCCCCACATTGTATGACCAATGTATGTGAATAAAAAGCTAGCTGTTACCAAAAGACCAAACAATGCAGTGCTGGCAAGGACTGGGGAGCAGGGAGAAATCCTGCTGGTATGAAGGTAGGTCAAAACTGCTAGTATGGAAAATAGAATGCAGATTCCTCAAAAAGGTTTTTAAAACAAAAATGTCCTTCACTCCCAAATAAGAACTACTGTTATATCCAGCAGGGCCAGTACTGGATAGAAGCCCAAAGTCTGTTGAAGAGACAGGATGTTTATGTATGTGACTGGAGATCTACTGTAAGCCATGTGATTGTAGTTAGCAACAATGTATCATGTGTACACAGAGTCCTTTTCAAGGTGGACACACACACACACACACACACACACACACACACACACACACACACACACACACACACACACACACACACACACACACACACACACACACACGATAGCAAAGCAAGGAGCAGACCATACTCAGGTGGGTAGGAAGAAACTGAGCACTAGTAACCACCAGGCTGTAACAAGGCACACACAAATGGGGCTAGTGGCACATGCCTGTAATCCTAGCAACTCAGGAGGCTGAGATCTGAGGATCACAGTTTGAAGCCAGGCTGGGCATGAAAAGTCCGTGAGATGCTTATCTCCAATAAACCACTCAAAAAAAGCTAGAATTGGTGCTGTGGCTCAAGTGATAGAATGCTATCTTTGAGCAAAAAGAAGCTCAGGGACAGAGCCCAGGCCTAGAGTTCAAGCACCAACTGGCAACACACACACACACACACACACACACACACACACACACACACACACACACACACACACACACACACACACACACACACACACACACACACACACACACACACACACACACACACACCAGCATAATATGCTGCCTTCTCAAGTGCACATACAGCATTCTCCAAAACACACTTCACTTCTGACCACAAAACAAGTCCTCATAAAGTAAATTTATTGAGTGAAATTAGAACAATGGATGAAATTAGAAAACAATTACAGAAGAAAACCAGAAAACCACCTACACTATTGAGTGAAAATAAATAACATACTCAATCAGTGGGTCACAGAAGACACAAAGGAAACATATGAAAATGAAAAGATTGGGTGTGGTGGCACACAACTGTAATCTCAGTTACTCGGGAAATACAGATCAGAAGGACTGTGGGTCAAGGCCAGCTGGAACAAAATTTAGTGAGACATCCCCCCTCCCAAGGTAGATATATACATTCAATTCAAGCTATTTGAGAGGGAGGGGAAAGCAGTTGGAGAATATTCATGAGTTGACCCAATCTGAAAAATAACTAAAGCAAAAAAGGGCTGGAGATGTGGTTCAAGTGGCAGACACTTGCCTTGGCAAGCATGAGGCCTTGAGTTTGAACTCAAGTACCACCAGGGAAGAAAAAAAAATAGTTTAAAAAGACATTTAAGGGATGGGAAGCTGGCTCACTGGTAGAGCGCTTGCCTTGCATGCATGAGGCCCTGGGTTCGATTCCTCAGCACCACATAAGCAGAAAAAGCTGGAAGTGGCTCTGTGGCTCAAGTGGTAGAGCGCTAGCCTTGAGCTGAAGAGTTGAGGGACAGCGCCCAGGCCCAGAGTTCAGGCCCTACAACCGACAAAGAAAAAAAAAAAAGACATTCAAATTCCCAGTGAAGTAAACTGTGCCTATACAAAATGCCAAACATCCCAAACAATCTGAAGAAAGAAACAAAACTGGTTAATAAATTCAGCAAAGTTGCAATTCAAAAATCAACATGCCAAAGTAAGTTTATTTCCACACACTGGGAATGAGTGATCTGAAGAGGAAATTAAGAAAACTCCATTTGTAACTGCATCAAAAAGAGCAAAATACTTAGAAATAAATTCACTCAAGGGATGTAAGATTATCCCCAGGAAAGTTGTAAAACACTGTTAAAGGAAATGAAAGAAAAACCCCATATATGTGAAGACACTCATGTTGGGGGCAGGGGAGGGGGGGGGGGGGTAAAAAGATGGATACCATGTGAAAAAGAAATTAGGTGGACTGTCTAATGAAGCCACAGCCACTGAGCAGAAAGGCCACCTTCAGAGAGTGCAAATGGTGTGGACCTGGCCAGGGTTCTTACAAAAGAGGACTATGGAGGAAGAAGGGCAGTGGTGGATAGGAGAGCGGTACATGGGGTAAGCCTAATAGAAAAGCAGGAGTTCGGCAGGTGAGAAAGCACTTTGTTCTTTCATCACAGGGTGATTAAAATTTATAGACCTGTGCTGTAGAAAGAAAGTCAACTCTACCATCTGACAGTTAAACAATCAAGTTCTGGGT
Source organism: Dipodomys spectabilis (assembly GCF_019054845.1). Lineage (NCBI taxonomy): Eukaryota > Metazoa > Chordata > Mammalia > Rodentia > Heteromyidae > Dipodomys > Dipodomys spectabilis. The sequence continues at coordinate 11,495,504 of NW_024870775.1, read as the reverse complement.
TATGTGGCCCATATGTATTGTGGTGATGACTGTGTGCTATACTACACATCTGTCACACCCAGCCACGGTGTGTGGGGAGAAGGTAGTCTTATCACTGATGTTCTTCACAACTGCAGGTCCATAGTGAGGGTAGAAGGCAGACACATTTTTTATTTGCTTTATCACTGTTTGAGAACTCTAAAGATAGCTAGGTGTGGCAGCTCATGCCTAAAATCCAGCTATTTGGGAGGCAGAGATCAGGAGGCTTAATATTCAAGGCCAGCCTAAGCAAAGCTTTCAGTGAGACTTCATTTTAACAAAAAAAGGCTGAGAAGGATGGTCCACACCTATAATGCCAGTTAAGGAGGAAGACTGCGGTCCAGGCCAGATTCAGCACAAACACAAGACTCTATCTCAAAACAAACTGAAGCAACAGGGCTGGGTGAACGACTACAGCACCTGACTCAGAGCCTGCCTAGCAACACAGTGCTCTATGTTCAAACCATAGTACACATACACACATACACCCATACAGACACAGCGAGCAAATCCCCCCAACACAAAAAGCAAAACTCTAAAAGATTTAAGGGTGCTGTATATCTTATGATTTGCTCCTAGATGGATGACAGCTGCTGCCCAGCCTCTTGATTCACTCATTAAACCACAACTGAGACAGGTGCAATGGCTCTCACCTAAAATCCTAGCTATTCAAGAGGTAGAGGATCAGGAAGCTAGTGGTTCGAGGCCAGCTAAAAATCTGCAAGACTTCATCTCAACCAATAAAAACAGAGGTGATGACACCTGCCTGTCATTGCAAGTATGCAGGTAGTATAAATGGGAAGATCAAAACCCTGCCTGAAAATGGCTATTCTCTATTTCATGGAAAACAGTCTCAATAAAGCAAGCATGATTTAAATCTTCTAAGTCTATGGAGAAGACTCAGTGTAAGGATGCAGAGAATGCACTGTGTATGTCTGGCCCATAGAGGAGGAAGCAAATCTTAGCAGATTTTACTACAGTTATGCCTACAACTGCTATTACTAGAGCAGGCTGCTGGCATCATGTTCATGAGGCCCTGGGTTTGATTCCTAGCACAAAGGGAAGGAAAGGACAAGGAGGGAAGAGGAGGAGAGAGGAGAGCTGGGGAGAGGAGAGCAGGGGAGAGGAGGGCAGGGAAGAGAAAGAGAGGGGAAAGGGGGGGGGGGAAGATGCGGAGGAAGAAGGGGAAAAGGAAAGTTTTATGTTGCATGAGAAAAATGTGCAAACTACAACGTAAAAAATGGAAAAGGAGGCTATAAATGAGGTGTTCGCTTTATAAAAACCTTAGAAAATGGAAAAAACAGAGACTTTAGCTCAAGACAGTGGCTTGAGGAGCAGTTGCTCAAAATAGCAGTAAAAGCAAGAGTAAAGGCTTTCTTGCTTTCTGAGGCTTACACCTGACAACAAAATATAAAAGGGACCACATCAAAAGCCCTTAGAAGTTGGAAAGTGGATGGCTGAACAGCAATGACCTGGCAAGCTGGATCCCTGACCAGGAGTGGACAAGTCATGAAACTATTCTAGCACAAAGCCTGGGAAATAGAGCCAGGGGATGGTTTCTGGAAGCAAGAAGAGGGGGGCTGAGCTGGGAGTTGTTTGGAAGGCCTTTCACAGACACATTCAGAAAATGACTGATTCACAGGAATTTGCAGAAAAGTACAAAGGAGGTCCTATCTCCTCTTCCCTGAGCTCTCTTCATGAAAACCACCTTACAATCTCCAAGCCAGCACAGGATACCCTGTGTGTGCAGACCACCACCACAACCCAGTGGGCCCACTCTGGCTGTACTTGGCAGACACATACACCCCACTGAGCAACATACTGTGTGCAGGGCATCATGCCAACCTGGTGCCAATCACTCTTTAGCTATGCATGGCATTGCCGAGGGAGACCAGAGAGATCTGACAATACCTTTCTTAGAAGCATTTTAATTATGACGTTGATTTTACCGTGCATAAGTCCATTTGGGGAATCGAGTTCACTTCTGTTAAGTTTTGGTAGCTGCAGATTGAGAGTGGTTCATGGCTGTTAAATGAATCAACAACTCATTGTGTAACTAACTGCAGCATTCCTAAGGACAGGGAATCATCAGTGGCTACAGGATCAATACTGTCCTCCAACTCATTCCTGATACCGATGATTCTCGTCTCCTTATCCTTATCTGTTTTACTGGTACTTTGTCAATTCTAAGGATTCCCCATCCCTCTCCCCAGCCAGAAACCAGTCTTTTGTTTCAATAATTTTCTATTATTTTTCTTTTTTAAAATTTTGTTTCTTTCTGTTCTGTACTGTCTCCTCAGTGTCTTTTGTTTTCCCAGGCTCTTCAGGTCAGCTCTCTCTCCTCTCTCCTTCCTTCCCTCCCTCCTTCCCTTCTCCCCCCCCCCCCCCCCCGCCTCCTTTTTTTGGTCAGTCATGGGGCCTGAACTCTGGGTCTGGGGACTGTCCCTCAGCTCTTCAGCTCAAGGCAAGCACTCTATCACCTGAGCCACAGCGCCACTTCTGGCTTTTTCTGCTTATGTGGTGCTGAGGACTCAAACCCAGGACCTCATGCATGCAAGGCAAGCACTCAACCACTGAGCTACCTTCCCAGCCCATATGCTCTTTTCTTATTGAGCATTTAGTCCTGATAAATATGACATGCAATTTCATTATTGTTCAGTTGTATTTTTCTTTGAGACTTCCTTTTTCACACATGAGCATCAGAAGCATTTCCAAATGTTTGGTGATCTTTCCTACTATTTTTTACTGAGAACACTGATGGTGATGATTGGTTCCATGTCTGCTGCTTTGGTCCAGTCACCTCACAGTCATGACAGTGAGGCGGCTGGCTCATTCCACTGAGAGAGATTTTGATCTTTGCTCTGTAGATGTGCCTCTATGTCATGGGCCTGGACCCAAGGGCAGGGCAGATGTGTCACTATACCAGAGGCCCTGTTGGCGCCATTCTGGTAAAGCACAGCTCTGAGACAGGGGGCTGGAAGCTCATCTCTCCAGTGGCTCTGTCTTACCTTGTCTTGGTCACATGGTAGGAGTTTATACTGAACATTTGACACCAGGTCCTGAGGGGACCAAGGGCCCCTGCCATCCTATTCTGCCTCTCTTGTCATGTGTGGTATGGATCTCAGCTCCCTGGTAAGCCCATTACCACCATGATAGGAGAATCTGAGCAGTGCCTACCTTTGCTAGGCAGACACTATAGCCCTTCCCACTCAGTGTTAGCAGAGGTACTGGTAAAGGCTGGGGTAGGTGAGCTGGCTGGGTAGACCTGGGTTAACAGGATTCCTTCCCTGGCACTGGCTAGGCAGACTAAACACAGTTAAGAAGCCCCTTCCCCTGCTGTCATACTGCCATTTCCCACATCCACAGCATGGCTTTCCTTAGACGCTTATGTTTGGGGCAGTGGCTTGTCCTGGATTTGAGGTTTCAAGGGCTCACTGTCCAGGATGCATGTGTGGCAGTACAGAAACACAGAGGACTGTCAGCTCACTGTCCCCAGTCCTGCCTTACCTCAAGTTGGCCCAAATAGCCATATCTACACATGTAGAAGGGCCTGAAAGGAGAGGCCACCTTTGACTAGAAACTAGATGTGAAACCCTACTCAGCCACTGGTATCTCACACTAGCTATGACCCACCTCCTTCTCAAGAGAGAAAGCAGGCCTCTGGGCCAATACCCTCAGGTAGGACAGGGTCACTCGCTGCCAGGTAGATCTAGAGTTCTATTGATGCTGGGCCTCCATTGCTCACCCTTACTTGGCTCTGGCATACACGTGGCATGTACATGCCGGGCCAAGAAAAGAGTAGACACTAATCTTCAGGGTTACTAGTGAAATAGCTCACCTGGTGACACACAATCCAAATCCACAAAGGAGACAGGCATGTGTCCAGCTACTCAGAACCCACTCCTAATACACACAGATAGCCTAAAAGGTATGAGAAAAATCACAAAACACTCCAGTCTCCCCAAGGATGGCCAATGTTCCTATATCCCCAGAGCTTGGGGAAGCCCACGTGGGCTGGCAGGAGGTAGACAGTGTGGCTGGGAAATGGAGGGGCTCCAGAGTGTGACTCACAAGCACTGGTGCAGACACGCCAGCTTCTGGAATTACTGACAGTCTATCCAGTTGCTAAACCCACAGACTATACTTAGGATTTGCCAGAGCTGCTATTTGACAGCAAAAAATAATGAACCCAGATTTGTTCCAGTTGATAGGACTTTCAGCGCCTGTGCCACGATCCACACCAACGCCAACCTGTCTTTCTTGCCAAAAAGACGCTGTGATGGGATAGGTGTGGCTAACACAAATGGAACAAGGTTTGCCTACCTTCTTATGTGTGGAGAATACACCTACGTAAACATGCATGTGTGTGAGCCACCCTCATCCTCATAGTGCCCATGCTGCTGGCACCAGCCCTGGTCCTAGCAGCTCCTCCACAGGAGACCATAGTCATGGTCAGAGGTGAAGGGAGGCTCATGAATACAGGACTCTCACATCTACTTCAGAACCCACTCCTTCTCAGCATGTCCCTATAGGAACTACAGGAAAAGTTCTTCCTTCTTGGAAGGAGAAGGGTAAAAGGGAAAAAAGGCTTTGTGAAAAAAGAGCCTTCTCTAGGCGCCAGTATCTTTTACAGCTGCAAGGAGAGCTCACTCTGAGGGCTCCAGTCTGACACTGCCAGTGTCCACTTTGGGAGAACTGTAGCAGCTATGTCTGATAGTTGAAGTTATGGGCTTTCAGGGGGAAAAGGGGGCATGCTTCTAAACCAGGAGGGCTGCCTACAGTGTCTGGAAGGAAGGAATATACCCAGAAAAGTGAGTACAGAACCAAGATATATTCACCTGGTTAAAGACAACTGCAAGCTACAAATATGAACATCTCTTGACCACTGAATCTGTCAAGTGACACAGGTAGAAACTGGACAGGTGAGGTAGCTGCACAGTCTCTAGTACAGCCTGGGACACAGGCTGACCAGATTCTGGTAGTCAAGAGCAGTCTCCAAATCAGATGGCAGGCCAGGAAACTTTGCTCTTGGTTTGAAAGTGATCAGTGATGAAACCCACTTAAAACTTTTTTTTTCTTTGTTGGGGCTTCAACTCTGGGCCTGGGCACTGTCCCTCAGCTCTTCAGCTCAAGGCTAGCACTCTACCACTTGAGTCACAGTGCCACTTCCAGTTTTCTGGTGGTTTACTGGATCTAAGAGTCTCACAGACGTTCCTGCCTGGGCTGGCTCTGAACTGTGATCTTCAGATCTCAGCCTCCTGAGTAGCTAGGATTACAGGTGTGAGCCACCAGCATCCGGCTCCCACTTAAAACTTAAAAACCAAACAAACAAACCCCCAAAGCTCTGCACCAGTGGCTTACATCTGTAATCCTACCTACTTAGGAGGCTGAGATCTGAGGACCATGGTTCTAAGCCAACCTGGGCAGGAATTATCTCTAATAAACTACTCAGGAAAAAAAAAAGTCAAAAGTGGCGCTATAGGTTAAGTGGAAGAGGGCTAGCCTTGAGCACAAACAGGCTCAGGGACAGAGCACAGGTCCTGAGTTCAAGTTCCAGGACCAGCAAAAAAAAAAAAAAGTAAAACAAAAGTAAATAAATCCAAAATTTTGTCAGCCTACAATTCTGACATGCTTGACCATGGTCCTGTCAACTGTAGGAGATACTACAATCCCTTCAAAGCCTGTCTGCAAGAGAGCTGAACTGTGTGTATGCTGTGTATATATGTATGTATACATGAAAATGTCTCTGTACCCTTGGCCAACACTCTGGGGCTGCACCTACCAATCTCTCTATCCACCACCTGAGGACCCAGCTCTCAGGGTCTGGTGTTAAGAGTTTGCCTGCCTCACATAGCATTTGGGACCCTACAGGATGAAGGACCAATGCTACCAGCCCCTGGCATTCACATAGCTTGGCATGCTATTGGAGAACTTGCTCCATGGGTTGTACCTCCTGTAGCAGACACAACTTGAGCATGTCTGCTTTCATTGTTGCAGCCTGCATGACCTCACTGGGAGCCCTTCTGACTACACCTTCAAGTCTCACTTACCCATCTCCTGTTCCCTGAGCCCCCAGCCCACCCTTTTGTGTGGTAAGTGTCTTCATCACAACCCAGGCCATTCTGCATCCAGTAGGTGTGGGAGGCATTTGCTTATTATCTCTGCCCAGGAACAGCCTTTTCAGCTTCGATGGGTGTTGCACAGCAAATGCTTACCCAGCACTTGGACAAAGAATGGCTGTCTGCCTTTGCCAAGTTCCTCTGCCCAGCCCTGGTGGCAAGCGATGCTTGATGCCACAAATTGGATAATGTCGCTCTTCTACTTTAAAAGATCTAATGGCTTCCCATTGCTCACAGGATAAAATCCAAAACCCCAGCCAGAGCTGTCCTGGGCATCCAACTCCCCTGCTGAAGCAGTGGCTTCTCACCCCAAACACATCTTGTCAGCTCACAGCCACACAAAGATGCACGTCCTGGGGGTCCTTGTCCCCCCAACACCTGCTCTCATGGCACCACTGAGCTCCTCTCCATCTGTAATTACAGACCCATGATTTGCTGTGAATAATGGTCCCCAAATCCCCATTAAACCATGAAAGGAAAGAAGACAGGGTGTATATCTTTGCTTCCCATTCTATCACTCCTGGTACTCAGCCCTAACATGGTGCATGTGACATTGGATCAAGTACAAACAACCAGCAGGTCCCCACAGGACTATTTATAAGGCCTGATCTATGCATGGGGAATGTTCTGGAAATGAGAGGATCCTCCAACTTTGAAGGGACCTAACTGGTCCACAGAACACTTTCTGGCCTGGCTGCTGGGCAAGAGGCATCACAGGCCTCTTCTTGCCGTTATCTCAATAGCCTGCTAAACACATTTCATCTAACTTTACTGACAAACAGAAGGAACCTGTGGAGAAAGCTACAGAGCTGAAGCCACTCCAGCAATGGCCTGTTGGGGCCTCCGCTGCCCAGCCTAAAAGGGCCATGCTATCCCAGTTCCATACCACTCCACAGTGTCCACTGGTCCTTATTGGTCCTCAGGTTCTATCTCCTTTAGTAGCTGCCAGGGTGTGAGTTCCTGGACACCCAGACCTGGACACCCAGACCAGGCCACATCTGCCCTGTCCCATCCCTGATTACTGTCACTTACAAAATGGGGGGTGGGGGATGTGGCAGCAGCAGCCTGTCTACATCCTCCTCACTCAGGGATGGCAAGGCCAATGCAGATTACAACAGATGAGCTGGAGGTGGAGCAGACTCTGCTCTGCACTAGTGCAATGTCTCTTGAAGGCTCTGATTCATTTATTGATGAGGGAAAACAGAAACAAGTCTCAGGAAGACCCTCAGGCCAAGGCCTCTGTTTACTGAGAATCTGGGGTAGTCAGGGAGGGGAGAGGTGAAGGGCAGGCTCTGGAGAAAATGCAGTGGCTGAAAGCAGGCTCTACAGGAGGCCAGAAGGTTCCCTGCTGACATGCTGTAAGCACTGTTGACTGTTGCTTCTGAGCAATTCCCTGAAAAATGCTTGTATGCATCCTCACACACCACTGCCCAGAGCTGGCATGCAGACGGGTCAGGCTGCTGGCAACCAAGGCATCCCCCCAGATGTCCTGACAGGGTGGATGCTGAGAGAGCAGCTGTCAGAGCTGGCTGTGGAAAGGGATGCTAGGAAAGACCCAGCCCAATGGAAACAAGTAGCTCTGGGAGAGGAATTCAGGTGTGTAGAATATGCCTGAAAACTCAAAAGTCCTTCCAGGAGGCAGGGAGGAAAAGGCTTTAGCTGCTCCAGGGGAGCCAGGTGGGGGCAACAGTGACAGCCCAGAGGAGTGAGGGGCATACCTGAGTGCATCCACTTCCTCTCTGCAGAATGAGAAGCTGGGTTCTGTGGAGCTTGGCTGGGACTTCAGCATCTTCAGCTCCATCTCCAACTGCGAGGAAACAGAGTGTGGAGTCAGCAGGGACTGGGCTAGGAATGCCTGCTGAGAGCCAGAGGCCCAGGACCCTGCCCAAACCCGCTTCACAATCCAGACCAACTGGGCATTCTAGCTCATGCACACATAGTCCTTTCCCCCGTCCCCCAATGCTGTTTGTACATTGATCATAGAGACACATGGGCACCTGGGAATGCTGAGACCTTTTACAAAATTTCCAGGGCAGAGTGGGACAGTGTAACTACAGAGAGCTCATTCTCAGCTCAGGTAGAAAGAAGAGCTTCTTAGAGCCCAAGTCTTACTCCTGTGCTGTCCCTCTGTCCAACCAGGTATATCTCTAAGCAGATTCCATGACACCAATGCTGAAGCCTAGAAACAGCACTGAGGCCCCAGGACCTTGCCTGCAGATAAGGCTCTGGTCAGTCCTCAGCCCAGCGCAAAGGCCCCTTAGCTATCCTATGCTCCTACAGATGTGATCCCTCAACCTTGGGCTGTCCAGCCTGCAGGACCACAAGTCAAATAACTTCCTGTTCTCTCTAAAGTACTCTGTTTCAGGTACCTTGCTACAGCCACACAAAATGGACCAGTTTGGTGAATTTTAGTTGCTGCTGCTTCCATTGTTCACATACTGATACTGACATCAGCTAGTGTAGCAAATCCATGATGTGTACAAGTGTGCATGGCACAAATGTTTGTGCAACCTCTGTGGTTATTGCTGTTAACACAATTCTCCCTTCTAAACATCCACATATGACACTGTCTCCTCCCTGTCCCAGGCATCTGGGCCTTGCTGAATGCACTTCTGCTGTTGTTTTTTCCTTTTTCTTTTTCTTTTTTTTTTTTTTTTTGCCAGGGATGGGTTGCAAGACCTACTGTGTCTCTATAATAAGTGGTCCATTTAGAATTTCCCTCCATCTAGAATCAATATTAGTGAACCATTTTTCAGGAACATATAGTCTACTTCAGATGCTTGCATGTACTGAAAGGGATCTGTGATAAAATTCATACTTTGAACAGAGCTCAAGTAAAAACCTTATTTTATCTGTTAGTTAGCTAGCCATGCAGGCAGGGCTCTGTGAAGGCTAAATCTTGGGCAGATGGCTCCACCCATGTGGCCCTGCCATCACAGATGTGTCCTTATAACAGTACCAGAAGCTCTCACCTCACCTCCATCCAAGAGCTCCAAGGTCTTCAGTTCTGCTCCTTTTCTGCTAGTCCCCTGCTTTGATCTCTACAGGTTCCTACTTTCTGTCAAACTGGGCTTTTTCCATTTTGAGTCTGACTTCTACAGCTAGGCCTTCAGTTCGTATATATTTATGCATTCTTATTCCATAGCATAACAGTTAAGCCTTGAATTCGGATGTTTCTACTTGCTCCAATGAGAAGTGTTTTCATTAGCCTAATGAAATAATACACTAATAAAACACTAATAATAGAATACTAATTGCAATAATTACCATTATTTTACGCTTTGAATTGCATTTCTTCTTCAAACCAGGAATTGTTTAGGACAGAATGTTTCGTTCTGCCTGTCATGGATTTGTTTCCAAGTTTCCAAGTGCTAACAGCTTTTTCTTTTGTTGGTTTTGTTCTTGCTTTCAAATTACATCACATCTTAGCCAGTGGAGGCTCTGTCAATCCCATATACTTGAATTTACAAAGGTTTATAAAGGTTATTACTAAATAGTTGATTAATCCTGAGCATTTTCTGTAAGCACTGTCTAAAGAGTAGATTATCTAGTTTGGAGACAACAGCTACATACTGGTGTGTTATGACCCACATTAGAAACTAGATTCCTGTTGCAGGTGCCCCAAACCTTGCCCCTCCCCTTACTCTGTGTTCCATCTGCACCTTTAGTACTTAGCAGAGCATTTGCCTGTTATCTGCAATGCTTAGAGGCTTGGATTCAGACTGAAATGCCTGCCTGTGTTTATGACTGCTAGGTGGCCTTTGAAGCCTGCAACATCTAGCCTCTTCAGTTTTGCTCTGTAACTACCAGAAAGTCTTTTCCTTTCAGTAGGAAAGTTTAGCCCATTTATATTTTGATATATGTCTTTGTGTTACATTCTTATGTTGCTTTACAGTTTTTAAAACTATTGTTCTGTGGTCTTTTTATCTTGCCTACTTTTATGTGTCTCAGGAAATTCGGAAGATTGTACTTGTTGTACTGACCACTTTCATAACTCCTCGCTTTTTATCGTACCTGCGCCCATACTTTGTGGTTCTCTACTGTACTAGTATCTATGTCCTATCCAGCGTCCTATCCAGTCAGATCTGTGCATCCTATCCAGTCAGATCTGTTATTTCCTTGTGCTTTATACAGACTGCAACAGTTCTACATGTCCACTTGTTGTGCAGGTATGCAAATGAAACCTGGTGTCTTGGGTGTGTCTGTGAGGTGTGTTTGAGTCAGTGTCCCCAATAGGGACAGCATCACCTCAGCTCTTCAGGCTGACAGGACAAAGGGCCAGGAAATGAGGCTCTTCTTCTGCCTGCCTTGCTGCCTAAACCAGGACATCTCTCCTTTCCTCCTGCCCTAGAGGCTCCTTCCTCCACATATTGCCTTTCATCTCTGACCTTAGGCCTCACTCACATTGTCTTTTATCCTAGGCATTTCTGGCCCTCTAGCTTGCAATCAGTCATGGTGGGTGGGTCTTCTGGGCCTCCATACCCCTGTCAGCCAATCCCCTACAATCAGACACTCCATCTCTTTATGTAGACAGGTAATAAACAGACAAATCTTGGTTCTGTTTCTCTGGAGAGCTCCAAGACAGTTAAGTACACCTTGATGTCCTCTATAGGACATTTTATACTCAGCTATCAATAGTGAGAAACAAGTTCTTGGTCTTATCCCTTCCTGTCCTATCTTAACACCCTTTACAAAACGTATCTTACAGGATGTGTGGTGTTTATGTTGCTATTTTCCTAAATTCCCATAGATACAGCACTCACTGAATGGCAGCCATTTCTTCTCCATGTGCTCCTTAATCCATCTTCCTTCCTGATCTTCCATCTCATCTCCTGCCCCTGGCCTGAGACTTCTCTCTGCCTCACATTGCTCCTCTGAGTGTCTGCACTGGAGGTCAGCCTTCACATTCTCCTGGAATCCAGCTTTCATTTCTTAGCAAAACATAAAGATAAAAACTTTGTCTACTCCAGGCTGACTTCTTTTCCTCTTCTGTTTCTCTACTTCTCTGGAGTTTTGGCCTCATGAACTTACGTGACATGACCTTTACTGCTCACCACAGAAGGTAATGCCTGTCAGATCCAATTCTGTGCTGGAGGTCACACTAGGGAATGACAGAGCTATTTCTTTCCTCTGATCTAACCCAACATTTCTGCTGTAAGTTCAGTCAGAAGCACTATTTCCTTCATCAAGAGTACTGTGAGAACTCAGAGACACAGCCACTCCAGTGCAGCATGCATGGATTCCACGTGCAGCTCTTCTACTGTTCCGTGAACCACGAGGCAGCATTGGGGGTGGGGAGGAACTCTCCTGAGGACTGTACCCTCTACTCTCCAACTTCCCATTTTGGAGGCAGGCTCAGGCTTTGCTCTAAGTCGTTCTCAGAGCTCTGCTATGGCAGCAGCACACCCTGGCTTCTCCGTGTGCATACCATGTCCACATGCTCTAAACATCACTCTTTCACTCAGGCCATCTGCCTCCCTCCCACTGGCAGCTTGGGTTTAGTTAGCTCTATTTCTGTCTGGCCAAAATTTAAGTTTGCCATTTTGGTTTCATTCTTCTTGTTATTTCTGGATGATTTCCAGCAAAGAAGTGGAAGTGCTGCTGTATGCCACGTGTTCAAAACAAACAGTGAGCCCTTTTATTTTAATCTATAAGCCAAGATTCCTAACAAACCCTGAACTTTAATCTCAAAGGGCCAGTTCTCTGCCTGAAACCTCTGCCAAGCCCCTGGCAGCCACCCAGACACACTACAGGCCCACCTACCCTCTCCCTATCCTACTCCTCAGTGCTTGCTCATTCCCTTGCCATCCACAGGACAGTGACTGACACAAGGGAAGACAGTTTTCCATCTATAGCTCCTCCTGCCTAGCTCCTTAGATCCTTGGGAACCATTTCCTCTAGGCTCTGTGTGGCACAGGCAAGGGAGTTGACAGTGTTGGAGCAAATGCTTAGTGTGTCTGCCTGCATCACTCCATTTAAGAAATTACTTAAGCTGATATGCTTTTAAGGGAGGCCAGGCCAGGCAGGCTGCTAGAGATGATGTTAGAGTAAATCAGACTTTGCCAAAAAACCACAAAGACATCCAGGTACAAAGAACAAAGAAAAGGTTTACTGCCAGTAAAGGGACAAGAAAGACCCCTCTCATATGCGAGAGGGGTGAGAAGAAGTGCGTGCTATTGTTTCAGGTGATTTTTATGACCTCTGAGATTTGGGAAATCTTGTTGCCTTACATGGTTATAGCTGCCCCAAGGGAGTGCTCTCTCAGGTGACACATGACCTATGAAATTTAGAGGATCTTGCTGCCTTATATGGCTGTAGCTATTCCAGAGGAGAGCTCTCTCAGGGAAAGGGGTAGGGGGCTAATCATTTACTGCCTTTACTATATGGCCTAGTATTGTCTATGAGAGAGGAGGCTTCTGGGCTAACAGACATCTGGGAATGGCTCCAGCTAGCTATTGTAGCCAGAGCCACCCTAAGGAAGCTCCAAGGTAGGACCATGGCCCTGCCTCTCATGCCTTTCTCAGAGAAAGCCTGGGAAGGGGGAGAAGCTGGACACAGGTAATCATGTACATTCAGACTACTTCTCCATTCCTCACCTATAAGAAGGGATAAAGACCACCCATCCATGAGGTGGGAGACCCTAGATTACAGTGCCCACCTCAGGGCACTGCCCACAGCAGGACTGTCTCATACTGTGCCTACACAGCTTACAACTGGACCTGGCCTCCCTGTTGGCTGGTGGCAGAAGGAGACTCAGCCCCATGGCAGCCAGCATAAGCTGACCCAAGATACTAAGAGTCAGCTCAGGAAGAAGGGAAGACAAAGTTGGAAATGCATTAATATTATAGCCTGCAACTCCCTATTTCATACTTCAGTGAGAAAAACCTGTGATTACAGTTGATTTCAAAAGAGAACACAAGGACTAATTGGATTGCGCCTTTGGAGAGCCCCTGCCACCTGCCTTAGAATCACAAAATCTCATTGTGAACCTTGCCTCTGAATAGACAAGGGTCAGCACTGTGTGCAAATGAGCACAATGGAGAGCCCCTGCCACCTGCCTTAGAACCACAAAATCCCACTGTGAACCTTGCCTCTGAATAAACAAGGGGCAGCACTGTGTGCAAATGAGCACAGCAGCCCTGGCCCAGAACCACCAAGCTAGTGTGGCTCAGGCCATGGGGCCACACATAGGAAGAGGGGGTGCACCACCTACTGCTGAAGATCATTTTCTGATGTGACCCTGGGTGTCTCTCTTTTTGCTCAGATTCAATCTAGAGAGAGGGTTCATGCTACCCAATTGCACTCTGAAGCGAATGGGCAAATTGGTTCCTTTCTCTGGTGTACTTGCCGAGATGAAGAGGTGAGATCACCAGCAGAGCTGCCACAAATGCACCCAGAAAGGGCTGCCAGCTGGGCCCTGGGGAGCTGCCAGCCTGGCAGCCATGTGTCTCTTAGTAGGCTAAATTCACACAGGCAATGGGACAGGTGCACTGAATGAGGCCCCACCAGGGACACTGGGATGCTGAAGGCTCTGACTCAGGAGCAAGTGTTCCCCTAGCTCAGTAGCCTGCAGGTGAGATTATGGAGGATGACCCCTTCTACAGTTAGCAGGGGTTCTGAGACCTTCATCTCTAGGCTCCTGTCCACTGCTGTTGTCCACACCTGCTCTTCCCCCTCCCCCCCCAAGCCAACTGCAAGCCACCACACTGCAGACTCAAGTGGCATGGGCACTGTATCCCTGGCTAGTAGCTGTGACACTCCTCCCCCCATCAACCTCCTGCAAGAAACAGCCACGAACATAGCCAGGCTGTGCTCCTAGGAGTCAGAAACAGGAAAGAGTCAAAGGCCCACCACTCAACCCAAGATACAACCCTCAGCCTCTGTTTCCTCTATGTCCCTCCAGGGTCATAACAGCCACATTACAGATTGCTTATGGAAGATTCACACACATCAGTGAGAGGGCACATGAAGCTGCTGACCCAGAGGCCAGCACATCATCATATCTGGAAGAGGAGCTGGGACCCTGCAAGAAGACAAGTTGCTGTCACTGCTACACCTGTTCTAACTTTCTTTATTGGCTCCACATACATGTACTGCTGACTCAAACAGCAGGTGAACATTTACGTTTACAGATAGATGCAGGGCAGAGCCTAACAGGCAGCAAGGCCTTACCAAGCCTTGGCTTTCAAACCATCACATGCCCCTACCCCTCCCCTCCTGCCCCCATCATAGCCACTCTACCTGCACAGGGGCATTCCACAGTCTCCTCTGTATCCCTTACAACAAAACAGTAATAAAACCCCTACGGCTCATGTCTGTGAGGTGAATCCAGAGAGCTCTCCCCCATACTTCCCCTGAGCTCTGGCTGGCCCAGGGAATATTCAGACTGGGGGTGAATGTAGGTGGCCTCTCTGTTCTGCTCTGGTACTGACCAGCATCCTCCAACAGGGTGAGTTCTGGCCTGGGACAGCCTCATGCTCTGGGCCACTTTGGTGGCCCTGACTCCCCATTATGGGATCAAGGGACATGGCAGGCTCTGTTTCATCTGGTGACCTTCGCCAACAAACAGAATAAAGCAAGCAGATATTTCAAGTCTCTGCTAGGATGAGGGTAGGCCTGGGAGATATGCCAAGTACCAGGGATCAGGGGCAAGTGCTATTCCCAACTGCCTTCAGCCCAAGTCTGAGGACCCTGCTCCAGTATGCTGAGGAGGCAAGCAGGCCTTGTCAAGGCCTGGACTGCCAATGCAGGGCCTTGGTGTAGAACAGTCAAGCTTCAAGTTCTAGTTTCAGATGTACAGAAGCCCAGGACCCCTAGTTCTGGATCAAGGCTAGGAACTGAGGGTGCCACCCACTGCCTACAGATGAGGCCTAGAGCAAGAACCAGACAACTGCAGAAAAGGCCAATTGTTTCGGCTCTGCATGCCTCTGTCTCTGCTAAGGCAGTACACAAGTGCTATGGACAGCAGCCGAAGAACAGGCACAACACAGCTTGTTCCAATGAAATCTTATGAATAGAAAACTGCAGGGGCTGGATTTGGCTTGCTCCTGACCCAGACCAAGCCATTAAGGTATGGATCAGGTGACATGGCAGTCAGGACCAAAGGCCCAGGATGCAGACATGGGTCATGAAAGTAACTTCAGTAGCAGCCCAGCAGCACCCTCTGTCTGCTGTCACTGCAGGCTGCTTCCCAGCCAGGACGGTGCATTGCCCCTGGTGGACACCACCTGAAGCCTGGCACTCAACTCAATCATGCCCTGCCCAGAGCAGCTTACCATTATCTAGGCCCAGCTCTGGCCCTCCATAGGGTCCTCCAAGGCCAGTTTATTGCCAAAGGACAGAGCTTAACATGACTAGGACCAGAGCTCTTAAAGCATCTTGAGGCTGTCACAGAGGGGGATCTAGTGGCACTTCCCAGCAGAGATATGACACCTGTCTATCTTCTACAGGTTGTGCCTGAAGAAGAAAGACCTGTTTTATGTTCTACACACACCTTTCAAATGTCCTGCCAAAATTCATGTTAGTGCCAAGGCTGTTTCTAATTAGCTGAGCCTCACTTGAGAAACCAACTTTGGCAAAGAAACGTGAGGGTTCCACCTCCCCCCCGCCCCCGCACACACACACATATTCCCAACCAATTCTTAGGGAGTCACTACGGTTACACCAAGGGAAGAGCTCTTTCTTCTGTTCAGAACTCAGCACCACTGGTGGCACATGCATGGTGCTGCTGTCCTCACTGTGGTCATAGCACGTGGCTCCAGAGATGATGGGTCCAGCTACAAACCTTCCAGTGTCCTTGTGTCCACAGATCCACATGCTGACAGATGCAAACACCACACACCATTCTCCATCTCCCCTCTAGCTCATCTGAAGCCATTAGTATGTATACAACTGTGTCTGCAAGCCAGTGAAGAATCAAAGGGGTTCTGAGGTAACAGGACAGAGATCCACTTGGTAGCCATTTTGGATCTCACATGGTTGGTGTCATCAGCCTTGAGATAAATAACATTCAAAACAACCCAGCATATTAGATTACCACCTGAGAGGATCAACCATGTCCTATCAAGCAGGCTGCACACCTGAAGAAAGCTCAAGACTCTTTATAGGAGTCCAGAAACACCAGTGACCAGCTGAGTAATATTCATAATGCTTGGCATCACACTGAAATGTAAAAGGGCAAAGGAAAAACAGATCAGCCAAATCCAACTGAGGATTAGCAAAAGTTAGAATTGGTAAATGTGTTAAAAGCAGGGATTTCAAAGTGGATAATATGAGCCAAGTGTGGTCATACCTATATAATCCTAGCACTACTGAGGTTGAGGCAGGAGAGGCCAGCCTAGGCTGGAAGGTGCAGTGCCCACATCGGTCCCATCCCTGCCCTGCCCTGCCTGTACATCCCTCTGCTCTCTTCCCAGACAACCACAGGGAGTGGTGGTAGAACCTCACTCCCAAAGAATCCCCTCTGGAGGAGATGCAGCCCAGAAGGGCAAAGGGGTAGGGCACCTTCCCTGCCATCCAACCTACATGTTTGAGGTCCAGCTACAAACCTTCCAGTGTCCTTGTGTCCACAGATCCCCATGCTGACAGATGCAAACATCACACACCATTCTCCATCTCCCTCCCCTCCATCTCATCTGAAACCATAGTATGTACACAACTGTGTGTGCAAGCCAATTTGAGGCCAGCCTAAGCTATGTGCAAAGAATCTACACCTGAAAAAAAAATCAAAAACCTAAAATAGTTAGTTAGTGAGTCCCCTATTTTCAAAAGCCCAAAAGAAAATGGAAGGAAAAAGAAAAGATACCACACAAGGCTACCGGGGCCTATGGAGACCTTCCAAATGAAACAACAATGTCCATAGTTCTGAGAAATGCTAAAACTCTGAAGTACAAGAAACACGATGAAAAATACATGATACATATAATCAAATTGCTCAAGATCACAGACATTCCTAAAAGCAGTCAGAGAAAATAAGACACATCGTACGCAGAGGGAGAGATAAGAATGACAGCATATTTGTTACTGGAAACAATGCAAATGGGAAGTCAGTGGAACAACTGCTATGAAGTTCTGAAAGGAAATAAAACTGATCAGGAACCAAGGAGTAGATAATAAAAACTATAGGCTCTAGCTAGACTGACCAAGAGAAGGAAAGAATCAAGTTACTGAAAGAAGAAATAAAAAAAAAAATCCTTATAGAAATAGAATTACAAGAGAATACTGTGAGCCAGGTGCCCAAGATTCACATCTATTATCCTAGCTACTCAGGAAGTTGAGATCTGAGTATTCCAGTTCAAAGACAGCCTGGGCAGAAAAGTTAGTGAGGCTCTTGTTTCCAATTAACCACCGAAAAACCGAAAGTGGCACTGTGGCTCAAAGTGGTAGACTAGCTGAAGAGCTCAGGGACAGTACCAGGCCCAGAGGTCAAGAGAGGGAGGGTGGGGCGGGGGTGGGGCGAGAATACACTGTGATCAAAAAACATACATGAGATGGACAAGTTGCTAGGAGCATGAAAATTATTTCAAGAAGAAACAAAAACCTCTAACACAAATACAGATTATATGAGTAATCTAAGATTCCCAACCAAAACCAAAGCAGAAAACAAACAAAAGGAGCTGATGGGGTAACATTTAAGAAACATTAATGTTTCTCAAACACATCAACATTTATATTAGGGGGAATACTCCTAACTTATTCCAGAAAGACAGCATTCCTGTTTCCAGAGCAGATAAGGCAGCTTCACCTGGAGAGCCAGAGGTCCCAGAGCAAGCCAGCTCCCACCCAAGCCAACTCAGCATGATGTCCATCTCCGTTTCTCAAGCAGGGACCTGGATGCCTGGTATACACTTATAGCAAGATGGGAGGAGAGGGGAAATGGCAGAGTGACAGCAACGACAGCCACATCTAATTAGGGTGAGGTATGTTAATGACACAAGGATCAGGCCATGGGGTAACTCCATGGCAGGAAGCCACCATCCCAAGACTTCAGACTTTCCCCCAGACCTGCTTAGGACACATTCATAGTCTGAAGAGTCTGGCAGCAGACCTCTGCCAATGGTTGCCAGCAACAAAGAGCTCTATTCTGCTCCAAGCTCCTTGCTCAGTAGCAGCATTGAGGTCTGAGCCTGGTCAAGTAGCACACAGTTCCTGACTCCTACTGAGAAACTTGGGCTCCAAGAGGCTAATAGAAAACCAGGGATCATATGTGGATCAAAGTTGATCCTCAGAGTCCAGCCCTTCGTCATGTGAGGCATGGGGCCTTGTCTGGTTCATGGATCATCACCCTGGGAATCTATGAAGCACTCATTACTGTTCAAGGGCAGTGATGGTCCCACATGTAGCCACTATCACATCCATGTCAGAGATAGAAGAGAAGGGCAGGCAATGGACAGCCCCACCCTGGCCAGGCCCTTGCTTCAGCAGACTATGGCATAGAGCTCCCTGGTGGCAAGGGCCAGATGAGGAGAAACCATCAGGGGGAAATGGGATTCAGGGAAAATGACTGCTTAATTACACCAAGCTGTGAGGGCACAATGCCACTTAAATCAGAAAATAAATTCTCACTCTCATTCCCTGAAGTATATAAAACATTCGAGGATTTTTTATAGTTGTAATCAAAAATCTCATTTCTACAGCCAGTGCTGGCCACATCTAATTAGGGTGAGGTATGTTAATGACACAAGTGTGGCCCAGGACATCTTTCCTTGTGATATTAATTGAATTTAAAGAAGAAAGCATGAACTATACTTATGCTTTCTAATTAGTGTGGGTTTGTTAATTAATAACAGAAAGTCAAACTGCCTTTGTCCTGTCATCTGCAATTAGCTAAAGATATTTAAATTCTCTTTCTCCTCCTAATGAACTCACTTTGAGTGAGAAGACAGCAGACCAGGGGAGCAGGCAAGTGAGCCATGGATGCCCTGTTTGAAGTCTGCCTGAGCCCCTTCCCAGGACTGAGGTGTCATTGGCTAGTGAGCCCACTCTACAGTGCCCATGCCCCATAGGAGGGAGGGCTGAGAGGCAGACCAGAGGCCACCAGCTCTCCCAAACATGAGTTGTTCTGCATGTACTTTTCCCCTTCTGTCTCTGGTTCCTCTAACATGAGACAAGAGATGCTCTGGTGGAGGAAATCAGCAGCAGCAGACCTGGGAGGGCAGGAGGGAGAAGGCAGTCCCTGAGCAGGATTCTGGAGAAGGAATACAGAATATTCTGAGAGTCAATTACCCTGATGGCCCAAGCAATGTAGGGCCACCTGCTATGTGTGGCTTACTTTTTTTTTTTTTTTTTTTTTGGGTCAGTCGTGGGTTTGAACTCTGGGCCTGGGCACTATCCCTGAGCTCTTCAGCTCAAGACTAGCACTCTAACACTTGAGCCAGAACACCACTTGTATGGCTTACTTAAGGGAACCAAAATTGAAAACCTCAAATTAGAATTTCAGTTTTGGGTTTGGACTACAAATAACACCTAAGACACTGCATAAGGCTCACCATTCCACAGGATGGTGCTGCCTAGTCCTGGGACTCAACAAGCTGGTTGGGGTCAGCCCTGCAGGTGAGGAGTCAAGATTCAGCCAAAGCCAACAAATAAATAAGAGCAGGGTCTCACTTGAGCACAGACTTGCTAGGAACCCAAGACCCAGGCCCCCATCCCCTCTGCAAGGTCAGGGAGAGAACTTGCTTGACCAACAAAGATATCCTGAGCATGGGAGCATCGGCAGAAAGGACAGATGTAACAGACAACATCCTTGGCCCCAGGGCACTGCCATTTCTGATTATCCTTTTAACTGGGAAAGAGAAGACAGAGTGAAATAAACAACATGAAATAAGCTAAAGATTGGGCAATTGGGGGGCAGGTTAGGAACCTGTAGAGACGGCTATGGCTCAGCCCTAAACAAGCCTAGAGAAGGTGCACCAGAGGGGCCAGTGTCCAGTCTATAAGTATCAGAGGGACAGAGAGGTTGTGGCTATGTCAGCTCAGGGACTGGCTCTGTGAAACCTGCTGGTCTCCATCTCCACAGGTTGGGTAGACAAACACATTCATTGCAAGCTCTGGCTGATCATGGTTCCCAAGGCCTCTGCTGGAAGGTTGTGCTGTTAGGCCTAGAACCAGGGGCCTACCTGGCTAACTCCAGAGCCACCTGCAAGAAGTCACAATTCTGCCAGACTCCAAAATTCTGTCAATCATTTGGGAGCCAGGTGTTCCAAACAAGAAACAGAGATGGGGAGAACCAGCAAAATCTGAGGCTGTGTTCCACTAGGTGCATCATACAGTCCCCATGACAAGGTGCAGGGCGCTGTCCAGTATCTGACCTGACCAAAGTGCTCAAGACCAACTCCTCCCACCCCACAGAAAGGACCCAGGACTAGCAGTTTCTCCTCACATGGCAGCAGAGAAAGCAGAGAGATGGTGGGGGTCAGGGTCAAGGTGTCCAAGCTTCTGTCGAAAATGGGACTGCAAAGTCAAGGACAGCTGAGGGCAATTGGCAAGTTGCTCAGCCATAAAGCCACGGGCCTGGCATGTGCTTCACACAACTCATTTCTAATTCCTCTTTGGCCTCATGAACATTATGAAAACAAGGCCCTCGGGCACATTTCAATTCAGGTCAACACCAAGGAAGCCATGCATGTTGACACACAGAACATCAGTGTCTCGTGGGGTTCTGCAAATGGATGCACCGCCCTCAGAGAAAAATCCCTCAACCCCAGCTTCCTCCAAGTTACCATGAAAGAAGCCATTGGCTGAAGGAGCCAGAGGGCAAGAGGACGAGGCACATGAGTCAATATCCTGGAGAAGCTGAGCTGTCTGTTGTACTCACTGGCTGCCTCATGCCCAGCACTGTGCAGATGAAACAAGGGGCACTAGAGCAGACAGAACCCCTCTTGCTCACTGAAGGCAGACAAACCTGGGTCCACCTAAGCTTCTGCCCCACCCAGACTGACCTCTTTCAGGTCATGGTGCTGACTATCCTGGACAACTGCTTGAAGCTGAACCTCAGACCTTGCATGAAATAACACAGTGTGACTGGTGCCCTTGAATGCTCCCTGCAGAAAACACAGAGAGCAAACAAGAGCCAACAAGTGCTCCTACTACCTAAAGATAAACCTGATCAGCCTAGAGTGACAGCGCACATGCATAAACATGACCGCACTGGCATACACACTGTCCTATAGCCGGTTCTACTGCCAAATCCCAGGGTCACCTTCCCCCTCCTATCTTCTCATCAGCCAGTACCACCAATCACCTGTTCTGTACCTAAGGGAAAGCCTCTGAGTGTGGTCAACAGGCAGTATTGCCCAGCTTGCCTCAAGTTCACACCTTCAACGGCTGCCAGATCCCAAGCACCTCTACAGCAGTGCTTCTGTTCTGTTGCTGCTGACCCCCTCACCCCTTTGGAAGAGGAGGATAAGGACAGGTGGCCACCTGTGCTGGTACCCAGCTGCCCTGGTATCCTACCAATAGCCCCACCCCTGTGCCTCCTGGAAGGACCCCTCAGCACAACAGCATGCCATCTGCCAACTGAGGATACAGCAAATCTTTCTGAGACTGAGCTTGCTGTTCTGCTTCTGCCACTTTCCTAGCCCTCAGAGCTGACTCCTGCATAAGGATGTCCATTCTACAGACCAATGAATTGGGCTGGCCTGCCCTTGGCCACACTGACAAGGACCAGAGAGAAGATGCCTACTCCAGACTCAAGGGTCATGATCCCTTGACAGCCCCTCCTGGCAGGGCAATTGTTCTGCTACAGAGACCTGATGCCTGCATGCAGGTGCACTCTGGAAAGGGCTCACTTCTCCAGGGATGAAAGCACCACCATAAACTAAGAGCACATCTGGACCAGTGGCCCGTCACAAGGGGCTGGCCCCAGAGTCCACTAAGATGTCCTAAGATGCCCCTTCCTTCCAAACTCATGGTGCCTACCCAGGCCAGAATGTCACCACTACCTCATGTCCCACCCTCATGTTCCTGCAGCCACCTTTCCTGAAGCTGAACCCAATCCCTACCTCCTGAACTCCAAACCTCATGGTTCCCAGAATCCTCCAAGTCCCTTTTAGTCCTAGCTCTGGAACCTACTGTCTCTGCTTTCTGCCCGTACTACCCACTGAGCTCACTGGAGCCTCAACTCAAGGCTCCTTGCGAACTGGCCCCAGGTACCTGTTCCTCTCTCCACAGTGCTACCTTCAGCACCCACTACCAGTGGATATCTTGCCCTGGATTCCGCTTATGTAATTTGACCCCCAACCCCCCCCCACCACCACCACCACACTGATGATACAGCGACGTGTCCCAGTGGAGATAAGAATGGACTTTAGCACTTAGTAAGAGGACAGCAAACAGCCCTCTAATGCCTCCAGTCCTAACAAGCTCCCCATCCCACAGCAGAGCAAGGAGAACCAGTCTCCATAGCAAACCCACGCCCTTTCCACACATCTTCCTATCACAGAAGAGCACTGCCTGTATGACAGGTCCTGCTGGGAATAGGACTGGAATATTTTTTGTCAGTTCTGGGACTTGAACTCAGGGCCTGGGCACTGTGCCTGAACTTCTTTTGCTCAAGGCTAGCACTCTGCTATTTGAGCCACAGCACCACTTCTGACTTGGTTCATTCCTGAGGAATGAGCCAAGGGCTTCATGCATGCTAGGCAAGCACTCTGTCACTAAGCCACATTCCCGGCCCAGGACTGGGATTCCTACATGTCTGAGATCCAGGACTCTAGACAGCCAAAACCTCAGATTGCCTTTTGTCACAAGCAATAAGCAAGCTTTGTCAGGACTTACTGTATCAGCTCTCTGTTTCTGGCCTCCGAGTTCCTCCAGGGCCTGAGACAGCTGAACCTGTAAGACAAAAAGGCAAAGGTCAGAGGTAGGATCAACCCACATGTCCTCCCAGGGCTCCAGAAAAGGAAGGGACTCCCTCCCCCTCCCATGGCCTCTACTCCCATTTGAGTCAATGGGTCTGGATTTAGAGCAGCTACCAGTCAGCCAGGGCCAAGTTGTCACTGGCCTGGGGTGATGGGAGGGAAAGGGCTCTGTCTAGAGATGGTAGCTGACCTAGCAGCAACCTGACCACCCCAAGTCCAGCCTGAGCCCTGGGCCTGGTCTCAGACAGAAAGGGAGGTCCCCAGGAGGGACTTGCAGCACTCTGATAATTAAGGAACTGTCCCCCTCTACCTGACAGGCTCACATTCTGTAAAAGTTGATTAGGGAGGCCATGCTGATACAGGCTGAAATCTCAAGTTCCTCTGCTCTTAGTGCAGAGAGGCATGAGAGGTCCCTGACTGTGGGAACCAGAGGAGACCATGCTAGGGTGGAGCACAGGAACCTCTCACTGACCAAGAGTTCTTGTAAACACATCTGGGCTGCAGCCCTGGGGCCAGAGGGATGGAACAATCCAGACACATGACTCACTACCTCAGAATCCCTGTTGCAATTCCTGAGGCCACTGTACCTGAGGCCACCACAGAACAAGTCCGATTCAGCCCCATGCTACTCAGCTGTGCCAAGGTGGGTGGCTTCTCACTAGCCAAACTATCAAGACGGGATGCACTCCCAGTGCTGGCCATCATAGGGTCTGCCAAGGTGCTAAGGCAAGCAGGAAATTACACCGGCATGAAACATCCGCCAGTCTCAGGTCCTGACCTAGGCTGTCCATTCACTCCCTGGCAAGCTCATCGCTTAAACAGAACTGTTTATCTACACAGCAGTAGGACCCATCCTGCCCAGGGTGGCAGACTCCTGCTACTGACAGCTCCACAAGAGATGTGAAACATGTCCCTTTGCTGTCTCCTACAAAGTCAACCTTCGGAAGACAGTACCATCCGTATCTCCCTCCTCCTGGCAAGGAGTGCAGAGACTCTGCTGGTGTAACATACCTCCCCCACCCCAATTCCTGGGAAGGGGCTTTCTTATTGGTCCTTCTTCAGGAAGAAGAAACTAAAGCTAAGTCCTAACTAGACATGGTCAGTAGTCAGTGACAAAAGCAGAATTTAAACCCAGCCTGCACTGACACAGGGCTCTGTGCTCAGCTCACCCTGCCACCCTCAAACCCGACAGACCTTCAGTGGCCCAAGTCCCCCCTGCCTCCATTTGAGGCAATATAGCTCCTCCACTCTGCTTATCAAGGATGCTTCCACTATCTCACATGCAAGGGGAGTGCATGGCAGATACCCATACCCTTCCACCTGATTCATCACAAGGACACTAAATATCTTCTAAGTAATAGAAAACACACACACACACACACACACACACACACACAGAGGCAAAGAAGCAAACAGACGTCTCCCAGAAAAGAAAACGCAAACAGCCAGCAAACACACAGAAAGGTAATTAACATGGCTGGTAATTAGGAAAATGCAAATCAGGACCAACAGTAAAATGCCACTTTGCAACCATGTGGTTGGCAAAAATTAAGAACTCTTGGCAATACTACAAGTTAGAAAGGATGTAAATCACTGAGTCTTGTCCATGCTGACATCAGGAGTAAAACTAGAAAACCATTTTTTCCTTAAACTTTAGTGTCTGTGTAAAGGATAACTCTGTAATCCCACCCCTAGGAATGGACTCAGAAGCTATGAAGCATACTCTCGCTGCCACCGGTAGCCTGCCTTCTCCAACCTGACCCAACACTGGCCCAGAAAAGTTCATCCATAACTAGTGGAAGACATGCTCTAGCAATCTCTACCAACTCCCGATCACCGGGTCATAGCAGGACAGTGGGATAGTGATATGTGTCATGCACCATGTAATGCCCCAACACTGGGTAGCTCTAGCCTTGAAGCAGCAGAGGGGGTCTCCATGTGGCCTGGGTGAACAGAAGAGATGAGTTGCCAATGGCGAATGAGCCCTGGGCCCATCCTTGTCATGTCTATGCCCCCAACTGTGGCCTAGTCTGTCACTGGAGCCACATCTGAATAGCAGATTTCTTGAAGTCCCAGGCCTGAACACAAAACATTCACTCCAACCAACTTGTAGGTCTGCCCAAGAATGCTCAGTCCTGGTTCTACCTGGGAGGAATGGTTGTATCAGATACCATACTCGTCCTCAGATAGAATAGACGAGGCAAGGCCATCTCCCCAATGATGGGACAGGAGAAGTGATGACTTGGCAGTCATCAGAGGACAGAGTGGGAAGGCCCAGTGGCAGTGTGGGATTGAAGTGCTATTGATGCCTTTCTCATTGCAGAGCATCTGTGGACTCCATCATGGGTCTAGGTCCTGTGCCTTAGAAACAGAGCTTCTTTTTATTCTATCCCCCTCCCAAGTCTGAAGATTGAATCCAGGGACTTATACACAACAGAAAAGTGCTCTAGCCACTGTTCTACCCCTTCCCCCACCCCCTGCAACCCCCAACTCCCCACAGTCTTTGGCTTTTTGTTGAGAGAATATTACAATGTAGTTCAGGCTGGCCTCCAACCTCTGTTCCTGCCTCAGCTTCCTAAGTGTTAGGGTTATAGGGGTGAGCAACTGTGTGTGGCCCAGACTATTTACTCTTGCCTTTGCCTTGAGATTTCCTGCAAGAGCCAGGCTGTCTTCTAAGCAGAAAAATAAAGAGTATGGTATCTTAGCCCTGGAAGCAGTTCCCTGTCAGCCATGACTGGCTCAAACATCTCAGCAAGTCTCTACATGCAAGTCTCCCTCATACCCCATCCCTCATGCTGTGCATCTTCCTGGCTCTGCCCAAGATGCTGCTTCAGTGAAGAAAATAGGGCCTAGCCTCAAGGCCATAGCCAGAGAAGAAGAGGCCCCAGGGAAAATACTGGAGTCCTTATAGCTGGGCCAGGGCTGGAAGTGTGAAGCAGCAACTCTGTCAAACAGTAAAGAGGAAGTCAAGTAGTCTTTGGGCCCCAGATCCAAGTCATGGCTGGGAGCAGGAAGGTCAGGACCATCCAGTCTCTGGAGGGGCAATCAAGCAGGCTCAAGGATGGTGAGGCTGTGAGTTCCTCTCAGGGTGAGGGTTGTCTACAGAAAGCCAACACCATGTCAAATGTGGCCCCTGCAAAAACACATGCAGTACTGGCCGTGTGTCCTCCAGCAGGGCCTTGGAGCCTGCATGAGATCAGACAAAAGCTCTGGACACGTAGACGCTGCACCAAGACCTCAGCAGGGCTATTTTTATCCTGAAGTGTGAAGTGGTGGCCTGGTGATCTAGCACCCCTGCCAGCACGCAGCAAGCCCAGGACGTGGCAAGAGGAACTGCAGGCAGGCACAGTCTGGGATAGAAAGCTGCAAAGATCTGGAAGGCATCGGTGGCAGCTTGTGCTACACTGAGACAGACTGGCAGGGAGGACCCTCAGAGTGGAGCACAAGTCCCACTTGGAGGCTGAGCCCAAGCAGGCAGTGCCCTTTGAGATCATAGTTAGCACAGAAGAGGAGATTTGCACCCCAGCAGCCTACCTCCTTGGTCTACCATACATGGGTTTGTAATAATGTGACAAAAAGGAGGAGATGGCAGAGCCAGCATCCCAAGAGAGAGGTCTCCTCGGGCCTCTGAGTGCCAGAAGCTCAGCTGTGCTTTCTGCTGGACAATGGCCTTGAAGTATGAGAACATATGCAGAAGCATCTCTGGTGGACAGTGCCTAAAACACCCTCAGCTCCCACTGGCCACAGAGAGGACTGACTGGTAAGCAGGCAGCAAATACAGCCTGGTGCTCAGCTAAATACTAAGGTAGTCCTACCCAAGGAAGAAGCTCCCAGGGCTGAGTAGGGTCTACAGAGTTCCCCCCAGTTTACACATACTGAACTGGAGATGCTGAGTGAGGGGCCCTGAAAACTCTTGTTCCAACCAGCCCAGCAATAAATGGTGCTCAAGTCTGAGACTCAATTTAAAGCCACAATGACAAGAATGCAAAATCCCAGTGTCTCTACCTATCAGCTATATTTCCTTCAGGGGCTGGGAAGGTGGCTTAGCGGTAGAGTGCTTGCCTCCCATACACGAGGCCATGGGTTCAATTCCTTGGCACCACATAAACAGAAAAGGCTGGAAGTGGCACTGTGGCTCAAGTGGTAGAGAGCTAGCCTTGAGCTGAAGAGCTCAGGGACAGCACCCAGGCCTAGAGTTCAAGCCCCATGACCAACCAAAAAACAAAAATGAAACAAAAATATTTCCTTCAGAGGGTAACAATGCTCAATAGGAAATGTATACATTACCTTACTCATATAACTGTAACCCCTCTGTACAGTATCTTTTTTTGTCAGTCGTGGGGGCTGAACTCTGGGCCTGGGCACTGTCCCTCAGCTCTCCAGCTCAAGGCTAGCACCCTACCACTTGAGCCACAGTGCCACGTCTGGCTTTCTTTCTACTTATGTGGTACTGAGGAATCGAACCCAGGGCCTCATGCATGCGAAGCAAGCACTCTTCCACTGAGCCAACTTCCCAGCTCCCATATAGTATCTTTACAATAAAAAAAATTATATTTCCTTCATCTACAAAATGGCCTCATATACAATCAGTCTCCCAGAGCTGTTGTGCAAAACTACAGGAAGGCATGTGAAGAACTTGGCCAGGCAACACATAGCAGCTAGTGTCTTTCCCACAGGTGGCATGGAGGATCCCCCTTGTCCTGTAGGAAAGGACTAGCACCACACTTGAACACCATCTTGCTGGCCATGGAGGTCACTAGGTCCCCAGGATGCATGGAAGCCTTCCACTTCACACTGAGGATGTGGGCCATCTCCAAGCTCATACATGGAGGCTGCCCTGACCCCAATGTTTTTGGTCTTCTCTACCACTCAGCCCTGTGCCCATGTCTCCAGTACTTCTAGGTTTCAGGGTGCTGCACCATGCTTTGCCCAGTGCCACCTTCTCATGTTCTTTATACAGGAGAGCAGTAGGCACTTACATTTGTGAGCGAATAAAGAACTAAGGAACAGACTGTGCCATCTGAGCCCCACGGAAGTAGAGAGGAAGGGAGAAGATGGAAAGGCCTAGTTTTCCTAAGCTGAAGTAGAAATTTTCTATATCTACTGCAATGTGAAATTGGGGTTTTCCACATATCACACAGCCAGCAGAACTGTAATCGGTTTTAATTAAATAAACTGGAAACAAATCAGGCCGATGTGTGGAATCAAGGTGCCATGCGCTCATATTTATAGCTCCATCGATAGGATCGAGACATCTGCTACGAACTTCCTCAGCCGCTTTATTAAGTGGAATAAATAAAATCTGTGCAAAATGGCACAGACCTTACCAGAGATGGGCCACTGGGATTCTCCCAGCAACATCTCCAGTTTGTTTTGCTGAAATGCTTTTGCTGCAGTCAAAGCAGATGGAGGAAGGTAAACAGGGAGATAAGATGGCACTGCGAAGGAGGAGGAATTCCAACTTGCTGCAGCCAGTCCTGTAGCCCGTGCCTGCCCTGCTCCCAGGAGGGAGCACACAAGCTCACAGGAGAAGCCTGCCTACTGAGGAGGGAGAAGAAAGGAGCTTGAGGGTGAGGGATAGTGGAGAGAGAACAGAAGAAAGCAATCTGGAGACAGAAAAGGAGTACAGACAAATAGAGGGAAAGGGAAGAAGACTAGGGAAAAAAAGTAAAATCGGTGAGGTGGGAGACAAGAGAGCACTGGGAACCACAGGGCAAGGAGTATTTATCCTTCTACCTGTTGTCCTGGAGTCCTCCTTCTAGACCAGGAATGAGAAACACCCAGCCCCAGTCATGTAAGGCCCACAAAGTCATTTGGTATGTGATAGGACAGATACATATGCTTTTCATTCGCTGCCTGTGACTGTCTACCTGTATTGGTAAATTTATATGGCTCCTGCAATGATGTTATAAGTATCTAGCCTTTGGCTAAAAAGAAGGTTCCTGGACCCTATTCTAGACCATGGTGGGGGCTGGGGGTGGGGGTGGGGGTAATCTTCTATCCTTTGACAGTGAATCAGCTGTACAGCCTGCTCTGCATAGTAGAACATCTCACCCAACACCCTTGGCCTCTCTGCCACACAGCAGAAGCTGCTGTGACTTAGAAGGTGCTCACATCTTGGTCACAAGAGATGCTCACTTGTCTGGGAGTCACTAAAGGATCTTCAAAAAGGACTTGTATTACTGTGTCAATACAAGATGCTCAACTAATAAACTCCTGGCAGGCAGCATGAAATAGCTTTTAAAGCTCTCCAAGTGTGCACAGTTAAGAGAGCATCTAATATGTGAAATCTTACTGCTTAATAAGCAATGGAAAGCCCACTGCCAAAGTCTCCCAGGCCTCTGGCCCAGAGCCTGCAGCCCAGGCCAGCATCCAGCCACTGTGGACTGTGGGGTCCGTTAGGGGCTGAGCCTCCCTGGCTGCTTAGTCCAACTCCTGCCTATTAGTACACTCTAAGCAGCCTCCTCGAACAGGACACATGCCCTCCCACTATTCCCATGGTCCCCAAGGCCAGGCCAGCTACAAGTGCAGTCCTCAGGCCCAGGGCAGGAAGTAGGTCTCTACACTGGGTAGCTCCCATGGCTGAGTAAACATGTTCACCTAAGAGGGAAAGTATAGGGAGGACACCAAGGAAGGAACAGGAAAGTCTGCCAATTGGAGGTAGTGATGAGCCTGGCAGAGTGCTACCCTGGGACCCCTCTGGCATCATCAGGGTCCCAAGGCCCCACACCAGTCTCCTAGGTGCTGCCCAGGTGGCTCCACCCTGCCAGCCCACCCAAGCCTACACCAGAGGCAGCACATTCCCCTTCTGCCCCTCGTGTCCAGCTTCACTCCCACCCACCCCTCACTGCACAGGGTGCTCCCTACCTTCTGATTCTATAGACATTGGGTCAGGGGCAGTCGGATGAGGAGGAAGAATGAGGAGGAAGAGGGCATCCTTCTCCTTAGTATAGGCCCAAGACAGGGGAGAAGACAAGAAGTCCTTGGAGATGAGCAAGAGAGTCAAGAAAAAGGATCAACTCTACCTTTCTCACACTCCCTCCACAGCAGACCGCCCCCTCCCCCCCTCCAGCAGTGGGGCTCTTATCCTCACCCAAAGCCAGGCCTTCCCAGGACTTGGCTGCTTCCAGCACCAGGCTGGCCTTCCCTGCACTCAGAAGTAAACTGTGGGCATTGCTGCTGCCACCTGGTGGAGGCAGAAGGTTCGCAGCTTTCTACCCTGAAAGGATCCAGGGCACTGGGCAGGATTCTTTCCAGTCCTGTGGAGTCCAATGCTACTCCACTAAGGCTGAGGCTGCCACCCTGAGCTTTATTTACCTCTTCCCAGGTAGTAGCACACTGAGATGGGAAGGCTCCCGTTGAAGGTAATGAAGCCAGCCACTCAAGACAAGAACTCTTGGACCCACCCTCAAGGAGATGAGGCAGCAGGCCATGAAGCCACAGGTGATGACTGGCAGACAGGCCAGGAGGGGCAGAAGGACAGCAGAGAACCATCAGTAGGACTTTCTGCAATGTCTTGGTCCTAACACCCCCAGAGAGGTGGTGCAGATTAGGTCCAGAGAAGGAAGGTCAGAGGCACGAGCCTGCCTCCGGGAGAGCCTTCAGAGCATGCACCTCGGAGAAACAGACCTGATGGACCAGGAGAGGGAAGAAGCATCTCCTCAGTCCCTACCCTATGCCCACACTGGCCCCATAGAGCCCACAGTGATGGGAGGAACAGCAAGAATGGTGGTGGCAGTAGCTGGGCCCTCACCTACATTTTTCCTCCAACTCCAGGAGACAGACAAGAAAGGGAACAACCTGTAGTCTTCATGTCTCACCATAGAGAAGGGATTCCAACACACACCCCTTAAGCAGGGTGGTGGCAAAGCCCCTGTGCAGCAAGTATATCCTAATCGAGTTCTGATTACAGGGCAGACAGCCGAACATAAGGCACTGGCTGTGCCCAAGCTGCCAGGCTCATGCGAACCTGCATAGAGGGCATATGGCCAGCACAGACGGGACCTCTGTGAAAAATGCCAGGGACACACAAGGTGTCAGAGAGCCTTCCCTGCAAATCTCTCTTCATTAACATTTCATATGGAGCTAAGTGTGTGGTAATAAAATGGCTATTAGCGCACTTATATTTATGATGATTTCACTCACTGCAGCTGGAGTTAACCTTTCAGAGGGTCTGTGCACAGCAATTCTCAGCAGGCCCCAACGGGCCCCTCTCTGGCAGCTGGACACTGATGAGAAGTAGGAGGCTGCAGGTCAGCAAGGACTTCTGGAGTTCCCTTGCTCACAGGTTCACACTGCCAACAGTGCTGAGTGAGGGCTGCTCTCCAGGCAGGGAGGGGCACAGCAAAGCAACCAAAACGATGGTTTGGCTCCCGTGTAGCCTCAGTATACGCCAGAGGCAGAAAGGCCCAGGCCCCCACTCCATCATGGAGCAGTGTTACCACATGCCAGGCATTTTCTTAGGCATTCAGGGACACTGCTCTCATACCCTGATCATAACAACCCAAGAACCAATGGCATGCAGCTCCTGGATCATTCCTTTATCTGAATCAAGCCTGCTTTCCACAACACAGCACCTGTTACCACATTAAGTAATACATACTTGTTTATCAAATGTCTCCCTCACCCAGCTCAGCACCAATGGACAGAAGCTCTGTCAGATGCTCCCTGGAAGGGGCTGGGTGGCATGTACTTACAACAATGGCTAACACTAGGAGCAACTGGTCATACAGCAAGCCTGGCTCTTCTGAGGATCACAGGCTGTCTCTTCACATTGGACATCAGAGGTGACCCCAAACTGGCTAAGTGGGGAGTGGAGATAGCTGCCTAGATGGAATAACAGACCATGCTAGCATCTAATCAAAGAATACTAATACCACACAAAAGTGTTTGTGGGCCATACATGGACTGCAAAGCCGTGGACCCAGCGTACTCAGGGTGGGCAGAACAGCAGTGCAGAGCCAGAATGCTGGGGCCTGCTGATCTATGCCCCATATCTTACCACATCCCTCAGCAGTTCAGGGACTCAGATACACCCCTGGGCCTCATCTTCCTTGAGGGAAAAATTACGACAGTGATGCAAGCAGCATAGCCCAACTCCATGCTCCTGCCTGCAGGGTGCAGTGAGTCTGATTGAACAACAGAAGCAACAAGCTCAGAGCTGAGCACAGTAGTACCAGCAGTGTCAGTGCGTGCGGCTGTGGCAGTTTCCTGGCAGCCAGGAAGCCCTGCTTTGTGCCCAGGATCCCACCACAATCTCTTTTCCCTCAGCGGGGCAGGACAGGGAAGGGAATGGCAGGCGCCTCTCCCTCTACGCTGAGAGTCATTTGAAGAAAGCCTTGGGGGCCTCCTTAGGCCCCAGACTATTCAGCCAGCTAGGGAGGAACAGCATTATGAGGCTCTGACCAGCTGTCCCTAGTATATACTCTGATCATAGCTAGAAATTGGGCTGTGAGGCCTGATAGGCCTTAGGAGCAAATCACACTTTTCTAAAACAGAACTCTCCCTCCTCTCTCATGACACTAAAAGAAGACACAGACTTCAGGGAGCACCCACAAGATAATGAAAGAAAAGAGGATATAAGCTGCCCTTACTTAAGAGGACTGCAGAGCACCTGAAACCCCAGGACAGGGAAAGGCAAGAATAGACAGCAAGGAGAAACCACATGCAGCAGCCCAGCCCAAACCCCCTCTCCAAGTGTCAGTGAAGCTGCCCACAGAACTGTGGACCAGGCCCAGGACCACCTCAAAGTGACAAATCCATCTGGAGGCGTTAGCTTACAATAACTCCCCGCATCACAGGCCTGCTGGCAAAAGCTTCCTGGGATCCTCTGACAGCCCAGTAACATTACAAGATTTAAAGTGGCCTGACCAGGTGCACAAGTGCCCACCCTTCCCACAGCCCTGTGAGCAGACCCACCTCCATCTCTGTGCTGTGTGCATGCACCTTCTGCACCATGTCCTCGGCCTCACGCAGACGGCGTGTCAGCTGGGGTGAGTACTCAGCCTGCGTCAGCTCGCTGTCATAGGATCCCAGGATAGCCCGCATGCCGTCCCGCTCCTGTGGGTAAAAGGTGGGGGTCAGGAGTGAAGGCAGA
This sequence comes from Dipodomys spectabilis, assembly GCF_019054845.1. Taxonomy (NCBI): domain Eukaryota; kingdom Metazoa; phylum Chordata; class Mammalia; order Rodentia; family Heteromyidae; genus Dipodomys; species Dipodomys spectabilis. The sequence goes on along the minus strand of NW_024870775.1, from coordinate 11,462,412 downwards.
AGTAGGGAAGTAATGATGGAAATGGTTTGGAGGAATACAGACAGGAGCTCAGGCTCTCTCATGGAGGCCCTTTCAGAACTCAAGATTCAGGGCTGTATTTCCCCACCGACAGCACCTGTCTCCAGAGCACCTGCTGGGGGAGGGCCAGTGTTTGCAGCTTCCTGACTCTGTACCACCTGGGCCAGGTCCTAGGAGCCCACCCTGGCCTCAGTGCTCATTTTGACATACCAGGTTGGACACCCCTTGCTGTGACTTTCAACCACTAAACATTCAGGGCAGCAAGGAACAGCCAGGAGTCTGGAAGGTAGGACCCAGCTGAGCAGGGCTGCCACCACCAGTTCACAGGGAAAAGACACTGCTCAGCCCAATACAAGCACCCTGAGAGGCCAGAGTTCCCCTGGACAACCGTGGTCTCACTGATTTCTCTGTCCTCTGCCTGAACTAATGGATGATGAGTCACAATGCCACCCATCATGTCCAGTACTCCAGCCTCCTCTCTTGGGACAGGCAAGGATCACAGGTGTCCCAGGGTGACAGACTGCAGAGTCAGGAGTAAATGCCATAAAAGAGGTTCCTGTTCTTCTGTGACCCACTAGAAATGCTGACTGCAGGGGCCTGGGAGAGAAGACAGCTTCTTCCTGGCCAGCACTGAGTCATGCTTGCCTCGGACACTGGAGAGATCCTCCACATGGGTCTGAAGGGGAATGCCCTCTACAAGCCAGCAGGGAGGCCTGAGGAGAAGAGGAGCCCTGAGCTGCTCAGAGGCCACATAAGGAGCACAGAATCACTGAGAAAACTTCATCTCCACAGGGCTGCTCCCTGCCTTCTTGCCCTCCTAAATGGGATCTCAATGTACCTCAAATCACATGCTCACTGGGTTCTACTGCACCAGGTAGAGGGAACCCACCCCAGAAGACTCAGGCCAGGGACCCCTCAGTTGCTCTGTCAGCTCCTAAGCTCAGGGGACGACCCAGCTGGGGCCAGTGAAGCTTCCTCCAGAGGCCTAGGGGTATGGGTTTGGCTTCTTTGCTTCCTACACACATGAATGGCCCCACAGATGTGCCACTGGTGTGCTTAGTGTCTCTGCCTGGGCTCTGCTATTCAAGAGGCTAGCAGTAGGTATTCTGGGGGGCAGTGCTTGTGAGACCCTGAATCAAATTTCAGTTTTACAGAGGTGAGCTATCTAATCCCCTCATATCTCAGGTCCTCCAGGAGTAAGAGGAGTGTCACATAACAGCTGTGCAGATCAGTGACTGTCCAGACAGCATCCAGCAAGCAGCCCTAGAAGCAACTGGTTGTCTTGCTGTTGTACACATAGAATGACAACGTTGCCCATGCTGGCAGGTACTAGTGGGCTATAGGCAGCCCTACACACTCTCCCCAACACAAACATTCTAAGCAAGGAGCTTGGGAAAAGGTAAGAACCAGCTCTGGCAGACCTTGTGGTGTCCTTGGCCAGCAGTGGCCCAGGTGAGAGCCGCAGTTTGCCTGCACCAGCACTGGCTCAAAGGGTAAATCATGGCCCAAAGGAAACCTGCATCTCAGACCACCTGGAGTACCGTCCCCCCCCCAACCTAACTGTCAAAGTCCCTCCCCATGCAGCATTCTCTGTGTCTACATGTTGGGGCCCAATGGTATTCCCCAGGACAGACCAGCCTAAAGGCTCAGTGACCACATCAACTATCCCACACCTCTGCTTCAGCTTCTCAAGTGTCCCTTCACTTGTGAGTGACAGTGAGAATTGCAGGGATACTGAGAAGCCCTACCAGCCCTCTCCTGAGCCCATCACATGCACAGCCTCTGGCTACTAGGTTTGTGCTCTTTTCTCTCCAGAGCCAGGGACACAGTTGTCACCCCAGCATGGACTTCACAATTAGTTGATGACAAAAAATTCAATAAGTGAGAAATTAAAGTTACAAATCCAACTGCAACTGGCCACATATCTGGGGAAAATTTGTTTCCATGGAAGGTTTATGGAGTGTCATAATTTTATTGAAATCCTATATCTTCCCATTGACTTTTATCGTTTCAAGCTGGTTACCGGAGTTATCATTACCAGAGCGTCAATGCCGTGAGAGGCCGGGGCGGGGGATTTCCTTTCATAAACAAGCAGTAATTGTCTCCTTTATTGATCAATAAATCTCCAAAATGCTGCCCTTCACTAGGCTTCTCCTCTATTACATCTCCAGGCTAGCAACAGCTGGCACAGAAGAAAAATCTAAAACAAGAAGTTTGCTGTTTGTACCTTTTCAAGAAATGGTTTTGTCATTAGAGGAAGAGCAGGCACTGTGCTGGGTGATTTGGTAATGACTTTTTAATGACTAATTCCACTTGTGGTAAAGTTCGCCTGGTTTCCACTCAAGTGAATGCTGGCGATTAATCGCCGTGCAAACAGGCACCCAGGCTGTGCCGATGGAGCCTTAAAGGCTTGCTCAGGAAGTACAAAACAAAATGACATTTTCCATTGAGTGCTTCTCCTTGGGTACAGAACAGTCCTGTTTGTAAGCAATAAAATTTGTTTGTCATGTAATTAATGCCAACGAGGGGAGTGTTCCAGGACATTCTCACAGATTAAGAAAGTTGCTGATGGCTAGGAGCCTCTGAAACTACGTAAGCCAGTGCATGGGTGTGGGGGGTCCCCATGCATGTGGTGAACAGTTGGCAAGGCTGCTTGCCCCAGGCAGAAAGAGCTGGTTGCCTATCCTAGCCCTGTCAGTTCCAACATGAGGAAGCTAAGGGAGTAGAAATGAGTTGGTATGGTGAGGTGATGAAGAAAGGCAACCATCAAGCTGGGAAACAATTCCAAGGTCAAGCTAGGCAGTGGTTTTCTAGATGGGAAACCAAGGCACAGAAGTACAGAGTTGTTACTGGGCATGGTGGGTCATACCTGTTATCTTAATATTCAGAAGGGAAGGCAGAATGATTGTAGTCTAGCTCTATATTGAAAAAGTGGTGAGAGACCCTATCTGTAAAAGAGACTAAGACCAGAAAGGAATGGAAGATGGCTCAAGTGGTAGAGCACCCGCCTAATAAACATGAGGTCCTAAATTCAATCCCCAATTCTGCCAGAAAGGTGGGGGGGGGGGGGGAGGTGCCTAGAGTCACTTGTCCCAGACCCTGACATTCAAAACCACTGAGGTTCCTAACAAGGCCCCTCCTCCATCACCATCCCCATTCATGATGATAGATAGGCCCAGCCTGGCACAAGGCAGCAGGGGCTATAGACAATCACCATGAGGTAAGCAGAGCAAGCAGAGATGCAGGAACTGGTCAGCCTCACTCCCAGAAAGTTCTAAGAGTCCTGGGAGGGAGAGAACTTGGAGCCTAGGAGTAGTGTCCCTGGAGTCTGACACATAAACCCAACAAGACCAACACTGGGGCTGGGAGGGACCCACACTGTTGTTCCCAATCCATTCATATAAAACCAACCCTCAGCCTCACCTCTTACACCTCAGGAGTCTGGGACAGGGAATGAGAACAGGTGCCTATGGTAGTTCAGGAATTTTGTCTTAGCAAGGCCTCCACTGCTGAGCTTTTTTTGTGTCTTAGGGCCAGTCTGGAAGGCCTTTCACTGGAACAGAAGAGCCATATTCTTTTAGGTACAAAAACCCAATGACCACACTGCACATAGACCTAGCCACCTTTCCACTAGTCCTTCTTTGCAGAGACTGAGCCATCTCACCCACCATTCTTGACAGGCCTGGGCAAGGCCGGGAAGGTGCAACCTTTCAGGTTGTGCCTACGCAGCCTATAGGTGAAGGGAAAACCACACATCCTAGCCCTCTTCTCTGGCAAAGGAAAAGGCTTGGGGCAACCTGGAAGAGCTGCAGGTAGGGAGGATAGCTTAGCAGAATCCAGAGAAGAGAAAATTCCAGACAGGTGATAAAACCAAGAGCCAGCACAGGGAGATGTCATCTCCTGTAGATGGCATATGTGTACAGAGCAGTGTACAAGTCTGAATGTATGTGCATGTAATAAACCTTCACTGGGCTGAGTCCTGTACATTCCTGCTCACACACAGGAGCAGGGGCAGCTGGTGGGCTTGGTTGAGCGGTTGTGTTCTTGCTGTAGTCCCGGCAGGGCCTCCTGGACAGCTCTGTGTCATCACTCAGTGCTGCCAGAAGTTTCCATCACCATGGAAGTCCATCACTCATTATTTGTTCACCTGTGTGCACCCATTAAACCTGGGTCCAGCATGCAGGAGACCCCACAGAGCTCTGAGAAATGGGAATGTGGGAAAGGGTAATATAGACCTCAAGCAGAGGATTCAAGACAGGGCTGCAGCCTGAGCACTGGAGAGGCACTGGGCAGACTTAGGCAAGTGCAGTGACTTCACAGAGGTAAGCGCTGTACTCAACCCCCGTAGGGGCAACACGCAAAAGACCTTGGGGGAGAGCCACAAAAGATGATGGCAATCAGGATCCCCAAACTCCAAGTCCTTTACCATTGAGCTCTGTGTCTCTGTGTGTGCATGTGCACGCACACATACTCATGCTAAAGTCAGGACCTGTACTTTTGCTTAGCTTTTTCACTAAAGGCTGACATTCTACCAATTTAACCAAACACAACCCCATTTCCAGCTTTTTTGCTGATTAATTGGTTTTGTCTGCCTGAGATTTCCTCAGCCTCATACCTTAGGTCTGAGTCTCCTGGGTAGCTAGGATTATGGGTGTGAGCTACCACTGCCTGGCCAACTGGCTTTTGAGGACCAGTCTGTGATCATGCTGGAGTCCCTCAAGAACAGAGAAACACCTGCCCTGGGCACATGGAGGCCAGAGACCACCACAACAGGATTGAGGAGCTACTACATTCACTGAGATAGCCAGAAAACCAGTATCTGGAGGGAGATGTCTCCTGTGAGGAACAGCCAGAGCCAAGTCTGCACTTCAGCTGTGTATGGGCTGAACAACAAGGTAGAAAGCAAAGGAGATAGTCCTAAGCTAAGGAGTCAGGAATATTACAAGAGGTGTCAGCACAGGGTGGAGACCAGTCTAGAACCTATCATACTGCAGCTACATGAAGTGTTCATATCACAGAGACCACGTAAGGCCAAATCCTGACTGCCACTGACTTGTGTGATCTGGGGGGAAATAACCAGTCTATCTAAGTCTCGGGGTGCTTTAAATGTGCAGTGGAAATGCAAAGTGCCCCCAGCTGTCCAAAAGTTGAAATACAGTCTTGTGTGTGAAGCTCTAGGCACCATGGCCTCATCTGGACAGGTACAGGCATTGCTGGTCTGCCCCTCTCCCTGCTGCTGCTTCTGTGACAAGTCCTTTACCATTGAGCTCCCATCCTTGCTGGGAGAGGACACAGAGCCCACACAGGTGCTCCAATCCCACCGCAAGCTTGGAGAGACCCGTGCTTGAAGGTATGTCCTAGAGCCCTTGCCACGGGGAGAGTGGGCCCAGACAGGCAAAGCTGGGTGGTGGCTATGTGTAGAGGATCCCTCCCCAAATCTCACCCCCTCCACCCCGCTTGGGCTTCCAGGCCAGAGGGAGCAGAGCTTGAGGGCAGCCAGGCAGTGCTTCCCTTGCCCTTCTCTCTGCAATCTTCCTCTTCCCTCCTCAGCCTGGTCTACCAGGGCTGACTCACTCCTGCCGCCCACTCCATCCCAGCTTCCCAGAGCTGTCTGAAAGGCCTCCATGGACTCCGTGGGATGCTCTCTGCGGGCTCTCCTCTAGCCCTTCCGCCGCCCCCATGGCCTCTCACTCACATCCCAACTCCTCCACTCTACTCTTTATCACTCCACAAAGCTCCTTAGGAAAAGGAGATTATGATCACAAGTGACTGGAGATGACCACCCCTCCCCTGCTGAGGAGTTGCTCTGTCTAAAGCACTGTAAGAGTGCTGCAGGCTCTCCCTCTGCCTATGGCTACTCTCTCTCCATAAATGCAGGCGGGTAGGAGGCCCACAGGGTCCACTTCCCAGGTGGGGTGGAACAGGCTCCAGCCCCCCTGGCTTCACTGAGAACTAATGAGGACCTACAGACTAAAATGATAAGAGCAATCACCCACTTTGGGGACAGGGTTCAAGTCCTGCACTACCACAAATGGGGGAGACTGAGGCAGAGATCTGACCTCTCTGGACTCTTACTGTGCAAAATGGGGAATCCACACACACACCCCACACACATACACACGTTTATAGGACAAGCAGCACCTGTGAGCCCACAGCACAGTAGTGCCAACAAACAGGAAGTGCTAAAGGCTGGTCACAACCCCCAGCACCAGGATCCCATACTGGCCCTTAACTTGTGCCTTGTTCTCACAACTGACTGTTTCAAAAAAAGTTTCCAAGGTGATTTTAACTAGCTGTTGACAATTTTTGTGTGTGTGTGTTTATTGTTTGCTTTGAGGGGTTTTGAGATAAGATCTCACTATAGATCCTTGGTTGGCCGACACCTATAATATACCTGCCTCAGCCTCCTAAATGCTGGGATTGCAGGTAGATACCACCATGCTCTGTTTCAGTTCCTCTGAACACTGGGCAGAACTTGGAAGGAGCTGTCCTGTGGCTTGTGCACAACTAAGGGACAGTATTCAGCAGTAGCCATGCATGGTTTCAGCCAGTTGTTCACCTTGGAACTGTTCTCATAGTCAGATGGTGTCAAAGCTTACCTCTCTTGGGTTGGAGGTATGGCTCAAGTGGCACAGTGCCAGTTGTGAGCAACCAAAGCCAACCTCTCTGAATAGCTGGAAAGAAGTAGCAAGAGGTAGCCAACAATCCCCAGCTGTGGTAACTGGTTCACTGTTATTGACACTCACCCACTGTCTCTAGCACCCACTGTCCCCAATATTTACTGACTGTCCCCAACACTCACCCACTGTCCTCAAAACTCATCCACTATCCCTAACACTCAATCACTGTCCCCAAAACCAGTCCACTGTCCCCAACACTCATCCACCGGACTCAACACTCATCTATCGTCCTCAAAATTCATCCACTGCCCCCAACACTCACCCACTGTCCACAACACTCATCCACTGTCCCCAACACTCATCCACTGTCCACAACACTCACCCACTGCCCCCAACACTCATCCACTGCCCCCAACACTCATCCACTGCCCCCAACACTCATCCACTGCCCCCAACACTCACCCACTGCCCCCAACACTCACCCACTGCCCCCAACACTCACCCACTGTCCACAACACTCATCCACTGTCCCCAGCACTCATCCACTGTCCCCAACACTCATCCACTGCCCCCAAAACTCATCCACTGTCCACAACACTCATCCACTGTCCACAACACTCATCCACTGCCCCCAACACTCACCCACTGTCCACAACACTCATCCACTGTCCACAACACTCACCCACTGCCCCCAACACTCACCCACTGCCCCCAACACTCACCCACTGTCCACAACACTCATCCACTGCCCCCAACACTCACCCACTGCCCCCAACACTCATCCACTGTCCCCAACACTCACCCACTGCCCCCAACACTCACCCACTGCCCCCAACACTCATCCACTGCCCCCAACACTCATCCACTGCCCCCAACACTCACCCACTGCCCCCAACACTCATCCACTGTCCACAACACTCATCCACTGTCCCCAGCACTCATCCACTGCCCCCAAAACTCATCCACTGTCCACAACACTCATCCACTGTCCCCAACACTCACCCACTGCCCCCAACACTCACCCACTGCCCCCAACACTCATCCACTGCCCCCAACACTCACCCACTGCCCCCAACACTCATCTACTGTCCACAACACTCATCCGCTATCCCTTATCCTCATTCACTGTCCCTAGCACTGGCCCACTGGCCCTAACATAAACCAGGCTCCTCTTCCATTCCTGTAAGTTCTAATGGGAAGTTTCTGTTAGGTCTGCAGAAGTTCAAAGGGGACTGCACATGGCTGGTCATGGAGCAACATGATCCACTACATGCTGGCAATCAGTCCTGAGTCAAAGGACCAGCTCACTCTAGTTATACAGGAGAGATGGGCATGGCTCCTCCTACTAGCCAGACTTATCAGGAGGCAAGGCCTCACAGGAAAGAGGCCAGCACAAGAGGCTGTGGGACAGAGAGACACAGGAAGAACAACAGAGACATCCAGCTCCACTGAAAAGACAAGCATAAGGCAGGAGAGACATTTATCACGAGAGAATAGAGAGATACAAACAAACTAAATTGTTTCATCATCAAACAGAGGACAGTACATAAACATACGCTAGTCAGCCTTGATGCTGGGTAGACAGGAAAACCACAAGTAGTAAGCTGAAAATCTGTGAGCAGAAACTCACACTCATAATACATGGGAGCTAAAAACCCTCATTGGAAAATATCACAGTGTCTTAGCCCAGATTTGCATGCCAGCTAGAGGTAGGAGCACACATAGGTTCTTGCCAGGAAAGCAGGACTCAATATACCCATAAACCCCAAGACAAAGTTCTAAGAATATAAGCTCATTGTCAAAGTTCGCAGAACACAAATGAGAATAAAACTCACAGTACAGAAAATATGGATGAATAGTATGTTCAGAGCAATAAAGAAAGAATTTAAGGCCAGCCACAGAATCTCAAACCTACAATCCTAGCTATTTAGAAGGCAGAGATAGGGAGGATCACAGTTTGTTCAAGATTAGCCCATGCAAACAAGTTCACAAGACCCTATGTTAAGGAACAAACAAATATGTGCTTGGTAACATGCCTGTCATCCTAGTTCTATAGAAAACAAGTAGGAAGATCACAGTCCAGGCTATTCTAGGCATAAAACATGAGGCTCTATTCAAAAATTAACTAAAGCAAAAATTGCCAGGGCTGTGTGGCTCAAGTAAGCACCTACCCAGCAAGCATAGGGTCCCAAGTTTAAATCCCAGTACCAGAGATAGAGAGATAGAGACAGAGACAGAGAGAGACAGAGAGACAGAGAGAGAGAGAGACAGAAACAGACAGAGAGGCAGACAGACAGACTGACTTTTATGTTAACAGGAATCAAAAGATACCATTAATAACAAGTAAATTTAAAAATGAACTAAATATAGGTAAACAAAGTAAAATTAGAATGATAATGTAAAAGTTATAGGCAAACAATTTGGATGTGGCTAAAGACAGATTCAGTAAACAGAAAGATAAACCTAAATAATTAACCAAAGAGAACAGCAAAAGACAAAGAGAAGGGAGATATGAAGGACTAAGAGATACACAGGCAGAATAAAAAGGTATGAAAAGTCTCCAATCAGCATCACAGAAAAACAACACAGGAAGTATGCAGTCATCAAGGAAGTGAAGATGGTTGATAATCTTCCAGAACTGACAAAACAATAGCAGCTTCAAATTTAGAAGCCACCACATATTCCAGACATGGGCTGGAATGAGGACATTTGATAGCTGAATGAGACTGTGGTTTTGCTGGGAGAGGGGAGATCTGGGAGAAAGCTCAGAACAACGGCAGACAGCTGACAGATCAGCAGTGGCAGTGGGAGTCAGGAGACAGCTGGAGAAGGCACAAGTCAATCATGTGTACCAATATGTCTCCCTAGACAAGAGCAGAAAAAAGGGAAATGACCAAAGATCTGAGAAACAAGAGCACAGCAATCAGTGCATGTGCACCAATCCAAACACACCAAATTCATGAGATCAAAGCTTCACAGCTGATGAATGGCTCCCTGGAGTACATATTGATATGCAAAGAACTGTAAGAAACTAAAGTTCTTACATACCTTTGAGGGTGTTAAAGAAGTCAGAATGCACAAAGGGAATGACACTGGGAGTTGGATTGGTTGTTTTTTGGGGGGTAGAGAGCCACTGGGGTTGAAATCAGGACTTTGTGTGTGCTAGGAACGTATTCTACCACTGAGCTACTTCTCCAGCCCTTTTGCTTATTTTGAGATAAGGCCTCATTTCCTGCCCAGTCTGCCATCCTATTTTATGCTTACACTGTAGTTGTGATGATAGGTGAACACCATCACACCCAGCTTCTTCCACTGAGATGGAGTCTCTCAAAGTGTTTTTGTGTGTGTGTGTGTTTTTTTAACTTAGCTTGGCCTCATACTGCAATGCAATCCTCCCAATTTCAGCCTTCTGGATAGCTAGGATTATAGTATTAACCACTACCCTCAGCTGACAATGGGAGTATACCATTTGTCTCCGCCAAAGCATAACAGAAGCGTGGCTGCATGGGGCTATACCTCAAGGCAGGTGAGAGTGTAAACCAGCTGTCCATTTTTTTCATGTTTTCACCACTTTCCAACCTGTGATATACGTAATGATCTGCCCCCCCCCCAAATTATAATTAAAACAAAGTTGAGGAAAAAAGATGGTACCTAAATATAAAGGGGGAAACACTTTGAGGAAGTCAGGAGGCTTAAGCTGTTCCATCCAGAGAGGGCATGTTACTCCATACTATGAAAACTGTATACAGAAAAACCACTAAGAGAATCAAAGGGGGAGGATTTTAAAAAACAAGAGAAACTCCAATAATCTCAAAATGAGGCAAGAAAATGGGAAAAGAGACAAAACATGGAAAATCAAAGTATAAACTAGGACAGAAATTCAAATCAGAAGAATTAACAATGTAAACAGAATAAACATCCCAATGAAAACACAAGGCTGCTCATAATGGGTAAGAAAAATGGCTTTTGTTTGCAGGCAACAAAACCACAGAGAAACTTGGAGACAAGTACAAGGAAGACAGCAACAAAAGCAAGCGGCTGTGTCAATATTTTACAAAATACAACTTAAGGCAAAAGACTCACAGACAAAGGCCTGCCACATGACTGTCAAAAACTCCCTCACCAGAAGTGTGTGAGGTTTACACTTGAGAGAATGCAATTCAGGCTCCATGAAGAAAGCAAACACCTATAGAGTGGCAGATGTCAGTGTATCACTTAGAGTCACTGATGGATTGAGCGGGTACTGGGCAGTGAGAGGCAAACTTCTGAGCAATACAGTTAAAAATTCTGACCTAAACTATTTGTACAGAACACCACTCCAAGTCACTCAGGGCGGCATGCAAATGCTGCAACATAAAACCTATCAAGGAAGATTTCAGGTGAAATATCACTTAGAAGGAACTTGACATGAAAATGATTAGGCTGAAAATCAGTTCCTAAAAGATCACTAAGAAGTCCAATACATCTGTAAATCTGGAAACATGTCAAGTAGCAATAGGTTAAGTCAGACATCATAAAAGAAACGTGATACTATAAATGATAATGAATATACACTAAAACCAGTTTAGCACTTGCAAAAATCCTTAGAACGCTTTCTTCACTTATATTCAACAAAAGGTAATTTACTTATTTTTCTTTAACAAAAAAGGCTTAAAAAAGCAAGAAATGGTCCAGGTCCATGCCCTGCACTGAGCATACTGTCTGCAGGCTACTAGTCCTACAAGAGGCTCCAGTGCTCCCTATACACAGGCTCTACAACACGCTCCCTTGCACACATAAACACATACAACCATAATGAGGTCATCAATAATTCATAAGGAAGCCCTCTAACTTACTGCCCAGCTAGAAAACCTACAAGCTGAAAATAGCTAGCTAGACAATTAACCTAAAAATGAGAGAAAAGAATAAAACAATTAAAGCAAAGAGAATTGGAATGAAATAAAAATCAGAACAAATGGGTGAAAGAGAAAAGACAAGCCAGGCGCCAGTGGCTCAGGCCTGTAATCCTAGCTACTCAGGAGGCTGAGATCTGAGAATCGCAGTTCAAAGCCAGCCCAAGCAAGAAAGTCCCTAAGACTCTTATCTCCAATGAACTACCAGAAAACCGGAAGTGGCACTGTGGCTCAAGTAGTAGAGTTGCTCACCTTGAGCTGAAGGGCTCAGGGACAGTACCCAGGCCCAGAGTTCAAGGCCCATGACTAACAAAAAAAAAAAAAAAAAAGAAAGAAAGAAAGAAAAGAAAAGACATGAAGATAGGTAAGTCAATAAAAAGTTCCAGAACTAAAATGGAAAAAAAAGGAAAAACTGAGAATACAGTATCTATTTAGAAAAGATCTATTTAGAATAGTGTATCTAATTATAAAAGGTGGAGCCATGTACAACACAGGAAGAATGGGAGAGAGGAGTGTACAGAATGTCACAAGCAAGAATGGCTAGAATTTTTCTAAATTTATGACAGGTCTAGAAAGCTCAGAGAACATAAGCAGGATACATCCTATTCACTGCAGAAAATCAAAGTCAGGAATCCTGGAAGCTGGGGAAAGGGGGCGGGGCGGGGGAGGTGGGGGGGAGTGCACCATACATATCAGAAAACAAGGGCAACATTGCACTTCTTGCCAGGAACCATGTAAGCCATAAGAAAGTGGAGGAAGTATTTAAGTACTGACAGAAAAGAAAGAACACAGTTACCAACCTTGGGTTCTATACCCAGCAAACATACCTGTCAAAAGCAAAGGAGAAATGAACACTTCCTCTGACACACAGAAACCTGGGGCTTCGTTGCCAGCTATACACCTGCCCCACAAGAGGCTTCCAGAGAGGCAAAATGTAGCAACCATAGCCTTGGCACAATGCAGAGAAAGGGCAGCAGTGGATAAGGACCAAGTGGAGTTGAGATCAAGGTGTTGGCTCTCCTTATTCTTCACTCATCTGGCAGACAATTGTGCATGGCAGAAACAGAACTCACACATAGGACAATCAAAGCACTGAGTGCAGGATAAATGCTGACAGGAGCTTATATGCTCTGGGACTAGACCCAGCATTACCCACTGGCCCAGGGCTTTGAGTAGTCTTAAGTGTCTGTGCAACTACTAAAATTGTTTCCAAAAGTTGTATGATTCATAATGTTAAGAGGAAACAAACTGAACCATAAGAAATGTTCAATTAAAAACAACACAACGAAAGGAAGATAAAGTAAAATAAAAGAGTGCCCAGATAAACAGTAACTAACACTGGTACCAAACAAACCTCACCAATGATCACGTTTAATAAGAATGATCTATACACTCTAATTAAAACACTGTCAGAGTGGATTTAAAAAGCAAGACATAATTATATGTTGTCCATAAGAAACCAACTGTGAATAAAAAGAAACAACTATTAAAAGTAAAAAGAGATATAAATAGATCATGCTAACTTCATTCAAAAGAAGGCTGGGACCTGTCACTAGTGGCTCATGCCTGTAATCCTGGCTACTTAGGAAGCTGAGATCTGAGGTTTGCAGCTCAAAGCCAGTCTGGTCAGGGAAATCTGGAAGACTTTCTCTCTAATGAACTAGCAAAAAGTTTGGGTAAAAGCATGACTAAAGTGGTACAGCACCAGCTAAGAAAGTAAACAAGTACAAGGCCCTGAATTCAAACCTTGGTACAAGGGGGAATGGGAAGAGGCTGGCGTATTTTATTAATCTCAAGTAGAACAAGGCAACTCAGTAGAATACAGACAGGTACTATGTCATGTCTCTAGGAAGACATGACCCTCATCCATAGGACTCCATGTACAACAGTGTCAAGATACATTGGTACAAATGGATCAAACCGCAGAGACAGATGAACCCTTGTACAGTGCAAATCTCAACTCCTCTCTATCACAAATGGACAGAGCCAAGCAGAAAATCAGTAAGGACACAGCTGAACCAAACAGTACCATTAATCAGTGGGGCTTAGCTGACAGTGACAGAGGGCTTCATCCCTCTCAGGCAGAGCACACATCCCCCTCAGGCTCACAGAGAAATCACAAGGCAGGCCACAGTGGGGGGCCTGACATAAAATGCACCCAGGCACATGGAGAAGAATGTGAATCCACACCCAGTCAGCACTCAGACCATCCCAACTTGTGCAGGAAATCAAAATGAAGATAAGTCAGAAAGCCCCAGAATAGTTGGAAATGAAGCAATTTACCTCCAATTAACAAGTGTCCACAAAAGTTTTGAGAAGTCTAGCAATGATGACGAGCAACAAGAAGTAAAAAATACAAGTTATCAAAATGCATAAGATGCAACAACAGCAGGGCTTAGAGGGAAAATTTATAGCACTAGGTACATATTTTAGATTTGCAAAGATCCAAGAACAATCATCCAAACTTCCAGGTAGAAAATCGTTCAAAGGGGTACAATACAAGGCACACAAGAAAAGAAATAAAAATCAGAGCGAGAGGCATGGCTAGCAAATATGGGGGCAATGAGTTCAAACCTAAAATAGAAAAAAGAAAAAGAAAAAAAGAAGAATAGAAATGAGAAAAAAAAAAACACAACCCCAATACAAATGCTGTTACCCACAAAGCTCACTGAAGCCAAGGAGAACACATACATGAGTCACAACAGGGGAGGAGTTGATCCTCTGCTCACTGACAGGATGTGTGTGTGTGTGTGGGGGGGGGGGGGAACCCACAGTGAACAACTCTATGCTCTTTAGTGTAGTAACTATAATGCCCTTCAATGGCACAAACAGAAAACTCACAGGATGAGGAAGAGACCATCCAAATAGGATTCTGGCTGGCCCCCCAAGTGCCTAGAACCTCGGTCCTTGGAATTCCCACTGGGTGGAATAGGAAGTCGCTTGTAGGGAACCCCTGCCACTGCTTTGAAGTGATTGTAGCCTGGGGTTCAGCCAGATGGAACAGCCTGTGTCAATTATTAAGCTTCCCAGAAAGAAACAGGCTTATAAGGTATTACTGGTGAATTCTACCAAATAGTCTATCAAGTCACTATCTGATCTCCTCAGAAAACAAAAGCAGTTTTTCTGTATGACACTGTGATGACAGATACACAACAGAACATTTGTCAAAACTCAGAACTAAGCCGGGCGCTGGTGGCTCATGCCTGTAATCCTAGCTACTCAGGAGGCTGAGATCTGAGGATCGCAGTTCAAAGCCAGCCAGGGCAGGAGAGACCGTGAGACTCCTATCTCCAATAAACCTCCAGAAAACCGAAGTGGTGCTGTAGCTCAAGTGGTAGAGCGCTCGCTCGCCTTGAGCTGAAGAGCTGAGGGACAGCTCCCAGGCCCAGAGTTCAAGCCCCATGACCAACAAAAAAAAAAAAAAAAAAAAAAAAACTCAGAACTAGCTGGCACACTAGTTGTGTGGCACACAACTGTAGTCACAGTTACTCAGGAGGCTGAGGTAGAAGGATCACTTGAACCCAGGAGATAGATGGAGGTCAGCTTGGGGAACATAGTAAGATCTTGTCTTTAAAACAAAACAAAGGTTTCAGCTGGGCACTGGTCTGTAATCTTAGCTCAGGAGGTTGAGATCTGAGGACTGTGGTTCAAAGCCAGCCCAGGCAGAAAAGTCACCATGAAACACTTATCTCTTTAAACCATTCAAAAACTGGAAGTAGCATTGTGTCTCAAGTGGTAGAGTGCTACCCTTTAGCACAAAGAGGCTTAGGGACAGTGCCCAGGCTATGAGTTCAAGTCCTACAACTGACAAAAACAACAACAAAATAAAAAACAACAACAAATACTGTACAGAGGGGTTACAATTACATGGGCAAGATAATGAGTACATTTCTTTTCTTATCAAGCATTGTAGCCTCCTCCTTTGTTTCCCCTTCCCATCCCTTCCCATCCTCCCCCCAGCCCTCCACCTAAACCTCCCCCCTCAAAGTTGTAAAGTTCGTTTTCGACATAACAACTTGTACATCTCATTGTTGCAATGGGTCCACCTGTATCCCTATTTAAACGATTTGTTTTTTCCCTTCCCCTCTATAAATTATACCATATCAAATACAGTGAAAGCAGGGGTTATACTGTGGAGGAGGGACATACAAAGCAACAAAGAAATAATCTTAGAAATGTGTTAGAAACAATCACATGAAAGAAACAACAACAAAGGTTTTAAAGAACTATACCACATAAAGAATAAGTGCTAATGTAAAGGATGGACTCTAGTTAGGGACCAGGTGTCAATACTGGCTTATTAGCTATAACAAATGTGCCATAGTAAATAACATAAGATGTTAATGCAAAAAGCTAAGTGAATATAAATAAAAACAACATCTTTCAAACCTCCAAGCATAGATGCACAACACTTCACATAATAGACTACAGTGAGTAAAGCATAATCAGAAGCAAGGGTTTTAAGGCTCTTGCCTGGAAGACACATACTAATTTTTACTAGACATTGACAAATACCCTATTATTTATTTATTTATTTATTTATTTTGGGTTGTTTGTGGGGCCTGAACTCTGGGCCTGGGCCCTGTCCCTCAGCTCTTCAGCTGGAGGGTAGCACTCTACCACTTGAGCCACAGTGCCACTGCCAGCTTTTTCTGTTTGTGTGGTGATGAGGAATCGAATCCAGGGCCTCAAGCATGCAAGGCAAGCACTCTACTACTGAGCTACCTCTCCAGCCCAAAAATAGTCTATCTTATAACCACCAGGATACCTACTAAAAATTATATGAGCATCCACAGTTCCTAACATAAGAATAAGGAGATGATATACTGTCAGGCCCTGGTGGTTCTTGCTTGTAATCATAGGTACTTGATGTAGAGTAGCTACAATCCTGAGAATGAAGGGATTGAGGTTGAGGACAGCCCGGCAGAAAAGTCCATGACCCATTCTTAAACCATAGCTTGTCACAGTGGTGTGCATATGCCAAACCAAGCTACATGCTATAAATATGCTCTCCAAGAACCACTGGCGTCACATCATACACGAAAATAAAGAATTGTCTCAGCAAGACAAAATTTACTTCTGCAGAAGGGTGTGCCATCAGCCAAAAATCTGCCAAGCAAGCACAGAGAGTAGGCAGTCTGCTACAGTATTTATTCTTAATGCAGCAGGCCATGCCCCTCTGCTCAGATTGGTTGAGCCCAGGTTCATAATCTGCTCACAACTGGCTAGTTTGAATAGGGTAAAATGTATTTACATAAAGTGATTTTGAAATAAGATTAACAGTTCACAAGTAATCTCAAAACATACCTACACCTTCTGCTATTTCTGGAGTGTGTCTTAATTCTCTGTTGAAAAGAAACCAGTTTAAGATAAAACCTTCAAAAATCCCTTCTTATCCCAAAGCAGTTCCTCTTTTCCTTAACAAGAGCCAAGCCACCAGGCCAAAGAAGGAACTTTTAAGCAACACACTTGGATAGAAAAGACAGTTTTTCTCACACATGGTAAGCTGAGATTGGAAGGATCTCAGTTCCAGGCTAGCCCAGGCAGAAAAGTCCACAAGACTTCACCTCCTCAGAGGGAAGGTGTACACAGTTGAATCACATCTACAGATCCTAGTAATTTAGAGAAAGCCTAAAGTAGGCAGATCCCTTCTCAATAATAACAAGCATAGTTTAAGTAGCAGAGTGCCATCCCCAAAAGCACAAAGCCTGAACATCAATCCCCAGTACCAACAATTTTTTTCTTAAAATTGTAGAGCAATGTACAAAAAAAGACTACAAACAAATGGCAACTTTAAGATGGAACAATTTAAACAAATTGTATCAATCAGACTAGGTGTACGGCTAGAGCACTTGAGGACTGAGTCTATCCTAAGCAACATACACATGTATGTACAAGTGTGCACACACACACACATGCTACAAAAATGCATGCTCACACAGGCACACTGCAAAAACTCTAATACCAGCTAATCAAGAGACTGAAAATCTGAGGACAGTTAGTATGAAGCCAGCCTGGCAGGAAACCCATGAGACTGAAATCTCCAATGTAACCAACAAAAAGCTAGAAGTGGAGCTAGGTTCAAGTGGTAGAATGCAAGCCTTGAGCAAAAGAGAAAAAGGACAGCACCCAGACCCTGAGGTCAAGCCTCCTGGCGCGCGCGCACACACACACACACACACACACACACACACACACACACACACACGATTGAATAAAAACAAAATCTTTTTTCATCTTATATGAAGTACAAGATATAATCTATACTAAAATAATGATGAAAATTTCTAAATGAAAAAAGAATGCAACTGTAAAAAAGTGGAAGCTGAAAAATGTGAAGACATATGATTTGATAATATCCGTACCCAGACTATACACAATAATTAAAGGTTAAGTTCATTAGAAAGACAATTCTTTCCAATTTTTACATGCCCAATATAACAGTACTCAAAGATATACACCAATACTTGATATAACTAAAAGGAGAAATAGATAAACGACCATTACAATGTGAACCTGAAATAAAACTCTCTCAAGAGCAAAAGAAACCACTAAGGACACAGGAAACTTGAACAGAATATTCAACAATGGACGCCCAGGCGTTTGAAGACTGCACTTGAGAATAAGACATGTTTTCTACATATTATTCTGAAGTGTGCGTGGGTAGTATAAACTAACTGAATATGGAACGGTAAAGCACATCTTGACAAAGTTTAAAGGACTGACGTCACTCAAAGTATAGTCTGAGCACAAGGAAAGTAAACTAAAAATCAATGAGAAGGTTACTAAACAACTATCAGTAAGAGGTTGAAGAAATTTATTTTTTCAATAACTACTGGTTTGGTCAAAATACATAGAAATGGATATTGAGAAATGGATGGTTAAGTTCCATAGGAAGTTCCTAAAAGCCTCAGTCCCCAGTCTGTGGTGCTGGTGAGGGACAGTAGAACCTTTAGGAGGTGGGGCCTAGTGGGAGGAAGTAAGGCTACTGGGATGAGGGGAGGGGTTGGGGAGAGGGAGGGAGTGGTCAGGGTTTGCCCATGAAGGGGATGGGGTGGGATATCAGGTTCTTCCAGGTCTACTTTTGTTTCCTGGACATGAGGTGAGTGATTTTGCTCTACCCTGTGCTCCCATCAACATGTGCTGCTAACCACCAGCCCAAAACAACTATATCTGTATCTTAAATGCATATATTAGAAGAGGAGAAAGGGTAAGAACCAATTATCTACATATTTTACTCAGAAATTTACAATAATATTAAATAAACCCTACAGGAAGGAGGAAATAGACAAATGTATGAAATAGAATATATGATTAACAATAAAGCAGAAGTTGGCATATTCAAACAGCTACTAAACTTAACAAACTGTTGATGATACCAATTAGGGAAAATAACCAAATAATAAGAAAAGACAAAAGTACAGATTTGAGAAATATTTTTCAAAAATTTAAAGCTTAGGTAAAAACAAAACATCCTTTTTTGGGGGGATGGCGTGGTGACCAGCATTTGAACTCAGGGCCTCAAGCTTCCTAAGATTGCTTGTTTTCTGTGGTTAGCAGTCTACCACTTGAGCCACAACCTCTATCTCGGCTTTTTGCTGCTTATTTTAGACATAAGAGTCCATGGACTTTACTGCTTGGGCTGGCTTCAAACCTTTATCTTCTGTATTTGAATAGCTAGGATTATAGGCACAAGCCACCGTACCCAGCTAAAATAGAACATCTTTAAAAAACAAAATTTTAAAAAAATCTGAAGTTTCAAAGCTATTAAAAGAAATAAAATCTCAAATTTCAAAATCTCCCCAATAAAAACAACAACAAAAAACCCTAGGCCAAGGTAACTTTAATGGGAGATGCTAGGAAACCTTTTTTATAGGTTTCCCATTAGCATAATATAATTGTACAAAGGATTTCAGTGATATTTACAACAGACATGCAATATAGCTTAAGCAAATCCATTGTATTATTCTTCCCTAACCTCCCTCTCTGTCAACCCCCACCTTTGTAACAGTTTTTGGTGGGTTTTATTACCTAATTTTCAAACAAATATATAATGTAACTTATATTCACCCTACTACCCATTCCTTTCTTCTTATAGTAAACCCGTAAGGAAGAAACAGCTCTAATATTACACAGATTATCACAGAGAGTTTCTGACTTTTAATTCAGAAAAAGCGTGACCCTAAACCCTGGTGAGAACAATATGAGGGATTCAAACCTAATGCTGAGCTCTGCAGTGGTCAGATATAAACTCCCCAATTAACTTATCGACAAACCAAGTGCAACACTGCACACAAAGCACAGGCCCAGGCCACAGGCTTTTATTCCTGGAATGTAGGCTTAGTCTGTCATTTAAATTTTTACTAATTTAATTCACATTAACAGGATACATAAAATCATATGTTTACCTCCATATTTGCAAAAAAAAAAAAAACCCATGTGATTAAAATTCATTTATCTATTCATGATGAAAATAATACCACAAAAAAATCCCCTTAGCAAATGAAGATTAGAGAGTTATCAATCTGACAGCTTTCCTATGGATAGCAAGAATTCTAACAGCAGGACACTAACAGCTTAGCTTTGAGCGAGGGAGGGAGGGAAGGAAGGAAGGAAGGAAGAAGGAAGAAAGGAAAGAAGGAAGGAAGGAAGGAAGGAAGGAAGGAAGGAAGGAAGGAAGGAAGGAAGGAAGGAAGGAAGGAAGGAAGGAAGGAAGGATGGATCTGCTATTAACACCTCTGCTCAAATCATCACTGGAGAACAAAGCAAGAAAAGACAAAAGGTACAAGGATTATTAGTAGCTGACATAAGTGTGAACACATAATATGAAGTAGTCTACAAATGACTGACTAAAATAAGTTGAACAAAGCTGCTGGGCTAATGCCAATAAAGTTAAGCACTATAGCACAAATGGTTGAAAATTTTAGAAAACAGTATTTCTAATATGAAGTAACATAGTAAGAAGAAATGGCTGCCCAAACCCTTTATAAATTAAAAAATAATGAGAGAAAATAATGAAGACCAAACACACGGAGCATACAGTCTGTCCATGGACTAGGGGAGTCCTGTAGAGACAGCATCGAATTGATGCATTCCCAATTAAAATGCCAGCCAGTTTATGGCTAGAAACCAACAGGCTAGGCTCTAAACTTTGTGTGAAAGAAAAGTGGCCTCAAACAGTCCTAGCAATCCTAAAGATAGTATAGCAGACTCACTCTATGAGATATAGAAATATAGAAGTAACACAAAGGTAATGTGGTATATAGAGACAGACCAATCAATAAGATAATGTAGAATCCAGATGCAGACCAGTACAGCTGGGGACTGGTTGACTGGTTTCATGATGAAGTAATACATGGCATGGTGGGGAAGGTAAACCTCTCCAATGAGTGGTGATGAGATCACAAGAAATCTATAGCAGGGAGACTTAGGGAGGCCTGGCTCAAGTAGCAGAATGCCTTGCCTAACAAGCACAAGGCCCTAGATTCAAACCCTAGTTCTTTCCTTGGCCCCAAAAGAAATTCATGCAGAGAAAAGGGAAGGTTGACAAAATGAAACAGGCAAAGCTGCCAGTGGGTTGGTGCTGGGGTTTCGAGAGGCACTGAGCAGCAGTAATGCTCTATTTCTTGGTCCTGAAAGACCAGGGCGGTGGCTCAGTCATTAAGTCTTACTGAAGGCACTGGGGGAAGAACACTTTCTATGCATATGCTAGCCTCGGGAGGAAGCTTTAAGAAACTTAAAGCCATTATAAGCACAGTATAGCAGAACAGTTAACACATACAACTTAGAAAAAACACATCCAGCCAAAACCGAACTTCCTGTTCAGACTAACTTCCTGTTGAGCTACCTATCGCAGACCCACAGCTCCAGAAGCCTGGGAGGACCGACCCTCCCTGCACTGGTTTCCCCAGGTAACACATAGCCCAGGCCCAGGGTGGGAGGCTGGGAAGATAAGATTTCTGAGCAGATGAACCTGAGATGAATCTGGGAGCTGTGAAATGAGAGAGGGCACAGGGAAGACAGCAGAAGAGAGTAAGGTGTCTAAGGATGGACAAAATCATGCCTGGACTAGAAGGTTGCTGCAGGCTTGGAGATGTGGCTCAGTTAGCAGAGCACTAGCCAATGAGCAAAGCATTAGGTACTGAGTTTGAGTCCCAGTTTCCGCCCCCTCCAAGAAAGAAAGAAAGGAAGAAAGGAAGAAAGGAAGAAAGGAAGAAAGAAAGAAAGAAAGAAAGAAAGAAAGAAAGAAAGAAAGAAAGAAAGAAAGAAAGAAAGAAAGAAAAGAAAGAAAGAAAGAAAGAAAGAAAGAAAGAAAGAAAGAAAGAAAGAAAGAAAGAAAGAAAGAAAGAAAGAAAGAAAGAAAGAAAGAAGGAAAGGAAGGAAGGAAGGAAGGAAGGAAGGAAGGAAGGAAGGAAGGAAGGAAGGAAGGAAGGAAGGAAGGAAGGAAAAGAAAGAGCATGGTGCTGGGACAAAGGCTCCTGGGCCTACTCAAATCTTGAGAACATTTAGTTCTATGTGTGATTGACTCTTGGAGACCAAATGCCCACACTGCTCACTGGAAACTCCTCTGGGTAAACCTAATCCTGCTTCAACAGGAGTCTAGTAAAGGAGTAAGGAGCCTAGAAATACTGGATTCAGCACAGGGATGGCAGCACCTCCACACAGAGTGCTCAGAAGTTAGCAGGAAGCATGGGGTTGGCCCCCTGATGACACACTGTTAACAAAGGGGTGCAATAGCCATCATGGTGACAGAAGTGTTCAGTTGTCAAAGCTCATTAACTGCAGTTAATTGGCTAAGGCCAGTTTCATTGATGAAGTCTGAATTAGGATAATTTTAGCAGGATGGAATTCCATTAATTTCCATATAGTAACTTGAACAAAGTGTTAACAAAGTGTTACCAAGTGCATTTCTTGCTTCACTTCTTTCAAGAGTAGATAAGACTAATTTAGAATTAACACACCACTTGCTTAGACCAATTAGAGCCTATTAAACAGGGTCTCTGGTCCAGTCTTGGTATTCATGCAGTTTTCTGAGCAAGAGAGTCTCCACAACAGGCAGCTCAGCTCCTTCAACAGAGGTGGGAACTGTCAACCTGGTTTGATTAAAAATGCTTTAGAAACAAATCAGACACCAGCCTGTCTGGGAAATTGAGAACAATGAGCATTTTCACCTTTGCTTGATGAACCGTTTCATAGCAACGAGCATTAACCCTCATGTTCTTAAAGGCAGCTCTCAGGTGGTGGGAACCACAGGGCTCAGAGGCTGAGTTATGAGCTCTGCTGTCTCCACTGTTCCACGTCTACAATTGACAACCTTGTCAGACACCTCGTGGTGCTCTCTAGTTTCCTTTCCACTCCCTTAATTTCCACAAGCCATATTACAAAATAATCTCATTTGGCCCTGAAACCAAGTTCATGTGTGCTGAGCTCCACTTGGGTATGACAGGACTCAGTGAACCCCATGGGAGAGAAAATGTCCCCTCCTCCCCCCGAATGTATAGCCCAGCACCTGGCTGCCCAGGAACTGCAGTGACAAGGCTGTCCTGAGGATGGCAGAGGGCCACACTACTCACCAAGGGGGCACTGGCTCCTCTCCATGCCCCATTCGGCTTACCTGCTTCCACCTGACCAGGTGTACAGATAGCATGCCCCTGCCCCCGGGTTCCACTGCCTCTGATTTCTGACTGCAGCACCCTCCCCAAACTCCTCCACCACCCACATCTAGCTGGAGGGGGCAGGAGGATGAACACACTGCTCTGTGCTTCTTCTTACCAGCAAACCACGTTCCTGCAATTTCCACCTCCTGATAAAAAGCTCTACAATACCTATTGTAGGGAGGAGTGGGAATCAATTGAGATTTCCCGAAGCAATTTTACTCAGACTTCACACTGCTCTATTACGAATTCCATTTCATTTATGTTAGTTGTATAATGCATTCCCAGCACCCACACGGAACCAGCAGTGCGCTCCTAATGGTGGCAACTCGCACTCGTGCGGCTGACAACTCAGGTGTCACATTAGAGCTGGCCTTCCTGGGGTGACAAGAACAGCCTGGGCAATGCTGGGAAGCTATACGAATGGCCACCTGCAGCAAACCCTTCTACAGGGTCCTCCTGGGAGGAAGAAGGATAAACTAAGCTGTGTGTCCCTACCACAAAGACAGGAGGCCAGAAGCCTGGTACAGTGCTATCCAGGCACAAGTCATTGGCTAGAATGCAAGGAGAAAGAATGCAGGAAATGACCCAGACTGAAAAAAGCCCTGGGCTTATGGCCCAGCCCTACCAGCCTCACACAAGCTGGCTCTCCTTCTCTGGCCAAGTGCTGGCTGAGTTGGATGGACTTAGTGCAGTGCAATACAGTTCTATGACAGGGTTCTGAGTGGCCACTTAACAAGGGAAAATACTACAGTCATTCATGGCCTACCCCCCACAGCAGCCTTGGGCACCCAGACCCTTGAGCCATACGTACTCCACCCACCATATGTCCTTTCGCCCACTGCTGCATATCCAGCCCCAGGGTCAGGGCCTAACAAGTACTCAGTAAGTACTATCCCACTGAAGACTGAAGGAAACCTCTGGTCCACACTTGCTGGCCAAGACAGAAGAAAGATACAGGAAAACAGTAACTCCAGAAGTCTTGAACACTCACTAAAAAGCCACACAAACCTTCAGATCTCATGCAAATCACAGTACTACCCAAACAGCTCTAATTAATTGCCAAGGTCCACCCACACGTCAGAAGCTTAGGTACTACCATTCAGCAGCAGTTCAGCTGAGGAGGAGCTGACTTTCCCACATTTCCCTTTAAAGCCTGGCTTGTAAACTGAGGACATCAGCTTGAGCGTACTCAGCTGACTGGGAGTATTTTCAATGATGCCACAGGAACACAGTTGCTGCTACAGGTCAAGACAAGGAAGTCGGCATGATCAACCTGACCTTCAGTTCAGCTTAAGGACTATGGATGGGCCTCTGGCCAGCATCAAGCTGCTTCTGTAGAAGAATCAAGAGAAAGACCCCATCCTATCCTCCAAGAACTTGGGTCTGGTGAGGGCCTAGAAATGAATATTTTAGAGAGGAACAGAAACAATGCAAGTGACAGGTACATCTGGGAAGAAGAGAATGGCTCCAGGCAGGGGCACAGGACAGAGGGCAGAG
This sequence comes from Dipodomys spectabilis, assembly GCF_019054845.1. Taxonomy (NCBI): domain Eukaryota; kingdom Metazoa; phylum Chordata; class Mammalia; order Rodentia; family Heteromyidae; genus Dipodomys; species Dipodomys spectabilis. The sequence goes on along the minus strand of NW_024870775.1, from coordinate 11,437,728 downwards.
ATGTGGCAGGTCTTTGTCTAGGAGGACACAGACAGGCTACCTCCTATCCACAGTACACACAAACCCCTTCCAGCACTCATGCTTTGTGGGAAAGGCCAACTTCTCAGACCTCTATTTTATTTTCTTCCTTCTCTTTTGGGATACAGAATACTGTCCAAGCTGGCTTTGAACTCCTAGGCTCAAAGGAGCCTGCCTCAGCCTCCTGAGCAGCTAGGACTGCAACATGCCCAAATACACTAGCCTGTGTAGGCCCCAGGTCAACTGGAAATGCTACGTGGCCACACCAGGGCTCCAGCTACTTCAGGTACCCCCATTCCTCTGTTAAGCAGACCTTAGCACCCACATTGGTGCTGGGGCTCAGGCGGTTGTGTAGGTGGACAACACTGGGTAATCAGCTGCCCAGGAGCCATGGCTCCAAGACTTAAGACCCTGAAGTTGACAAGTACTCTTTATCCTAGACAAAGCACCAAGGGTGGTGAAAGTACCTCCCCCCTCACATGTGGGACAAACCTAAATCCCTTGAAACAGACTTCATTTCTGAGACTTAAAAAGGGATGGGAAGGTAGTGGGCACTTCCCTCATGTCTAAGCCCAGCCATCACAGCCAGGGCAACATGTGCATTCTGACAAGGAGCATGTAGGCTCCTTTCCTTTCCAACCCACATCCTTTTTCTCTTCACCTTCTTCACCACTTCATGTGCCTTTGGACCCTTTGGCTATGGCAGCTACATACAACTGCCCATGACCAGATGACCTGGCAAGGTTTGGGGACCAGTGAGGGACTCTGCAGGACTAGAATTCACCTGTTGTTTTTCCCATAGTGCAACTGGGATTATAGGTTACAACAATGATGTTACAGGAGGTGACTCACAACAAGGTGTCTCCTGCTAAGATAGTTTAAAGTGTTGCTCCCACTTTCATTGCCTCATTCCGGGCAGTGTGGGAGAGGCTGCCCATGTGGAGGAGGCTGGCATGGGCAACCACAGCTAATGAGAAAGGGAAGAGTTCCTCACAAAGTACTTGGAAGTCCAGAGTGTCAGCACTTCTCCTGGTCCAAATCCAGGAAGCAAAAGAGTAGACCTGGAAGAACCTGACATCCCACCCCATCCTCTTCATGGGCAAAACCTGACCACCCCCTGCCCCTACCCCCATTCCAGAGGCCTTACTTCCTCCCACTAGGCCCCACCTCCTAAAGGTTCTACTGCCTCTCACCAGCACTACAGACTGAGGACTGAGGCTTTTAGGAACTTCCTACAGCTCTGTACCTGTGTTTCATGTGTAGGTAATAGCCCAGTGCCGCTTCACTGCCTTCCCCAAACTGCTACGGCTGCTAGTTGGCTCCTGTGTGACTTTTTCATTGTTTTGTGTTGTTTTGTGCATGTTATTAGGGCTTGAACTCAGGACTCTAAGCTTTTTTTGCTCAAGAATAGCATTTTATGACTTGAGCCATAGCTCTACTTCTAGTATTTTGCTGGTTAACTAGAGATATTAATCTTGTGGGCTTTCCTGCCTGGCACCATGATCCTCAGATCTCAGCCTCCTGAGTACCTAGGACTACAGGTATGAGTCACCATGCCCGACTTTTCATCTCACTGTGTAACCCAAGCTGGCCTGACACTCATTATGGAACCCATGCTGGCCTTGAACTCACAATCCTTCCTACTTTTGCCTCCCCAAGTGTTAGGATTGCCTGTGTGAATCACCATGTCTAGCCTCCTGTGAATCACCCCATTTGGTTTGTTACTGCCCATGAGTTTTGTAAAATTCCTGCCCCAGTCTTAGGGTTGACCATATCTCCAAGGTGTCCTGGGGTTCCTCCTACCAGAGACTGTATCAAAGAGACCACAAACTGGATGCTAGGTGTGCTTGCTGCACTGAGGACCCACTCAGAGGACCAAGGGAGAAGTATGTGTGGTCACCTGAGTATAGACTTGTGCTTATAAATCCTTCTCTGCAGTGAGACAAAAAATTTACAGGCTGGGGCTGGGAAGGTGGCTCAGTGGTAGAGCGCTTGCCTTGCATGCATGAGGCCCTGGGTTCGATTCCTCAGCACCACATAAGCAAAAAGAAAAAAGCCAGAAGTGGCGCTGTGGCTCAAGTGGTAGAGCGCTAGCCTTGAGCTGAAGAGCTGAGGGCCAGCGCCCAGGCCCAGAGTTCAGGCCCACGACCGGAGGAAAAAAAAAAACAAGTTCACAGGTTGTCTCTGATTCTCTCCCTGGACCTCACATGTCACCTGGGCCTCCTTCCCTCCCTCTCCCCACTTATTTAATTCCACCAGGGAGAAGCCCATCTTCTACCACCTGCCCTGCACAAACTACACGGCAGGTTTCTAGTATAAAATCACAGCACTATCAGATCAGGTCCCTATATTCCTAAGGGAACAACACTATCAATCAGAGATCAGTGTTCCCATGCAACTCCTCCTCTCAAGCTCTAAGGTACAGGCCTACCCCACTCCCAGGTTCCTATGACACAGTTAACTGCTCTTTTGTCTGGGAACCCACAGCATTTCAAATACACCGCTATTAGGGAATGCAATGTTTTATCTGTCTATACCCCCTTGGCATCCAACTTGTTCAAGAACAGACTTCAGATCATTTGAAAAAACACAAAGGTGATATGTGATGTGAACTGACAGTGGGTATGAGTAAGTGCACTAATAGCTCACACAGTGATCACCTCACATTGAGTCTTCTCCAGCATTTGCAAGTGTCACCAAATCCTATTCACAAAAACCTGTAAGAGAACAAAAAAATCCAGGCACAGTGACTCATACCTATAACCCTAGCTACTCAGGAGGCTAAGATCTGAGGATTGTGGTTCAAAGCCAGCTCAGGCAGGAAAAGTCCATGAGACTCTTATTGCCAATAAAATACACAGAAAAAGCTGGAAGTAGTGCTGTGGCTCAAGTGGTAGAGCACTAGTCTTGAGCAAAAGAATCTCAGGGACAGTGCCCAGGCCCTGAGTTCACACTCTACCACTGGCAGGAAAAAAAAAAAAAAGACAGAGAGAGAAGAGAAGAAAACTGTAGAAAAGCACTGTCATACTTCCATACAGTAAAGACAGAGAAACTGAGGGAAGAAAAGACACTCAAGGGCTGAGAATGTTGCTCAGTGGTAGAGCGCTTGCCTAGCATGCATGAAGCTCTGGGGTCAAATCCTAAGTACCACATACACAGAAAAGGCCAGAAGTGGTGCTGTGGCCCAAGTGGTAGAGTTCTAGCCTTGAGCAAAAGAAACTCAGGGACAGCACCCAGACCCTGAGTTCAAGCCCCAGGACCAGCAAAAAAACAAACAAACAAAAAAACTAAAAGCCAACAACACACTCAAAAGTCATGTGAGGATGGAGTGCCTCAGGACCTGCGCTTTTCACCAGCACCCTGCCTCTCCGCTCCCTGGATAAGGACAACATGTCCAGAAATCCAGCTATGATGACCTATGCCTGCTAGGCACAAAATGAAGAATTAGATTTAAGTTTCCCAGCAGGCAGTGTGAAAAGAGAAATGTGATCTCTTGCCAAGTTCAGTGACCATAAACACAATCAGTTGAAAAGGAAAGAATAATTCTTCAGTACCAAAATCCTGCCTGGAATTCTTCCAAGGACTTCTAGGTTAATTGTAATGGGATGGGGAGCACAGCACTCACATCACAGTGGGCAAATCAAGTCACAGACTGCTTCTTAAAGCGACCTCAGCACAAATACCATCAATGACAGCAATTCTGCTGTTGGAAACTGAGGGGTGGCACCATGTTACAGAATGAGAACACTGAGGACTCACTGGACCGAAGAGGGGTCTCAGAATTCTGCAGACAGGGTCAGGTGCCAGTGGCTCACACCTGTATTCTTATCTACTTAGGAGGCTGAGATGTAAGGATCATGTTTTGAAACCACCAGCCCAGGCAGGAAAGACCAGGAGACTCTTGCCTCCAATTGAACACTAAAAAGCCAGTGTGGCTCAAATGGTAGAGCACCAGCTTTGACAAAATCTCAGAGACAGTGCCTAAGCCCTGAGTTCAAGCTCCATGATTGGCACATGCGTGCGCGTGCACGCGCACACGCATGCACACACATGCACACACGCGTGCGCGCACACACACGCACACGCACACACACACACACACACACACACACACACACACACACACACACACACCCATCTGCAGAGAGGTAAGATAAATCTGTGTCTATCTACTAAGGACTACACACAAATGACTGTGGCACTCAGTTAAAGACCTACATTAACTCGGCCTGTAAGGAAACAGTAAGATAAGGGGCACAGCTGACACCTCTGAGAATATTTTTTTTTAAAAAAAGGCCCTACATTTCTGATCTGGAGGATAAGGCAATCCTTGCTCTAATTTTTGCAGCCCCAGTACTGTGCTGGTTTATTTTCTGTGGTTGCTGTTGGTTATGACTCTAAACTTTTCAGTCTGATAGAATCACAGACTCGCATGCAGCTGTGGAAAACACCAGAAAGATCACATAAAGCCTTTACCAGAACTCCCCCATGGTAACATTGAACACAATATTGGCACAATGAGCACCTGGCACTAACTGAGACAAGTAGGACACCACAAATGCCAGTGCTCTCTGAGAAAAGTACCCCCACCTTATGCCCTGCCTTAAACTCATGGCAGTAAGCACACATTTTCCACAGCCTTCCTCTCTCAGTAATGTAATACCTGTGTAATCACACTGTACATGACTGTTCAGGACTGGCTAATTACCCAGACACCCATGGGGGCTGCTAAGTGCACCCGTAGCTTGTCCCTTTCTGTTCCCCAGTACCACTCCAGCACTCACTGCTCCTGGCCCACCACACACTGCCAGAGACAGCTGAGTTGTTTTGGATTCTACGCTACTCATAGGCGAAGCTACTAACAGTCCTGCACAGGTTGTATGGAAACCAACTTTCTTTCTTGGAGAAAATGCCTAGCAAAACAACTGCTGGGCCAAATGGTAGCTGCAGTTGCATGCTGCTTTCCAGGATGGGTATACCATTTACAACTCTGCTGGCAACAGATGACCACCTGAATCTGTCATGCTTATTAGTACTGCAGTAAAACCATTCTTGCTGCACACTTTTGATAGGTTCAAGGCTACACCTTCCTGTGTACTTCAAATAGGTAATACCAACACCCTGCGTGGGCTTGTCATCTATATTCACTCTTGATCAAAGATGACCATTAAAGTCTTTTGCTCACATCCTGGTTATGTTTCCTTCCATGTTCTTACTATTGAGTTTTGACTATTCACCATGTATCATAGATCAGCCTTCTGTCAACATGTGGCTTGCAAATGTGTCCATAAACCCTGTATACCTACCTGTGTTTGCATCTCCTGACCACAACCTTTCACAGAGCATAGTCTCCAGTTTTGATTAAGTCCAGTTTCTCCATTTTCCCATTGTGGATCATACTTTTGCTCTCAGGTCTAAGAACTCTGCTGAGATTGTGATACAATCTCCTATTCCTCAACAAAAATTCTGTAATACTGTGTTTCACATGTAAGCCTGTGAGTGGATTTCACAAGGTGTGAGCGTTAAGGCACAGGGTCAAGCTTTTGCCCCCAGTTGTCTAATTGCTGCAAGCACCATTTATTTTTAAGGCTATCTTTGTCTGGCTAAATTGCTTCTGCATCTTTCTCAGAAATCAGTTGACCCAAATCAAGTATGAGGAAGAAAATAAAGATCAGATGGGGCTGGGAAGGTGGCTCAGTGGTAGAGCGCTTGCCTTGCATGCTCAAGGCCCTGGGTTCGGTTCCTCAGCACCACATAAGCAAAAAGAAAAAAGCCGGAAGTGGCGCTGTGGCTCAAGTGGTAGAGCGCTAGCCTTGAGCTGAAGAGCTGAGGGACAGTGTCCAGGCCCAGGGTTCAGGCCCCACGACCGGACCCAAAAAATAAAATAAAATAAAAAATAAAGATCAGAGTACAAGGTAAGTGAGGAGAGAAACCCCAGGCTGCTGTTCCCCTTGCTCTAGCGAGAACGTCAACATCACTGGGTTTCTCTGCCTGCATCACTGGCATTTCCGGATGGTGCTTCTTCATCCTGGTCTGGGTATAAGGGGGAACCCCTAGGGGACTCCACCTGCCAGAGCCTTTTTGTGTTTGTCTTGGGTCTACTGTTGTTCCAAACAATTCCTTATGAGAATCCTCAGCCAGTGCTTCTTGGCTCCATTCATTCCCTGTATGGACTTTCATTCTACCCAATACTTAAAAACAACCCCCAGCTCCCCCGCCCCCGCCATGCTTTTAGAGCTCTTACTTACCCAATTACACTTGTGTATCCTTCCTCTGCCCCTGAGACACACTTACATGCTGTTTGTCTACAATGAAGAGCTTGCCCTGTCAGGAAGGCCTCTGGCTTGACGTTTCCCGTGAGAGGGTCAAAGCCCGATCTATGACTGCCAGCTACCCACATAGCCAGCCTCGTTGCATCTACACCTGCCTTTGCATTTCTCACATCCTTCCTTGCAACGGGCCAATCACCTCTACATCAGACTTAAAGGCACTCTGCTCTTGTACTACCCATAAACATACCTGCCATCCACTGTGCACACCTTTCACATACTTTGCACTCAGCACAGACTGAGCTGACCCACGAGGAAGAGAACTGAAGTCATAGAACACAATGACCAGTCACTCTGCATTCTGCCAGCAGAGACAAGCAGGCCAGGCCCACCAAGAAGGGCTGCCTCCAGGAGCCAAAGTATCAACAAGTGAAAGGGGACACTGAGCTCACACTGTGGTGCTGACCTCTACTGGTCAACACAGCCCATGGAACCCTCAGCTAGCTCTGTCGTAGAAAAGAAAAATTGAGCTGAATCCTTGAAGGCATGAACACTTCAATTATCCTCTCAGTAACACTGTTGAACCTACACAGGTGCCTTGTCCACAACAGGACATCCACCATGCAAACCAAAACTATTTCTGCTTGCAGAAAGGGCACTCCAAGCCGGAGGAGTCAGCCACCACTGGTCAGCACAGCCGAAGGCTACATTTACCAAGACAACAGGCTCTGGGAAGGACAGTTGTGAACGTAGAAAGTCTGCCCCTCCTTTCTGAATCCTCGTTATTTATAAAATTGCTTATGCAGAGACATTACTATGCATAATACACTCAATTATGCAGTGTAAGATGCAGCCTTAATGGAGAACCGTCAAGTCAGCCAGAGACACTACGAAGAACAGAGGGAGGAGGAGGGCTGTTGGGGCCCCTAGCAGTCAGCAGGGACACAGGATAAATACACACAGTAGCTCTTGCCTCCCCTTCCCAAGATTTTCCAGCATCCCCACAAGCCTGGAGCTGACACCTTTCTCAGCTTCCTGGCAGGGCTGCATTAGCATGTAAATAGCTGACAGATAGGAGGAAATGAAGGCTGGGAGGAGCTCTTTAATTAACTTTAATCCTCTGAAATCCTGCTCAGCAGTCTGCTCTACACCCACCTCCTCAGGAGCCCTGCATGGGCTGAGGGGCTGAACTGGGCAGCCTGGCTAAGGAAGGCCAGGCACTGTGGCTCCTGGAATCTGGAGAGGCCCTGGCATAGAGCCTGGGTACACACTTACTGAATCTTACTGACAGTACTGCAGGATTCCAAATGTGGCCAGGCTCCAGGTAGTCCAAGGTCAGTGTCCTGCCTGGACCCACTGTCCAGTATCAGCACTATCTGGTACAGAAACAGGTCAAGGTGACAAAGTCACCAAGTATGTCCAGCAGGTGGTGGCCATGGACTCAGAAACAGTTAAGCACAACTGGGGTCTAGCACAGCAATCTGAGCTCACAGGCAGGGAGCTGGCACAGGGCCACTGAAATGGACATGGGCAGTAGTCCAGGAATGGTGTCAGAGATCTGAATAAGAGCAGGGTAGAAAAAGAGACAACAATGACATGGACAGCACCCAGACCCTGAGTTCAAGCTTCAGGACCTACACACATATGCATACACACAAAACAAAAACATCATGGCAAGGAGCTGCCAACAGGAATCAACAGGCCCTCACAAGAAAGGCGCAGGGCCATGTGTAGCTGTAGCACATGCTCTCAGGACAACCCTTTCGAGAGGGGACTCCTACCTATGCAGAGTCACTCAATCAACACTGAAGCACACTAGAGGAGGCCCAAACACTTTGTTTCTCTACTGAGTAAACTGGGGGAACCTGGCCAGGCTTCCCACAGCACTGACTGCAGAACCAGGACTAAACATACATATGCTGCTCTTGAGCGCTGCTCTTAACCACGGGATCTTCCTGGGACTGGCACATAGGGCTCGAGTGTCAAAGAGAAGCCCCTGGCACACACTAGAAAGTGGAGATGCTTATGGATGTGCTGGAACCTCTGAGGGAGCATTGTCTTCCAAAGATACTGTGCACAGATTAGAGGATTCAGGCTGAGCAGCCAAAGCTTGGGCCTCATGCATGAGCATGCAGGCCTTGGGGAGGCTGCTCCTTCCTCCCATTCAGTGAGATGCTGAGGGGTGCCACTTCAGTGAGATGCTGAGGGGTGCCACTCCTACTCAGCCTGTCTGGGCTCAGCATGGAAATAGACTTCACTGCTTCAACACACAAGGAAGAGGCCTGGCCCAGAGTCCCTGGGCCAAGGTATAGCCAGAGAAGCCAGGAGAGGAACAGGTATCACAGAATTCACATGTCCTCACAAAAGAGATACAGCATTTTCAGGAAGTGGCATGACACCAAACACTACTCATCCTGACCCAAATCCCCAGAACCCAGCTCTTCCTTCTAGGTCATGAATGTCACCATCTTTGAGGGCAACTGTGCACTCACAGGCTGGGGCACTGGAATGCAGGCTCCCAGCTATGCTAGGAGATCAAGGCCTACTCCTAAGGCCTCTATACACAAAAGGGAAGGGCTACCCTTCCACATACATACACCCCCACAAACCACTCTCCATCCCCCTTCCTAGTCAGGTTTCTCAGGTTATCACTGAGCTCCTTTCCTTAAAGGCAGGCAAAGGGCTAAATGAGACTGGCTTCTACAGGAACAAATCATGCTTCTGTAACCAGCAATATTTCTTCAACTGGAGGTTAATAAAAATCGCCGACGAAGGCTAACCAGTGGATCTAATTTATTTAGAGACTTTCATAAAGCTGTGGATAAAGTCCTTTATAAAAGCTTATTACAGTGCCAGAGGATGCCCCAGAACAACGACAGTCACTTAGTGGGATTTGCAGGCCCCAAAGCAAAGTAAAAAATTTAACAGGACCCCTCCAAGATGGGGAGCAGAGTGAAATGGAAGCCAATTTGTCACCCAGCAAGCCCAGCCTCAGCCAAGGCCACCTCAGAATCTATCCCAGGGAGATGCCAAGACCAGGCCTAGGGGATCTTTTGGGGCCTGCCCAAAAGAACAAGATGAGACCTGAGCAGTGGTTAAGTCCAAAGTGCTCCCAGGAGCCCCAAAGAGAGGCCAAGTTCCCACCCTCCAAGAAGGCAGTATAGGCTCCTTGTCCCTGGACCACCACAACCTAGTTCCTGCCTCCTTCCTATTAGAGAAACACTGAAGCCCTGAAAGGGTAAAAGACAAACCATGGGAAGGCCAGCAGAAGACTAAGCCCTAGTGTGCCTGAGAGAGTCTGTCCTTTGCAAATCCCAGGCCCTAGAATTGGGATATGTTTGGCAGGTGCTATTCTTTAACTGGGCTGGTGACCCCATTCCTGTTTTCCCTGCAGAACAGGCCTGTACCAGTGTCCTGAACAGCTTTCCACTGGAAAGGGACTAGGTTAGGAAGCTGGTCCCTTAAACCATGAGAACTCTAGGTGTCTTTGTCACCTGCAGAGCCAGCCGGCTGGGTCTGGGAAGCCCACATCCTCCCCTGTCAGAAGATCCACCTCCAGCAACTGCATCAGACACACTCTGGCCATGTGTCCCACTCACCTCTTTGGGCAAGTACAGAAGGCTGGTAGGAGAGAAAGACAAAACAGCAAGCCTATTTGTTTTTCTTATGGTTTACCAGAAACTCAGCCCTGTACACAGAGAGCATCTATGCAGGCTGTTGGATCACCTTTGTGACTGGCCAAACTTGTGAGGACCACTCGCATGTCAAGCAACATCTTTCACACATGTCCCATGCTAGGTTCATGAAGTCAGGTGACGTCCTAGGACCACTAACCCCTATATCCCACCTCTGGCCAAAGAAGAGACTGAATGATGACTATGACCCACCATTTCTTTCCAGGAGTCTACAAGACCTTCCATCTCTACACCATGGCTAAGTAAAAGACCCCTGATTGAAACAACACCCTGACTGTACATGCAACAGGCCAGGCCATATCACCATTCAGACTCAATGAGCAGGCCTTAGGGAAAACCAAGCTTTCTGCACTGTACCCCTCTTGGCTAGTACCTTCAGTTAAAACTGCTCCTTTCCCAAGACTTCAGTTTCCACTATCTATCCTCCCCAAGTTAATCAGACAGTGAGGAGTTGAAATAAGGCAAGAGCAAGCAACAAGCACTAGAGAGGCCTGGCTGCTCATCAGGCACAAGCTGACATCAGCCCATGGATAGCACTTTGAACCAGATGCAGAATTCTGGAGCATGTCAATGATGCTTTGGCCATATGAGGTTTCCCTCTTCCTCTCTGATGCTGTATTGGGGACAGTCTGGATCTTTGTGGGTGAAGTTAACTAAAAGAACATCAACTCCAACTGTGCTCTGCTGTTGACTGTTTTCTACTTGGTGATGGATGATATTTAATACTCTCCAGCCAGAGCACCCTGGATCTGTAAATACGGATCCTGCTCTATTGCTATTTAATCACTGTTACGATGGCAAGGGCTTAATGGCCCGTGGTCTCATGAGAAAAGCAGCCAAACTGCGAAAAAACAACTGACTTTCCTAGATGAAAACACACTGAACTCACAAGTATGATGACATTGTCACAGACACCAGCTTCAGAACACCAGTGCAACAGGGATGGACTGTATACTGTGGGAGGGGGAGCTAGATCTCAAGCCATACGCTGAGAGGAAGGCCAGCTTCCCAGAGTGTAACTCCCTATATGGGTCAACTGTTTCTCCATAAAAATGGGACTTCACAAATTCTGTGGTATTTTCAAAATGAACTTTAAGTAAATTATAATAACAATCATGAAACTAAGATAATTTGTTGAATGGGAGTAGCATAAAGGTTTCCTTAACCCGGGCCCCAGCTAAACCTCTCTGACAATATGGAACCTTCCCTGGGAATGCAAGGTCAAGACCTCACCACGGATACCATGGTAAGCAGATGCCAGTGATGAGTCAACCAGTAGGCCTGGCACAGACCCTCTTCCCTTGTGGGGAGAGACTCAAAGCTCAGAGACAAGCTGGACCTTCTGACTCTATGGTCAGGAACCTCCCCAATACCATGTGCACAGGGACCTCATAAGATTCCTTGGTGGTAGTAAAACAAGGAACTAGATAAGGGTACAGAACACCACAAATGCTGTCCTGGCCACCAGCAGGACAAGAACAGATGCAACTGAACCCAGGAGTGTAGAAGTGGCCAGTGGCATCATCAATGCTTCTAAAAAGTCTCCAGGATGGGCCTGGACATGGCTTAAACATCACCAGGACGCGGCAGCTATTTTTGGAAGCAACACTCCAGAGGCTGTCTTGGCAGGGAACCATGCCTTTGAGCACAACCATCAATTTTCACCTGCAGTCAGCTGCCTTTCCTTTCAGGATCAAGGTTATTCAAAGATTTGGATTTCTTCGAAATTGTGCTAAGAAGAGAAGAGGTTTTCACCACAGACAAGAGGGGATTTTACAATATGAGCCAAGGCAAGGCCAGGCTAATACAAACCACGGTATTAGAGACACAGGTCCATGCTGGGCCTCCCAGTGTCTCTTAAGTGCCTCGCTGACTGTCCTAGACTCAGGAGGTGCCATGTCTACCTAAGGCCAGGCCAGAGGCTACCTGGGCTGAGAAGAAAAGACTGAGACCTAGAATTAGACTCTTCCCAGGGGTGCCTGGCCAGGCCTGGCTCCTCCTAAGCATCTGGCTCTTTTGTAAGATGACAGTCCTCAGCTTGGCAATTCCACATCTCTGTTCCCAGATGAGACACCAGGCTATGCCAAAGATGAAGGGTACCTCAGGGCCCTTCATCTTTGATAACACAGGGGGCAAGGGTGCCACACACCTGGATTAGGCTTAGAGAAAGTGTATATAGTGCCATACACAAAGTCAGTAGTGTGAATGCTGCACTCCCAGGTCTGTCCTGTACGTGTGAGATCTCAGGGAAACAGGGTGGCGTGGACTGGACAGTCTATCTAGGATGGTAGTGAGGTCCTGCATACAGGTTGTGGCAAGCTCATTTCTCTGAAGTGGACTGGTGACAAGTGTCCTTGGGACAGCAACTGGAAGTGATCCTTTACATGGTAGCATAGCAGCAGCGAGGACACAAAGCAAGGAAGCAAGGAAAAGATGCCATTTGCATGGCCTCTGTGAGGCCGTGAGCAGAAACTACAAGAGGTCCTGAGCAGCTTCCTCTCTCACTTCCACCCATCAGCTGAACACAGAGAATGAAGGACGAGCAAAGGCAAGGACAGCCGGGCTGGGGTTGCTCTGCTCCCTCCTTGCCCACTCACAGCCACATTTCTTTCACTGTTAAATGGCTATCATCATCAGCTTTCCAACTGCTAATTTTAAGTCACAGCATCAAAAACAGAAACACCTGCATGTGCTATCCCCTGTCAGCACATCCACACTTCCCCAAAATCCCATTGGATAGCAGCCACAGAGCCTCCTGTCATAGGAGCCAGGGCAGAACTTGTATGTTCCTGAATACCTTCAGGGGCTTCAGAAGATGGGGAAGTAAGCGAGAGGCATGGGGTGCAGGTGCTCCCTGCCTGTGCCTCTTCACCCATCACATGAAGGAGCCCCACACTCACCACATGTTCACTGGGGCCTCTAACATACATGGAACTGTGCCCAACTGAGAAGACAGGATGGGCCTGGCCTCACAGGGAAGAAAAGAGGAAAGAAAGTATGGGGAGTGAGCACTAGAGGGGAGGGCAGTAGTGCCAGGGTGAGAGGAAGCGTGGGCATGGGTGCCTTGCACATGGATGGCAGCAGGACAGTGAGCAAGAGTCCCATTTTCCTGGCCCAGTGCTGCCCACTGAGGCATGAGAAGGAAACTCCAAACCATCCACCCTACAGTCCAGAGAAGTAAGGGGCTCCAGAATCAGCATGGCCCACTCCATGACACAAGCAGGCAAGTTACCCCACCTGCTCCACTCCAGTCCTCTGCAACTGCCAGCAGCAGCAGTACCTCTCGCCCTATCTTAATACCATCTTCAAATTGGAGATAAAAGACATTTTGTTTTTATTTCATGTTATCTCCTAAAATTGCTTTTCTCCCTAGAAATGCCTTTGTTCTTCCATAACCCAGTACCAACCAGCTGCCCTCTTGGTGGGACAAGGTTTACCTTCTACTGTCTTTGCAAATGATACTTCCCAGACTGCATGAGCACTTTTTCCCCCCCTCTGATGTCATGAGACTATCCACCAAGAAGAGTCTGAGTGTGTAACCTGTAGATGGGGAGAGGGAGTCTCAGAATGCACAGGTCCTTCTTGGTGCAGAAAGGGCATGATAACCCAGCAACCTCACTGGTAGCCACCTCCCATCAGCTGCTGTAGGCTGTTCACCACTATTGGCAGACACAGAGGATAGGGCCAGTAGAAGCAAACAGACCTAGTTCTGAACCTAGGTATCTCTGCACTGATGAGATTGCAAGTATCACTGTAACTTGTCCTTACCCACCAGTGCTCAGGGCCATGCCTCAGAATGCCATGTATGGGGTCCAAACTCACCAAGGAGCAAAACCTTGCATGGAACACAATTCCATACCTCACTAACTACTGGGTGTAGATTCTCAGGGATGACTACAACCCTTCTAGTCCCTGTTAACCTGGGTCAGGAGCCATGCTATCATAAAAGTGAGGTGGGCAGAGGGAGCAGAGGGCAACACAGCTCCCTGAGGCACTCAGGTATCAGAATGAGTGTCCTGATGCTGAGGAAGGAGAAAAGGAAGCTGCTATGGATGCAGGGTGAAAGTGCACTGGTGGGAATGAATGGCTGACACACTTCTACTCAGCCAGCAAGATACTCAGCTAGCCAGCCACACAAGGGCTCTTGAGCAAAAAGATCTATCTCAGACATCTGTGTCTGAGATAGAACATGTAACTCCAGCACTTGTCACTCCCAGAGTCTCTGTCCTGCCTCTAAAGATCACAAGACATCTATCAGCACTGGGGCACTTATTGGCACAGGGGCCATAGGGACCCACCAAGAATGCTAAATGAACTGCATTATACCAAGATCCCCATGGTGCTTGTGGATATCTGCTCCCACATTAGGGGACAGGCCCAGGGTCAGTGCAAATGGTGAACTGTGCAGCAAGCAGGGTGAAGGGGAAGCTTGAGTGGCGACCCTGCAGGCCACCTGCCCTCTTAGTGGAGAAAAAAGCACATGCTTGGATCATGGCCATGCAATGTAGCTCCAACACACCCCTGGTGTCATATGATGGCTTCCTCTCCATCTCCAGGCTAGGCTGTTCCAGCACCTCACTTGTGATGGGAGGAACAGAGAGAAGAGGGACCCACCAAGAACAAGGACCAGATATAGCCAGATCTCGAGCTTACTCTCAGAGGACACTAGCCAGTCCAGCAGATGTAAATTCAGTTCAGCAGACCTAAGCCAGGTCAGCAGAGCTAGGACACCAGAGAGGGGCTGCAGCATCCAAAGAAGGAAGAAGAGAGGCCAGAGCTGTGAGGTTCTGTCTTTGACACTGCTGTAACTAACTCTACAAGGTCTCTTGGCCTATGACACCAAGCCCTGCTCAGCTAGGCCTGCTGTAACTAACTCTACAAGGTCTCTTGGCCTATGACACCAAGCCCTGCTCAGCTAGGCCAACCAGCCCACAGACCAAGGATTGAACCGAAAGCTCCCAGACACAAACAGATGGCCAAGAGAAAACATTCCATACTTGTGTGCAGGAGGAAGCAAACATCAAGCACAGGCTGAGGCAAGTCCAGATGAGAAAGAATGGTGTTCCTGCTGCACAGCCTCTTTAGACCAAGTCTCTAAGCCATTCCTAAACCTGTTTGCTGAGCTAAAAACAAGGTCTGCAGTACCAACTCCACAGGCCTGAGTGCCACCAAGGAAACAAGACTGTAGTGGCACTATACTAGTGCACAGTCACTCTGGAACAGAGGCTCAGGAATAGACGAGGACACAATAAGATAGACTGCTACCTAGTGTTTCAGTACTTCTTTCAGTGTACCCAGGACTCATAACCATCAGCATAAGGAAGACATTCAAGAGGAAATCTTTGGGCTGGGAAGTGGTAAAGCATTTGCTTTTTGCACATATGAGGTCCTGGGTTCCATCCCAGTACTGCAAAAAAAAAAAAAAAGGAATCCTTTCACTGAGTTGTACAGAGTCCCACCTCACAGGGGACTGGAATGCTGGGAGGAGCAATCCCAACAAGAACAGAGAGAAGGTCCAGTGTCAGTGGCTCAGGCCGATAACCCTAACTACACAGGAAGCTGAGATAAGCAAATGGCATTTCAAAGCTAGCCCAAATGGGGAAGTCTTATCTCCAATTAATCACCAAAAAAAGCTGAAAGAGAAGCTGTAGTTCAGCTTCAGTAGTAGAGTACTAGCCTTGAGCAAAAAAGCTCAGGGCCAGCACCCAGGCCTAGAGTTTGAGCCCCAGCACTGGGGGTGAGGGGAGATGATGAAGAGGAGCAAGCACTAGAGGGAGGGGTGCCCAGTAGGAGGCAGGGTAGAAGAACCACTCTGAGGGCCCATCCCTCCTCCCTCATAGGCTCTTCATGTCCCATTTCCTTATTTGAGCAGACCCAGGCCTCAAAAAGCTTTTATAAAAATGGAAGCAAAGGCCGTACAAAACCCCTTATCCAGTAAGAGGTGGCAGACTGGTATAAGGTATGCTGACAGTGCATACTTAGAGCTCAGCACAGGGTCACACTAGCCAGCATGCAGCTCACACAGGCCTGATGTCCTACCCCAAGAGCTGAAAGCTCCTGTCCATACAAAGCCACTGAATTCAAAACTGCCAGAATGTAAGAACCACCAACACATCATGTCGTTCAGCAGATGAGTGGATAAACAAACTGCTTCACCCAGGCAATAGAATATTGTTCAGTGATTTAGAAAAAGAGCAATCAAGCCACAAAAACCAGGGAAGAATCCTGAAAACATATTAAGTGAATGCTGCCAGTCTAAAAGGCCACACACTGCTCGATTCCCACAGCAAGCTCTGGCAAAACCCAACCTTGGAGCCAAAGGAAGGACAGGCAGCTGTCAGGGGACCGTGGGAATGGGAGGGGAAGAAAGAGCAGGTGGGGCATGGACACAATCCCAGAATGGTTAAAAATCTGGAATCATGTGCCTGTCTAATCCCACAGAAGATGCAATGCCATCAGCCAACCTTACAGTTAGGAACCTTGTATCTACCCTGGGGGACCAAAAGCAACAGAGCCCACGGTCAACAGTGGGAATGGGCAGACCATGGAGCAGGCCTGTCACCCAAACTATGCAGGAAGCATAGATTGGAAGATGGAGGTGAAAAGTAAAACACTACCCGAAAAACAGAGTCTCTGAAAAATGGCTGCTACCTGTCCAGACTAGGAAGGAGCCCTTGAACACAGTGATTTTTCAACAGTACCCCAGGAATATGGGACTCATGGCAGATGCTCGACCACAATTCAGATGAAAAAGTACCAAGCAGGTTGGAGTCTATCTATCCTGCTACACAATGGGATTAGAACAAGCAAAATTCTGCTTGTCAACTTCTCCAAATCCAGGAGATTATCAGAAAACATTTCAACTCAACAATAATGAAACTATCCCATATCAAAATTCATGTGTTAGCCCTGCATGACAAAACTCTCAGGGAACAAAGAGGAAAGGACTTAAGAACTTAGTAGGGAGCATCCACATGCATCCCTGGCAATGAACCCCTTCCTGGAATGAGACAAGGCACTCCAGTGTGACTCTCCCTGCTACAGAGCACCTGACTTGGCAGGGCACACAGATGTGCCTGGAGATACACAAGGGACAGCACAGCAGAGGTGGGGATTTCTGGTACAGTAGGGTGGTGGAGTCAATACAGACCTAACTGTAACCTCAGGCAGGAGGTAAATTTCACAAGACAGGGCTAAAACAATTTTAACTCAGAAGGGGAGAAAAAAACCTTAATGATATGTAAGACTTTTAGTCTAAAAACATAAAACTTGCTAAGAGAAACTAAAGACTATCTCAGTAAATAGGCAATATATAATGCCTGTGGTTTAGAAGATGTTTTTCTTCCCAAAAAGGCTTACAGATTTATTGCAATCCTAATCACATTCTAGTGGAGCATTTTGTGGAATTAACAAACTGCAAACTGCAAGTAACGTTAGGATAACGACCAAAAATAGCCATGGAATCCTAAAGAACCAAAGTTGTACAATTACACCAGCTCATATCAAAACTTATCCTGAAGCAGAAATTAAAGATGGTGTGGCATTGGCAGATGGACAATCCACAGAAAGCAATGGAGAAAGATTTCACAGCTACTCTACCCAGGCACAGCCACCTATCTGATGGTTAGGGCCACAGAATGCCAAGTGGGGAAGAACACTTTCCCTAGGCAGAGATGAATCAACTGCAGATAGAAAACCAAACAAGCCCAGACACCGCTTTCACATCACAGTCAAAACCCAATTCCACACACCATTAATGGAGG
The DNA here is from genome assembly GCF_019054845.1 of Dipodomys spectabilis. NCBI lineage: Eukaryota > Metazoa > Chordata > Mammalia > Rodentia > Heteromyidae > Dipodomys > Dipodomys spectabilis. The sequence goes on along the minus strand of NW_024870775.1, from coordinate 11,419,983 downwards.
CATGGATGAGAGAAAGACAAAGAGCTCAGGAAAAAGTGAAATCTCTTTGATATCCACATGACTTTGGTAGGCTAGCGAAAAGGTAAATTTCAATAGGCGGACTGAGTTAAGATCAAAAACTTCTATTTATCAAAAGTCACAACCACAAGAGTGAAAAACTCAGTCGCAGGTGAGAAGAGCACAGGCAACAGTGGGAGAGGTCTCTGCAGTGCCAGTCTCCAGCAGAGGCTGAAGTCCCTGAGCACTGGGGCAAACTAGTGGAAGGTATGCAGACAACCAACATCATTCCAGAGTGCACCAGAGTGTGTTCCATGGCCACCTATAACCACCTGAGGGAAGCCCAGGGTCACCCAAAACCACACGCATAGGCAAGTGACGCCTGAAAAGCAGCAATGCATGTACTCAGAGAAGCTTAAATAATAACGTAGAGTTGAAGAACCTCAGATCCATATAACAATGTGGACAAATCTCACAAAGAATGCTCAGTGATAAGATGCCAGCCACAAAAGCACAAACAGTGATTTCACTCACATGAGTGCACACTAGGAGAGATGAACAATCAGAAAGGGGGTCCCTAGAGAGCAGAGGTGGGTGTGAGGAAACAAACGGCACAGGATGTTCAGGGCTGGCAGCTACCTGCCCCTATCTTGTACTGCAGGTCTGTGTACACACAGACCACAACACAAAGACTGGCACAGAGAAAACACCCATGGCAGAGCTAAGGTGGAACAGTCAAGTACATGAATCACATTCTAGAACATTCCACAGCACTGCCTGAACTGACAAAATCAGGAAAAGCTGAAGGTTCTCCAGAGGAGAATGGATAGCCACATCACAGTCTATTCATCTCCCTGTCAGGAGCAGTGAAGTAAGTGAGGGAATGTCAACAGAGGAATGTTAGGACAAAAGAGAAACCACAGGGCTAGTTCTATTTATACAGAGTATACAAGTGAAAGCACACTTTTGAGGACATACCATGTGCCAAATGACCTGAACAGGAGTGAACTAGCCGGTGGCACTGGTGCAGCTCTAGGAAGAAGCTCCCCCTTAGGTCACCTGTTCTGTGTCTCGCACAGGGAAGTGGCCAGCAGGGTCTGGCATCTAGACTGCTTTCTACAGGCACATGTCATGGAAGAGGTATGGGTGATTAGAACCTGTAACATACATGGCCACCCACTGGTGATTCTTTTTCTGGAGGGACACAGGCTAATCAGGGCCGAAGAGAAGCACTGCCTTCCACCTCACCACTGGCACCTCAGTACCAGTGAAATGCAGCCCCCACCATCCCACAACCACCTCTGCATTTGTAGGGCACAGACACTGGGACACAGCACCCAATTCCCACCTCACATTCCTTCCTGCACTGGAACCCAGGAGGGTCTGTGGTTTCCAACTCTTGCTGGGGTAGCCTACCTCCACGCTACATGTGCTCTCACCATACCTGGCTTCTCTCATGACAGGGCCAGAGAAGTGCCAAGGGAAGAAGGCATGGAGGGATCTCATAGAGTCACAGACCTGGGTGAATCTCCAGGAGCTGGTGGCACATCCTCCACGCATTACAGATGAAAGAGACACAGAACATCTGGGTGCTGAGGGCTTATGAAGGCACTAGGGTGCAGTAGCTACCTCAAGAGCTAGCCAGGCGCCGATGGCTCACGCCTATAATCCTAGCCACTCAGGAGACTAAGATCTGAGGATCGGGGTTCAAAGCCAGCCTGGGCAAGAAAGTCCGTGAGACTCTTATCTCCAATAAACCACTAAAAAACTGGAAGTGGTGCTGTAGCTCAAGAAGTAGAGCGCTTGCCTTGAGCTGAAGAGCACAGGGACAGCGCCCAAGCCCAGAGTTCAAGCCCCCGACCAACCAAAACAACAACAATAACAAAAAGAGGGGGGGATCTGCTCCCGGCCCTGGAGGGCTAGACCTCCAGAGCTGGCCCTGGTGGACAAACCACCATGGGAATGTACAGCTATCAGCCCACCCTAAACTCTCCCCAGAGGCTGACCCACTGCCTGTGCCTCAATGTTCTGAGAGCTTACCTGCCTCTACCCACACTTGACTATTTCTTTCATAGCAGAGGCAGTACCAGCACTGCTGCTGACCAGCTGCTATCTACACCTCCACCCTCCCCAAGATCTCCCCAGCCACACAGTGCACTGCAGACAAGACTACCCATATCCCTCTCTGGTCACTGCAGGTAGGCCCAGCATCTAGGCTCCTCTGCTCTAGATGAAGTTCAAGGAATGGTGTGAGATCCTGATAACGTGGAGGTTTCCCACTACAGGGTGAGCAGCTCTGCCCCTGGCATCAGGAGAGACCGGCAAGGAGCATCCCCAGAGCAGCTTATATAGAACTTGTTCATGGTAACTTAGTAGCACGTGCACTCTCAAGTTGTTGCCCAATAAGAAGATCTGGAATTTGATTATTTCGCACTAGAGTGTTCACAGGGCAGAATGGCACCACAATCACACAGATACCATGGAAGCAAGACAAAGCTCAATGCTAACACCTGGATCCCCAGTGACTACTGCCTTTGGGATCCAGCAAGGGGTAGGAGAAAGGGGCGGATACAGAAGGGGAGATATTTCATCTCTTTAAAATTCCTGTTAAACATTAGTTTAACTGCTTATATAAATAAGATTCCTCAAAAAAAAAAAAAGATTCTTCAACCATGTTGTGGAATATTAGGGCACACTAGAAATAGTGCATTTCAAATAGGAAAATGGTTTGTGTTCACCCAGTTCTTGAAGCCAATTTTCAATTGCTTAAAATAGTCATGATATTTTACCAAGGTAATTATACTCTTAGCTATCAGTAACAATTAACTCCTTAGACTGGAGCTGCTTAATAAAGGTCTCGAAATAAAATTGCACATTCCAAGCACTGTATACTAAATGTCAAGCGCACAAACAGGTCCCTCAGAAGGGAGGCAGCGGCTGAACCATCAGCAGGGAACCACAAGCCAGTTCCACAGCCACACAGGGGGCAGGTAGGGACATCGAGCTCCTGGGGGGGGGGGGGGGGGGGGGCGTGTTTCCCAGGCAAAGGGTACAACAGATGCAGGACTCCTTCCCTAGCAAGATCAGAACAAAACGAACAGTCAAGATACCCTGAAGCCCAAGGGAAGCCTCCTTGTGGGATCTTGGAAGTGAGCACTCCTCAACCATAAGCAAACCATGTTAGGATCCACAGGAGGTGGACAGCACCAGTGGACATCACCTTGCACAAGCCCTTGAGACAAGGCATACTGCATTTCTTCCTGGCCCAGCCTAATGAACAGTTCCATCATGCCAGCTGGCAGGACAGATCCTTGCATCTCAGGCCCAGGGACTGCACAAGCAATTGGTATCGACCCATTGCAACACACCTTGGAGGGACAGTCAGTCTCAATAATCAGTCAGTGTTGGGCAATCAATATCCGCCATCTCCCTAACTCAGGGTGACACCGCCTGTAAGCACAGCATGAGTGAGGGTAAGGCCGATTTGGTCCAGAAAGCTATCATCTTTTAATCTGCTAAGCAGAGGAAAGAAGAATGGAAATTTCTTCCTTGGGTTGAAGATAATGGACTTCAAGGACAGAAACTCCCCAGAAAGGAAGCCAAGCAGAAACTGGAGAAGCCTGGAGATCTTGGTTGGGGCAGCATGGAGCTAAGATTCCATAGGTGACTAGAGAGACCTTGCCACATCAGCTGCCTGGTGACTGCTCACTGTGACCAGAGGTGACCTGAGATGGGATCTAAACACTCACCAGAACCACAGTAAGTCCACAACACAGAATGAGGGTCACAGACTTTGCCACAGGCCACCCCTGGCCCAGGAACACACCATGAGTCACATGGTTTATTTAAGTGTGCCAGAATGTGACCGGGGTATAGGCTGCTGGCAGGTAAGGCTGACCCACCCAGGAGCTCAGGGTCATACCAAGGAGCTGCCATTCATCCTGGGTAAGACCATCAGTGGTTACTCATTATTAAGACCTGAGACAAGGACAAAATGAAATCCAAACCACCCTCGAAGCTCCCCCCAGCATGACTTCCAAACCTGTACAATCAGACCCATAAAAAAAGATGGTTTAAAAACCACAGTACAGGCCTAGAATGGAATGCTACTCAGTAGTGAAAAGGAACATGCTTTATATAGGGACAATAATTTGGGTGGTTTTCAAGACAGACTGTGTTGTCTCCTAAATGCTTGTTTCCCTCCCTAAACCCTTTATAAAAATTTCTGAGGCAAAAGCATCAGAAAGGGGCAATCAGGTTGGGGATGGCCTCTCAGGTGGGACCAGTGTCCTAACAAAAGAGGCCTAAGGCCTCCCTAGTCCCCTGTGCTGCCTATAATCCAGAACAATATGCAGACACCCAGCCTGACAGTATCTCAGCCCTGGGAACTATGAGCAATCCTTTTCTGTTATTCATAAACTGTCTAATCCATGACATTTGGTTATATAGCAGCTGAGCAAATGGAGCTGCCTTCCCTGAAGCTGCTCCTTCTCCTAAGGTTATGAACCCACTGCCAACTTCACAGCCACCACTGTTAGGCTGCAGCTAACTATTTTCTTCATGTTTACTGGACATGAGTCCCACAGAGCCTCTGTCAGGAAGGGCCATTCGTGAGTGACACACCAAGCGCTACAGTGGAACACTATGACCCTGTGGTTACATTTTGAGGCACCCAAGACATCCTGAGACTGCAAGAAGTTGCCAGAGGCTTCCAGCCCTGACTGCCCACACTTCATCCCACAGGAAGTGTGGAGCCTCCCAGATTTTAGGTCTGTAGTGTCTCCAACGTGATGATTGCCCACCAAGGTACCCACTCCCCAAACACTTCCCACTGCCTCGCCACTTCCCACTGCCTCTGATGGCCACTTTGTCCTCTTGTCCATAGCACTGGCACAAACATCCCACACTTATATGATACTCTATCGCACACAGCCTGGGTGGGCTGTCATCTCTTCTTGGCACTACACTGCATCAACTGCACTGTGACTGGACCCAGCAACTACGATTATATGTAGACACAGCCTACTTCTTGCCCAGTTCCATCTTTGGCTAAGACACCTTTGTCCAGGATACTTTCTGTGTCTATCATGGCACTATATCTCTGTCACAGATGGTGAGTGCTGCTGGCTCTTCCCACTACACTGTCAAGCCCACAAGGGCTACACTGTTCAGGCATATCATGTGCCTCATGCTGACACTAGTGGGCACACTACAGGCATTAGAGGAGGAAAGGAAGATGAGAAGGCCCACAGTCCTACTCCCACAACCATGCTAAAGGGCTGAGCCTCTCCTTGCTGAGGAACGAGGTATGGGGACCTGCTGCTATGGGAGGGCACTTCGGGTTCTCCTCCCTCTGGTTCCACACAAGCAGGCCTTTGCTATTGAGTCAGTTTCTGTGGCCTGTAGACAAGGTCCTGGGAAATGCTTTAAAGAGATAGTGATGAACATTCAGGAGTGTGAGGTAGCCCCAAAACAGCATTCATTTCCAACAGTTTCCTGGCCAGGAGAGCCCGACAGCAAAAGAGCTGAGTTCTTCAGACACAAGGGCAAGCCAACCCGTAACTTCCCAGTCTTCCCAGGGCAGAGGGTGGGCCACACAGGCCCTCTGCCCGTATAACAGCAGCATGAACACAGTTAAGAAGTCTAGCAGCAAGCTGGATGCTGAGCTTGCCTGAGTTCAAACCCCATTACTGGCTCTCTTCTTCCATGTCTTCTGAAATTTCAGTGTCCATGGTAAGGTTTGTCTGTTGGTTTCAAGTTCTAGGACTTGAACTCAAGGTCTAACCATTGTTCCTAAATTTTAGGCTCAAGGCTACCATGTGAGCCACAGCTCCACTTCCAGCTATTCTCAGTGGTTAATGGACATTCCTGCCCTGGGAGGCTCCAAAAACCATAATCCTCACATCTCTGGCTCCTAAGTAGCTAGGTTTACAGGTATAAACCACTGGTGCCTGGGCATGGTAAGATTTTAAATAACACTCACCAAATACCTTCATTCACCCCCAAACAACCTCGGCTTATCATGGCTGATTTCAAAAATTGTTCAGCCACAACATTAGAGGGGCAGGCACCAGCACAGGTCTTATCACTGAGCTGGGGACCAGAGCATACGCAGTTCTACGCCCCTGGATAAAGGTAGCATTGGCACAGAGCCCATTGAGCGACTGTCCTGGCTGGCATAACAGAGAGGACATCTGCCCTGCCACTTGATGTCAAGAGCTCTGACCCCACAGAAAGCCAGCAAGGATGTGTAGAGTGCTTGATCCCTCAGGCCTAACACCACGGGTGCTAGATGCTGGATCCACAAGGACCCTGGGGCTGAGAGGGGGACACAGATGGCAGGTACACACATGAGCTCTGCTGAGGTCTGCATGAAGATGATGGACCAGGGAGAAAGGGACAGGCATGGATAAAGCAGGGCAAGCTGGCTACCCTTTAGGTAACCTGTACCTTGGTGAGCAGCAGGACACGCTTCTGGAGCCTTCGGGCCAGCGCCTCATGAGACTCACGCTTCTTCCTCTCCTCTAGCAGCTGGCTGCTGACCTGTCGTACCTCATCTTGGAGCTGCTGCTGGGCCTTCTCCAGGCGCCGGGCACTACACAGGAAAGCAAGGGGGCAGAGCAATGAGGTCTGGCTTGGCCATCCATCCAGGGCTCAGGAAGCACCCCCAACAGCAAGCCCCACCGGGATGTCCTAAAATAGAGCTGCACGTGCAACCACCACGCTGTCATTTCCTCGCTCCTGAATAGCTACTTAACGCCTTTCAGGAGTTTCGGGATTTCAAATAGACACCCAGGGTGATCCCAGAACACGGTGAGCGGGGGAGGGAAGCTCAACTCCACATACAATGGAAAAAATTGTCAGCCACGCAGAGCTCCGGGATGGGACTTCTGAATGAGCTAAATTGCCAGCGCAAGCATTTCCCATGTGAATCACAGTTGGCGCAGATGTGCAGCATGCAGGAGGAAGGCTGAGTGCAGTCATGGTGGGGAACCGTACTGATGACTTTGTAGAGCAAGATCCAGCATACCCTGGGTGTTGGGACTGTGGAGGGGACAGACATCACGCAGCCAGGATGTGCCCTCCTACATTTGCCCTGTGACCAGTTGACCTCTCCCTTCTTCAATACCGCTTTCTAGTTTTGTTCCCCTGAATAACAACAGCCTCCCTATGACTCCCTCTCTTAATCCATCTCCCTTCACACAGAAGGGGTGGGGCAATGAGTGCTCCCATCAAAAGCTGAACACTTCTCCTTAGGAGGAGGAGAGGAATCCTGAAACTGCAGACCGTTCACAGGCTGACCACAAACATGCTCTCAGACAGCAAAGCATCTCATAATGAGGCCATCACACTCCTCTCTCAACACCACCAGCTCCTCATAGTCCCACACTAAAGGCAGGTCCCGCAAAGGCTGGCTCAGAACCACTGCCAGAAGGTAGTACCCAGAAACATGGAAGGCAGAAATCATCTGGCATCCTACTGTGTCCCTCTGATCCTATAAGTCCCTAAACTCTATCTACCCTCACAAGCACTAGGGGATGGAGGAACAGCTGGGCAGAGAGTCATTCAGATAAACAGGGAACTTAGGACAGGGCCCCTCCCTCCCAGACAGGAATACACAGCCCACACAACAAAATGGTGGTGGGAACTAGTTCAGCAGGGGATCTTTCTCTAGGAAATCCCAGTATTATGGCTCTGCTACATGGTGAGATATGTAAGATTCACATGAGGGACAATGAGAATGAGGCAGCTTTGAGGACATAAAATCTTGAGATGGGGCTGTGAAGTATGTTTGCAATCTTAGATCATTCTTAATACCCAAGTAATTCTATTTGTTTTCAAGAAAACCTAAGCTAAGTTCCAGTGGGCCATGTATATAATCCTAGCTACTCAAGGGGCAGAGATCTAAGGATTCCTGCTTCAAGTCAGCCCAAGCAGGAAAGTCTGAGATACTTATAGCCAATTAACCACCACCACCACCATCCCCCAAAAAAGCTGGAAATGGAGCTGTGGCTCAAGTGGTAGAGTGCCATTCTTGAGTGAAAAATCTTAGGGACAGCATCCAAGCCCCAAGTTAAAGTCTACCATATATATATAATAGTTAGGATATATAAGGTCTCCACTGCCAATTCTTTCTATTTCACATCTGGGCAACGGGTTTGTTTAAATTATAGTTTAGTAAACTTCTTTTAACAGCTTAAGAATAATTTGAAAGTGAATGTAAGTCAAAATTTTCTATGTATGTGTATGTGTGTGTGTGTATATATATATGCATATATATATATATATATATATATTTTTTTTTTTTTTTTAAATTTTACTTTTTCCTCCCCAGTCCTGGGGCTTGAACTCTGGGCCTGGGCACTTGTCCTTGAGCTTCTTTTGCTCTATCACTTGAGCTACAGCACTACTGTTGAAAATAAACTGTACAACCGTGTGTGTGTGTGTGTGTGTGTGTGTGTGTGTGTGTATGTGTGTGTATGTGTGTGTGTGTGTGTAACAAGTTCAACAACAAATGTACTCATTACCTTACATATGTAACTGTAACTCCTCTGTACATCACCTTGACAATAAAATTAAATTTAAAAAAAATTATGGAACCTTAGAAGGGACTTGATGCTGACTCTGGTCCAGCCAAGCATGGCAGGGAGCTATGATTTGGCCCACCCTGCTTAAGCTCAGGGCAGAAGCCTGCAAGAACAAATACTGGACACCAGAGGCCATCTCAGAAAACCTAGCAGGGATGCCTGAACCAAATAAAGAATCAGCCAATGGCCACCTGCCCCTCTAAGTGTTCTACAACCAAAACATAAAATAAGACGAGTGCAAATACTCTTTGCAAACCTGACATATTAAGAGGCTATTTTGAGATCCAGTTCAATTCAAAACTATTCATAGACCAATTTAATAATCAAGAACTGTGAAATCGACTCTTGAATCATTGAATTCAGGTGGGAAGTTCACAAACGTTTTAAATCACTGCTCCAAAGTGGCTAATTTAATTAGAAGAATGGCAGCATTCACTTATTGCTTTAAAAGCCAAGGCACACTAAGGCAAGAATGGGACAATGCCATCTTTCAGGTGACAGGGCACAACAGAATGACAGACAAGCCTGATTGGGTAAGGGGGCACTCTAACAAGATATCCTCGTGACAAGAGAGTCAGTGCAGACTTGGGAGAAACTAACAAACTGCAAGCCCTTCTCTTGGGAACACAATGTCCTCATATCTATCTAGAGCTTTCTCTGCCCAAAGTAAACGTAAAACTACACAGCTATGTGATAGCTGGCATCGTTCAGAGTACAAGACTCTGGCCCTTGGGCTGAGCTACTCATGAAGCTACACACTGCAGCTGGGCCCAGACCCCTTAAGGAAGACAAGGACATAGGTACAGAGGTGCCTCCAACCCAAGTCCTCGACCCAGACTCGGATGTTAGAAGACACAGCAACTGCAGCATCTGGGGGTGGTGCTGGACCCAGCTTGGGAAAGCTCACTTGCCAGGTTATATATAAAGAAAACCCTCAGGCTGGGAGTGTGGCCCTTGCCTAGCACATCTACAGGTCTAGGTTCCATCCTCAGTATAAAGTGGCTGTCCCTATCTCTACCTCTGATCTAAACTATAGGAGAGTAAGTTCTAGAGATCTGCAGGGTCACATGACAAATAGTGCTGGGCACTTAGAAACCTAGCAGGGCAGATCTCACCTTACTTACAATAACAAAACAGATTGTAAATTTAGCAAGAGGACATAAGGAGGAGGATGCAAGAGGATGATGATATGCTTACTACATTAATTGTCATCATGGTATCATAGTATATACCTATGCTCATAGCCATCAAAATATATACATCAATAAGTACAATTTTTAACAGTAGGCATATAATCAATAAAGCTAAAAAAAAAAAAGAACAGTGACATAAAAACAAATAAAATGGTAGGGCTTTTTCCCCCCAGATTATATTCAAGGAAATGTTTGTTTTCTTAAAAAAAAAAAAAAAAGCCTTGCTATTATATAGCCCAGGCTGGCCTCAAACTTGTGATCCTCCTGCCTCAGCCTCTTGAGTGCTGGTATTTAAAGGGAAATTTGTTTAGAGCTATCCATCACACTACTTATTTTAAGCTTTGTGTCACTTTTAGCTTTCTACCATTGGCTTTTAAGAAGTGCATCATATCTAGGAGGAGCAGGGCAGGTGGGCAGGAAGAAGACCCGTACTCTCTTAATAGCAACGTACATTTCATCTAGAGAAAAGGGCAGTAAGTTAAACCAAAGGAACACACACTCCTATAGGAGACCCCCAGGCAGCATCGACTGCAGACCATGACTCTGTCACAACAGTGGAGACAGCACCTATGAAAGCCACCAACCAGGCTGGACAGTCAGGCCCACACCCTACAGGGTTGGTTCCCAGGTCTCCAAACAGACCAAGCAAAGCTTCAAAGCCCAGGTCATTGTATGAAAGGAAGGTGGCTCCAAAGCACTCTCTGCTAAGCCTCACTGGGGACCTGGAGCACCGGAGATGGGCAGGTATCAGACCCACAAAGCTACTCACGTACCCAGAGTTTACCAACATAAGGTCTGGCCAAGTAAGCATAAAATCATGAACTGAGGGAAAGGACAATCCTAAGACACTAAGCAGATACAACTGTAGGAGGCAACCACAACTCTACAAAGATGAGAGGATAAAATCATGAAAATAGGGGAATATAGATGAGGTCCCCATGAGATGGGGCACCAATGGTGTCTGCACTGGGAGGGAGCCAGAGAGAAGTTCAGGCCAGGTAGAATCCAAGTATTAAGAGTTTCTAAGCATTAGAAACCCTGCAGGCCAGATTCAGCTGCTAGACAGGAAGGAGGATGTATGAAAAGAAGAAGCAGAAGGCTCACAGGCATGACAGGAGGTACGCAAGGCCTTGCTACTTTCTCTGGCCTGGCCAGATCTCTCTGATACACAACACAGGCTGACGAAGTGCCAGTTGGCTGCAAGTCCCAATCCTGCAAGGCTGAGAGCAGAAGAAAGAGCTGGAACTGAGGCCCAGGCTTCATTACTACTGTTGGCAGAAGACAGATAAGGAACAAATAAATGAAGGAAGCTCTACTACCCAGTGAGGCATGGTGAAAAGCAGAGCACAGAGATACCAAGAAGACAACACCATGTGCGGGCAGTCAAGGGAGGACAACAAGAGAGACCTTTATATCAAAAACACTCCTGGCAGCAGCACAGTGTGGAGATGGGAGAGGCCATGGAAGGCAAGAAGACTGAGGTGGGCCAGGATAGAAAGCAAGATACGATGGGCAGATGGGGTGGACCTCCACGAAGAGCTCAATAGGGTAAGAGCAGAGACAGAAAGTGCCGACAGTCCCCTCCAAGACACTTCTGGACTGCAAAGGTGAATAGAACCTAGGCTGACAGAGGAGGGACAAAGGTGAAGAAGGTACTGACTCCTGAGCTGGGTCTGGTGGCCATACTTATAATCGTAGGCAAAGGCAGGAGGTTTGTAAGTTTGAGGCCAGCCTAAGCCTAGGCAAAACCCTGTGTCAAAAGAAAAAGAAACAGAAGAAAGTGCTGGCTCCTGTTTATAGCATGGAAGTATGCTGACATGCTCCAAGATAGTGCAAAAGAGGGACAGATTCCTGCAGACACAAAGAGGACAATTTAGCAAGAAACCCTGAGCAGGAGAGAACACACTGTCCAACAAAGGGGTACCCCTAAAAGCCCTCAGCCTTCACTGGCTCCACAAAGCCAGCCCAAAGGGATTGAAAGTGAGTACCTCAAAGCAGTGCCACCAATGGCTCTGCCCATGAGGATGCAGGAGAAGGGGATGTGCAACCCCAGGTTTGAAGGGAACCCTGCTACTCTGCCCCATGGGCCCTCCAGGGCCCCTCCAGAGAATCTCTACAGTTCAGAAGGATTTGAGCAACCTCATCCCAGAGGATCAAGCCACAGAGCTCCCCAGACTGCCAATTCTTCCCCACTGGGAAGTTCTCTCCGTTCAACTTCAGCCTTTCTTCTTAGGAGAAGAAGCGAAAGCTCATAAAAAATTAAACCTCTAGCTCCACACCGGGCTGAACTCTGAGGTCAGTGGCATTTCTGTGAACCTTTGGTGCTTCAAGGGAAAGTTGGGCATGTTTGCCCATCAGTACTTTTGTGGCAAAATCTACTGAAGAAACAAGTCCGTGCTTTTGAGAATCATCTTTGGATGTGACAGGCCACTGGGGTTCACTTTAATGTGATCGCCATCAGAAACCCCAGCCTAAGAATATCTACTTTCAAGGAACAAGGAAAGGACATGAGATATTCCACAGCAGCAGGAGACATTTTAACGACCTTCTCCAAGACACTGATGCTCCCAGCTCTTTCTTCGTTCAACCTAGTACCTCAAAGCCTTGTGTCTCCCTTGTCTTAGCTTTAGCTGGTACCCTAAGCATGCACACAGCAAGCAAAGTGCACCTGCATACAGATACAAAACCCCAAGTCACTGTGGCCACCAGGAGAGAGAGACTCTGAGAAATGAGAAATGTAGGGTAAGCAAGTGCTAGGCATACTTGAGGGTGCTGATGAGCAGGGAACCTGAGTCCTACCAGTATGTGAACACAGAGGGCATGAATGTACTTCAGCAGACATATCCAGGCCTAAATTCAAAGAACAATCAGCGAAGGTAATATCACCTTGCTGTGCTCTCCTAAAATTCCTTGTGTGGGGCCCCCAGCAATCAGATCATGGGGAGAGCCCCCATGACAAATGACAGTTCTTATAAGAGGTCCCAGAAAGCTACCACCTGTCTTCCACCCTGTGAGGACACAAAGAGAAAATGCCACTTACAAACAAGGAGATGCCCTGGCCAGATACCAGTACTGCCACACTGTGTTTTGGGGTGACCAGCTCTACTGTACAGCGTTTGTTGTTCAGGGCCCCACACTCTGGTAGTTTTGTGACAGGAGCCTCAGGTTGTTGAGACAATCTTACTGTAATTCAAGGTAGAAGGCAGCATATGCAGGACATGCATGCTCGATGCATGCAGACTGCCCAATGCACTACGCTGACAATCAGCACTGCAATAAAACTGTGTTCAAACTGTTACAAACTTCCTGAAAACACCTCTACTCTTAGGGAGCTGACAGCACAGATCAAAAACCCACTAAGACAAACAAGTTCTAACCTGTCATTTTGCACAAGAATAAACATAGACCTAAGTGCCTGAGTTACTTCCATAAGGACAAGTCCCCACCAGGAATCAGCAGTGCTGGCCTTCTCTGGCATCTGGGCACTGTGCCTGCAGCAGCCCACAGCACTAAGAGTGCTAGAAGAAATTTCTAGGGGCTGGGAAGGTGGCTCAGTGGTAGAGTGCTTGCCTTGCATGCATGAGGCTCTGAGTTCGATTCCTCAGCACCACATAAATAGAAAAAGCTGGAAGTGGTGCTGTGGCTCAAGCAGTAGAGTACTAGCCTTGAGCTGAAGAGCCAAGGGATAGCGCCCAGGCCCAGAGTTCAAGCCCCATGACCGACCAAAAAACAAAAACAAAAAACAAAAAAAAAGAAAGAAGAAGAAAGAAAGAAAAGAAATTTCTAGAAATCTGCTTGTCCAGTGAGGGGAAGAATGCAGCTAGGAGGAACCACAGAAATGATAGAGGTAGAGTTGAGACCTCACAGGTGGATAACAGTAAGGGACATCTGTAGTGTAATCCAGGCCTTACTCCTGGGTCTAAAAGACAGTTACAAGTACCATGAGGATGAAACCACAGGATGCCACAGTCTAGAGGACAGTAAGCTGACCACCAGCCCAATGGGACAGGGTACCATGGTATTCTAGGGTAGCAAGTAAAATCACAGGGGCCCTGTTTTCCAGCAAAGCTTTGACAGTTGAAAAGACAAACAAGCTCACAGTGACAATGAAGACAGGCAAAGGGGCCCAAGAGGCCAGAGGAATGGGGTTGGGAGTGGGATAGGAGGAGCACAGGGAGCAGAGAAGAGCTGTCTTCCAGTGTCCGAGACACACAGGGAAGGGGGCCACAATGACTTCAGATGCTTCAGGCTAAGGACAAATGACTAGCAATCTCATGCTCGGGTCATAGAGGAAGGAAAGCTGCTCGGGGAGGATCCTACAGACTGCTGGAGCACTTTTAGAGGTTGTACCCCAAGTGACTCAAATTTCCTGGTGGATGGGCTTTATTTTTGGCAGCTGTGACCTGCAGGACAGATAATGAATATACAGGGTAGTAAACGTGGAAGAGATTATGTGAAACAGGTGGGGTCTCACTAGTCCCCATCCAGCCAGCAACCAAGAAAGGACCACATTACTTTTCATGCCCATCAGGTGGAATTGACCAGCTGGAAGTTGGCTTTCTTTGCCTCAGCAGGCCCCATGAAAGGCTTTAACTTACAAAATACTTCTGTCAAAGACAGAAAAGTTCACAAGTGCTGCCAGCAGCAAGGCAGAGCAGCCTGAGCCAGCAGGAGGAGGATCCAGGGCAGTCAGGGGATCAGGGCCTGGCCCTTCCCTGGGCAGAGTGCTGTGGGGGATTTATGGCAGTTTTCCTGGAGGCATCCACACCAACAACAGGTACCTAGGTAGGTGCAGCATCTGGAGGTGGTAGGCAAAAAGGAGGTCAGAGGTTCCTATGAGCTACAGATCAAGAAGAGGTCAGGTCCATGTTCCATGGGAACACATATCCAGAGGAAATGTCTTTAAGGGAGGTGCTGGAGGGGTTGGGGGTGGAAAGGTGTAGAAACAGTGCCTAAACTATATGAGCCTCTGGAAACGAAGCCAGGTTAGCATGCAGAACAGATGCCAGGAGGAAGCCAGAAACAGGCTTAGAATCAGAAAAAGTATAAAAGCCAACAAGGGACCCAAGGTCTCATGACAGGGAAGTCAGGGACCCTGCCTAGACCTGCACTATTGAGAGGACCAAGTGAGGCCACAGAAACACACTTTCACCAGAGATGGTACAGCTGATGCACACCCACCACATCTTGGCTGTTCCTGATGGGACTGCTTCTGGAGAGAAACAAGGCAGCTTGGCTCAGAAAGGAGCCAGGGACCAGTGGCCCAATAGAAGCCCACAGCACCTGACCCATGAAACAGCCTGTACATTTGACTTCTTTCTCTGCCCTCTGTGCCTCCTCACAGACACACAAAGCCACTAATGGTTACCCACCAAACAGCCACAGAACTTAAGTTACACAGGCAAAGTATAAAGCATGCAAGCTCAGCAAGCATCAGTTCCCTATCGTTGCCTGCCTTATGGGAAGGTCAATCCCCCAGCTATGTCCAGCAAGGTAGAGGCCCCACCTGCACCTGAAGAGATGCCCTACACAGACACATACATGGAGACCTGTTTTTCTGAGTCTACTCAGGGCTAACAGCAGCCATAGCAGAAGGGAGTGCAGCAGGATGTCCTGCACTGTCCACTGCCCACACCATTGGGTAGTGCCTTGCAGGTTAGAAAAAGTCCTCACACAGATGCTCCTAAGAACAGCCTAGACAGGCCCAGCCTCAGCCACACGCAGGGCATACTACATGGCCAATGTTGCCCTACAGGTGAGACAGGGCTACCAGTGACAGACTTTGGAACATGTGGAAAGGAAAGGGGGGTTGGGGTGGCAGCCTACTCTGGCTTCTGCCTCACTGAGCCCACGCACAGGCCCAGAGGGAACTAGAATCTTCCCTCAGCACCCTTGACGCCCGAGCTCAGTGTAGCACACAGCTGTCTTTATTTACGCCATCTAATTCCAATCTTAAATGCCTCCAAGTGTCATTACACATTTCTCTGGAAAAAAAAAAAAATACAAACAGTGGAAACAAAACCAGAGAATAAGAAAAGCAAAGACTGAAATAATTACCAATCAAAGGCACAGCCAAGAGAGCAAGCTAGGAAGCTACAGTCTGGCCTCCAGTCACTGTTCCAACACAGCTTCTGATGAGAGCTCTGTTCCTAACATCTCATCAACTCGAATCAACAAATTCAATTTGCATTCTCAGATAAACAGAGGCCACACAGTAAATACTCTCATCTGACCTTGAAATGTGAGAAGGAAAATTGCCCTTTGCAATTTCAATTCAAATCCCAACCATAAAGTATAATCCAATTTAGTTGGTCAGATACCAACCAATGGTCCCAGGGTTGGGGCTGCCTCCAATAAGAGGACAAGGGGTAGCAACAGAGCAGGGAACCTATTCCCCAGGTTGCTCATACCACAGAGCAGATCACCCTTCAAATCTTTACTGAGTTACCAACCACCATGTAACAGTCCAATTTTTAGAAGGAAAAAAAAAAAAAAAAGATGTAAACAGATGATTAAGGCAGCAAGGGAGGAGGGCGGGGCACTAGGGATGTAGCTTGGTGGTAAAGGGCTTGCCTAGCAGCATGTACAAGGCCTAGGGATTCTTATCCCAAGGCCCTAGGTTCCAAAAAGATAACCAGAGCTAGGCACCAATGAGTCATGCCTGTAAGTTAGTTACTCAGGAGGCTTGGGTCAGAGTGTTTGAGTTCAAAGCCAACCCAGGCAGAAAAATCTTCAAAGGCCCTGGGGTTCTCACCCCAGCACTGAAAATTTATAAATAAAGTTTTGACATACTGCCTGTGACTGGTTTCTTGTCAGGGCCTATTTGGCCTGAAAAGCCAAAAGGCCTATACAATGATTCTGAGTTTAGAAAACTAGTGGGGGATGTGGTGCTATGGCTCTAAGTAGTAGAGAGCCACCTTGAGCAAAAAAGCTCAGGGACAGCACCCAAGCCCTGAGTTTAAGCCCTCTGAGCCACAAGAGGGGTGGGGGGGTGGGGGGACAGGAAGACAAACAGACAAGGCAGGCCAACACTATTGGGGGGAGGGGGGACTAAAATAAGACATAAGCTGTTGCACACAGACAACCCAGCCCAGCCCAGCCCACTACATCCCCCACCATGAAAGCTGGAAGCTTTGGCTACTCCTGCCAGCCAAGCCGACCTGGGGTTCTTCATATGCATGAAGTCCAACCAAGGAAAACCAGTGCCTCCAGCCCGTTGAGTCAAACCTCCTTCTAGGAGTCCCAACAAGACTTCAGGGAACCTACTCCTACCAGTGAACAGGACTGAGAGAAGTCCTGGGCTCCAGCTCCAAGTCTACCACCACAGCAGCATGGTAAATGCCCATGCTCACTTTCTCCCTGAGGCCTCCTGAGGCAGAGGAACTGTCACTGCCTCCATTAGGCTCTGAGCTGGGAGGTAAGGGTGGGAGGGGGCCCACACCCCATGTTACAGAAATGGAGCTGTACAATCTGTGCACACACTGTGAACACCAGAATCAGATCTCTCTCTTTCTCTCTTGCACACACACACACACACACACACACACACACACACACACACACACACACACACACAATCTGACAGAGGAGGCCAGACGAAGTCTGTGCCAGCATAGCCAGGCATTTCCTCTGGCCTTCCCTCTCCTCCCTCCCTCAGTGGACCAGCAGCACTCCCAACCTTCTTAGTGTGGTCCTCTAGCTGCACCAGGACTGGAGGACCAGGGGAGTCCTAGGAGACCTCATGCAGACCTGCCCCAGGATGAGCAGTGGAGGTAGGATGTGGAGGTGAGGAGTAACAGCCCCACTAGGGCCTATATATGATCTGTGTCCAAGGAGGCCCAGCAGGACTCCACAGGTCAATGAGGGCCACCCTCAAGGATTCTGCTCTCAGTTGCTTTCTGCTTCATGCTTGGTGACACCTGTGGTCTTGCTTCCTATTCACTCAATCATCCTGTGCCACCCTTACCAGAGAACTATAGCCATGAGGCCATCCTACCACAGACTAGAGCCGCCAGACTTGGAAATAAACATCTTTTCTCGTTGTATGTTAATTGCCTGTGGTGTTTCATTGTAAAGGCACAAAGATGACTGACAGTAAGGAGGAAAGGAGAGAGCCACAGACAGCCGGTATGGAAGTGTCAAGGAGAGTGACTGTATTCAGAAGTGTGTGCATGGGTAACACGGAGGGCAGGGGAAAGAGGACCCAGAGCTTGGCTAGAGCACCTGTCAACACAGTGACCTTAGCTACTACCTAGAGGTCAAACTGTGTCAGCAGGCTCACATAGCCAAGTCATATCACCTATGTCCAAGGACAAGGGCAAGGACACAGGCATATGGCAGGACCAGGCCAAGGACAGAATTGCTCCAAGGAGTGAGAAACTCAGACTTGGTGCTTAATTGAGATCACAAGTGAAATCAGACAAGCAGTTAGAAGATGAGACAGAATGATCTCAACAGCATCTCTCTCTTTGGAATCACCCAACAGCCCAATTAGCAGCTCTGATGCTGAGGTTCCCAGTGCAGTGTGGTCGATAGCGGCCCGCTGGCCAACGGAGGACCGCCTGCGCTGGACATAGCTTTCAATCAACACCTGTGCTCCATGATAATCTCTGCCACTGCCTTTGAGATACCTGATTAATAAGCCAGTTCCGCTGTTAGTTCTCCATTGATCTCACTGTCCTCTGCCCAAAAGCCCAAAGTCAATACTTAGTTAGGTTAGATACCTTCCTGGGCCTCTGTTGTCTCCCTTGGGCAAAGGGCGTTTCCCTGATCCTGTCAGACAGGTGTGATTACAGAGGGCCCCTAGGGAGGAAGTGGGGGCTGAACCATCTCTACCTGTGAGGTAGGTAACTAGAGTTGACAGGCTTAAACACTGTCACTGGATTAATAAAGAAACAGCTCCAAGTGCTCCCTGTGCTGAAAAACAGAAATGGGGGGAGGCAATGAGAGCGGACAATTCCTAGTTTCTCTCTGCTGTTTTGAGTTCCAGAGAGAGCCAGGAACAGAGCATCTGTTGGCCAATGGCTATGTCAACACGGCCACTCTTTTCTAAATCTCACTTCCTCTCACCCCAGGCCCAGGCTTGAGAGTTGACACTTGGCTTGAGAAATGCCAGCTCTAAGCAGTTTATTTCCTCTTGAACTTTAAGAGCTGACTGAGACAGAAATGACCTTTAAAAGGCAGGGTTAGTGCTTGTTGGACCTGGTGCAGCATTTCTCTTCACATACAACAGGAGAGGGGCCGTGAACTCCACAAGCATGGGAGGTGACCCTGGAGCTGGGGAGGATGTACCATGGCAGGTGGATCAACATCAGAATCCCAAGGCAGATGGGTGGTGCCAATAAGACTGGTGGGTGTTGAGAGGCTCCAAACACATACTGGATCCTGGGTTGATGGCTGAAAGAGCACAGAGACAGGGGCAGCCTAATCTGGCCCCTCCCCTCAAGATACACATCAAAACCAACATTAACGTCTCAAATTCTTACGAGAAAACTCTTTCCAGAAAATCACTTTTGGAGATTCCAGCCTCCGATGGCACTATTTCAGTTCTACCACTAGCCTCATTAAGCCTGGCTGTGGGATGCTCTAGGAACTATTCAGTGAAGATACTCTTTGGTGGTCAGAAGGAAAGATTATGGTCCAAAGAGCCTCAGGTAGAAGAGGGCACCCAGGAGAGATAGGAAGACTCTGGGGTAGAGGAAGTCCCTGAGAGAGGTATTCTCTGAAGATCTTCAAACAGTAGGCCCTAAGCACAGAAATGGAGAGAGAAAAGGTGAACAAATGTAGCAGTGTACTCACTGGAGACTATGTTGAAAATCAACTATACAACTTGTGGGTGGGGATAGGAGGAAAATCTGAGAGTGAGGGTAGGGAGGACACTGTCCAAAAAGAAATGTATTCATTACCTGATTTATGTAACTGCAACCCCGCTGTACATCACCTTTAAAAATAACAATAAAAAAGTTTTTTTAAAAAAAAACAAATAGCAGCCGGGCGCCAGTGGCTCACGCCTGTAATCCTAGCTAATCAGGAGGCTGAGATCTGAGGACCATGGTACATAGCCAGCCCAGGCAGAAAAGTCCATGAGACTCTTATCTCCAATTAACCACTAGAAAATCAGAAGTGGTGCTGTGGCTCAAGCTGTAGAGCACTCACCTTGAGCTAAAGAGCTGAGGGACAGCGCCCAAGCCCATAGTTCAAGCCCCACAACCAACAACAACAACAAAAAAAAAAAAAACAGTACACCCCAGACCAGGACCATCAGTGGCATCCTATCTGAGGGAGGAGAGAGATGGCATAACCAGCAGCATTAGCCCTGGTAGAGATGGGGCATTCACAGTACAGAGTAACAACCTCAGAGGGTTTAGGAACAGCCAGTGGACAGACACTGGCCATCTCTACACAGCAACAAACTGTATGCTTGTTTTAGGGCCCCAAGGTCAGAAAGAAAGATGCCTAGCTGGGGGCTAGTGGCCCATGCCTGTAATCTTATCTACTAGGGAAGCTGAGAGCTGAAGATCACAGTTCAAAGCCAGCCCAGGTAAGAAAGTCTGTGAGACTCTTATCTCCAATCTACCACCAGAAACCCAGAAGTGGCACTGTGACTCAAAGTGATAGAGTGCTAGCCTTGAGTGAAAAAGCTAAGAGACAGCACTTAGGTCCTAAGTTGAAGTTCCATAACCAACAACGACAACAATAATAAGGAGGCCTAGGTGACCACTGCTCATTGGAGGGGCTCGGGGTCTTCCCACAGCTTGGCACTGAGGCAGGAGCAAGGAAGTGAGTGGAGTTCACTAGGGCTAAGCAGAGCAGTCAGCTGAAGAGGGGCTTGGGCAGTGCAGGCTGGCCTCAGAGTTGAGCAGAAGCAAGCTAGGGGCTGTTGCTGAACCAATGCTCCGTCAGACCCATCTGCTGAACACAGATTAGAGACAGGAAATAATGCAGCTCAGAGAACCAAAGCATAGAAAACACATTTCCTGAGCCATTGTATGGAGCGCTACTATTGCTCAGCTCAGCACTCAACTGGCAACTCCCCACTAGCTTAACTATTTTCTTAGAAGACACTCAGAATCTGCCTTTGAGTATTTGCTCCTCTAACTTCCCATTGTCAGGCCCCAGACAGCTCTGGAAGCGGAGGAGCATACCAAGGCTGAGGGAAGGCAACAGGAAAGAACTCCCATCACAAGGCAAAGCATCAGCTAACTTTGTGTCCCTGTAGGGAAGAGGCCATATTGAACAACAGAGGCCCTTCCCATGGCACTAAGGACAACTGAAAACTCATACTGTCTACACCTTCGTTAGGTGCTATGATCGATCTCCTGTGCATGATGGCTGGTATGAGGAAGAGATCCAAACAGGACCACCACTACAGACCTCTACTATCCATGAGTAAGCCAGTCCTACACCCACCCTGTCAGAAAAATCCAGGGAAAGAAAGGAGGAGTACACCAGCCAGTGCTGGGTCTGGGCCCATAGAGCACCACTTCCTACTTTACCAGAAGATGCCTGCAGACCAGGAGATGGCCTTGCCAGGCATGGGATCTACTTGGGTCTCAATTTTGCCCTTCAGCTTCCAGAACTGAGGGAAAAACATTTCTATGATTTGTAAAATGCCTGATTTGTGGTGTTTTATTACAGCAACAGAAATGATTAAGACATACAATTTATATTAAAAGATAGGGTTGGTGGAACATTTATAAAGGGGTATATAAAAACAAATTTTAATGATCTAAAAAAGGAGAGAAAATGCTGCTGCACAGAGTTTTTCTAAGAACTACTCTGAGTTCTGGAAGGAAACAGTGACCAGACAGAAGGATGGTGCCAACATGGAAAACCATAATTACAGCTATTAAAAGATCCTCTAAAAGTTAATTTAAAAAATTGTAAAAAAAAAAAATAGCCGGGCGCTAGTGGCTCACGCCTGTAATCCTAGTTACTCAGGAGGCTGAGATCTGAGGATCGCGGTTCAAAGCCAGCCCAGGCAGGAGAGACCGTGAGACTCCTATCTCCAATAAACCACCAGAAAACCGGAAGTGGCGCTGTAGCTCAAGTGGTAGAGCACTCGCCTTGAGCTGGAGAGCTGAGGGACAGCGCCCAGGCCCAGAGTTCAAGCCCCACAACCGACAAAAAAATAAAATTGTAATAAAATAAAATTAGACACTGACAGTGCATCACCAGATACCGAAAGGCCAACAAGCATGTGAAAAGTGCTGAAATAGTTTTCAGAAAAAGACTAACTAGGGGTTGGGAATTTAGCTCAATGGAAGAGCACTTGCCTTCCAAGTGCAAGGCCCTGAGTTTGGTCCTCAGATCTGGAAAAGGGAAGTAAGGGGTGTGACTCAAGTGGTAGAACACCAGCCTTGAGTGAAAAAGCTAAGAGACAATGCCCAGGTCCTGAGTTCAAGCTCTAGGACTGACAAGAAGGGGTAAAGGGAAGAGGGGGAGGTAGGGGGAGAGGAGGGGAAGAGGAGAAGGAGAGGAAGGGGAGGGAAGGAGAGGGGGAGGGGGAGGAGGGAGGGAGGAAGGGGAGTGGAGGGAAGAGAAGGGGAAGGAAGGGAAGGGGAGGGAAGGGGAGGGGGAAGGGGAAGGGAAAGGGGAGGGGAAAGGGAAAAGGAAAGGGAAGGGAAAAAGACAAACAACACTGTCCAGGATGATCACAAGCTGGGCTGGCTGGCTAACATGGCTGGCAACACCAAGAACTGTGAGGATGTGGGCACCAGGAGAAGGTACAACAGTGCCTGTGGGCAAACCATCAGGTCTCACAGTTAACCCACAGCTACTCTAACCCCAGAGATCAAGAAAAGCCCAAGCACTTGAGTGCCCATAAGGCCCTGCACAAACACATTCACACACCTCATCATCATGGTCAGAAGGCAGAAGTGGTCCAGGCATCATCCATGAGCAGGGAAATATACACATACCAAGGTCCTTGGTGGCACAAAATACCATCCCAAGGAACAGTGCAGGTGGGCAACCTCTGCCAGATGTGCTTAAAGTCCATCCCAGTGTAGTGTCCTGGTAATGATGCATGTGTCAAGTTCAAGAACAAGCAGAACCTGCTGTGGTAGATGGTCTTCCAACAGCAGCAGGACTGTGACAGGAGGACAAAGGCAGCCACTGCTGAGACATGAGTCCTACTCAACATGTGATTTAGGGTACAGGCCTACACAGAATGTCCACAGTCCTATAATGAGGCTTTTGCATTCTACCATGTATATAATAGAAGTTGGCTATGGTACTGGTTTTTAAGAAACATAGTAAAACAGTATTCATACCTAACACAGTTCTACCTAACAAAAATCAAGGCAAAGGACATATTATTCATTCACTCATTGCAACAGGTATAAGGAAATGGTGTACTCATGACTAAGAATACCAGCTTCCTCCCATGAAACAAGGAGCACCAGGCTCTTACTTTTCCTTTTCCACAGACATCAAGAGGAAAGACGACCATTCCATGTAACAAACACACTTACACAGTTGTGCCCTCCTCACCTACAGGGCTACAGGACAGACACCTGACAGGGAAGATGTTAACATTGCCTCCTCCTCTGCAAATGCATCAAATCAAAGTCAAGGAGAAGAAAAAGAATCAGTACTTGGTGTAGAATCGTTAAAATATTGACACAACCTCAACTCACGCCACCGCCACAAAACTAACAAAGTCCTTAAGACATGGTAATTAAGGAGAAGAGCTGCTAGTGTCCTTTAACAAAAAAGAAAAAAAAAAAAAAAACAGACAAATTGCTCAGCCAATGATGGGGAACAGGACAAAGACCGATGGCAATGGCTGAATGTGGGAGGCCCTTGTAAATGCTGCCTGGATGATGGACTGGACATCCTGTAATTGCTCTTATCTGCTCAGACTGAACATGAGGGTGAGTGAGAGCAATGGAGGGTCCAGAGGGAACGGAGTGGGGGGGGGGGGGTTTGGAAGGCCCCCGTGGGGGCAGCACAGCCAGGAATCCTGAGAGGGGTGGCTAAGCAGGGGCGGGGGGGGGGGGGGCACTACTTGGAAAGAAAACAAATCCCTTGACTTTGACAAGAGCAAGAGGGAGGTGGTCCTGCATTGAGATTTCACTGAAGTCCTGCCCCAAGGTCTCTGCATTTGGTTGCTGGGGGTAGGGTGGCACCAATGCAGAGGGGTGACCAGACAATCCTGAGGGTGGTGCCACTGAGTGTGGCAGACACTTTGTGGTGGAAACTCTATTCCTGGCAAGACCCTCAGAAGTGTACAGCAGAGTTTCATTACTCATCAGTAAAAGCTAGACAGAAAAGGGAAACTAAGATATTCATACCCACAAGTCTATCCAGTTTCAGGGATGAACAGTGCTGATGTTTGGTGCCTGCAAGGATCAGATGGAAGACAGATGGGTTTCTCTGTTCTAAGGGGCTTCTCAGTTCTAAGAGAACCACTGTCTACAAACAAGAGCATGGGGCTGAAATGAAGCTAGAGGAAAGTATGTTTAGAGACTCTGGGCTGTCTACAAAAGAACTGAGAGGCTGCTACACTTTAGTGTCTAAAAGAACATAGAGCAAGAGCAGCAGAGTAGTGTGAGTCCCGAGTTCTGCCACAATGATCCAGCATATGATCCAGTCACATAGTTCTCCAGCCCTATATACTGCATAACAGGTGGATCCCACTGACAGAAAAGGAAGTAGAAGCCAACAGAGTCAGCCTGTCCAACCAACAGAGCAGCCCCCCTCATTTCTTTACATCTCAGAGTCATGTGCAGTTAAGGAGCAACAACCACCACAGTGAGGGAAGGAAAAGATGAACAAGTTTTACCATGTCAAATAAAAGTTGATGTTAACTCTTTTTTCCTAGTAGCCACAAACAAGCCTATGGTCAGGGTTCTAGAATATGAGACTGTGATCACATACTTGGATCTCTGGCTTCAGACATCACAGAAGGGCAAGAGACTGGGCCCTTCAGATAGCAGGATAGCAGGATATCAGAGGGGCCATGCTGTGCCATAAGGAGGAAAAGGGTGCTGGGATGACAGTAGTCTCAGAACATACCCACTTTCATGACCCCCACCATGCACCTGTCAGAAGGGGTGAACAATGCAAACTGTCACTCACCCTACTCAACCTGACCACCACTCTGCCCTGGTGTCTTTCAACCACCCTAAGCCTCCTCTCCGACTTTTTGCCCCATCAAATATACTGAATTCCTATGGGCCCTCAACTCAGATTCCCTGAAGTTGACTTCCAACTGCATGCAGACACTCCATACCACCTTCATAGGGGTTGCAGACCTTGTGGTACCTAGGCTACATCCTCTAACCATCCTCTTAACAAGCAAAAGTTTTATGAAGCCAATTTACCCATTTTCTCGCCTATCGACTTGCTTCTGCCTTAGTAAGTAAAAGCTAATCATCCAGGCGAAGGCCACCTACTTCTCTTGGTTTTTCTTCTCGACAATCAAACTGTAACAAGAGAAGTTACATGGCCCAGCTAAGCATTCAGAAACTGTTGGCTTCTTTTAAAATATGAATACTTTCTGAACAACAATTTTACTTTTAAGATACCTTTCTCCTCAGGAAATAACCAGCAATTACATAGCAAAGATTTGGGGACTTGTATCTATCAGTCTTACCTAAAATAGAGGGAAAAAATTCTAACAAGAATTTGGCTAGATAAAGTATTCATAATGAGAACAATATGCAGTTAAGAAATTGGAGGTGTTCTGGTGCTGGAGATGCAGCCCAAGAGCTCATGCATGCCAAGTACCACTGAGCTCCTTACACCTTCAGCTCCAGAAAGTTACATTTGAAAGGAATATTTAACTTCGAAAATGCTCAAAACAGAGATTAAACAAAGTAAGAAGACTCACCATATAGTGCACATGGAATTATATTTTCCTAAAAACTGTATCAGGAAAACACATTTTATACATCTGCATATATATAAGTGTACACACACACACACACACACACACACACACACACACACACACACGTCAGGCAGAATCTAAGCCAACACATTACAGTGGTTTTCACTGGGCAGGATTATGGGAAACCTTTATTCTCATCTTTTCTGTTGTTTCCTCTACATTGTCAAATGTTCTAAATGAAACTGGATTCCTTTTTGTAGTCAGACCCAAAAAAGGTTATTCAAATGAAATGCTGACATCCTTTCACTTCTTCTCCCTTCCTCCCAGGTGTGAGTGCGCAGCTGCAGGAAGGTGGGGGAAGCAGATACAGCAAACCTGAGGAGGAACACGTATTCCCAAGGACAGCACTCGGACTCACACATTCCTACAGCCAGAGATGCTGAAACCTCAGCAAATGTTCTCCATAAATGATCTCCATTGCTAAGAAATTCACACTGATATGGCCAAGGGGAGGCATCGTGCAGGGGACAAGTAGAGGTGCACAGGTCAGGCCACCAACTGGATCTCACAGAAACTGTTCACAAAAACATGAAACTGCACTGATAGATGAGCAGTACAAAGGGAAGCAACACAAGAAATACCTGAACTCTAAGTACCACCAGATACAGAAAGTGATCTCTGGAGCTCAAAGACATCAAGAAGCCCAGAGAGCAGCAATAGGGTAAGACCAGGCTCTGCCAGGAGCCGGCAGAGGAGCCCACTGCAAACAAAGGCTCAGTGACCTGCTAAGCTGCCCGGAACAGTGGTCCTTAATGATATCCCAAGGTGCCACAATCAGGACACCACATAAATGTTATATGATGGCCCTTTCACCTGGAACTGAGTCTGTACTCTATACACACTGGACCCGTGTATGTATGAAATGCATGCACACTGCAAGTATGCTTGCCATATCCTGGACACTCAGTGTGCGGCAGATGCCACTGACAACACTGCTGCCCACTACTGCAATACCAGCAGAAGGAGGAGGAAAAGCCCAGAAGAGAATGTTCTGGAATTTGGTCCTGGAAAGCCAGGGCAGGCTCTGAGAAGAGCTAAGGAAAGTAAGGGGTAGCCACTAAGCTGCCTGGACCAAGAGAATTCATAAGAAGCAACAACACAAAGACTTTGAGAACAGAAGAAATGTTTCCTATTGTGGATCTGGCAATGCTGGACAGAAATTCATTTTCTGGGTATAACAGAGCCCATCTCACTACTCAGAAAGGTGCAAAATTTATAATACACAAATCATTTATTTCTGAAATCAAACTCCTCCAAGAATGACCAGGATCTAATAGTCCAGACATCTTACAGACTACAAACAGCACAACTGACACAAGCCAAGCTGATACAGGGTAGAATCACCATGGCATAGACCCCTCCTGGTCTAAAGGAACTACAAATATTCCAGACCAGAGCTCCAACCAATCAGTCATCCTAGTGAGTCAAAAGGGTCCCCAAGAGAAAAGGCACTTGTGAAACCAGGCCACCTCTGTCTCACTAGTTGGCTCTGACTCCCAATACTTATCCCTGCAAACACATAACCCCTAGCTGAACCTGAGCCTGGCTGTAGTTTCCACTCTCCTAAACCTACACCTTTTTCTGCTGTGCTTTGTTATGGAGTCCTGTACACTTTTGCTGCCCTGAGAGGATCTATCACCCCAAGCACTACTGCACTTTAGTCATATTCAGGATGTGGGAGCATACAAACCACTCTACAAGGCCCTCTCCACACACAGCTGTAATACCAGACAGCACCTTAGCAGGAATGGGACTAGGGCAAGACCACCAGCTAGCACTCAGCTGCAGAGAACTTTCCTGCTTTATCTCAGGCACATGCGTGGAGCCCAGCCATGGATGCCTCTGCCACCAGACCCATGCCCAGGTAGGGCCTGAGAGCACAGATCCACAGCAAAGCACAACAGCAAAGACAGCGGGAGTCCTTAATGCATGCCCTTGGACAAGGCTGCTTCCCTTTCTGAGCTTTAGGATCCTCAAAACATAAACTAGGAATTTTTTTTTCCCCCAACCCAATCACTTGACCCAGGGAATCCCCGTTCCAGGTCACCTCTAGGACATTATAGAGTCACTGTACCTATTATTAATTTTCTTTTTTTTTTGGTCTTAAGAGCCTGGACACTGTCCCTGAGCTTTTTCACTCAAGGCTAGTGGTCTACCACTTTGAGCCATAGCTGTAACTTCCAGTATTTGGGCGGCTAATTTAGAAGTAAAGAGTCTCACAGACTTTGCTGCTGCCAGACTTCAAACTGCAATCCTCAGATCCTAGCCTCCTGAGTAGATAGGATTACTGGCATGAGACACCAGTGCCTCTCTACCTCTGCAGCTTTCATGGCAGCACAGTCACCCAAGTACATGCTGCAAAATGCCAAATGTCATATGCATGCATGTTCATGTGTGTCTATGCATATCCATGTTCGGGAATGGATGTGTATGCACAGGTGCATATATGAACATATGTGTACATGCTCATGTGCCTTCACATGTGTGTAAAGAATCTTGCTGGCTGGACAGTGACTACAGTAGGGGATCCTCTCCCCAAATGCCTAGGTTTCACACTACTAGATACTACATGTCTCTGTAGCTCTGGTCACCACTGCTGTGGGAAGACAGACAAGACAATAAAAGCATAGCACCCTACAAAGAGCTTTCCACACTGTGAGGACAGTGACAGAGAGGGAAAGGCAAGACTACCCGACAGCAAGGGGTACAAAGACCAAACACACACCGGTCTGCACTGGTCCCAAGTCCTGCTCTCCCCAGGATAAGGCCCAAAATGAAACAGAGCAAGAGAAGAAAAGCCAACTAAAAGGGTCAAAGATGATGCCACTTGAACTAGACCTCAGGGCCAAGGCAGAGTTTGCTAACCCAGGCAGGTGGGCATAAAAACTCCAGGCTGGGGAAATTGCAGCAGGCAGTGGGGTGTTTAGGATATGGACTGTTTCCTGGCACAACAGGAACAAAAGAAGAATCAGAGCCTGAGGCTCAGAAGCTTAAAGTGAACCCCAGGAGCTACAGAGCTGCAGCCTTTCTGAGTGTGGAAATAGTGCAGCTTATTACAACAAGGGCCTGAGAACACAGCCAAGACCACACTCTCACCAAGATGGACAGCTCCATCTGCCCCTCAGCTCTGGACAGCAGTTTGACACTCACTACCCTTGCACTGGGTTCCTGAAGAGTGATCTTCCCCGGTGCTCATCTCCCCCAACTTCATTGGTATTCAACAGCTACCAAGTTATATCTTCTGCCTCCTTTTGTGCAATGGAGATAAGTATTAGTCCTAATCTCTGCTATCTTCCAGCTGCAAATGTTCAAGAATTTTTCTTTTTATTTAAAAAGTGAAATCTCATTTTAGATTTGCACAAGAGACAGCCACCAATCCTTACTGTATTAAACAATCTGCCACCCAGAGGCCAGGCAGAAAGTGTAGACAGAAAAGGGAGATACATTGCTCTGCCTCCACAACCCAGCAGCTATGCTTCAGAAGGTGTGCACCCCCACAAGCAAAAGGCAGCAGGTTGGCGCTCCTGGTGAAAGCTGCCACAGGATATACTGGCCTAGGGGGACAGCCTCTCCTCTGTCCATGGCACTGGGCACAGGCAAGGAGGGGTCATCATCAAGAAGCCACTGTTCCATATGTCAGATACAGCTTAGAGCGAGGCGTGGTAGCCCTGCCTGTAATCCCAATACTTGAGAGGGTGAGGCAGGAGGATAGGAGTTGAACACCAACATAAGCATAACGTGAGACTTTGTCTGAAAAAAAAAAAAAACGAACAAAAAAAAAAGCCTACAGCTTAGAAGAACTGAGGAATAAAAAGAAGTAGAAAAATAAACTCTGATGGTGATTAAGAAGCATGTCAAGAGCACAGCACTCCCAAGCATAGCCACATGTTCCCTTAGAGAGTGATAGGGCATGTCACCTGTGCCTTGCACCACTGAGACTGTTTGGAGCAGAGTCCCCTTCTATAGGGGCAGAACAAACCTGACTCACCCAGCAAAACACATAATGTGGCTGCCCCTGCTTATTGTTCCCTGTACCCTCTGCATAACTGCTCTGGCAGTTCTCTCTGCCTCTCCTTCCCAGCCATTTTTCTAGGCTCAGAGCCCAAGACCTCTATGGGCACAGTACCATCAGCAGCTACCTCTGCAGTCTACACTCAGGTACCAACCACCCAGGACTGCATTCTACTGCAAACCAGTTCCTTAGAGGAACAGCAACTGAGGAGACACAGAAAACAGGCCAGAAACAGAAGCTAAAAGTCCTGTCTGCATACCTTAACTTCATGTAGGCAACTCATGCATGTCTACCATTTTTAAATAATCTGGCCTAGAAGGGATTTACAGGAAAGGAAAGAAAGCTCTCTGGCTACAGCAAAGCTCATGGCTTTGGAAAGGCCTTGCTAACCACCTGCTGGGGCAAGGTGGAAATGTAGTACCTCTTAGGCTTACCTTTCTTGCCCAGATATGTTTGACAACTTGACATTGGTGTTAAAATTTTATCATTTATGTAACAGCTCAGTTATTAACTGAGTCTCATTTGCACGTGTCAAAGGAAGAGAAAAATCACCTAATTAACCACTTTCCCCATCAGCAATGGGAACGGAGGGGGGGGGGGGTCCCTCCCATTTGTTACAACTGCTTTCTTCCTATCTTCAGCAGCTCCTTCTCCTTTAATGGAAAACATTTATAACCATATGTCACAGGGACTGAAAACATTCTCCTTTGATTATGGCAATGCTGAATAACCAACTTCAATGCTGTCTTTCTGCTCTGGGATCTGGGGGATGGGGTGGTAAACATCCAGTGTACCTAGCAGGAGACAGGTAGCTTGTTCCTCCAAGAGCATCCAATGAAGGCTGTGCACCCAGACACTAAAACAGGGGGTAACAGAAATGCAGTCTTCTGCTGATTTACTAAACAGTGTTTGAGGTGCTTGTCCAGTAGGTCCCCAGGGCCATGGCTGCTCCCATCAGCATATAGCTTCAGAGTCAGCATAGACCTGTGCAGAAGGAAGAAGGGTAAGCCACAAGAGATACTACACCAAGAGTGTGGGCTCAGGAAGCCCCCAGATGCTGTCCTGATTGTACAAGGTGTGAAAGTGAGCAGATCACATGGTTTAGCTAACCTCAGACTCTCTAACACAGAACTGAATCTGCCTTGCAGAAGAGACCAAAGGTATACGGAAAGAGCACCAAAGTCTTGGCTGTAGGTCACATGAGAGAGGTTCTCAGAGAAATATATGCCCTGTCACTGTACCTACCATCACTAGCTTCACCCTCACACTAGCATTGACTATGACACTATCCTTACCTCCCTCACAATCCTCACCTCCACCATCACCACCATCATTACTTCGATCACAATCCCTGTTACCATTACCACCTCCGTCACCATCACTGCGACCACTACAAGCTCCGTTATTACCATCATCACCTCCATCACCATCCTTACACCACCACCACAGTCATCATCACTATCTTATCACCATTATCACATCCAACATTATCACCTCCATTATTGAATCCTTACCTCCACTACTGTCAACTCACTATCATGTTATCACCATCCCCACCACCGTCTCCATCATTATTAACACTTACCACATCATACCATCATCATCATCACCATCTGTACAACCCCCCCCATCATTATCATCTTCATCAGCTCACCACCACCATCATCATCACCACCAACATGACTACTGATACTACCAGCGCTACCATTTTTACCCCCTTACCTATAATGTACCTTCCCTCAAGGGATAGCTCCAAGGAGAGTGTTTTCACTTGTCACCTTCTCAATCTGAAAGCCAGACTGAGTTGACATGGCTGAGACCACCCTCCTTAGAAACAGAGGTCACATATAAGGATTCAGCATTCCAGAGATGGCACCACACCTTCCAGGACACAGTTCCCTACTTGCAGGAGGCAGACAACACCTGGGTCAGATGAAGACTCTTACATACACTCTTCCAGCCCCAGGGTTTCTGACAGTGCCCTCTGCCTGGAATGCGTTCCTCTGTCCTCCCTCTCTACTATACACAGAGAGTGACCCCATTGGTGTTTCTGCATTTGACTTCACTGTTCCTCCTTATAGAGAGCACTTCATCACCCTGGATCCCCAGTTCCAGCTCGCATCACACTGGGCTTGCGAACTCTTGGGGGCTCTTATCCAGGGCCAGTTCCCTGAGATAGGGCATGTCAAGGTACTGCCCCAGGAGCTGGTGGCAGCAATGCTTAACATTAGAACATTTCAAATTGCAAGCAAAGTAAACAATAAGAGAGGGAGAGAAAGAAGCACTAGGCCATGCTCAAGAGGCTGCCCTAACTGCATACACAGAGCACTCACTCTGTCTCCCACAGAGCCTACACTAGGTCAGGGCAGCAGAGGCTGGCAGATATTTGGGAACAGCCCATCAGGTAGCTCTAGTGCTCTCTCGGGAGCCAGGGACCCCAGGCAGAGAAAAGGCAGGGCAGACATAAGGGGACCTCTGAGAAGGCAGTAGCAGTGAGCAACAGGAAAGGTGAGAGGATGGGTGCCTGGAGGTACTCATCACACTGACAGCAGGTACTGCCCCCTCCATCAGAGCCCTGCAGGCAGACACCCTTCCTTTCAGGGAAGGGGCACCCAGGAAGAGAGCACAAATAAACACCCAGTCCTTGGGGCTGGGAATGTGGCTTAGTGGTAAAATGCTTGCCTAGCATGCATGAAGCCCTGGGTTCAATTTCTCAGCACCACATAAACAGAAAAAGCCAGAAGTGGTACTGTGGCTCAAGTGTAGAGTATTAGCCTTGAGCACAGAGAGGCTTAAAGACACTGAGTTCAAGCTCCAGGTCCAGCATAAGTAAACAAACAAACAAACAACCACCCAGTCCAAATTCAGCTGCATGAGCAAAGGCAAATCCAGACCTCACACACAGATACATTTTAAGAGTAGCTACATCCAAAAATGCAGGCTTGAATCAATGTGGGCCAGGCCTCCACTATGGGAATCAGGACCACAGCCCAGGCAGAGAGCAGCCACACCCACACAGGGGCATACTGGGTGCCCCTGGCACTGGCAGAGTCAGTGGGCCTTGAGTGACAGCACACAGGCTCCTGAAGGCAGATGAGCCCAAAAAGGGACATGCATGGTGGCAGCCTGCAGTCCTACCCATCTGAATGAAGGAGAACCGTCACTGATGCTGCACTAACAGAAGGTGAAACGAGGCTGGCACGTGGGAGAGTCTGTTGCTTTAGATCCTCCATCCACACAGGAAACCCGCCAGTGCCTCCAGCAGGCAAGTGGTGGCAATCAGCAGCATAGAAACCACACCCAGGCAAGGGCCCAAAGCAGGATACAGAAGGACATGTGGGCAGTGGCAGCAAGGATAGCTACAAGGTAGGCTTTCTGTGCAGAAAGCTCCCTGAAGCCAGCTCTGGTTTAAACAAATTTACTCCTTGTTACATTTTTAACCTGCAAACATAACTGCTTTGTGCTGACATGCCTCATTTTGACATCCCTAATGCCTCCTCTGTGAAAGACTCCACTGCCAAATCCCACTTTAATTACCCGGACTTGGGTCATATAAATCACCCCGCTCCCATGAGGGCTAGGCCTGTGGCTGCCACTGTTTCCAACACAGGAAGCAAATGGCCAGACTGGTCCCCCAAGCTGGAAACCACACCTCCTAGATATGGAAATGATAATAAGAAGTAGGTGCACCTAGACTAGGACAGGGTCCCTGCCACAAACACCACACACAAGTACAAAAAGCCACCTCAACCCAGGTGCAGCACACTTGCCTAGTGCTGCTGGCTGCTCCCACTGCCTCTGTTCAAGGATGCCCTATCCTAACCCTTCCCTATTCTTTGAACAAAACTCCAGGTGCTTTTGCCTCAGTATACTCCACAGCTTCTTTCTTGGGCAAAGTTGGGGATGGAACTCAGGACCTCTTGAATGGCAGGGCTTAGGACTTGGCCTTTGTTGCTGGACATGTCTGGGCTGTGCCGCCTGTCAGCAGCATGCTCCAGAGGAGGACAGGGACACCAATGAGTCCACAAATGCTCTAAGGGACAAATTACCCAGGCAGGTGTGCAGAAAAATCTGCTGACCAAACACCTAATGTGGATCACTTTAAAATTCGAGCAAGTGCTGGAGATTTTCATTATGTATGATGACATTTCTACTCAGAGGAACAAACTCGGGGCCACAGCAGATCCGCTGGGTGGGATCCGCGTCCGCTCTGCTTGGCTATTCAGCACCCCTCTCGTCAGCACACCAGGCTTAATTGGCATTTCATCCGCATTGTGTCTCAGAAAGGAACAAGGTGCAATTACAGTGGGGAGAGCACTCCACGGCTTGGCTTAATTCATGTCTTTCATCTGCGTCAGAATGAGCACAGATGTTCCATTGGAGGACAGGGAGGATGATGAGTGGCTTTCAGACAACACTTTTTTAGTTTAAAACTTTATTTAAGATTTTTAAAAAGTTATTTAAGTAAAATTTACACACAGTGTTTTCTCTCTTTGTTTTACTCGATATAGGGCATTAATTTTCAAAGGCTGGTTCCGCTTAATTTGATTTTTCATTTTCAAATGAACATCTGTGTTTAGGTCTGAAAAGCTCTTTTCTAAACATACAGAGGCAGAGGGTCCGACAAAGCCTCCTCTGTAAACCACTCTCACAGGAAGGCGGGCTTCAGCAGGGACCAAGGCCTGCAGGACAGGGAGCTTGGGCCTAAGCTTTCTCTTGCATCCAGAACTTTCAGGGTGGAACAAGGAAGACAGCACAGGGTGACTGCTCAGCCTACACCTCTTCCCAGGTAGAGGGTGGCAACAGGAAGTATATCCAGGAGTCCAGCCCATCAAAGCTACCCCTCTCAAAGATGCTGACCACCTCTGATGTGAGCCTGGGCCCACTGCACCTTCTCTATAGCTCAGATCCCAGTCATTTTGAAACTTGGTCTTCTGCCTCATCTCTAGTTCCTGCCAGAGAATGAGTTTCCTCTAAGGCCCCAACATCATCCATCACCCACCTGGAGGGGGACTATTGAAGGTGGGCTCCCCTACTTTGTTCCTTCTGAAACATAGCAGCCCTCAAAATTGAAGTGGGCAACTTCTAGACTTCAATTTCCCTCAGTCCATGTGATTAATTCTTGCTCTGACCATGAAACCATGGGACCCATACAAGAACCAGGTGTAGACAACAGCCCTATGGGCACAGAACACAGACAGAATGTGCCTAGCCTTGCCATTGAGGGTGAAAAGCTGTCTAAGAGCCCATGCCTGTCAACCCAGCAGAACATTGAGAGGTGGGCCCCAAGGACTCTACCAACACCAAAACATGTGTCACAGCACAGAGCCTATGGGCACAAAGAACCCCAGCCCAATCAAGTCCACACTGTTCTCAATCATTCCAGTTCTCAGACTCATCAAAAGACAATCCGTAGCCAGGCGCCAGTGGCTCACACCTATAATCCTAGCTACTCAGGAGGCTAAGATCTGATGATCAAGATTTGAAGCCAGTCCAGGCATAAAGTTCCTATGAGACTCATCTCCAATTAACCACTCAAAAATAACTGGAAGTACTGCTGTGGCTCAAAGTGGTAGAGCACTAGCCTTGAGCAAAAAGAGGTCAAAGACAACAGCCAGGCCCTGAGTCAAAGGCCCATGATCAACCAAAAAAAAAGATAAAAGATCATCTGCATACTTTATCTCTGGTTAACATGGAAGTTTACCACACAGCCCACTGTGACTGTGTGGTCTAAATAGTTTTAAACATTTCTGTGTTTTTACAGCACTATATTTAGAAATTGCTAAATAAAATTCACTAAGTGTTGCAATAATATACATTTTTTTAAACCCACTAATTGAATGTTGCCATTACAAGTGCTATTTTGGACCAGCTGCTAAATATGTAATTTAGGAATTAAGATTCATGACTTACAGGATACTAATCACTCCTCTGAATCATGTAGAATCTTCTGAGTGCACATTACCAGTCCCACAGTGGCAACAATACCTATCTCATGCCCACAGGTAGAGGTCAGGCCACTAACAGGGGATGAACACAGGCAAAGCCCAGTCCCAGCCTCCACAGAGCCAGAAATAGTAAAAGTGGGAGCTCGACAAGACACAGGCCTTTCTAGCTCAAGAGGTGATGAGTATGAGTTTCACAAAGGAGGAAATTTCTGTGCAATATGATAGAGCTTGTCTTCCAAAGCCTTACTCCAATCTTTGAGCTTCCAAGTGTCATAGAAGTCTAAGGTCCTAGACACAACTACAGCAAAGGTCAGAGACTGACCCTATCCTCCTGTACCTGACCTCTTACTCCAGAGCCTCAATGTCCCCATCAGAGGCATGCCCAAGGGCACATCAGGCCATCCACTTTCTTATGAACACTTGACCTCAACAGTGTAGTCAGAGATAGGGTCCTTCTAGGTCATAGCACAGCCCACTCTGAACCACATTAATAGTCAATACTGTGTCCAGGAGTAGCTCAGACACACAGCCTAGGAAGTAACTCTTTCCATCCTTAACACAGGCAACAACTTCTCATCTCAAGTGTTTCCTCTAGTCCCAAATGAAATTGATCTTGCAGAAGGACCTATCACTTGAGACAATAGGACTCTAGGACTCCATGATGGGTTTTCCTGATCAATAAAACCCGCTTGTAGCCAGGTGTGGGTGGCTCACACCTGTATTTCTAGCTACTCAGGAGGCTGAGATCTGAGGATAATGGTTCAAAGCCAGCCCAGGCAGGGAAGTCCATGAGACTCATCTCCAATTAACATCAGAAAACCAGAAGTGGTGCTGTGGCTCAAATGGTAGAGCGCTCACCTTGAGCTGAAGAGTTGAGGGACAGCACCCAGACCCAGAGTTCAAGCCCCACAACCAACGAGAGAGAGAGAGAAAGAGAGAGAGAGAGCGCTCACAGAGAAGACATCAGCAGGAAAGACATTCACAGTGAGCTCTACAGTGTTCCACAGTGCACAGCAGTGATCATCCTAAGATGAAGGGAAGCTCAGAAAAGCTCAGCCAGAAAAGCACCCTCCATCCCCTCTCAGTGCCTGTCCTGGACACTAACACCTCTAGGTACCAGGAACAATGGAGATCACTGTAGCTCAGTAATTACTCTGTACTCCAGCCACGGAACAACGCTGCTTATGAACTTGGGACGTTGTTCCCCTGGAGTCATAAGAGAATTGAAATAAATCAAAAAGGAGGCAGAGAGTGGAGGAAAGATGAACGACCATGGGGCTGCTGAAGTGTATTAAAAGAAAAGAAAGGAAATCAGGATCTGGTAGCTGGAATTTGATTGTAATGCACAGGAAATCAATAGGGGAAAGAAAAAAAAAGGCTTCAACTCAAGGATTACCAGAGACTCAGGAAACTCCAGAAGGAGTGAGAGTCAGCAGGCCATGGATATACACTTGAAAATCACATGTAACACATAGCATGGTAATGGCTGGACCTTCATACAAGGAGGAGACCAGTGTGGGAGAAGATACAAAGAACCTGAGGCTCCCACACTGCAGCACAAACATAACTGGGGACACTCATTCTAGAACCCATCTGCAACTTGCAAGAAATTAAAAATGGATCATGATCTAGCAAGTCCACTCTCACTCTCAATATCTAGCCAAGAAAAATGGAAAGGTCTGTTCCTACAAAGCCAAGCCATATAGCAGCTTGATTTGATTACATCAAAAGCCAGACACAACTCAGATATCCTTGCACAGGATGAATAAACTGTGCAATGTCCTTATAAGGGAATACTATGCAGCAAGGAAAGTGGTACAGTTGAGTCCCACAACCACAAGATGAATCTTGAATGCTTTTTGACAAATAAGAGGAACTAGATCCTTATGGTAGTGTCACTTGTAAGTCATTCTGACAAACTAGAGTGATAAGAACAGATGGTTCCTTTGGAGGGCCTCTGAGGAAGGAGGTGCTTCCAGGGACACTGGGGAACTGGGGAGGAAGGGGCTGTTATGACACAACTTGGTAGAGGCATCACATAGGCAGGCAGAAACCCACAGTACCATGTGTCATGAAGAGCAGAGGACATGCTGAAGACAAGCTGCAGAGAAGGCTGATACTGGGCCCAGTGAAGAAAAGGAAGCGGATGAGAGTAGTGTCCCCAGAGCAGGTGCTCTTCCTAAAGGAGTTAGGTGGTTACAGCCCAAGCTTAGAAGATGCAGCTATCAACCAAGAGCTTGAGTGGGCATCTCCTGTCTGCCAACTTCATACTGCTCTCAGGGCATGTTCCTTTGTATATCCCACCTATGAGGACATGAAAAGATGAGCAGCTGTAACACCTAGCCCCCTTCAACTAAAACAGGTCCACCAGGTGCACAAGAGTCCAGCTAGCCTGGATCTAAGATGAAATGTGACCCATATAAGCCTATAACAGAAAAATGGTTTCCATTGTGGACAAGGTTGGCAGTGGAAAAGGCAGAGGGCAAGGTCAGTGCACACTGGCTCCTGGGTAAAAGCCACCCCATGCATCACACTTCTTGACCACCTGAAGCAGGCTGCCTGGTGGCACTGGCCTTCCTAGGCCAGGGGTCAAAGAGCACCCACAGAGAGTCTGGTTCTTTCAAGGATATGCCAAGGGGGACTTCACTCCTGAGGAGGGCAGATACTCTGTAGATGCGCCTCTCTACTCGAAGACCAGTACATATCTGGTACGAAGAAGCTGGTCTGGAGGCAATTAAAGCCTGCTTCAGAGTGGGTTTGGCAGGCAGTGCCAAATCGATAGACATCCTCACCCCCCCCCTCCCCCGTGTGCCTGCAGGTGAGGAATCAATCAGGCAGCTGCCTCCCAACCTGTTCCCGCTGAGCACAGAATCAAAGCTGTTTACCATTCAGGCCTAGAAATAAATAAATAAAGCCACCAATTAGTCAGCACCCTTTGTCTCTCTGGCAAGAGCTTTTTAGCTACCTCCAAAAAGCCAGGGCCCCTGCAAAGCCTTCCATTAAGGACAAAGGAAGCTTGAGGCTCAGGAGAAACAAGAAACAGGACAGAAGCCAAGAGACCCTGGATGTGGCCTGCAGCTGGGCTGGCCAGCCAGGACCATTTCTCAGGAGCCAAGAAAAACACAGATGAGGACCAGAGCCCCCAACTCTTATAGATACCCCAAACCCTGCAGAGTTCCAGAACCTGGCTGCTTGCCCCTAGTAGCCAAATGTCCATTTAACTCAGCATCTCCCAGTGCTGGGCTTCATCTTCAACTCCCACCCTGCAGCTCTTCTAGCATGCCCTCCGCCAGAGCATGACCAGCATTCAGGCACAACGGAAGCACATGTACCTCACTAGGGCAGCTCCTCAAGAGCCTGCACCACTACTTCTCACTGAAAAAAGTTCCCCAAAAGATAAGAGGCCTGACCTGAGGCTAAGGGTTTCTGCTGCAAAGATGCAGTTGGATGAGCTGAGACCACTAACAAGGTTTCTAGTACTGGTATCCAATGGCATCTACTGTGAAGCAGACCAAGACTGTGCCAGCAACCACTACTAAGGGTCCCAGAGGCTTCCTGGAAACCAGGTATCTTGCCAAAGGAGGATCAATGAATCTAGTCACCCCAGAAACCCTCCAGTAAATGTTTTCTGCCAAGGAAGGCCAGGGTAAGCAACATCAGAAAAACCCACCTAGGTAGTTTAAACTAAAAACACAACAGGTTAGGAGGCCAGAGGTTAAACTGAGGCTGGGCACTGTGCAAGCTTGGGAGAAAAGGGAAGAGGCAGGGAAGCAAGGAATTACAAATGGGATGTAAGTCAGAAAAGGCTATCATGCAGTACAAGTTGCCTCCATGGTGCCCTAGCAACCCCTGACACTGCCAGCAAATCCTGGATATAAAAGGGGTAACCACAGGGTCACTGCCAGTACAGCGCAGAGACACATGGGAGGGAAGGAGCCACAAATCCTGGACTGGGGCCTGCTGGTGAGAGGCAAGCCCAAACCATGTGATAGCCCTTAGTCCATCCACTGGCATCAAGGGACACTTGGTGACATTTCACAAAACTAACACCTCCTAATTTTAGGACAAGATTTCTAACATAAAGTACCTGCTGAATATTTATGAGCTCTTGTCCACCCAGGTGAGCCATTCAGCCCACTTGATCCCCACCCCAGAAGTGCCTGTCAAGCAGAAGGCTTAAGGCCACTGAAAGAGGAAATGGTGATTAACTACAGGGCTCTCATCCTGACAGAAAAGAAGCGTGCGCAGAAGGAGCTAGAAGCTGAGCCATACGAGTTCTCTAGGATGTCTCAAAACTGGACTGAGGCCACCTTTGTCTCTAGTAATGGTCTCCTGAGGTCTCTTTAAAAAGGCAAAAGAGTATCAAAAAAAAAGACTCCTGACATTTGGCCAGTTTTAGAATCTTGTGAAAACAGACTACCTGGAAAGCCAGCTCAAAGCATGTACTTAAAAGTAAGCTTGCTCCCAGCTTCTAAGACAGTGGCCAATTAGTGTGCAGCCTGCCATCCCTCAGCCACCTGACATTTACGGCACTATGCTGAGATGAGAAAGGCTGGCAGTGGCCAGTGGGTCTTGGGGTAAGGGATGATGTTCCTGTGCTGCTGCCCATGGGGGAGATGCTGAGCAGAAGTGGTGGATGCAGGTTCATACTTTAGTGCACTTCTGACAAGAGCATTGGTGAGGTGGGCAAGCAGGAGGTGAGCAATGGCACTGTCCCCTCTAGGTTCTGGTGAAGACCTAGCAAGATGTCAAAAGGACAGATACACACACTTGTAAGGATTTACAGTGCAGACCACCAACTAGAAACTCCAACAAAAAGCCACCCAGAGCTTGTGATCACTCAACCCTAAAGGAGGATCAGGACACAGGTAGCTTCAAATCCCACTGTCAAATGAAGATGCAGGTGCTCACACACCTGCCACAGGAGCAGCGGTCTTCTGCTCACTGAGCTATTGGTGCAGGACCCACTACTCTACTGAGCAAACACTCCAGAACCCTGAAGTCTACATGCATCATGCAGCAGCCTGCCCCACTCTCTAACTGGGGTAGGAATAGGCAAAGCAGTGATCCAGCAGACCAGGCCCCTGGACACACAGCAGGTACATACTGAATAGTCCTTAGAAATGGAGGCAGAACCATGACTGTGGTTTCTTGAGTAGGCATGCCCAGGTACAGCTCAAGAGGGCTTGTAAGGACTGCTGTTCTTGTCACTCAGCTAGCACACAGGTTTAATAAGGCACCTCTGCAAGAATGCATCATGGTAATCCCAGGCAGGTTTCAGGTCCATCATTGGCCCAATATGGAACCAACCACTGTCCCTGCTGGCTCAGTCCTCCCAGGAAGCAGTGCTCAAGCCAAGCAACCCAACTCTATACTGTGTGGCAGAGCAGCTGATAACCATATTGATATACACCTCAAATTTTGACCAGTGGATAGTTAGAGCTGAGGACCTATGGCCAGGCAGCCAATGGGAACAAGTTAAAAGGCACACCATGACAAGGGTCCCATGCCTAGAAAACACATACACAGTACAAGGACCCTAAGTGCCTGCCAAAAGGGGGTCCTCTCCAGCACCCTACAAGCCTATTAGATTACTCCAGCAGAGCAACTCAGTGGGGCATAGGCCCTCTACAGTCCAGCTAGGCCAGTAGAGACGGTGTCCTGCTCTTATGAGGTCATGATCACAATTACAGTAATCATCTGGAAGGGGCAACTATAGGTTTGACATCATGAGGTTGGAGGCCCACAGGGTCTCTGGTCTACACCCATTATAGTCCACTCCACACGTGTACCTCAAAGAGCTGGTCATTTACTATGGGTTTATACTCCAAATCCCCAGATTTGGTCAAGCATAAGGCACCAGAGCTCACTCAGGGGTAGTGCTGGATGCTCCAAATATCTATTGCAACCATGAATGGACAAAGTGACAAGGGACAGCTTGGGAGCCAGAATAGGTTCAAAGCACTGGCCACATGACCTTGGCCAACAGACTCTGCCTCACAACTGAATAATGAGGACAGTGCCTATATCCCAGAACAGTCATGATGATCAGGATGAACATGTGTAAGGCACTGACACACTGAGGCATTCAGCAGGTGGAAGGCCTTGTTGGCCACATCCATTTGTCACCACAGCACACAGGCTGCTCCAATTTGCCATGAACTCAGAACTGGGCCTGGGCTTGATGCCACTGAGTACTTGCACAGCTGCTGAAGCATTTCCACGCTGCTTAGGCTCC
Source organism: Dipodomys spectabilis (assembly GCF_019054845.1). Lineage (NCBI taxonomy): Eukaryota > Metazoa > Chordata > Mammalia > Rodentia > Heteromyidae > Dipodomys > Dipodomys spectabilis. Next base: position 11,378,109 of record NW_024870775.1, on the reverse strand, counting down.
TCCTTGGAGCCAGGTGATTATTCCATCCACACGTATTCTTTATAGTTCTCCCATCACAGACTAATTATGGCACATCTCCTCACCAAACTACATCTATCATCAGCTCCTCAATCGCCTCTCACTGTACCAGATGGCTTTGCTCAGAGCTTGGCAGCCTATCCATGGTGCACACCACTGGTCACCCACTGGGTAGCTGGGAAGCCATGCTATCATAGATCCAGGCGGCTCGGCCTCACAAATGAGCACTCGTGAGCAAAGAAGTCACAAAAATCATGACACCTTCAGGAAACACACTGCTTTAGGCCATAAGCAAGGGTCCTCAGCAGCTCACAATGGACAAAATACTTCCTCAGTTGTGTCTGATACAAGAACTATGGAGAACAAATGAATCCATCAGAAGGCTAAAGGTTTGGTCTGGCACCTCAGCCACTGCAGAGTCCCTGACACAAACACTGGGTAACAGCCACCCACTGAAGCCAACCTAATCTGTCAAAGGCCAGGACCACCAGCCTCTGTACGACTCTTGTCAGGAAGCAATAGCTGCCATGGACAAGATTCAACTGGACTCTTGTAGATCCTCCAGCCCATAACCAGGTCTGGATTCCTTGGACTTCACATACACACAGAAACACACACAGCTTCATGGCTGTACTCCCATCAGCAGTCTTCCTCTAGGCCAATCAGGGAGAAGAAAGTCTAGGGAGCAGGCCACCAAGAAGGAGAAACCAGAAACATCGACTTCCACCCAAGGGGCAGCATCTGGACCAGGAGGGAGCAAGCTGCCAACATTGATCCAGACTGGATCATCAACTCCATTAACTGACACATCAACTCTACCTCATTCCCAGGCTTCAAGGGGAGGCTGAAATGAGGACAAAGGGGCCTCCCACAGAGGGAACGGGGCTGTGGCTGGCAACTCTTTTTACCTTCCTTCCAGGCACAGAGCCAGTGGGCTTTCAGTTTAACCACTGAAAAGAGCAGGGTTAGAGCAGCATTGCAGCAAGAATCCTGGTGGAGCATTGGAAAAATACCAGGCACCAGGTTGGGGCCAGCCAGGGAGGAAGGGCGAAGAAGAGAGAGGCATGTTACTTTCACCCAGAGGAGGAAGACCTGGCTCTGGGGAACACTGCATGGGCCGTAACAGGTATGAAGGCAGAAGTTTATCTCTGTGGATTGTGTCACACAGACAGGTCAAGATGCTATTTCTATAAGCTTTGCCAGGCTCCCTGTCAACATCACTGCTGCCTGGAAACATCACCAGCTGGCAAAAAGGATTCTGAGGCAAACCAGGGCCTGTCCACTTGGGGACAGAATACAAAGCCCTGAGCCTTCTCTTCCTAAAGAGAAGACCCATAGCAATCAGACCCTCTATTGGACAAACTGCTTCTCCCCTGCTGACTGGCTCCTCACCTCTACCCACAGATGAGAAAAACAAATGTAGCTATTTCTGAACACATGCTGTATTGGCCCAAGGAGTTTGATCTGGGCACAGCCAATAGCCTCCCCAAGGGTCCTGTCTGGACAGGACAGGGCTCAATGCAGCTACCACCATCAGGGGGTAGACAGGTGGGCAACAAGTTGACAGGCACAGAAGGACCCATAGAACCTGAGGGATCTGCTGCCAGCCGAGCCCTGACAAGTCTGGAAAGCTTTCCTGTTGGGGCTCAGTGAAGAGTGAAGAAAACATCCCCCCTGCCTGCCCCTAGGAGGGCTAAGACCAGGATGATCTGACAGATAAGCATGCACCATGTGGCAATGGAAATGCTACCCAGAGTGATCTGCCTGACTCAGAAGCACCTTTTCAGCTCAGAGGACCTGCCTCTAGGGGAGCTGACTGACAGGGTGTCCCCACCCTGCTAACTGAGTGGACTCCAGGGACAATTCAGCCTCCTCTGATAGATCCAGCATCAGGTCCCCAGCCCATCTGGCAGTCACCCTTCCGCTCCTAGACTATGGTACTGCTGGCTCTGCTCCTTTGGGCAGCAGGCACCTTAGTATATTGGACTTCACTGTAAGAGCCACAAGGTGGATTGTGGCCATGGCCTGCTGGCAAGCAGAGGGCAACTAATATAGTCAGGGTGCAATGAGCACCATAAGGGCTCAGATAATATCTGGTGTCACAGGCTGACTGCTTTCTAAGCTTCAAGCTCCCAGGACTTTTCTAGCAAAAGGCCTAAACCTCCAGCAGGCAATGGGCTGGGATGTAGTGATGGACAGGGAAATGGAGTCCTCCAAGAAGTCAGGTAGCTATAGCCTGCCATTTGTTATGCATTCAGAGACAGACTCACCTGGTCCCCCAGGTCCCAGGCAGGCTCTGCCAGCTAAAGTCTTTGACCTTGACCACCCCCCCCCCGAAATTCCACAGAGTTCCAGGGCACCACACTAGCAGACTGGGGAGCAAGGGCTAAAATGCAACTTGCAAGACCACATGTGAATCCTGTGCTGTGAAGAGAAGTCTGTGAAGAAAACACCTGTAACCTACAACCTTGGCTGCCCCCTCTTTACCCCTCTGCTGATTTTCAATCATATCCATGCCTTATGACTCCTGCTGCACAGAAGTACTAACAGAATAGACAAGTGGACATCAGCTCCCTTGGGGACCTCACATGCCCTGACAAACGTCAGAGCCAGCAAGAAAGAGGTATTTCTAGAATGTTCCAGAGGCATCCTGGCCCAAATACTAAAAGACCAACAGACCAGAGTTCCAAGGTCTGGCAAGGCACAAGCCTCTTATTCTTCAGCTTTTTATGAGCGTCTACATTAAAAATGGTTTAAACACAATAAAATCTGTTACATTTATGACAAGAAAATATGGAAAGGCCATTAAATTAGCAGAGCATAGAAATGAGAGGGCACTAAGCATCTGAGACGCCCCAGCAGAAACAGACAAGGAGACTATTAAATGGAAGCAGTTGAAATCCCATTTAAATTCAAAGTACTTGCTCTCCTGCCCTGCTGCCCTGCCAGGAGATACCGTCAAAATGCTATGGGTATCCCTGAGGTCCTCCTGCTTGTTCCTGCCATGTGCTAATGGGACACTGATCTGGGTTCTCCAGCACTTCCTGGCTTGACTTCCACATCCCCTAGCCCCCAGCTCTCGCCTCCCAGCCAGCCTCCCAGCAGTGCCCATATGGGGCTGGAAAGGCAGCAAACAACTCTTCAACTCAGCCTCTCTGGTCACAAAACAAGTCTGCTTTTACTCAGAAGCAATGAGCATCACATGAACCTATGCTGCCCACCCCACAGCCAAGGAGCCACTGGGTCTAGTCAGGAAAGCCTTTGTCTCAGTGACCTGACTCCTATCTTACTTGGTAACTTAACTTTGTTTTACTTTAATGGACATTACTTAGAACAATATTTATTTTAAAAACTCTAAAATTCAGGTTCACACCTGTAATCCTAGCTACTTGGAAGGATGAGATTGGGAGGATTGCAGTTCAACAAAGAGGTCATAAAAAAAAAACCCCTCACCATCACAACAGAAAAAACTGTGCATGGTGGCCACATGTCTTTCATCCCAACTACAGCAGGAAGTATATGTATTAGGAGGACCATGGTCCAGGCTAGACCAAACAAAAGCAAGACCCTATCTCAAAATATAACCTAAGTGTAAAGGGCTGGCAGCATGAATCAGTGACAGAGCACCTGTCAAAACCCCAGTAGGACTGCAAAAACAAACAAACAAACAAAAAACCCTGAGTAGAAAATTCTGAAACAGAAAATCTATAGCTCCATGTACTTTTTACCCCAGCCAGTCTCCCTTGTGATTAACACCTTGCCTTGGTGGGGTATACCTGTCACAGAGGATGAGCCAACATGGATATGATCGTCTATCTTTCAGCTCATTTTTGTGTTCCAAGTTCTATGAGTCAGGACAAATGCATAATAATATATATCTTCTACTACAGTATCACACAGATTTCACTACTGCAGAATCCTGTGTACAACCCATTCATCCCATCATTCAACCACCATGGGTCTTCTAAAGTCTCAATAGTCCTGACTTCACTATGTCCTAGAGGTGAAATCCTACAGTATGCAGCCTTCCACTTACAACACACATGTAATATTCCCCTGTGTCTTCTCATTGCTTGATAGCACCTTTCTTTTAGCACTGAATGGCATTCCAATGTTCAGGTGGACCATACCCATTTACCTATGAAGGACACCTTAGTTGCTTTTCAGGTTGCTGCAATCTGAAGATCCAAGTTCAAAGTCAGTCCTGGCAGGAAAGTCTGTGACACTCACTATTATCTCCAATTAACCACCAGAAAACCAGAAGTAGAGCTATGGCTCAAAGTGGTAGAGCACTAGCCTTGCATAAAAAAAGCTCTGGGACAGTACCCAGACCCTGAGTCTAAACCCCATGACTGACCAAAAAAAAAAAGAATAAAACTGCTGGGCCCCAGTGGCTCACACCTGTTATCCCAGCTATTCAGGAGTCTGAGATGCTATTCAGGAGTCTGAGATCTGAGGATCATGGTTCAAAGCCAGCCCAGGCAGGAAAGTGTGTTAAGACTCTTATCTCCAATAAGCCACCAGAAAACTGGAAGTGGCACTGTGGTTCAAGTGGTAGAGCACTTGCCTTGAGCTGAAGAGCTGAGGGACAGTGCCCAGGCCCAGAGTTCAAGCCCAATGACATACATACATACATACATACATACATACATAAAACTACTAATGAACTTTAGGAAATGAGAAAGAAAAAGAATAAAGCTACTATTAGGTGTGGTGGCTCATATCTGTAATACTAGCTACTCAGGAAGCAGAGCTAGGAGGACTATGTTTGTTTGAGCCAGAACAAGCAAAAAGTTTGCAAGAACTCATCTCAAATAATTACAAAACAAACAAACAAAAAAAGCCTGGCATGATGTGTCCATCTCAGCTCCATGGGAAGGACAGATAGGAGGATCACAAGCCAGACCAGGTGGCAAAAGCAAAATCCTATTTGAAAAATAATCAAAGCAAAGGGTTGGATGTGTGCCTCAGAGGGTATAATACCTGCCTAACAAGTCCAAAGCCCTGAATTCAAACTCCAGTTCCACCCCCCCACACACACACACACACAGGTGGCAAAAGCAAAATCCTATTTGAAAAATAATCAAAGCAAAAGGGTTGGGTGTGTGCCTCAGATGGCACAATACCTGGTTAGCAAGTCGAAGGCCCTGAATTCAAACCCCAGTACCACACATACACAAACACTCACATATACACACAGATTAATGACACTCTAAAATGTGTACAGGACTGTGTGTAGACATGTTTTTGATTCATTCAGATAAATTCCACAGGGTGAATGTTCTGAGCCATATGGTGAAAGTATATTTAGTTCTGTAGGAAACTGCCAACTGCACCATTTGTATTCCCCCGGCAGTGAGCAAGAGTTCCTGTTTACACCCTTCCCAGTATTTGGGGCGGTCAGTGTTCTGGACTAGAGACATTTTACCAGGTGTGCTGTGTTGTCTCCTTGTTTTAATTTACAATCCCCTAATGAAGTTATGGTGCTGAGTAACTTTTCAAACGCTTATGTGCCATCTGTTTGCCTTACTTGGTGAGGAGACTCTTCAGATCTCTTATCCATATTTCTGTGGGGTTGTTACTAACGAGTCTTAAAATTCTTGGAGTATTCTGGCTAGCAGTCCTTCATCCAACATGTCTCTTGCAAGTATTGTCTTCCAGCTGTGGCTTCTGTTTTCATTCTCTTGACAGTGTCTTTCACAGAGTAGAAGGTTTTAATTTTAATGAAGTCCAACTTTTCAATTATTTCAACTTCTTTCTTCCTTTCAGGGATCATGCCTTTGGTGTCATGTATTAAACTGAAAGTTGGAATTTTAAAACTCTGACATGGACATCTACATTGCATCTTCACTTAGGTTTTGTAAAAGATATAATGACCATATCTAGATTTTTCCCTGTGTTGTCTACTTGTCCAGCACTGCTTGTTGAAGATTCTTCTTCCTCTACTGAGCCACCCTACTCTGCTACTTTGGTCAGCTGGTATATCCATGAGCTAGTATGTATTTCCAGCTCTACTCCACCTGCCACCAGATCCCATCTCCCATTCCCCATTGATCCCCATGTCCATCACTACAGCACTATGCTCAATGCTGGGGCAGGGAGCATTAGCCCTCCAGTTCTTTCCTCTTCAGGGATATCTTGGCCTCACATGAGCCTTAGAACCTGCTCCATAAATCCTCACAAAGGAGCTACAGGGACCAGGGTTTGGGGTTGCACTGCACCTCCAGGTCAAACTGGGAACAACTGAAGTTTCCATGATGGTGACTCTTCCCATACATGAACATGAAACAGCTCTCCAAGTATTTACATTTTTTGCTTTTTTCAGTAGTGTAGTAGGTTAGTTCACATAGATGGTCATTAGCATCCTTTTTTTCTTTTTTTTTTTTTGGCGGGGGGGGGGGGGGAGTGGGGGGAGGGAGAGGAGGAATGACAAAGGTGAGTGGTACTAGCAGCTGACCTAAGCCCTAGAACCTAAGTGTTGCAGTCAGTTCACCACCTGCAGCTGCCGAATTTATTTATTAGTCCTACAAGTTTCCTTGGTTCTCTTCAGAGCCCTGTCACCTGTGAACAAAGGGTATCACCTTCCTCTCCCAACTGCATGCCTTCCCTGACTTTTCGTGTCCTCTTACATTAGTAAGGACTTTAGTACAAAGAACAGCAGAGCTGAGTAGGGACATCCTGGCCTTGTTCCTCATCTTAACAAGAAAAATTTCAGTTTATTTGGTTCTAAGATAGAAATATTTGACAAGTAATAGGAAATTAGCTTCTCTAGCACAACAAAGAAAATCTGCCACGTAAGCAGTGACAATCACCATCAGAGCCCACATGGGTTCTGCAGCTGTGGACTTCTCTGGGGAAGCCATCACGCTCAGTGCCAACTAACCTGGGTCTCTTGGGGTTCCTGGGAGCATCCAAGGCTGCACAAGTGGCAGACTATACAGAAACCAGGCAGGCTACTTTCCTGTCCAGAGACTGGGGTCTCCTGCTCACACCCAAAATCACCCCTGAGCAGCCTCTTGCTGCACTGTGATGGGCCTCTTCTCTGGGATGCTCGAAATACTTTTCCAGAAAATGCAAAATGGAGGCTATCTTCCCAGATGTTTGATGAACTGGGTTCTTGAATTCCAAGTGGAGCAACACCCACAAAGCTCTCTAAAGCTACCCTTTTCAGCAGACACAGCAGATCCAGTGAGACCAGTTTTAAAAGGTACCACAGAAAAGCACCTCCCTTTTTCAGCCAGCTAACCACATATATTACCTGGGTGGGGACTTTTTAGTATCACAAGGCCACAGAAACTCAGAGTACCTCAGGGCCCACCACCTGCCGAAGGCCAGACTTTCTTCACTCTTCAGCAAAACAGACTGCTAAAGCAGACAGACCTCAGCTGCAGACCTGAGAATTCATTGCCTCCCCTTAGTCAGACCAGGACTTGTGCAACCTTGTCACTCAACCTTGTTGCTCAAACTTGTCACCCTGCTGGAGCTAAATACATTCTTCCTAAGTATATCTTATGTGCGCAGCTAACAAGTTGTTTTTAATGAAATTATATACAGTTATCTTCTATTTCCAAAAAGGGCAAGCACTGACATGTATGACCCTCCCATAAAAGCTGTGTTTTCAGTAGCTGTTTAGTGCAAGGGGTCCTGAGATCAAAGAACTACAGCAGTGCTTGTGCAGGTGAATGAGGATGTTTGCCACATTGGGGGGGGGGGGGGGGGAGGATATGCATGAAGAGGGAAAGGCACCAGCAGAGTTTGGACCTTAACCTCAAGCACCCTGGGAAACTCTGGCATCTGGATAGCATAGTCAGAATTGGGAGCCCCCAGGCCACCCTCTCCATCCCCCAGTCACTTTGCTTCCATCTCAGCCTCCCAACAGAGGGGTGCACTCTGGCCAAGGTCACACTCCTTATTTCATCCTAGAACCTGCTAATCCCATCTCGCACAATTAGGCAGAGCAGGTAACCAGTACTCACCAGCCAAGGACCCATGTGTCAGTCATGGCTATATCAACACTGTTCTTCCTGCTAAGTACACATATTTCTTGGCCTCAATATTTAAAAAAAGCAAGAACAGAAGTCTAATCCACAACCAGCCACACTTGAAAAAGCCCAGCCTACGAGAGACATCGGGGCAAGGGTGAGCATGGCCAGGAGACTATAGCCCAGCACTCAAATCCAGGCATCCACCAACACCAGGTCTATGATCTTGGGGAAAACCCTGCAAATGTCCAGCACACAACCAGCCCATAGGCCTGGGATAAGGATCCAGAATGGTCATGTGTGAAAGCTGAGTACACAGGGCTTAATAAACCTGGTTTCTTATTTTACCACTCCAGTTTCAGAGCAGGATCTCCACAGAGCCCTAAATGTCTAATGTTTTTCCTTCAAAAGAAGGGAAATTAGTGACAGTTGTCCCAAAGTCCCAGAGGGAGTCAAGGTCCATACCAGGAGAGATGAGTGAGTGGCCAGGCCCCAGACCCAGCTGCAGGTGTGGGAAAGTGAGTTCGGCTATGCCAGCCTCTACACACTGGATCACATGGGCTTCTGGGATGATTTCCTATGGCAACTGCAACAGAACTAACCACTCAAAAAGTGATTGCGCTTGGGATGAATTTTTCTCCAGTGCTTGAATAAAAGAGGGAGTTTCACATTTTATCCACTTCCACATCCCTTAACAATAAGAACTTATTTAAAAATCCATGAATATGTAAATACCATTTTAAATATGGAAATGCAAAACATGCAAAGCAACAGTCTGGGTGTGAAATATTAATGGCATCTCGCCTTGCTGAAGAGACAACACAACTTGGCTGAGCCAGCAGGTTCATGAAGCCTGGCTTTCTCCACCCCAGGATAGTGGCAGGTGGATCCCACTGTCATGAAGGTCCTTGCCCTGAGGTGGGAGCATGCCCAACCTTCTGCTGTGTGCAGGGCCAGACCTCAGCCCCAGGGCCTTCAACCTGGCAGCTTATCACCTGAAGGCCCCTTCACCTGTCAACACAGCCCTATAGAATCACACATCCAGTGGGTACAGCCAGAAAATCCAGCAATGTTCAATGAGGAACCTGGGCTCTTCAGGAGCACAATATGGGAGGGCAAGCACTTAATCTCTGATCCAGAAGCAGGACAAAAGCATCCTGACACATGGCAGCACCCAGATAGAGACCAGAGCAAAGCACAAAGAAGGCTTATCATCAAGCAGGGCTACAGCCCACTAAGAGTACATAGCACAGCCCAGGTCCATGCCCTGACCTCCCCCACACCGTGCTTCAGCAGAACTGACCAGGAAAGGACTGAAAGGCAGAAAAAGTGCAGCAGGAGGAGGAAGAGAACCACAAGAGACACTTGTGACAGATGACCACTCACCTCAAAGTCTTTTGGCTCTCTTATCCTTCCCTTTCTCCCCTCCTCCTAATTGACCATAGATTGCATAGGCAGTCCCAACATCATGAGGAGCTCCAGGAAGAGCCCTGCAAGGAGAAAAGTGGCTCCAAGTGCTACAGGCACCACCTCATGTCCAAAGGCAGCTACTGCAGGCAGATGCCAGCCATCCAAAGATACCCCACATTGATGGCCCAGAGACCCAGGTCTGCCAGTCAGCCCCTAGAACTGGGCCACTGAGCAATCTTTTCCTGCTAACTGCCCCAGGTGGAAAGAGGGCATTTGAGAGCCAAAAGGAGCAGCAGACCTGAGCAGACCACCAGGAGTCCAAGGGCTGTGACAGCTCTGCAGAGTCAACATAAGGAGCGGCAATCACTCCTCAGCTAGAACCACAAAGACGTGCCTTACCACCTGAAGGGTCTGCTCTTCATAATCCCTTGGTGATACAGCTTTGAGGGTACCTGGTATACTTAGGGACTCTTTTGAGCATCAGGTACCTGACACCAAGTTTACATGTCAACAATGGGCCTTGAACAGCAGCTCATTGGGTCTGTTCTACAGCAGAGCAAACAAGAAGAAAGCTGATTCCAGAAGTGCAAACTGCTGGGCACTGCCATGACCCTGAGTTCTGGTAAGAAGTGGGGCTGTGTTGAATGGCTGTGCTCCAACCTTAGCTTCTCTGAGAAGCACTTCAGGGAGAAATATGATGGCTGCCAGGGTTGTGCCCTAGTGACGCATTGGCCTGAAGCCCAAACTAGCTCACTGACTTAGGTGCCACTGTGCCTCCAGGCTACCACTGGACTAGGTCAATATAACTGATGCAGCCTAAAGTCCACAGCCACAAAGACATCAGGCACTGTGCAGGTGGCACTTGGAAGATTGGCCTAGAATCAGCCCAGGTGTGACAGAAGACATAAGAACAGGACACACAGGGCCCATGGCAGATTCTACAGCCAGTCAGAATACCCCAGCCTCCCAAGAGGGGGCCACAGAGTCCACTGCCCTGGGGAGAGGAAGGCTAGTGGGAGCCTACCTGGACTCAGAGCCTCACCCCCAAGCAAATCCCACCTGCCCACAACAAGAGCCTACAAACCCAGCCACTGACAGTCCCCAGGCCACCAAGAGGCTGACCATAGGAACCCCCTTCACAGGATAACGATGGTCCAGGGCTCACATCTGTTCTGTTGTTCTGCGGGTGTTCGCATCTGGGACTGCTTTGTTTCATTTCAAGTTTCCCCCAGAATTCTGGCTCTAGTATTCTAAAATCTAATCAAAGCCTACATCCTCTATGAAACATCCCCTAATCTATTCTGTAATCAGGAAATATATGTATCTGCCCCACTGTCACACACACTTCACATTGTTTCAGCACTACAAACATGAGGCCTGTGTGTACAAACGCGCGCACACGTACACATGCACATATGCGTGAGCGCACGCGCGCGTGCACGCACACACACACACACACACACACACCAGCTCCTCCCCTCAGGAAGCTTATCTGCATCTTTGTCCCCAACACTGCCCAGCCCACAGCCGCACACTATCCAAGTTGTCACAATTGATGACTAGCACCCTGCAGAGGCACCACCTGGAGAGCCACACAGGCCATGAGGCCTGTTGGACAGCATAGCCCTAACTGACCACAAAACTGGGCCACTCCCACTCAGGGAGTTCATGGGATGGCCAGGAAAGAAATGTGTAGTTTACTCAACGAATAATTCTTGGGCATGGACACCAGACACAGTGACTGAGATCCCCGCCAGCTGGTAGAGTTCATATGCTAACTGGGAAGAAAGTTACAACATGAGCATGAATAAGGAAATAAGCAGGCATGCTTGGTGAGTACAATGAGCAGAGAAGCCAGATCAGGAAGGGGCACCTGGTACAGGTGAGCAAGAGGTCTGAACAGAGACGCTAGGAAGGTGAGCCAGGGCAAAAGCCCCAGGTCAGGAACAGGCTCAGTCTGTTACAGCACAGTGTGACTAGTTCAAGAATGTACATAGATGAGCAATGGTCCAAGTTCACAGGACCACGGGACTTTTAAGTATACATCACAGCTGTGGCCCTCAAGGGTAGGAGGGAAATGACTTGTCAGGCTCTATCACTGCTGCTGCTGCTGCTGCTGCTGCTGCTGCTGCTGCTGCAGAGCTGAGACCTGAGTAGCCCAGGAAGGAGAGGGTAGAGGCTGGTCCAGGGCAATCAAGGCAAGTGGGAACCTTGGCAAAAATCTAGCACACTGAGCAGGCTGGGCCAGTGGTTACTTACAGCTTACACAGGGATGTGAGAAAGGCAAGAAGGTCTTTAAGGAAGGGTCAAAGTTCAAGGCTTGCACACCAGGACAAATAGCAGTGCCCTTCACCTTGTCCCCTCACACGCCCACTCTTCCCTAAATATAAACACAAGGCAGGCAAACATAATTACATAGCATATATTCTAATGGAGGTCTGATGTAGATAGGTCTCCAAAGGCTACACCAGAAGAAATAAAATAAGGACAAAAGAGTACAGGCACTACTCAAGGAGACAGGTCAGGAAGGCAGAAGAGAAGCAGGAAGAGCCACGGTATTCAAAGACTGAAGGAGGCCAGCCAGAGAAGCAGGCAGGAGTCAGGGACAGGGTACATACCTTACTGGGGAGGCTGCCAACCATATAAGAGTCACAGAGGGCTTAGGGGTAAAGATAACACACCTAATCTTTAAAGATTCCCTCAAACAGCTACATGAAAAACAAGTGGCCCAAGGCAAGTATAGGGAAGTATGACAGAACTTCTTGTCATCTGAAGGAAAAGTGATGACAGACTGGCATTCCACTTTAGCATGGAAGAAAGAGATGCACTCCAGGAACACGTGCTTCCAGGAGACAGGGCCACAGGCTCCAAATCTGGAAGGAAGGGTGACAGGAGTCATAGTGACTAAGCCACCAATACAGACAGAGGGATGGAGCCTCAGGTCTGGAAGGATGGGTGCCAGGAGCTGTGGATACCAATACAGACCAGGGGCAGGAGCTCTGAGTCTGGAAAGATGGTGTGCCAGGAGCCATGGTGTCTGGGACATCAATACAGATAGGCAGCAGAAGCTCCGGTCTAGAACAGGGTACCAGGAACACTAATACAGACAGGGGGCAGGCTCCAGGCCTAGAAGGATGAGGTATTGAAGGGGCTGCCATGGAAGACACGTGAAACAGCTGATCAGACATGAGCAGGCTCGACACCTCTGCCAAAGCCCATTTACACTAAGTGACATCAAAAGCCAAATGGACATGGCAAGTCTTCTGTCTCTGTTCCTGACAACCCTAGGGGCTAACTCAAGCCAAGACTGTAACTGGCTAAGACAAGCAAGAGACCTGGCAGGGGCCGCAGCTGCAGGATGTGGTCCAGGCCAGGGCAGAGCCAGCTATGTCATTGCTAACTCTTTTCCTCTTACCATATCTACCATAGCAAATCCAACATCTCCACCATGACACAAACACACCCCTCTGACTTTCGCCACTGGCCACACAACAGAGACTCATCTCACCTGTGGTACCCAAAGGGAGCTTACCAGTGTCAGCCCCCTAACATTCAAGAGCCACTGATCTTGGTTCTTCAATACAAAAGATGACAATGATTACGACTTCATGATTATGAGCCAAGACCTCACTTACTGTGCCAGTCCTCAGCTGCATCTTTCAGACATAGTCAACTTCATTCTTATAACTGCAGAGCTGTCACTGCTGCCATTCAGACTGTGAGCTGTGGAAAGACTAAACTGTTCAAGAACAAAACACTCCTCCAAGGTGGAGCTGAGATTCAAACATGGGCAACCTATGCTTAGAGACAGTGGTAACTGCTCACCATCACACTAGCATGGGGGCACAGATTGACAGCCACTAAGAGGCAGAAGCACGTCCTAACATCACGAATTCTGGGTGCCGGTCACTGGCCTTGCTTGGTCTCTGGACATGTCGAGCACACTATAACTCACACAAACACCAGCTGACAAAAGCGACAAGGCCTCATTATACTACAAGATGTTTTGAGAGGTTGGCCTAACTGCTTTGGACAAAGAGCACTAAGAATTATGACTGATTCTGATCTTAACTCACTCTTGGGAGGCAATAGGGGCAGCAAGTAAATAATCTCAGATATGTAGACAGGGTGAAGACCTCCTTACCTGCTTCCTAAGGCCCCTTTGCTAGATAAGAATGCAGGTCCTCCCAAAAGGCAGCCTCAGGAAAATGGCCCAGCATGGCCCAAGGAGATTCTGTAAGCATCCAGGAAAGACCAGGGCCTTAAGTGATTCAGAGGCAGCAATAGGTGACTTTCCAGACAAACTGTCCATTAGTCTGTCAAGGTGAATGCAATTCTTACCTACTTGAAGGCTGACTACATACAGCCTTCTGAAGAGCCTAGCTAGGCCATCTAAAATAGCCAAGCAGACAAGCACCCGTACCCACATCACTCAGCAGTTCATCTGCACTTGGTTCTACAGACTACTTAAGGTGCACAGAGGAAAGCTGGATAGCAACAAGTGCTCAGGATGCAGAGCTCTAAGGTCTTTCTCTGCTGAGTGAGAGCAATAAGGGACACAAGTCCAGAGCTCCACAGGAACTTGTACTCCCCCTTCAGGCACAGCACACAACCCTGGAGACAACCCTGTAATCAAGCCCTATTTCTGCCACTTTGTAGCAGATCAAGCTGGAGCTTATGTTCCTCTGGTACATGATAATATCCATGTCTACCTGGGAGAAGTCACATCCTGCTTAGGATGCACTGAGCCTGGTGCTCAGGCAGTACATGTCCACCAGCACAGATTGCTCTCATTTCCTCATTGCCCACCTGATAACAGGTGACACACTGAACTCCAGAACCCAGACAGGTCATAACAGGCCCTGCTCCCTTCACTATCTCTCCAAAGTATGACATGTATTTCCAGCAAAGCAGAGGAATCCCAAACAGCAGAGGCCCTAGAATCACAGCACAAGTTTCCTAATCCTAGTTCTTCCTCGGTTCAGTGCCCATCCCTCATGATCAGCAGGATGACAGTGTAAATAGCAGAGGTGAGGCAGCAGTCAAGGGGTAACATAGTGGGGGTGCCTGTGCCTCCCAACATTAATTAATTACATGAGAGCACAGAGGCTCTGGGCAGGCCTGGTGAACTCTGTGCAGAGAACAGCAAGCCAGGGACACATAGAGATTTGTCCATAAGCTGAACACTGCCTTATCCTCAGCCACAGAACCAAGAGGGACATTATCAGACTCAAAGAACCAAAAGCCAGGTGAGGGCTGCCAAAAGGCAAAAATCCTGAACACTGCAATCAGATTCTGCCCAGAGGTGAAGAGGATGGGGAGACATGAGCAGACAGACCCATTTATATTAGTGATGGATGGTACTCTGTCTCTATAAGCCTTTCAAAAAGGGATAAACAGCCTTCCTTGATAGCCCTGCATGCAAATGCACGCTACTGACACTCTACAGGTCCTTTGCCCACCAAGCAAAGAATCTACTCTTGGCGGCATAGCCAGCCAAAGGGCTCCTTCTTATCAACCCACTAAGGCTCAATGGTAGAGTGCTCATCTAACATGCACAACACCCTGGGTTCAATCTCCAGAAACACACACATACAAAGCACACCAGTACATTGCCACAGATCATCGAAGGCTACTGAACGCCAGACACACAATCCTCTAAACAGCCCTCAAGACACCCTGTCCATTCTGAGATAGACATTTAGTTGAATAAACCTAAATAAAGCTGCCAGCTCCTCCCTAACTATAAATGTGGCCCATCCCTGTCTCTTGCCATTGAAAAGGGATCAACAAATTTCCTGTTTCTAAGATACCAACCCAATCAGAAGGAAACACTTGCTTCATGAACAGATCCAGCCTCAAGCTCTACAGAGCCAAAGACATTAGGAAAGAGCAATCTCAGTCAACATAGACTTCAGGATGTGCTTCATCAGTAACAAGGCCAGATAAATAACAATGGCAGAAAACTCAATGGCAGCCACTCTTTGCTATTGGTAATGCTGTGGTACAACATCTGCCCTTCCTAAAGACACAGGTGACCACCTTTGGCTCAGTTCCATCGATATCAGATACAGGATGGTCTACTTCCCCACCCCTCATTCACATAGAACAGTAATTGTAGAGACACAGATGGGAGCCCAAACACAGACTACACAGGCCACCATAAAAACTCTAGGGAGAAGATAGTCCTGCAGGACTTAGCACTCACTGTGTCTTGGAAAAACACTGTGCCAGTGATCATAGAAAGCAGCCATTCAGCCCCAAGACCAGTAGCGTCTTATGGGCAAAAAGCCCTTGTGAAGCCAACCCACAAATGGCCAGCACACAGAATCCCAAGTGAAACTGACCTGGATGACCATCCTGAGGCAGACTGGGGAGGTACTAGGGACCTCACTTCAGCATCCAGAGGTGCCAGTAAGTAGAGCCCACAGTGACCTCTAGTCTACAGAAAGCACTGTGCATGTCCACAGGACTCCCTGAACTCACCTTTCCTAGGGCAGCTGCATTGACCCTGGGAACACAGGAGTCCTCAGACAGGGGCAGAGGACAGGAGTCACAGGGACTGCCTACTACCAGGACAGGCTACTCCCTGAGACTCCACCCCCAACTAACCCAAAAGACACTAGTCTGACTGTTATTTGTCAAAGCAGAGAAGTACAGAAAACACCTCACTGTTAGCAAACAAGTTTCCTTTCCCTTAATAGTGCATTCTGTTTCATAGAGTAAAATGAAGGGGATTGCCAGGCTCTGCTTCCAAATCACTCCCCATCCCCGTTTCATCTGACAGTGCTTTTGAAAGCAAAAAGCAATCTTTATCATTTGGGCTTTTTAAAGCAAACTGATTTGATTATGTCCAACATAACCAGCTGCTTCTAAAAGCCAATTTTCAAAGTGACATCAGCCACCAAAATAAGAAACCCTTCCTTCTGGCTACTAATAAATTATTAAACCACTATCTCCACAGGAGAATGAGGCTTCCGCCTGATAAGCAGGCTGGCTCTGAGCATTCCTCACAGACCTGCCCATCCCCAGGTCAGTCTGTGCAGGGCTCTCTCTTTCTCTCTTACTGTAACCATGCAGCTTCTCCCTATGGCCCTAGGTACTGAATGAGCCTGATCCCACACAGCAATCCTCATGGCCCAGGTAATCTGAGGATCAGGAGTAAATGTGAGGCACCCAGTGTGTGTCAGTTGAAAAGTGATGTTGGCAGCCAGGCACTGGTGGCTCACACCTGTAATCCCAGCTACTCGGGAGGTTGAGATCTGAGGATCACAGTTCAAAGCCAGCCTGGGCAGTAAAGTCCGTCAGACTCTCATCTCCAATAAACCATCAGAAAATCAGAAGTGGCGCTGTGGCTCAAGTGGTAGAGCACTAGCATGAGCTAAAGAGCTCAGGGAAGCATCCAGGCACAGAGTTCAAGCCCCATGACAAAAAAAAAAAAAAAAAAAAAAAAGTGGTGTTGGCAAAGACACCATACACGTGGTGTTCAGAGGAAACACCTAATGGCAGGCCTGAATGGTTCTATAGCCACCCACCTCTGAACCCCTGCTAGGCTAGAAAACAAGTCTGCCTGCTGCTCAAGTCTGCTGGGGAAGATCCTGTCACCTAAAATCAGAGGCACCAGACAGCTGGAACACTTGTGTCTGTGAAGACACCACATGTACCCCAGGGGCCAGGTTTCTACTCCGGGCTGTCACAAAGACAAGAATGCTCAGTGATAAGCAGGGACACCTGAACCAGGAAGCCAACAAGCAGGTACCCAAGATGAAACTGAGGCCTTCAAGCTTCATTTTACCACCTTGTTATGAGAACATGGATAACATCCACCAGTCCTCAGCTCCCCAACCACTAACTCAGACCAGGGCAGATTCAGCTGCTATGAAGCACAGCCATTCCCAAGAATCACTGTATACAAGTATAGGGAGATGAGCCTAGGAGAAGCCCTAAGGTCAAAAAGGGTACTATCTCCAAAGGACTGAGGCAGCCCTGGGGACTCTAACCAGTTCTGACAAGAGCTATTACAAATGCCCTGCCCTCTTCCTTCTCTAACTTCCTACAGGGTGGGGTGCTTTTTTTGCCCACAAGAGCCCCCCTCCATCCTAGGAAATCCCCAACAGAGCCAAGCTGATGCTAGACCAGGCCGTTCCAAAAGTGTGAGCTAAATAAACCTCTACTTTAAGAAGTACCCAGCCTCAGGTACTTCATGATAGTAACAAAAGACAGCTTGAGACACTGAAAGATCTAGAGGGGTACACACTATCTCCTCCCAACAGCCCAGGGCAATGAATCCCCATACACATCCCAAGTGAGCAGTCTACCTGGTGGTGATGGTGTTGTTCTTCTCCCTCAGGGATAACTCCCGCTGCTGCAGCTCCACCACAAATCGGGAAAGGTCTTCTGGAGTCCTGAGGGAGGAAGAACACTGAACACTCAGTCCCATCTGTCCCTGGAAGTGGACCTAATCCTACACCCAAGACAGAACCAAAGCCATAGCAGCCACTGACCACTCAGACCAGGATAAGTAAGGTCATACGCATTCAAACTACCAGGGTCCAACCACAGCCCACCCCAGCTACACACCAGTTCTGGCCTAGTTCCCCAGCTATACAAGGTTACTTTCATGAGGTCACTTTATTCCACCTGTAAAATCAGAAACACCACATAACAAATAATGTCACTTTGCCAAAGACATGACATATAATATCATCACCCCATGCCTGGCACGAGGCAGTATCACTGCTACCTTGTTCCAGGACTTAGCTCCTCCCTCACTTCTCTAAAGCAGCCATGTGCAGCAGCACAGGAAGGAGCAATAGCAGAGCACCGTAAATGTGCTGTGCCATTAAAACTATTCACACTCTCCCCTTTACTCTTTTCACCCTACAATGAGGAAACTGAAGCCTGAAGACATTGCTTGGTAATGTAAAGTCCACTCCATCCATGAGTGCAAGCATGCTCAGTGTGAACTTTATCCTCTGACTAGTGCTGCAGCAAGACATATACCCAGAATGTCCTGAACTGACAAGTAGTGTGAAAATGATCAACCACATGTGGGCTCTCGGCATGGCTTGAGGCTGAGGATGACTTCTGCTTTCCTCACCATCCATCACAGCAGTGGGCACAGGGAACACAGAAGGCAAGTTCAGGGCCATGTGGTGGAGAGCTGCCCACAGGAGCCCCCACTGCTTCATTGACTGAGTGACAGGGGTATTTGCACACACCATTCTACAAGGAGGATCTTGTGTCACACTATGAGACAGTGCTGCAGACTATTCTCCTGCTTGCCTTGTGGGCTCTGCTGCTGTCCTCAGGCCAATACAGCTGTCAGGTAGGGAACACTGACGTGCCACTGAAAGGTCATTCATCTATCTGAGGAGAACTAGGGTCCTATGGGCAGGGCCCTGGCAAGCACTGGCACAGAGTAGCCATCTCAACCCACTGCCAGATGCATGCTGCTATGGGCCCAACTCTCTTCTCCAGATTGCTGTGCTGAAGCCCCAACTCCAAGGGATGGACTTGGAGATGGGGCTCTGGCAGGTGATTAGGGTAGGTGGGGTCAGGAAGGTAACATCCCCATGCCAGAATCAGTGCCCTGGTAAGAACACAGTGTGCAAGACAAGAGAACTGACCTCAGAGGTTCTGTCTCCAGAACAATGGAAGAGAGCTACTGCAGAAGGATCATGCGCATGAACAGTTACAAAGGATGTTCAGCAAAGGGCTCAGTCACAGAGAGAATGATTCCATGTACCAAAGCTGCTTCACAAGTGCACATCTTAAATACACAGGAATGCAGTACCAAGGACGTTCTTATGTTATATGTCCTAGGGCTTAGCAGTAGAGCACTTGAGTTTGATCCCCAGCACCACTAAAACAATAATAATAATAGTAGTAGTAGTAGTAGTAACAACAACAACAACAATAAAGGAACACACTTCAGACAACAGTGCCCCAATTATATCCTGGGCTCACCTCTATGTCAGAGCTGGGATCAGAGGTGGCAATCAAGGAGCTTTAACTTCAGGTGTACTACGTAAACTTATAATGAGGATGTATACTTCATATGTATAAATAAAGCCTAAAACAACTTAGTAGGGGGCAAGCTAATGAGGGGAGTAAGTTACTGGAACCTCTCCCTCTTACAAGATAATGCACCTGGCACAGTCCAGCAACAAGCACAGGCACCAGGACATAAGGAGCAGGGCATGTGGAAAAGGAAGAGAGGGAAGCCTGGTATTCAGGAACCAGGCTCAGCTGTGCTGGAGAGAGCATGGTGGTCAGCTGTTGGTGGCCCATCCTGAACACTGAGCTGGCATGGGTATAGAGAAGAGGCCTGAGGAGCTGGGAGTCCTGGAGTATCAATACACCTGCACAGTCCTCTCCACATCACAAACACAGGGTCAGCATACCTCCAACAGGCACAAAGTGTTTATTTTCTAGAAGCAGACCTGAGTGTGGGTAAAGCTACTCAGAGATGCTTACCCAGGGCACTGTGGGGATTAGCTAAGTGCTTGTAACTGGACGGAGTCATGCCAAGTGCCATTACAGACTAAAAATACCGGCAACGTCCACCCTGAAACCTACACTTCACAACTACAAAGTGGAAGCATTTGGGGCCTTGGGAGCCTCCAACATGGATGACAGGAGAGTGACAGTTCCAACTGCAGCCCAAGCTGTGACATCTGCTGCAGAACACTGGCCTCAGCTGCGAGGCCTTTCACGTTCTAACTGGGGGCTTTCAGGGAGAGAAGTTCTTTTGTTCCACATACAGCTGAATTTTGACTCAAACTCAGCTGTGTGCAGAATGCAATGGGCTATGGGACCAAGCCCACCCGTTTCTTCCTAAGCCCAAGCTGAAGCTATTTTGAGTCCTTTTTGCAGATGCCCTGGCTCTTGCTGAAGCCCTCAGTGCCAGTTTCAACAAGTCTGAAAGACACTAGGATCCAGAGGATGCCAGCATCAAGCATGAATGAAACAGGACCGTCACAGAACCAATTAGTAAATGACAGACCTCTAGCTTTCTTCGAAGGTGTCATTGTTTGCAAAGAATAGGAATCCACAGGATTAAGACCACAGGCCAAACTGCTCTGGTTTGGCTTCCGCCAGGGCCCAACCAGAAGGAAGAGAACACAAAAGCAATATGGTTCATTGTTTTTGCAAAAAGAATGCCAAAATTGGAACAGAAAACACTGGACAGCAAAAATGTACTAAAAGCCAAAGAATGGCCTGCATTCACAGCTAAAAAGCCAAAGGGCAGCCCGGGCTTCTCCCGGTAATGTAACAACCTGCGTAGAAAGGTGCTGTGCAGGTCCCCAGCAATGAGAAGCAGAGGCACCAGCAGAGTGCCTTGGAGGGAGGAGAGATTAGTACATACTAACTCCACTGGGCAGTAAACTTGCCCTGGAACAGGCATTGATTGGGAGGTTTCCCTACAATGGCTGTGCCTGCTATCCCCAGTCTTGAGGCCATAGAACAGTATGTTCAAAACTGGAATGGCCACAGTCACTCAGCTTCAGGGGACTCGTGGAAAACACCAATCCATCTCATCATCACAGCTCTATAACATACTGGCCATGGAACAGAAAGCTACATTTATCCATCTACCCTACAGAGCCGCCTATTGCCTGTGTCCAAATACGCAGACAGAAAGTCACTTTTGGGCTGGGAATGTGGCTTAGTGGTAGAGTGCTTGCCTAGCATGCATGAAGCCCTGGGTGTGATTCCTCAGTACCACATCAACAGAAAAAGCCAGAAGTGGCATTGTGGCTCAAGTGGTAGAGTGCTAGCCTTGAGCAAAAGAAGCTCAGGGACAGTGCCCAGGCCCTGACTTCAAACCCCAGGACTGGCACCAAAAAAAAAGTCACTTTCCCTGGGGAGGGGAAGGCAGGGCTGACTGCTGTCTGAGGCATGGTGATCTGGTGATCTGCTCTACAGCCCTCCCCATACACCAGAGTCCCGACAGAAGTGTAGAACAAGCAGGACCCATCATAGAACAGCCTTTCTTCACAGCCAATGACCATTTCCACATAGAAATATCTGGCCTAGGGCTGGGAAGGTGGCTCAGTGGTAGAGCGCTTGCCTTTCATGCCTGAGGCTCTGGATTCGATTCCTCAGCACCACATAAGCAAAAAGAAAAAAGCCGGAAGTGGTGCTGTGGCTCAAGTGGTAGAGGGCTAGCCTTGAGCTGAAGAGCTAAGGAACAGCACCCAGGCCCAGAGTTTAGGCCCCACGACCGGACCCAAAAAAAAAAAGAAAAAGAAAAAGAAATATCTGGTCTAGCCAGACACTGGTAGCTCCCACCTGTAATCCTAGTTATTCTGGAGGCTTAGATCTGAGGATCATGGTTCAAAGCCAGCCTGGGCAGAAAAGTCCATGAGGCTCTTATCTCCAATAAACTACAAAAAGCCAGAAGTTGAGCTGTGAGCTGGACTCAAGTGGAACACAAAAGCTTAGAGATAGTACTCAAGCCCCAGGACTGGGAGAGGGTCAAGAAGGCAGATCCACTATCTCAAATAGCCCTTGGCCAGAGCCAAGCTCCCAACTACACATCCTTTCCTACAAAAAGTCTCTCCCTAGGCCTCCACAGAACTCCCTCTCTCATCCATCTGTAAGTCTCCATTCAAAAGAATCTGGGTTTTCAGTTGGGCTTGCCCCAACCACCCTATCTTGAACCATAACCACTATCACCCTGCCCACCCATCACCTAAGTCCTCGTCCCCTGCTGGCCCTCCATGGATCCTGCCGCTACTCAGTCCACCCTCACAGATACCATGTGTGTTACATTTTCCTATGACCAATTATTGCACAGCAATCTAGCCATAATCATTTATTATATCCTTAAATGATGTTCAATAATGTAGAACACACAAATAATCTACACTATAAAAAAGAAAATAATGTCAATAAAGGATTCTTATTAAAAAAAAATCAGGACTGACAATGACTATAAGAATTGATTAAGAGGGGAATCAAATTAAATACTTTAAACAATGCTTCCCTAGGCAGCAAATTTCTTATTTAAAAAAATGGGTCCACATACTCAAGGTTCATCTTTAACTCTTTATATAAGCCACATACATGAAACATAATTTGTGATATTTAGCTTTGGTTCTTCAGAACAGATACCTGCAATCTTCCTAAATTTTGCAACTTTTCATCTTTTACAATTTGCCTTCTTAACAATTTCCTTTGAATCTTCCAAAGCATTCAGTCTTCACAGAAATGCCAATTGCTTTTTTTTTCTTTTTTCTTTTTTTGGGGTGCAGGGGGTAATGAACTCAGGGCCTCATACTTGCCAGGCAGGTTGTGTACCACATGAGTCAATCCTCCAGCTGTTTTTGTTTTAGCTATTTCTTTTCAGATAGTGTTTCCTACTTCTTGCCTATGGACAGTGATCCTGCTACCTACAGCCTCTTGTCTACCTAAGGTAACAGGCATGCTTATTTTGTTAAGATGGGGCCTAACTTTTACCCAGGCTGTTCTTAAACCAGATTCCTGCTCTCCACCTGCTGAGTAAAGCAGGATCACAGGCATGTGCCACCACATCCAGCCACCACATTCTTAATAGTTGTCATCAGCTTCCATTAATTTTTTTCATTAAAACTATGCCACTATATCACATGTTCAGCTGTTGTCAGCAGGCAGGCTTAGAGAGGATGGCACAACATGGAAGCAGGTATGAATAGCAGCATCACCACTGTCCCATAGTTCTACAAAGAGTCACAAAGACACAGGAGCCTGTTTGGAGATAAGTGGGAAGAGGACAGGCACATAGATGATTAGTTATACTTTTTTTAAGACGTGCTTTTCTGTTATAATATACTTACACCTTTTTAGTACAAGACTCACAGGGCTGAAAGATTGATCAGAATTTTCCAGAGCAAACCTGAGGCACACTGGTCAACACAGTTGGTCAGTCAGGGACATGACCCTTCTGGAGCTGCTTACCCACCCTACTTCCCGCAAGAGTCAGACCCTAGGCATTGCCCAAGCTTAGCAGCAGGAATCACAGAAGATAGAAACTGTGCATGGATCACATTCTCATTTTCAAAAAGCAGACTGCAAACTACCAGGAGCAGAACGAAAGGCCTAAGAAATGGCATCTTAGGTTCGGAAGTCAGACTGCACAGTCAGTGCTCAAGAAATCTAACTCCATCTGCTATTGGCCACGTGGCCTCAGAAAAACTAGCTGACCTCTTCAAACTCAATTCCCTCCTCAGGAAATGAAAGTCATGAGAACAAACAGAGGTCTTTGCAGAAGATGTTATTGGGTCATGACAACATTATTAGGAACCACAGGCAACACCCTGGGCCATGCCCAGTGAGAAAGCCAAGTGTACCTATAGGTCTCCAGAGTGAACTTACTCGAATGAAGCCTACAAAAACAACCATTACCATGAGGTGGGCTGCAAAGTCAAGTGCTACATAACCATCCAGTGTATCAATCACCAGTATAGACTGGTGTAATCTTTATGTGATCCCTGGCCTCATTATTCCAGGGAGAGGTGTTTCTCAACACTACCCCAAAAGTGCCAAAGATAGAAAGTAAGCAAAGATATGAGAGAGATCACCAAAGACAGTGCCCTGAGGCAGCCAGGCACGAGTTCAGATCCACCCTGGCTTCAGCCTTCTGATCTGTGAAACAGGGGTAATGCTATACAAGCTGACAAACTTTATTAAGGGCATCCAGCCTCCACTGGACCACTGTGCAATCCCTGCTGCTGCCCCACACCATGACCCCCACCAAAGCCCTCTCACAGTCACTTAGGCACTGAAAGATGGCTAGCCTGCTACCTTTCCCATCACACACAATGAAAAGGACATCTGTTGATGATAGAACTATACTCTAAAACCACACTGAGAAGCAGGAAACATGGTGAAAAGCATCATTTTTCAAAAGAAATGCCTGATCTATTCAGTGCATCTATGCAGACTATCAGGACAATTCACTCAACAAATTTAGCCCAACTAGCACTCAGAAGATGGGCGGGGGGGGGGGGGGGGGGGGTGCAAAGCTCCAGGCCAGCCTGGACTACACAGCAAAACCCTGTCTCAAAAACAACAACAAAAAGATTTAGCCAAAGCATTGCCATTCAAGGCACTCTGGAAGCTGAGCTGATAGAACACAGGGTGCCCTGAAATTTTACTACCTGCTAGAGCAGACACTGTGACAAAAGTAACATGTAATACACATTCCTGAGAGGAGCATAGTGACAACTACAGCATGGGAAGGGGACAGAATGACAGGAATAGGGCGATCACTTCTAACAGGCAGTCAGTAACAATCTCTGAAAAGGTGACCTCTGAGCACAGACTGAATGAAATAAAGGAGGTACTGCAAAAGTTAGGGGAAGAACCTTTAGAAAGTTCTAGGACAAGTAAAACTGAGCCATAGATGCCATGGCAGGTGGTTGGGTGAATTCCACACAGGAATTTCCTAGAGTGATAACAGCATGTTCTCCCAGTAGACATGTGTCACACTTGTCTAAATCTGTACCTGTCACAATACCCAAGTGTCTATGTGTGAACTCTGGCCAACCTTAGGGAATAACTGAGTGATAGTCTGAATCCACAGTAATATGCTCATCAAAACACTGCCCACAGCCAGGCACCAGGCTGGGATCTAGAATCCTGGTTCAAAGCCAGCTTGGGCAGAAAAGCCCATGTGACTCTATCTTTAAAATAACCAGAAAAACTCTGGACTGGTGGTATGGCTAATGTGGTAGAGATCACCAGCCCTGAGCAAGAAAGCCAAGCAAGCACATAGCCCTGAGTTCAAGCCCCAATACCAAAGGGGAAACAATAAAGCATAATACTTCCTAAGTGGGAGTAGGAAGACATTATCTGCAATAGCCAGGCCAGAGGCTTGCCACCACTGTCTAGCTAGACCCCGGGGCCACCTGGACCTCTGAGAAGCTAGTGGAACAAAAATGCACACGATAGGAGGTTTTGGGGGGAGGGGAGGAGGAGGACTGGGAAGGGACAGATCCTGAACCCATGGGATTTGCCTTAACATAAAATGATAATACATTCATGGATCTCAGTTCAGCAGGAATGGGACAGAACAGGAGAACAGGAGTTGTATTAGTTGACAAGAGTCCCTGTTCCCAGAAATGAAAATGGACTATGGGCAAGACTGCTGGAGGCAAAGCAAGAGGCAGTGGGTCTTTGGAAACCCAGGAAGAAGCTTGCAGCAGTCACATGCATCAGCCTAAGGACCCGGCTGTGGCCACATAGACTCGGCCATTGTGCTACAGCTCTCTTGTAAGGTACAGGCCTGTTGCCTCCTGCCTAATAAAGTTCAGATCTCACTCGGCTGTCCACAGCCAGCCACACGGCTTAACTGCTTCAGGGAAAGGAGTTAGGTGGGTCCCCTGACGCATGTAAATAAAATGAAGAAATTTCAAATTTATAGTTGCTGCCTCTAAATTCTTTCTCCCAGCTCTGGAAGGATTAAAAGGACTTCAAAGCAGCCTGGGTTCCAATTAAGCCAGTGTGACCACCCCAGGGATGCTGGAATATTCCTCTGATTAACAAGAGGCGCTCTTTGAACTGTTTGCGCTAAAAAAAGCTCTCAGAACCTCTCAAACAAATGGTGCAGTTTCTCTCCCGCTTCCTTGCTCTGAAAAGTTGATCCTCTGACTACTTTAAACATTCAAAAAGCAGGCTGGATAACGGCCCCAAAACACAACCACAATGAGATGCTGAGACAGGAACAGAGATGGGCCTGGGCATAAATGCACACAGTAAGCCAGGCTGCAGAAGTGAGCCCAGAGCAGCCACGTCAGGAGAAATGTCCAAGCAGAACCCTAATGCAGCCCTCTACTCTCA
Source organism: Dipodomys spectabilis (assembly GCF_019054845.1). Taxonomy (NCBI): domain Eukaryota; kingdom Metazoa; phylum Chordata; class Mammalia; order Rodentia; family Heteromyidae; genus Dipodomys; species Dipodomys spectabilis. The sequence goes on along the minus strand of NW_024870775.1, from coordinate 11,351,872 downwards.
GCCCCAAAAGACCCCAGCAAGGCAGGCCCCACACTGAGCACAAGTCCCATGGCCAGATGCAACTGACCAGGAAGGACAAATAATCATGCACCTGACCACTCTTTACGAAGCATGGCCCAGGCAGGGCAGCTGGAGACAGGAGGGTGAGACAGGCAAGCCTCTGCACACCAGGAGTGAAGGCAGCTCCCAAGTGGGCCTGAGTGAGCTCAGAACCAAAGGCCACCCACTGTGTGTGGACTGTGAAACAAGGACAGGGGAGACAAAAGGTGGGACAAGATAGATAGTACAGGTGTCTTGTTCTGGACGACAGATGTGTGGTTGGAAGAGCCTGGAAGCTGGTCAGAGAACCATCAACACAGTGACTTCAGAGAAGCCAGATCCTCATCCTGACCACTCCACTCTTGGTTGTGACTTTTTAACGTTAAACATCAGAAAGGCCCACCTATCCTGCCTATGGGATTTCTTGCAGGGGAGCAGCAGCAGATCGCAGAGGAAAGAACAGTGAATTGAAAATCAAGTGTAGCGGCTTCTGGGGAAACAATCAAAGGCAATGCATGAACAAAGGACTTCAACGGACATAGAAACTCAGGAGGAGCTGTCATTACTGACACGCTCTCTTTGAACTCGCTGAGCAATAAAGGGGAGAAAAGGTCTCAGAACTCAGAGAAAGCAACATCGACATTCATGCAGATCTGGACTCTGGTCCAGGCTTGCTGTGTGTCCTCAGGCTGGTTATATGACCTTTCTGAACTTTGGTTTATCCATTCTTAACTGAAGAGAAATGAACCAGGGGCCCCTATCTTGATTTGTGATTCTCTTTCCAAAAACAATTGCCTAAGAATCTGTTCTCTATGTGGTTGACATGAAAGAACAAAGACCGAAGCTGTGAGTCAGATGCCAGACTATGAGTGGGAGTCTTGGGAAAGTTGAGACATGACATGGGAAAAGGAAGAGGCACAGGGCATGTGACAGTCACTGTGAGGACTTGTGGTCCAGTGACATATTACAGGACATGTTTTAAAAGGGGACAATCAAGCACCCAGTTCACCTAGCACTGTTCACAACAGGAAGCACAGGAACCACCTGGACAGAGCTGGGAGAGACAGCAGGAAGAAATGATGACTTGGTTGTAAGATCAAGTGTAACCAGCAGATGGCTTTGAGCAGACCAACATGTCATCACCTCAACCTAGAACCCTGAAGGCTGGAACACAAAGAGGGCCAGGAGACACCGACATGGAGACTAGACAGTGCAGTGGTCACTGCGCAGGTGTGTGTAAGTGATGTGATAGCAGTGCGATGGGTCAGAAGCAGTGTGAGCTGAGAAAAGCTGGGGGGAAATAGTGGTACACACATTTATAATCTCAGCACTGCACAGGCTGAAGCCAGCAGGGGGTACATAGTGCAACACTGTCTCAAGAACAAAAGAAAAAAGAAACACTGAGCAAATGGAATCAACAAGACAGGCTGATCTCTAGGATGATGGTGTTTCTCCCCACCATCAGACACCTCAGGCACCTCAGGCACCTCAAGCAACTCAGACATGGTGTCCCTGTCACCCTAGAGACCCACACAACTAAGCCTCAGGATTGCATCAATCTCGTCCTGTGACAGGGTTAACCCCACTCATGTGGAGACCAAGCAACACACCCCAATTATTTCCATTTCCTGCAGTACTTCATGTCATCCCCAAAGCCAGTGATAGATTTTTTCATTTGCCTATATAGTGGTTGCCACTAATTCCACTCTGAGCTCTTCAAATGGTCCCAATCTCCTCTCAAAATGCCCAGAGATGTCGGGCCATGCTTCAATTGCATCTTCAGGCCCATCTTTTGCTCCAAGGAGAACTGAGGACCATCCTCCAGGCACATAGGCATCAACTTGGGCTGCTTCCTGTACATTCTCTTCCTCTTTCCTCTTTCACTGGTTACTTGCTTCTTTTTGAAAGAACGCATTTGCCAGGAGCTCTTTGGAAAAGGATGTGATGTGATGAATTTCAATGTACCATCTTCATTTCACTCTCCCACTTGAATGTGAACAGACTTATATGTGGAATGCTGGGTTCCTACAGATCCTGTTTCTTGGAAAGCTAAGGCAAGACAATGATAAGTTGGAGGCTAGTCTGGACCACTTAGTGAGACCCCCCATCTCAAAAGCAACATTCCTCATCCTTACAGGCTGCTAGGTCATTGCTTTGTCCAGTCAGTCACAACACCCTGCAGTGCCTTGGGGATGGCCCTCAGCACAGCCTCCTGCCACATGTGCCCCTCCAGTCTACAATGTCCTCACTTCCAGGAAAACTCTTGAATTGTTTCTTTATAATGTTCCCTCCTCATCCCCATTTCTTTGCTGTCTTTTTTCATTTCAATCCATGTGGGTCCAACTTTGAACTTTAATTTTCTCTGCTGTTTCAAGTAGATTTCCTCAACTTTTCCTTTTTCACCCTTGCATTGATTTTTCCTGGTGTCTATTCAGTTTTAACATCCCAGTTGTCCTGATTCCCTGGGTATTCTTCTTTCACTGACTTATATACTTTTTCCTTCTCTAGGTTTTCCTTGCAGTTCAGGCATTGCCTAATTTCCATTTCCTCTAAGTTCCTTTGCCACTACTTGGTCCGCAGTTCTTACCTTCCTGGCTCCTTCAGATAAGAAGTGTGCCTGGGTGGCTAGGGCTGGTCTGCCATGTGCCTTAGCAAAACACAGCTGAGAGGTCTCAGATTCTCTCATGCCTCCTTCTCCATTTGCCCAGCCCCCTCCCCCAAGAAACCGCTCACTGACCAGAGGAAATACATATTGGAAACATGTACACCTCATCACCTGTCTTCATTAAGGCATCCCAGCCTCAAAAGGACCAGGCATAGGATTTATGCTCTGAGTCTCTGCTGGATGAGTTCAGAGCATCCTGCCTGCCCTGCAAGTTGAGTCCATACAAACATTCTCATCTGCCTGGGTTGTAGCTTCTGAACTTGGAAAACACCTTGGCATAGATGGCCTGGGCTCTTGGCTTATACCATTCCCAAATTAGCATTTGGTTTTCTCCAGTCAACTAAGTCCATCACCAACTCCTGAACATCTGAAACCCAGAAACCAGTGCTCTCTTTACTTTTTCCCTACTCACACAAGCATCTGGCTTTGAAGACTAATGCTCTTTACTGTTGGAGAGAAGCAAGGTTTTAGGAAGACAAGAAGCAGACCTCCTAGTAGATACTGTATCTGTAGAGGCTTTAGTTTCACTTTTAACATTCTCCATGCCACCAAACTGACCCTAAAAAAATACCCAACATCAGTAAGGCACCTTCCTTGGGTGTGCTTGGTGACCACCCAAGTGAGGGCCCACTGATGGGCAAAGTCCTTTCCATCTTCCAAGGCCTTGGGCTCTCCCTGTCCAAACTGTATGTCATAATTACCTAGAAAGCTTGCAGAATAGGGCTGGGAAGGTGGCTCAGTGGTAGAGCGCTTGCCTTGCATGCATGAGGCCCTGGGTTCAATTCCTCAGCACCACATAAGCAAAAAGAAAAAAGCCAGAAGTGGCGCTGTGGCTCAAGTGGTAGAGTGCTAGCCTTGAGCTGAAGAGCTGAGGGACAATGCCCAGGCCCAGAGTTCAGGACCCATGACCAGACCCCCCACCAAAAATAAAAATAAGGAAAGCTTGCAAAATAAACCCCCAGGAAATAAAGATAACAAGAAAAAATATGAAGAAGATTGACAAGTGAAAGCATAGATATCTGAAAAGTCCACAGAGGCCGCTACCTCCTGGAGGCAGTGGCTTGGAGACAGAGGAAAGACAACACTGTGCCAGTGTCAGGAAGAAGAGGAAGCACAAGTACAAGTCCCATCCACACAGTCACACTGTGAACTTGAACCTGAGTCAGGTAAAAGGAGCTATAAGGCTGCTACTTCTCCCTGGAAGTCATTCCTTGCTGCAATGTTTGAGGGAAGACAGCCTCCTGTTTCACTGTACATTAGTTATACTGCATTACCCACGTATAGGAAAAATAGGCCATTCTCATTTTCTTCTTTAAGAACTTTTCTACCTTCTTCAAATGTTCTACATTTTAAAAGAAACCTCTCCATAAACCCACAACGGTGAAACAGTGACTGTGTCCCCCAAGATCACTAACAAGGGCCACTGGGGTTCAACTCCATGTGCACTTGGAGTAACAGAAGCCAAAGGCATTCATAATGAAAAGAGCTGAAACTTGTCTTCATCTCCAAATAGCACTATTGTTTATATAGAACCACCTAAGGAATGTAATGCACAAACAAGTTACTAGAGAACTGAGGGCATGGCTCAAATGGTACCAAGCACAAGGCTCTGACTTCAATACCCAGTACCACCAAAAAGACCAAATACATATTTTTTTCAAAAGTAAATTGAGCAGTCTCATAAACTATAGTGAAGAGAAATTCTATTTCTTATGTATTAGTAGAAAATATTAGAAAGTAGCCATTTTTAAACCTATTCAAGACAGCATCCATAATACAAAATACTTGGTATAAAACTTATCAAAAGGGATGCATGTTCTCGTGATTGGGGTAGGAGGAGCAAGTCAACAGTGACCAGATCAGAAGAGATGCCAGCTTTCTCTAGGCTAGATTTGCATGGCAAAACATCATAAATACATATTTTGAAAATCATGTGCTTTAACAGAAGTTTCCGGTGCGCTGTAAGTGCCTTCATATTTCCTAATCTGTTTGTGTGACTCTCAGGAAAAGCCCTGAGGAAACTTCTTGGTCTGTCACAGACCTGTGGGTACTAGCCTGAGGAAATCATTGATAACAAAGAAGTAAAGCTGTAGCTTCAGTCACTATTGAACTGTCATTACTATTTTGCATTTGCTTTGAGACAGTCTCACTATGTAGTTCAGGCTGGCCTGAAACTCATGATTCTCCTGCCTCAGCCTTAAGTGCCAACACTACAGGCTGTGCCTTGGCATCCGGAAAACATTATTGTTTAAGTTGAATCTAGCATGATCCATTTCCAGTTCTCAAGTAGGGATGCACCACAGACTTGGTCACGAAGTCCTGTGAAAATAAAAGTGGCAGGAAGCTACAGAGACTTGCTGAACCTCTTCATCTGACAGCCTTTGGTGTGTTCCTAGAATCCTTCACTTCAGTATCAAGTGCTGCCTCTGCCTCCAAACTGTTTTCGTACAAAATTATGTTTATCCATTTTGATGAATCAGACACTAACATCATGAGCTGCTTTGAAACAAGCTTAATCATTATCCTTAAGTGATACTATGTCTAATTTTTTAATTGCCTTTTTATCTTTGTTTCTGCATGTCACAGCAACAACCCAATTTCCTTGTCACTATATTATTGTTATAAAGCTGCATGAAACATTTAAAAATGATCAATAATAAATTCCCACTGCCAGTAAGTCTCTATCATCACTGGGCAGCTCTTGCTGAATTCTGGTAAAACATGCTTGAAGGCCAGAGTCTGCAGGGAGGCTGGAAGGAAGGCAGAGCAGACCTCTAACCAGTGCCACAGGCTTCATGGTGACATCTGCTAGGGTTCCAGACATCCTGGCACACTGAGGCAGGATGTCCAAATTCATTTTAGCCAAGAAGCATAGTTTTTATGAGACTGTTAACCCAAGTTGTAGCAGAGTAAGAATTAATACATATAACTGAATTAACTAAAGAGGGAAATTTTACTGAGGTCATTTGCAGATGTTGGATTTTATGTTCTGTTTTTGAAATACATTAAAAAATACATAAAAAGTAATTACATGTTCCTCTTACTTTTTAGCCTAAACCAGTTAATAAACCTACCTTCGATTAAAAAAAAAAAAAAAAAAAGACACATTCAAATGGTATTTGACCCTGAGGTCCCCAAATTTGGGAACCGTTATGAATCTCCTTGCTTTAAATGTCAATATAGCTACCTGCATGGGTCAGATAAGACTCCCCTCAATTTTTTTTAATCAGGATATATTTGGACAAGATATACAACTTCTGCCTTACCTCCATTGTCATTGAGAACAATGCTCAATCAATAAAGCATAACAAGGGTCAAATATGGCTATCCTTGTGCAGCTAGCTTATCAACACTTCTAGGAAAAACATCTGGGGTCTAGCCATACAGGCGCTAAGGCCACTTTCTGGGAATCCAGGAAGAAAGTCATTCAGATCCAGGAAGAAAGGTCATTCACCCAAATCTGTCTTGGACAACAAGTTATGGGGCTTGGACCTCCTAGTCTTGAGAATGCAAACCTAAGATGAGATTCCTGAGAACCATTTTCACACATCAGTCGTGTACACAAACACTCAGCTCTAGGATTTTGCAAAACAATACTCTCAATGTGCACACAGACTTAATAGAGACAAACTCCTGGGACCAGTCTTATTTTGTGATTCACAGTAATCTTCCCGTGAGATGTTATAATCACTAAGGAGGCAAAACAAAAACTTTACATAGAGCAAATGGCTGATAACTTGTCCAGCCTCACATTGAGGCCACTGCTAACATTTATCACCATTAAGCTGTTTACAAAGTAATGAGCTGAAAAAAAGTGAAAAAGAAATTACTCCTGCCACAAAAATTTAAATCCTGTCCAGTAGAAGGCAGCTGCATACAGGCCTCAAGGTACCAACCAACTTCCTAGTGGCACCTACTTGTGAATTCACCTCAGGGCTCCCTAGCTGATTATGAAGACATTATGCTTCTAATTCTCCTTTAGACTAGCTATGAGACCACACTGGTCTCCTCATCCATTAATAAGACTTGGCACCTTTGAACAAGTACATAAACACAACCTGTAAAGCCAGCACATTTAAAATTACAAAGGATTGCTGAGCCAATGAAATGATTGTACAGGTATGCTGTGTCAAGAACTGAAAGGTTCATGGTTAAAATGCCAATCCTCTCCAAACTGACCTATATATTCAATACAAAATCAGTAAGCAAACTGACCTATATATTCAATACAAAATCAGTAAAAATTACTAGGCATTTTGTAACTTTTTTTTTTTTGGTCGGTCGTAGGGCTTGAACTCTGGGCCTGGGCGCTGTCCCTCAGCTCTCCAGCTCAAGGCGAGCGCTCTACCACTTGAGCCACAGCGCCATTTCCAGCTTTCTGGTGGTTAATTGGAGATAAAAGTCTCACAGAGGGCTGGGAAGGTGGCTCAGTGGTAGAGCCCTTGCCTTGCATGCCTGAGGCCCTGGGTTAGATTCCTCAGCACCACATAAGCAAAGAGAAAAAAAAAGCCGGAAGTGGCACTGTGGCTCAAGTGGTAGAGTGCTAGCCTTGAGCTGAAGAGCTGAGGGACAGCGCCCAGGCCCAGAGTTCAGGCCCCACGACCGGACCCCCCCCCAAAAAAAAAAGTCTCATAGACTTCCCTGCCCAGGCTGGCTTTGAACTACGATCCTCAGATCTCCTCCTGAGTAGCTAGGATTACAGGCATGAGCCATGGGCACCTGGCTTTTTGTAGCTATTAAAGACCTATTTCTAAAGTGTACTTTTAAAAGGACAAAAGAATAAAAACAGCAAGATAATCGTGTGTGTGTGTGTGTGTGTGTGTGTGTGTGTGTGTGTGTGTGTGTGTGTGTCTGTGTGGTCTGTGTGTGTCTGTGTGTGTGTGTTTACATGCATACTTGTGCATCAGCCTGGGGCTTGAACTCAGGGCCTAGGCACTATTCCTGAGCTTTTTTGCTCAAGGTTTTTTCTTTAACCACTTGAACCACAGCTCCACTTGCAAGAGAGTTCTTAAAACACACTTTCTTTTTTTTTTTTTTGGGTCCGGTCGTGGGGCCTAAACTCTGGGTCTGGGCGCTGTCCCTCAGCTCTTCAGCTCAAGGCTAGCACTCTAACACTTGAGCCACAGCGCCACTTCCGGCTTTTTTCTTTTTGCTTATGTGGTGCTGAGGAATCGAACCCAGGGCCTCAGGCATGCAAGGCAAGCACTCTACCACTGAGCCACCTTCCCAGCCCCTTAAAACACACTTTCTTAAAAATCACTATTATAAAAGAAAAAAATGACAAATTAGGTAGATATCATCAAAATCAAATCTTTTTACTTAACAAAAAAACACCATTAGAACCAGGCACCAGTGGCTCATGCATGTAATCCTAGCTACTCAGAAGGCTGAGATCTGAGGATGAGGTTTGAAGCTCATCCAGGCAGGAAAGTCTGTGAGACTCTCATCTCCAATTAACCACCTAAAAACTGGAAGTGATGCTTTGGCTCAAAGTGGTAGAATACTATCCTTGAAGACAAAAGCTCAGGGACAGGGCCCAGGCCCTGAGTTCAAGCCCTAGCATTAGTACTGTAGTCACAAACTGCTTTGCTAAATGGCAACTACTTTGTACAACCACTTAAAGCGTTTTTTTGTTTGTTTTTAATTAGATCTGGGTGCCAGTGGCTCACATCTGTAATCCTAGCTACTCAGGAGGCTAAAATCTGAGGAATGCTGTTGGGAATAGCCTAGGCAAGAAACTCCATGAGACTCATATTTCCAATTAACCATCAAAATGCCCAAAGTGGAGCTGTGGCTCAAGTGGTAAAATGCTAGCCTTAAGCAAAAAAAAGCTCAGGGACAATACCTAGGTCCTGAGTTCAGACCCCAGAACTAAGGGGAAAAAAAAAAAAATTAGAACCCAAACCAACATGTAAGAGCCTATGAAATTTTGTCTCTCCATGCCAAGAAACAAGAGTGACCAAAACTGTCAGAGCTTCTACAGCTATTCAGGAGATGTTTAGTCAAGAAACTCAGCTGAATTTTGAGAACAGTCTTTTTAATTTACTCCCCGTCTCAGACCCTAGTCCAGAACTCACAGCCTTGAAAAATCACCAGTCTTCATCCTCAGGACTAAAGGGATGACAGAGGCTGGACTCTCAAATTATCACTCCCAAAAGTGAGCTACTCTGTGACCAGTGGCAGCCACTTCCTTCCTGTAAAATCCCACCAAAGGCTGGTCCTCATTCCACTTAGTCGAGGTTAATGTAGAGGACAGAGAGGGCCAGCGGGGTGAGCCCAGCAAACACTTCAACATCACAGGTGTCTCGAGTGATGGATCATGGCAATGACAAACAAAAGACTAACCCGAAAGCTCAAAAGGAAAAGCTGAGGAATGAGAAGCACACAGTGCAAGCTCTAACCATCACACCTCCCTGGGATGCTTGCTGAGCTGCAGATACTCACAGGCTGAAGCAAGCTCAGAGCAGACCCCTAAAGGACCTTGTGCAAGCTCATACTTGGAAGCTCGGAGGGAGCAGGACATGAGGGCTACAGCAGAGAAAGCTTCAGCACCCTGGTTGAGTCCTGAGGATACAACCCAGTGTGCATCAAACCCTTACCAAATGCAGAGAGATTTGCTAAATTTCAGGAAATCTAATATTCTTTGAAATTTTCATTGGTTGAAAACAGGCTCTGTCCTATTCTTTGCACTGGCTTGCAGACACGCATCAAAATAAGCAACTGTGCACAGATAACAGACACTTAATGACTGCTTAACTTATTGCTGATAACTTTCAAATGTCTTTTCAAGTAAAATGCCTGATATGATTTTATAATAACAAAGCCAGGAGTGGTGGCACATGCCTATAATCCCAGCACTCAGAAGGCTGAAACAAAAAGACTGTGAGTTCAACGAAAGCCTGGACTAGATGGTGACACCCTAATCTCAAAAAAATCAAGAACAGGGGCTGGGAAGGTGGCTCAGTGGTAGAGCTCTTGCCTTGCATGTATGAGGCCCTGGGTTCGATTCCTCAGCACCACATAAGCAAAAAGAAAAAAGCCAGAAGTGGTGCTGTGGCTCAAGTGGTAGAGCGCTAGCCTTGAGTTAAAGAGCTGAGGGACAGCGCCCAGGCCCAGAGTTCAGGCCCTATAACCGGACCCAAAAAAAAAAAAAAAAATCAAGAACAAGCTTGAAAATGCCATGCCAAGAGAACAAGCCACGCACTGTATGCTTCTACCCACGTGAGATGGAAAGGCAAGTGACAGAGACAGAAAGCAGATAAGTGGCTGCCAGGGTTGAGGGGAAGGGGTGTGGGGAATCATGCTGGTATTCTGAGATCACACAGCAGTTACTGTTGTATAACCTTCTGAATAAACTGAATGCCACTAAAGTATACATATTAAAACCATCCATTTTATGGTACATAAATTACATTTCAATAATAACTTAACAGTCAGGAAAATGAAAAGGCAAGCCACAGAGTGGTTGACAGTGTTGCCAAGACATATTACTTAATAAAGGACTTGTCTCCAGAAGGAAGATAGTGAAAAAATCAACAACAAAAACAAAAAGAAAACAACCCAATAAAACTTTGCAAAAGACTCGGAACAGACATGTCCTAAAGCTCATATACCCCCAGGCCACACAAAAAAGCAACTCACACTCAACAGGGCATTCGTCATAAGAGAGATGTGAATTTAAATCCAAAACAGATGACATTTTATACCCACTGGAGTAATTAAATCATTTTAAAAATCAACAGCCCTACCAAACGCTGATGAAGATACAGTGCAAGTGGCATCTCATACACTGCAGAAACACAAAATCACATAACCACATTGGAAAACCATTTCTCACTTGGGAAATGGCCCAGAAACTCTACTCCTCAGTGCTCACTCAGGAGAAATGAAAACACAGCTATACATAGACATGGGGAAATAGCCCCAATGCCCACAAACAGGAGATGGACAAACATGTTCATTCATGTGGTGCATTATCACTCAACATCCAAGAATAGACCTCACACATGCTCCAAAACTCACATGCTGTGCAAAAGCAGGGCTGAAAGGAGAGAGAAGCTACAGACACAGATTAGATTCAGGATATCTCAGGGTTCCATCAGGGGGCTGTACAGAAGCAGAGCCAGCCCAGCCTAAGAGGCCACTGTGGTCTTAGCCTTGTCCTGGCCACAGGAAAGGCAGTCAAAGGATAAACATGCCTCCATTCCACCTATTTACAATTCTAGAACAGCAAAACTGATCAGTGGTAACAGAAGTCAGAACAGAGCTGTCACTCGAGGGTAGGAATTGACTAGAAGGAATAGGAAGGAAGGCTGAGCAAAGGAAAGGTTCTCAGACTTGCCTAAAGAAATGTGCACAAGGTGTTTTGTTTTCAACACTCCTTCAATTCCGTACTTAGGATTTGTCCATTTCACTGCATGTAATTATCATCTCAATTAAAAATTTAAAGAAAGAGCCTAGAATGACAACACATGTTTTGTAGTCCCAGTTACTTGGAAAAGGAAGGTGGGAGAAGAATCAATCACTTGAGCCCAGGATTTCAGGACCAGCACAAACAATGCAGTGAGACCTGTAGCTCAGAAATAAATACATAAGGGCTAGGAAGGTGGCTCAGTGGTAGAGCCCTTGCCTTGCATGCCTGAGGCCCTGGGTTCCATTCCTCAGCACCACATAAGCAAAAAGAAAAAAAAAAGCCGGAAGTGGTGCTGTGGCTCAAGTGGTAGAGCGCTAGCCTTGAGCTGAAGAGCTGAGGGACAGCGCCCAGGCCCAGAGTTCAAGCCCCACACGACCGGACCAAAAAAAAAAAAGGAAAGAAATACATAAATACATAGACAGACATACAGATACTAAGAGGATCACAATTCCAGTCAATCTGGGCAGAAAAGTCCATGAGACTCCATCTCCTTTGAGGACAGCTAAACACTGTGACACATGCCTTCCATGCCAGACATGATGAGAGAAGTCTAAAATAGGTGTATCACAGTCCAGGTGGACATATGGCAGGAAGCCAGACCTTATCTGAAGCATTAGCAGCATGGTGGCATGATTCAGTGATCAAGCATCTGCCTAACAAGTACAAACCCAAATATTACAATAAATAAATAAACTAAAAAAAATAAAGGTTTGATAGGAATAAAAAAACTGTAGTTTGTTTTCCTTTATGGTCCACACTGAATCTAAGCTAGGGAGCACCTATGAACACAGATGTGTTCTCAGAAGTCCTCCCCCACAGCTCCAGACTTCTGAAACAGGATTCTTTTTTTTTTTTTTTTTGATTGGTCCTGGGGCTTGAACTCTGGGCTTGGGCGCTGTCTCTGCGCTCTTCAGCTCAAGGCGAGCATTCTACCACTAGAGCCACAGCGCCACTTTCCGTTTTCGAGTGGTTTATTGAAGATAAGAGTCTCATGGAGTTTCCTGCCCTGGCTGGCTTTGAACCGTGATCCTCAGATCTCAGCCTCCTGAGTAGCTGGGATTACAGGCGTGAGCCACTGAAACAGGATTCTTTAAAGCCAATACATGTTTAATTCCAAGAAAGTGGCAGGAACGAGGGTTAATAGATGCCCTAAACCTAATTCTACAGAGTTGTGCTCCCACTCCACCTAGGGACAGGACAGGATCTGCCACAGCTCCAGCTTTCTGCCCCATACTTCTGGGAGCTCCTGAGTCCACATGAGAGCTTTGCTAGCACCCAAGATCCCAATAAATTATTAAATCTAGAATTACCACATGATGCTTCAGCTGCAATCTGGGCATGTATCCAAAAAGAGGTGAAAGGTGGATCCTGAAGGGATACCCACAATCAGTGTAGCATCACTCCACAAGCAAAGCACCGAAGCAACATGACTATCATGACAGATACACTAAAAAGAGAATGCTGTCTGTGCACCCAGGGACTTAGCCTTAAAAAGGGGAAAACATTGGTACTGGTCCTGGGGCTTGGACTCAGGGCCAAGGTGCTGTCCCTGAGCTTCTGTTGCTCAAGGCTAGTTCTCTACCACTTTAGCCACAGCTCTACTTCTGACTTTTTGGTGGTTAACTGGAGATAAGAACCCTTCAAACTTTTCTTCCCAGGCTGGCCTCAAACCTCAATCCTCAGATCTCAGCCTTCTGAGTAGCTAGGATTACAGGCATGAGCTACCTACACCTGGCTGAGAAACTCAATTAATGAAAATAGGGAGTAGAAAGATAGAAAAAGCCTGTTTTCTGGCTCCATTAACTGCTCTTCTCCATTATACCCACCCCTCTATGGCAGACTGAAAACCATGAACCAAAATAAATCGCCCCCCACTTTTAAATGAGTTCTTAGGTATTTTGTCCAAGCAATCTAAAGTCCAACAAGGACACAGGCCAAACAATTTTTATAAAAAAGAAAAAAGTCTTCAGACTTCTTACCTTATTTCAAAAATTACTATAAAGTTAGTATAACAGGGCTGGGACGGTGGCTCAGTGGTAGAGCGCTTGCCTTGCATGCATGAAGCCCTGGGTTCAATTCCTCAGCACCACATAAGAAAAAATAAAAAGCCGGAAGTGGCGCTGTGGCTCAAGTGGTAGAGTGCTAGCCTTGAGCTGAAGAGCTGAGGGACAGCGCCCAGGCCCAGAGTTCAGGCCCCACGACCGGACCCAAAAAAAAAAAAAAAAGTATAACAAAAGTTTCCTAGCAAAGGACTGGTATCTATAAACATGAAAACCTATCTTAAAAAAAAACAAAAACAAAAAACCATGAAAATGAAAAGGCAAGCCACATCCTGTCCCTAGCATTGAAAAATCAAATACTAGCACATGCATGCATACATGGGTATACACACACATACATACACACACACACACACACACACACACACACACACACACACTCACACAAACTAGTTTTGCCAACAAGCACTAATTCTGCCAGATGCCCATGGCTCAGGCCTGTAATCCTAGCAACTTAGAAGGCTGAGGTCTAAGGATCTGGGGTCAAAGACTAGGCGGGAAAGTCTCTTAGACACTAATTAAAAAGCAAAAAGCCAGAAGTGGAGCTGTGGCCAAAATGGTAAAATACCAGCCTTAATTGAAAAAGCTAGAGGGCAATGCTAGGCCTTGAGTTAAAGTACCAGCACTGGCACACACATGCACAGAGCACTGATTCCTCACTTGAGCCCCCAAGGTATTTAAAGCAGGATAAAGCCTAGCTTCTCTGCCTTCATTTTGTATCTATCTCCTTTATTTGAGTCAGACTCCTGTTCAATTCCACATATAATCCTGTCAGTCATCAAGGGGTCTGCCTAAAATTTAGTGACATCTGACCTGTCTTACCCCTCTTTCAAGGTTGAAGATAAGAGTAACGAAGGTGTTTTACTGCCAGCTTTTACAACATCCAAGACACTTGAAAGTCTCCAGACACTATCCTAATCCTGTACCCCAAAGATGTGCTGAAATGTTTAATTTCCATCTTCTCAAAATGGCCATTTTCACTAAAATTCTTCCCTGACTTTACTACTTTTGTTTGCTTCCTTTGGGTAAAGGGCTGGATTGGTATGTTGGAACTGCCAGAGTCAGGCCTCTGGCCTAGGACTCCAGTCACAAACCTAGATGTAAACAAACAATCCAGTCAAAACGCAGGCAAAAGACTTTGAAACAATGCTTCACATGAGACACAGGTAGTGTTCACTAGGGAAGGATGGGGCTGGTGCAGTGCAACCTGCATCCACCGTGACTCAGGAAGACGGTGACACTGAATGTTTTGGGCACTGGCAACAGGACACAAAAAAGACACTCCAGAAAAGGACTCAGCTGAATTTTGCTGCATTTTGCAAAGTTAAATCATACTAACCATGTTACGCAGAAATCCCTATCACCAGGTGTTTTTCCAAGAAAAAAGAAAAGAGATGAAAAAACAGCCATCTGCTCCACAGACCTGTGGTGAGGATCACTGCAGGCAAGATGGCCCAAATGCACCAGAGCAAACAGCCCTCTGTAGAGTCCAATCCCAGCAAGTCTTATATTCACTGCACTAGCAGTGAAGAAGAGTAAACTTGTTTTCACTTAATAATATAGGTGTGATCCAGAATCAGGAAGAAGTTTGTTAATTAGAAGCCCTCATTTTGGGCTGAAGAGAGCCCAACAGAGTCTGTGATGCCTTACCCTACCCCTTCCTTAAGGACCAAAAACAGTCCAGGAAAAAAAGAAAACACCCACAGCCTAAAGCAGTAGAGGAGTGAAGAGAACAGAAGTGATTAAAATCAGCCTCCTTGGGAACTGAATCTCCAAGGAATAGCATTTTTAAAATCCTTTCCAAGGAAGGGTGGAGAGAAGAGTGGCCTTCCCCCCTCCCTAGCCTCCCCTGTCATGCCCCAAGGAAACGAGAGAAAAGCCTGTCATTAATAAATTTAGTTCAACTTTCTTTTCAATGGTGCTGAAAAGTATATGCAAATCCATCCGTAATTAGGTTTAAAAATTCCATTTCATGGGATAATCAGACTTCAAAAAACTCAATTTTAGTTTTAATCAGATTTTAACAAGGATATTAAGTCCATTTCGTTTAGAAAAGGGGAAAACTGTGAATTTAACACAAAATGTATTCAAGCTTAGCCCTGGGAGATAATTAAATAAAATTAATTTGGCAAGGGTTGTCAGTAAATGGAAAGGCTACAAACAGTGGTTCATGTTTTGGATGGAAACAAAAGCAAGTCTTACTGTACCGACAGGTGGAGCTTGCCACTGGCCAAGGAGGGCCCTCATGTAGTCTTCCCAGAATAGGGAAATGGGACCTCCTAACCCCAGCCCTTACACAGAGCCACAGGCGCCTAGGGAAGAGAGGACAGGAAAAGGAAAGCTTATACCTTCTCCAGGAGAGCTCAGGAATGTCACCCAGGATCTACCGTTACACTCAGGTATGCAGGCAACAGCCACAATGCCCCCCCACACCCCCACCACACACACAGCTACACATGCATCCTTGGCATCCTCTATGGTCTTACCCATGAGGGTGAGACAAGCACTGCGCAGCCAGATCCAAGAGCCCACCCCTCCAAGGAGAATGGTTTACTCCCAGAAGGCTTGCCCAGATTTGAACAGACAAGATCCTCCTCCTACAGCCAAAGCCATGGAAGTGGGCATACACGCCCTCAGCCCTTAACCCTGGAGCCATCCTAAAAGGCTTCATCCTTCACAACTCTTCATGGCAGGGCAATACACCCAGGTCCCAGGAGCAGACCTCGCCACCCAAGGTCAAGACTCCAGCCAGAGTAGGTGCTTCTTGAAAACTAGGAACAGCAGCCCCCACTACAGACTTGCTTCTCCATCAAAGGCACACCCTGCCAGCAGGGGGAGAAAGAAATCTCTAGGCTCTAGTGAGTGGAAGGCTACAGGGGAAGCACAACTGCTAAGAAAACAGAGCAAGGCTCTGCCCTGGCTTAAACCACATGGCCTGCCTTGTAGTAGTTAGTCTGGTTCTGGCCCTCTGCCTTGTACTCTGAGTAGTTAGTCTGGTTCTGGCCCTCAACAAAACAGACTCATTTGATTTGGAAAAATCAAGGTCATTTATCTCCCATAGTGGGGATAAAATCCAAAGTATCCCCTGTGCCAGGCAAACAATCTTCCTCAACCCAAAGATAGTTTTACTGGACACAACCATGTCCACTCACTCGCACACTGTCAATAGTAGCTACTGTACTAGAGCAACCTATGGATCTGTTTTGTCCCTATTGTCCTGGTTTTAGTGTAGACTGTCTTACCTTCCCAGGCAAAACTCCTCAGCTCCATTCTACACTACTGGGCCAGAAATGTGACAGAAACTTAAGGCTCTTCATACTGCCTTGAAAGTTTATTTCCTAGCCAGCCACCATCCAAAATCCATCCATAGGTATCCCACCGTTAGCAAAATATAAAAAGAAACTGAGCCAACTAAGTGGATGAAACAAGAAAAAGTCTATTTCAAGCTAAACATCCAAAGAATCAAGCCTCCATTACTTGCAGTTAATTTTGTAGTGACCCCTACTGGGACATCTATGGCAATGCAGCCAGGCTGCAGTAAACAATAAAAAAGCCCCAACTACAGAAACACCACCACACAGTGACTCTTTCTCAATTCCAATTTCTCATAAGTCAGGAAAAAATAAATAAAATTTGACTTAAAGGAAACTACTTTTAAAACCAACGTGCTACAACTTGTCTAGTCTGAAAGATGGCTGGTACCTGCATTTTGTAATTGAAATTCCAATAAAAGGCACGATACTCTAGAGACTGAAGTGCAATAACTAGCAATACAGAAAAAAAAAAGTAAAAACCAGAGGGAGCAAATGGGAATACAGAGAACTGCATGTCTAAATGTCTTCCTCAAAGACTCGTAAACAATTCCTATCAGTTCAAAAGCAGACAAACAGCAGTGCACTGAAAATTAACTGAGGTGGAAACCTGCCCCTCCTCACTATGGGAGGGCTGTTTGGTTCCACAGAACTAAGAGGAGTTTGCACGTAATAAAAAATTAATTGCTAATCTTCTACCTCAGCCGCCTCCAGAAGCGAGACACTATTGTGCTGCCGCCTCGAAAGTTAAATGCTTCCTCTCCCAAGTGATAACTGCTCTTGCTCTACCTCACAGCCTCCTGTGCCAAGGCACAAGCCCAGATCCTGCCAGGAGGTGCATAGCTCCATGCAAAAGCAGGCAGCCAGGCCGCCCTTCCTGCAAGCTGGCAGGCCCTTCCTGCCAAGGTGCAGCTGGGCCTCAGGTCTGCATGAGCTGCCATCAGCAGGTGGGCTTTCTGCCACACATGTGCTGAGCTTGGCTGAGGCTAATGGAATAGGCAGCCCCCATCAGAAGCCTGAACATGCCAGAACCAGGCTGATCGACCCACAAAGATGCAGGAATAGTACACAGCACCATGTGGCCAGCCAGATGGATGGAGGTGACTGAGAGCAGAGGCCACCATGCTCCAGAACCAGCCCACAACCCAGTAAGTATGAGTCAGACCCACTTGGATGACCTTGGATCATTAGCCCCTCCTAGAACCTCTGTTCTCTCCCATCAGGCAGAGGTATCAGAGCTAGCCTCCACCACTCCATCAGGTTGAGAGGAAGAGCACATGACACACTAAGTAGGATGGGCTAGAAGGCCATATAACACTACTCCCATCAACAGTACCACCCTGCTGACATATGAAGACCTCTTCTAAACGGATATTCTTAAAATAAGTAGACTAAGGCCATGAGGGCTACCTGATAAGATACCTGGTTCCAGATGGGAGAAGACGCCTGACATCCTCTCCTTTCCACTGGTATCACTAAATCCAGCAAAGACCCAACCATTTTGTGCCTAACCAAGTGAGGTCTCCTGCAACTTCCTGCAGCTCACCCTCCTAAGAGACCCCTTATTCTGGCAGCTCAGTGTGTGTTTCCCCAACTATGTGGACAAGTACTGTGCATATCACAGTCTCCCCAGGATCTGGCCAAGGCAGACAAATAAATGTACAAAGAATGAGAAAAGAAATAAGTTTCCTAAATCCACGGTTCTCCTAACAGAAGCAGATCAGAGGGGAAAAGGCATTTATGTGGAGAAGAAACAACAGTTAGGGAACAAGCCAGCATGACCACTGACCACCACCCAAAGCTTTGTGCCAGGAACAGCCTGCTAGACTCTTCAATTCTCATACTCAGCACTGCTCCCACCTGGTGTGACTCATCCAAAAGCAGCAATATCACCTGCCCACCCAAGCCACAGGCAGGCCACTGCAGCCTACAAAGACTCAGACAACCTAGGGACCCCACCCAGTGAGGCCTGGGGGAGGCCATTGACACATAAAGCAGGTACACGGCTTGGCCAGAAACTTCGGGATGAGATGCACACTCCCATGAGGACCCACACACACCATCTTCTGGACGGAACCCCTGCTGCTTCCTGAGTTTCTACCACACCTCTACATGTGGTGCTGCCAAAGAAGTTCAGAATCACCAGCCACCTGCTAAACACACCAATCTGGCAGAATATCTACTCAGGCACTTAACCATCACTCCTTCCTGGAAGCCCACTTGTACTGCTTGGAACTGACCCTGACCTGCAATTCTCCCCCCAGTAGCAGGCACAGGCTGGCCACATCCAAAGCCTTGAATCATCATGGGAGATAGTCATGTCCTGTCTCATGTGGACAGAAGAGGAAGGAACAAGCACATGATACAGCACAACTGACACCATCACGGTCAGCAGGAGAGTCATTCCCACCATAGACACCATGGGGACACCACCCTTCTCATTTGTCCTCTCAGCGCTTCCTCAGGAAGGTTCCAATCTTAAATCAAGCATTTCAAGTAGCCATCTTGCAGCCATGATGTCAGAGGGTGTCTGTGAAGTGTGACTCCCATCTCCTCCACCACCCATTTCAAGTAGTTATGATTTAACCAAACAACCAAGCAAAGAAATGGTGTGCTACTCTAGCAACACAGAATAACAGAACTCCTCAGAACACTGAGCCAAACCCTGGAAGACCCTGGGCTTTTGGTTTTCATATCTGTACTGGAGTCATGTCCCCAGGTTTGAGACAGGTGCAGAACTCAAACAAGCAGCAAAATCGCTGTTATACTCATTGGTCTGATTCAGAGTGCACACCATCCAGAATGCCAGACACTCCCTAGTCAGTAGACAGCAAGAAATAGAAACACCTTTCAGAGGGTTCAAAAGTGACCAAGGTGATTTCAGCACTAACAAGTGCATACCAGAGCTGCAGGGTTTGTATGGAGGGAGGTGTGAATGAAGACCCCAGCATTTTGTTCCAGACACATAGTACCTCTAAATTAAGGGAGAACAGTGCTCTCTGCCTAAATAGCAGCAGAAACCTCATAAAGGAAAGGTAGAGAACAACAAGACCACCGAACCTCCCATCGGCCTAGGTCTAAGGCCTGATGTATATATGATAGTTTTACTTCCCTTCTATTGACACAAACCTGTTCCTTGACATAGCTCAGCACAAAGGGCTCTGCGTTCAAGACTTCACTGTGTGAGCTCTCCATCTGGAGTCCCTGAGCAAAGGCCAGCCCATACAACCCTTGTGGTGCCTCCCACCTGTCTCAGTTCTCTGTCTCAAGAGCTGAAGCCAGGCAGGCCAGCGTGAGAAAGGTCTGCAGTCCCTGATATATGTGACAATGGGCATGATGATGGACACTACCATGCACAGCCTCAAAGCTGATGTTTAAGACTATCAAGCAGGAAACCCGGGCCCAAATGCCTCAAAATTACTCACCAGAACCTGAGATGCTGGCTCTCCCTCTGCATGATGACTAGAAGATACTCTGCACAGGGAGAGAGGTGTGAGCCTCCAGTCAGCCCATCTCTAGTCTGTGCTCAGCTGGCTTTGTTCCTCCTGTCAAACCAAACCTGCCCTCCCATTCCCTGTGTGAGCCTTTCAGCCCCCATCTCCAGAACTGGGGTTCCAGGCCTCCAATGCTCTGGACACCCTGGAGCTCCTGGCGACCAAAGAGGGGCCAAATGATTAGGTGACAAGATGCCAGTAAACACCTGCTGCGCCAAAATCAATCTCAACCCCAGGGACGCTGCCATTGCTGAGTCTTGTAAAACATCCATACTGCTCTAAACCAAGTCACTATCTGGCTATAGATTTTTGTCAAGTCGATTTACAAGAAGGCACAGAAGAAGTGCCCTATCGACAAAGCTCAGAAGAAAGCCCGAAAGCACCTTGAGAGCCAAGTGTAAAGTACAGAGCTGGATGCCAGGCACCCTCACTGAGCACACAGCTATCTAGGCACGCACGTGGGGAGTCTCCTGGGAGTGGTTCTCTTCCATACGCTAACACCTGCCTCCCACCATCCTTCATGCTACCTGCTCAAGAAAGCACTGACCCAGCCTACCCAAAAAAACCTGAATGAAACAGTTCATGAGGGTGGCCATGAGCACTTTGCAAACACCCATCTGAAACTTCACGAAGGCAATGAAGGGAAGCAGACGGCTGCCGGCCAGCCAGTGGTCACAAGTCTCAGTGGCCTTCCTTTTTCCCACTGGGAAACAACACCTGGGTGAGCAACACCCAGGGTCACAATGAGCCAGGTAACCCAGAGGCTCCAGCCCTCCCATCACACCTACTGAATACACATGCACTCCCTTTCTATCACTCTACCAATGTTTAGTGAGTGCCCACTGTATGCCACAAACCCAGACTCTGAAGACAAGCCTTGCATTCAAAATCTGAGCACTGACAGAGTGGACAATACAACCTCCAAAGCTGAAAGCAGCGGGGCCCCCAACATGAGAACAAGCTGCTGTTCAAGGAACTTGGGACCCTGAGGAGGCCCCACACTAGCGGGGGGTGGGGGGCGGGGGGGCAGGGAGCCCACTGCTGCTGGGAGCAGACACCACAGACACATAGACCTGAAGGGTTCTCCCTGTCTGAACTGTGGGCATCAGAAGGGATCTAGCACCAAAGGAACCAGAAGAGTAGGCCTATAAAACACACACGCGCACATGCGCGCGCACGCGCACACACACACACACACACACACACACACACACAGAAAGGGCCACACACACCATAGCTAACAAGGAGTCACAAATTCCCCCTTCCTCTTCCTCTACACTCCAAAGACAAGACAAGACAAATGACAGCTCACCTACCTTCCCAAGCACCAACAGAGCTCATGGTATTAGTCAGTCCAATACCCAGGCAATTACAAACCAGAACAGAAAGCAGGAAAGGGCCTGCTGGACTGGCCAATTAGCTACTTCCTTGGAAGGAGACCACACACTTCCCACCCCCTCAGTCTTCCTAATTGGCCTTGTGCATCACAGACATTTGTCCCCAGCTTGCCTTCCAGCCAGCCTGCAAAGACTTTTAGGTAAATGCCCAGGTCAGCATTTTCACATTTCTCATCATGGACTCCAGGGGAGGGGTCAGCAGTTTGAGGTGTGGGCACAGGTGCCAGGCTTCAGAATTGCCTATCACCTGCCTTTCCATCTTCCTGTACCACATTCTCTCCAGCCCTCCTGATACCCAGCACTCTCATACACATGCTGACAGGTAAAATGCCCACCCAGCAAGATCTGAAACAAGGCCAGGCTCAGGCACAAAGAGACAGGGCCAAATGCCAAACAACAGAAGCATCTTGGCCACAGGAACATTAGTCCCTGCATAAAACAGAGACTCGGCTACAGAGGACCTGACACTTCCTCCATGCTATTTAATAAGGCTTTTCCCTCAATCTGAATTGCTAAATTTTTTTTTTAAAGCTAAGCCACTGAAGAGGCCTGTCTGCTCACTTCAGTGTGACTTGCTCTGAATCTCTGGTAAGAACCTTTGGAAACATACTACCCCAATTAAGCAATAACGCTCAAATACCATGAGTGGAACCTACAGAAAAGTACAGCTTTTCTGAAGGGCAATTTGGCAATAGCTACTGATTTCAAAAGTGCTTATCTTTCAAACTAGAAATGGTATTTTTAAGAATTTACCCAAGCAACACAACACTGACTATTCGGGGAGAACTGGCACCTAAATGTCCCTCAGCAGGGATCGCAGGAAACAGTGCATCCTCCCACAGAGCCTCTTGAAATGAAGGGGTGCACCCCAAAGGCTTTTATGTACACACACTTCCAAAAGTCTCTGACAATGCCTGGAAAGATAGATGGGTGCAATGCTCAGGTCTACTGTCTGTGAATGACACTGTGCTGGGATGCTATAGCACAGGGCAACCTGGGCATGGGGTGCACATCCATTTAGCCCACTGGAGTCTATGGGGTGTTTCTTCTGTCTTTAATCAAACCTACAACTCCCCACAGTCCCAGGAAGTCCCAAGAGTCAAGCCAGCTGACAAGAGATGGACTGAGTTCAAAAGCCTGAGATGTCCAGGCTCCCCAAAGCCTTTGACAAGCCCAGGGGACGGGCTCCCCCCCCAAAAAAATGTAGACTGGCTTTAAACAGCATTCCTATCCCTTCCTAATCCAATCCAAGTCATTGGAGGGCTTTCTGTAGTTTCTGGATGATGTTTCTTTATGGAAATACACTTCACCCTCAATGAAACATGCGTGTTTTAATGTTATACCATCATTACATTGTGCCTCCATAGCAGCTCCACTGAGAACTGTCCAACAACCAAGAAGATACCCAACTCAGATTCAAGGAACTCTGACTTCCTGTCACTCCAAGTCACTGACCTTTTTGAACACTTCAGGTAAAGTGGAATCATAAACTCTACGAATTCAAGCTTGACCTCTCAGCAAGAGTCGTTCACATGTCTGCTCACTTACCTGGTGTAGATGCACCACAGCTGTACATTCTGTCACCTACAGATAGACACCTGAGTATCTCCACTCTTTGGCTACTACAAATAAGGCTCCTATAAACAACTTTGAACAAGTCTTCATGAGACCATATTGTAGCTTAGGTAAATACCTAGAAGCTGAATTGCTGGGTCACATTCTAAGTGAACAAAAGCAGTCCAACTATTTCCAAAGTGACTGTAACATTTTCTATGCGTAACAGTAACATATATGCTTATATTCTGCCAACAACTGGGATGACAACTTGTTCATTGTGTCAGTCTGTGTCCGTTGGCACGACTGCCTTGGGGCTTGTGACAACACAGTACAACCCAGCAGAAGTGAACCTGCTCAAGTCCCAACAGCTGGATGGCAAAGAGAAAGAGGGGAAGAGAGCCCCAGTAGCACCTTCACAGACATACTCCAATAACATAAGATCCTTCCACCAAGTCCTACATCTCAAGGATCCCACCCTGTCCACTAGCGCAGTGAGTCTTTGGGGGATATTTATCCCAGTCTAGCACCCTGTGACCTTAACATGTGACTCCCCTAATGACTACTGATGCTACAGTTTTCCATGTCCTCATTTGCCATTAATATACCTCCTCTCATAAAGGAACTGCTCAGCCTTTTGCCCTTCAGTGATAACTGGGGCTCAAATTCAGGATTGTGCAAAATGCTAGGCAAATCCTTCATCACCGAGCCCCAATCTTCTACCTTTTCTAATCTGGAGTTCAATTCCCCAATATTAGAGAAAAAAAACAATCTTTATATACTTCTGGTATCCATCTTCAGTCAGATACATACTTTGCCAATATTTTCCCTATGGTCTACCTTTTGTTTACATCCCTTTGAAAGCAAAATAAAGGCTAAGGTATCCAATTTTTTCCAGATATAATTAATTCATGTTCTGTGTGTCCTAGAACTCTTTGACAAACACCAGTTTTCAGAGTTCTGGCTCTTTCCACAGGACCATGTGCCATTTGAAGTTCTACTTGATATGTAGTCTGCAGTTCAAGCTCATCCCCTTCCAACAAATGTCCTGTGTTGTACCACCATTTGGAGTGATCATCTCTTATTGAATTACCTCGACACTTTTGATAAAAAAAAAAAAAAAAATCAATGGACACTATATTCTTCAATTACTTCTGAACTTTCCATTCTGTTTTATCGATTTACCTGTCTGTCCTTAACACCAACAACTCTCTGTCCCAAGCACTTTGTAGTATTTCTTGAACCTGGCCAGTATAAGCTCTCCAACTTGTTCCTTTTCAAAATAATCCAGCCTATTCCAGGTTCTATCCATAGAAATAAAAATTAAATTTGTTAATTTCTATCCCAAGAAGCCTGCTAAGACTTTGACACTATTAAAATGCCACCTTGACAGCACTGAACATTCTAATATATGAATGTAGTACCTTGTGATTCCGTGAGGCAGATCTGGTCTGCAACCCCTGACATCTCCAGTGATGTGTACTACTGTGCACTGCTGAGCTGGCTGCTGAGTGGCAGCCCCTGGAAGCTTTAGGATAGGGATGGTCCCCAAAAAGCAAAAGGCAGGATCAAAAGGTTGGAGCTTTTCACAGTGAGAAACAGAGGAGCCAAAGCAGTGTTGATCACATAACCTGATAAAGCCACAGTTTACCCCAAAAAGATGGGGTTCAGAGCACTCAGAGCTCTAGTTTCCTGAAGGATGGTGCCTACAAAGGCCAAGCAACTCCACAGCCTCAGGCACACCCTTGCCCCATGCACCTCTTCATCTATCTGTTATTTGCTATGAAATTCTTCATGACAAAAAGGCCAGGCCCTGAATTCTGTGAGCCACACCAATGAGTCAACAACAGGAGAGGATTCTGGGAACACTGCCTCAGAGTAAGCAGTTACATGCATAGGGGACACATCTTTTGGGTCTGAGCCCATAACCTGTGGGGTCTGACACTCTAGTAGACAGTGTCTGAACTAAATTGTAGGACACCCAGCTGGTGTCAGTTACAGAAATGCTTGCTGTGTGAAAACTCGCATCTGGTGTCAGGGTGCAGTGCTGGGTGAGCAGTGAGGAGCAGAGGGGAAAGAGTTTATTTTCTCCTCTTCCAGTCTCTCTCCCTTTTCCTACATTATTAGGTCATCAGTAATTACTGTCAGCTGCATCTTATGGTTCTCAGGGCACAAATCTCAAACACATTTGTTAAATTTATCCCTAAGTATTTCATGGTTTTGATGCTATTGTAAACTGAATGTTCTCCCAGCAGTTCACTGCTAGTATATGAAAATACAATCTATTTTTGTACATTATCCCTGGGTCCTGTGACTCTGTTAACTTAACCTAGTTAATTAGTCCAACTAGCTTTTTATTGATACCTGGGGAGTTCCCAAATAATTATCTCATCTCTAAATAGAGACAGTTTTACCTCTTCTAACTAGTCTGTCCTGACCTTCTTTCCCTTACCTGACTACACGTGAGGATGCTCAGTACAGCATAAATAGGCTGGTGAGAACAAACACCTTCATCTCACCTCACCCCCAGTGTCAGGGCAGCAATCAGTCATAAATTCACTGTTACAGTACATTTTTTTTTTTTTGTCGGTCATGGGGCTTGAACTCTGGGCTTGGGCTCTGTCCCTCAGCTCTTCAGCTCAAGGCGAGTGCTCTACCACCTGAGCTACAGCGCCACTTCCGGTTTTCTGGTGGTTTATTGGAGATAAGTCTCACAGCCTTTCCTGCCCAGGCTGGCTTTGAACCATGATCCTCAGATCTCAGCCTCCTGAGTAGCTAGGATTACAAGCGTGAGCCACCAGTGCCCGGCTTTGTTACAGTACATTTTATAAATACCTTCTGGCGGGGTGCTGGTGGCTCACACCTGTAATTCCAACTAATTAGGAGGCGGAGATCTGAGGATTGTAGCTCAAAAACAACCCCTGCGGGGCTGGGAAGGTAGCTCAGTGGTAGAGCTCTTGCCTTGCATGCATGAGGCCCTGGGTTTGATTCCTCTGCACCACATAAGGAAAAAGAAAAAAAGCCGGAAGTGGCGCTGTGGCTCAAGTGGTAGAGCGCTAGCCTTGAGCTGGAGAGCTGAGGGACAGCGCCCAGGCCCAGAGTTCAGGCCCCACAACCAACACCAAAAAAAAGAAATAATTGTGAAGATGACCAATGTCACGCTGGCCAGAACGCTGTTCCTAACCTAGAGCTAAAGACACAGAATTCTGAGAATTCGAGGGAAGCTAAAACCACACTGTAAGGACCTACCTTTGGACCTAGAGGACAAGGCTCCTTACAGAGGGGGTGGGAACAGGCCAAAGTAGCTACGTGCTGGCCAAAAGCAGGCAGACTCTGGGACTAGGACCACTCACACTCTAGTCAGCCGGACTCCTGGAGTTAGCTGGAAGTCTGTTACACAAAGCAGTGGGGCAGACTAATGCATGCAAAGAGTGTCCACAATACTTCCTGAAGAAAGCCAGATCACAAAGGGGGCAGCGCCACCTAGTGGTATCCACATTCAGAACCCATAGTGCTGGGTCACACTGTCCCAAATGATGGCAAGGCCTACATATAAACTTATATATTGAATTGTAATCCTTTTGTACTATTAAAGACAATAAAAAAGTAATTTTTAAAAGTGAAAAAAAAAGATCAAGGCACTATCTGAGGATCGAAGCTCAAAGCCAGCCTGGACAGTTAAGTCCATAAGACTCTTAATTCCAATTAACCACTAGAAAGCTGGAAGTAGGAAGTGGTACTATGGCTCAAGTGGTAGAGCTGAGGGACAGGCCCAGAGTTCAAGCCCCATGACCAACCCTCACACACACACACACACACTAAAAAAAAAAAAAAAAGGAAAACCTGAGAACAGGGACAGGAGGGGGAAAATGCAGGGAATGGTGACACTGACCAGGAAGCACTGTTGTCATAACCTGATATATGGAATTTTAAGTAGCTCCTTTGTACAACCACTAAATCATAATTTAAAAGGGGGAAGTGACTGCATGCCAGTGGCTCATACCTGTAATCCTAGCTACTCAGGAGGCTGAGATCTGAGGATTGCAGTTAGAAACCAGACTGGTAGAAAGTCCGTGAGGCTTTTATCTCCAATTAACTACCAGAAAACCAGACGTGGAGCTGTGGCTCAAGTGGTAGAGCTTTCACCTTGAGCTAAAAAGCTAAGGAACAGTGCCCAAGTCCTGAGTTCAAGCTCTAGTACTGGTCCAAAATTATACATACCAAGGCCACACTCCTAGGCCATTCATGCATCTACTTCCAAGCAGCTTTCAGAATGGGTCCCTAAAGTGGCAGTCATACATACCTATTCATGACTTGCCAGTGTGTTAATGTGCAACTCCTCCTTCTGGGACACAGCAGGGGGCCCAACTCCTCAGCTCCTACATTCCTCCCACCCATTCCAGCACCACATTCAATCTCATTAGGCACAGAAAGGTCCAACAGCTGCCTTAACACTGCTCATCTTCCACTCCCAAGAAAATAAAGAAGAGGAAAGAAACTTTAGGATTGAAAGCATGGTTCAGTTGGTAGAGCGCTAGCCAATGATGGATAGCATCAGAAACCAAGTTCGAGACCTAGTCTCAGACCAAAAAATAAAAATGTAAAGAAATCATTTTCTCCCAACTTATGAAGTCTGGGCTTGATTTTTTTTGTTTGTTTTGATGGAGACATTTTGTTTTGTTGGTAGGTAAGTTACCTAGACTGGCATGGAATTTCTGGGCTCAAGCAATCCTCCTGCCTCAGCTTTCTAAGTAGCTGGGACTATAGGTAAGCCACCATGCCTATCTTAAAGTTGAGACCTTTTTTTTTTTTTTTTTTTTTTTTTTTTGGGTCCGGTAGTGGGGCCTGAACTCTGGGCCTGGGCGCTGTCTCTCAGCTCTTCAGCTCAAGGCTAGCGCTCTACCACTTGAGCCACAGCACCACTTCCGGCTTTTTTCTTTTTGCTTATGTGGTACTAAGGAATCAAACCCAGGGCCTCAAGCATGCAAGGCAAGTGCTCTACCACTGAGCCACCTTCCCAGCCCCAAGTTGAGACCTTTTTATTCCTCTTCTTGATGCTGTGACAAGAGGCACATATGATCTGAACTCAGGGCCTCACACATGCTATGCACATGCCCTGGCAGCCCCTCAAGCTCAACATGATACTTATGAGAGACCAAATTTATATCTGCATCCTACTTGTGTGCAGCCCAAGCCTCCTGAAGTCAAGGCTAGCTGGAGGACAATTTGGACATGTGTGGGGCTGCACAAGGAGATTGGCAGGCAGCACTGGGGCTTCTAAGATACTAGGTCTCCACATGGGCCCACAGAACTGCAGTACAACAGGTGAAGTACAAGAACTTTCCCCAAACAAAATCCACTTCCAGGGTGTTTCAGGAGACAAGGGCCAGAACAGGTTTTGCGCCCTCAGCCTCCCAGAAAGCCAAGTCAGATCATAAACATCCCTTAAGAACAGGATGTGATCCTGCTGGCTAGGCACAGCCCGAGACAGGAACAACACTATGCTCCTTGGCCACAGGAGCAAGGCAGCCACCTGAGGGAGGGGTGTCTCTTCACCTGGGGAAGGTCTATCACCTTGAGAGATTCTTGACATCTTGGGGTCTCTCCACTTGAGGGGGAAGCCATATACTTTTCTTGGGTGACCGTACCAGCATTTCTGCTGTTTAATTGTAGATGGAGTCTCTTGCCCTGACTGGCTTGAAACCACAATCCTCTGAGATCCTCTGATCTCAGTCTCCTGAGCTGCTCTGATTATAGGCAAGAGCCACCAGAACTTAGCAGATCCACTTCCCTCAATGAAGACAAAGAGCAACACAAAATCTAGCTCCTCTATTCTGCTCAGTCCTAGAAGGGACACAGGCAGTCCTACTCAGGACCTGGACCTAGACAGTGGGGAGAACACAAAATATGATGCACAGGGCTACCTACAGATCAGCCGCGCTTACAACAGGCCCTCAGGCATAGAAATAGCTGCAAAGGGCTCAAGGAGAAAATCGAAGTTCCAGCTGGCTATGGAAACCTATGTTACTCTGGCTAGAATGATAGCTCCTAGTGTCTGACACACAGTGCCATGTGGCAGACATTGGGCATACCAGCACACCAGTGTTGATGGCTGGTCCAGACAGGCACAAAAGCCTGTGATCTTCCTCATAAGAAACAAGGCCCAGAGGTTTCTGGCCAAACCAGAGCAGCGCCAGGAGCATCAGGGACACTTGTGGGTAGTTAACTCTCACAGAGAAGAGAAGGAAACACCCAGCATCAGCCTGGTAGGCCAGCCTCCAGGAGCTTTAGTTCTGCAGGTAGAATTCAAAGGAGAACAAAAAAACTGCACCCTGTGACCTCTCAAGGCAAAAAGTAAATGAAGAGGTATTGTCAAGTGACAGAGAACTGAAGCCACACTGCTATGGGAAGGTGGCAGCTTTCTGAGCCAGTGATGAACACTGTAATTAAGGACAGCTCAGCCCTGTAAGAAAGTCTCAATCCTGGCCTCATTTCCCAGAACAACAGGAAAGATAACCAGGAGGCTCTAAATCTTAAATCCTGAGTAAACAAAACAAATGCTATAGGCCTGTGCCCACGCTCAATGGCTCATCAGCCCTCCACCTCCCTGAGACCTGGAACACAGGGGTCAGTCTGCAGGTCACAGTGGAAGGGCAGGCAGAGCCTATGCTAGAGAAGATAAGCAGTGTTCCCCAAAAGAACAGAGCAGTGGACAGAAGAGATAGGTAATGAAAATATAACCCCTGTTTTGTGCTTTGGGGCAGGCCACACAACAGCTCCAACCTACAGCCCACTCTGCATCCCTCCACCTACCTGCTGCCAATCAGCAACACAGGCTGCTACAGGGGCCAGAGTGGAACAAGAATCCTCCACCATTATGGGATTCCTTAGTCCTAAATCTCAGTTCATCTCTAGTGATTACCATCACCTGAAAGGAATGACTATCTCCAAAAGCAATTACTTTTCTCAACACACATACAATCTTATAACAGTATAGGACAGACACTGGCTCCCCTCTGCTATAGTTTCAACAAAGGTGTTATTAAGACTTGAACAAGACTGAATCACTCAGCTCCATTTCCCTCCTGCTGTCAAAACACCAGGTTAAACCTGGGTAGTATGGAACAAAAGCTCCCGCCCCCATTCACAGAGAGAAAAGGACTCCAAGTGAGGAGCTGAGGCTGCCTGCCAGAGGCAGAATCACAGTAGAAGCTGTCTGCCAGAGGGCTGGGGTGGGGGCAGCAGCCAACATACCTGAGGTTCAAGCCCATGGTCTGGTCCAATCTCTCCCAGCTCTGCAGCTTTACCAGCAGCTTCTGAAAAGACAACAACAGCTATGTCCCCCCTTCACCACTGACCAAACAACCATCATCATGTAAAACTGACAATGACAATGGCAATGCCAAGTTTCCTGATCTTTGAGGCCATTCTGCCCCTGCCTGAGCCCAGACTCATGAAGGTTCCAAGTCTGCTTCAAAGCAGTCTTTTGCTGGTCTGAGCTGCTAAAGTTCCACAGCATGGTTCAGCCTCACTCCTTCCTGGCCTTACAGATTCACATAAGCTACCAGGACCACCAGGATACAATGGCTCTGTAGGAGTCTGTGCCCTCAATGCAGACCCAGTCCTGAGCCCTGAGGATCCATTGCACTCCATCTTCCAGCTGTCTCTTGGATGCCAAGTTCGAGTCAGATGGACTTGATCCCAGAGCCAAATTTCCCCCACCCCCACTGCAAGCTAGGATCAGCAAACCTAGAGGACCAGGAAAGGGGCAGCATTGCCCACATGCTTGTACACGCTGGCCTGAACCCCAGAAAGCCAATTCTCACTGTTCTTCTGGAACTGAAGCAGAACATGAAGACCATATGCACTAGACCAGCCTCCTATCACTCCCTGGGAATTACAGCACAGGACTGCGATCAGTTCTTCTCAAACTTCTGGAACGCTCTTTGAGCCATTAGGTTCCAGGTGAGTAACTTCCCAAAGTCAGTGCTGTTACATCGCTACCCAGCAGGCCTGATCTGAGCACTTAGTGTGAGTCGAAGCTATTACTACTACTCACAGTGCAGACAGAACAGATTGGATAAGGGACTGGCCCATGTCACACAGCCAACAAGCATTCCTGCAGGACTTTGGACAGTGACTTTAGAGCTCAAAATTGTTAAAAATCTATTTCAAAACAAACAATATTGTGTGCAGAGAAACAGAAAGGTATTTGGTGTAGAACCATCCTGGCAGGCTACATTCCAAGAGAAACCCACCAAGAGAGATCCATCCCCTGAAGGATTGGCCACAGCACAAAAAGTGGTCACAGGCTTTTTGGTCCCCACAAGTCTTCAGCTGTCCTGAAAGGAGAAAGACTCATAGATTCCCAATCCTCCAAATGGGAGCAGCTCAGGAATTAACAGTGAGGTGGGGACAGATGCCAAGGGCCAAAGTAGTGAACAGACACTAGTGTTCCTCCAGTCTGGGACTGAATTAATGAACAGTGGCCTGGTACATCTTGGGCACAGCAGGCAAGGACAGCAGGAGTGATCAGGAGAAGCAGTGGGAAAGGCAGGAGACCCCAGGCTAAAGCTGAAAGTCTAATGTAGACCAAACCTGCTGTATACAGGCGGGGGAGGGGGGGGCTTCTCTGACCCTCACTTTCTTCAATGCCCACAACACAACTTCCCATTGCTGCCAGCATGGGCATCTATCCACTCAGCACCAGCCAAGTGCCAGCAGAAGTAGGGAGAAGAAACGCAGCAGTGTCCACCACGTCTCTCTCACAGGTGCCAGGAGCCTTTCTTTCCTAATGTGTCATCTGAGCCAAGTCTCTGCTGCTGCTGGTCAACCACACATATTCAGCAGCCTCAATAAATCAGTCTTTTACTGCTGAACTTGAGAAACCAAACTGGGTCTCACTGGGCTAAACACAAGATACCAGCTTGGCTATGATCTTTCTGGAAACTCAGCTGCTTTCCAACAGCTAGAGGCATCCACATCCCTTGGCTCAGGGCCCCTTCCTCTGTCTTCACCTTTGGCAACGGCTGAAGCAGGTCCTCCACCCCACCTCCCTGAGGCCACCCAGCCCACCCAGATAACCCAAGATCATCCCTGGGCCCCAACCCAGCCAAGAGGCAAGTGCATGCAGCCTCACATTCGCCAGCACAAGCACCAGCCATATTTGAGCAGCTTTTTGGGTATGACCAAGATGCCCAGGGTATGGGTCAGGGCTGAAGGCAGCCCCATAGGCAAAGCTTACCCACTTGACCCTCACCTCCTTTTCCAGTTCCAAGTCAACCAGAGCTTCCTGCAGCTTTTCCTGGCGGCCCAGCTTCCTCTGAAGCCCTTCCAGCTCCTCTGAGAGGAGTCCGTTGGTCTCCTTCATCTCCCTGCAGGACCGGCAAG
The DNA here is from genome assembly GCF_019054845.1 of Dipodomys spectabilis. NCBI lineage: Eukaryota > Metazoa > Chordata > Mammalia > Rodentia > Heteromyidae > Dipodomys > Dipodomys spectabilis. The sequence continues at coordinate 11,319,549 of NW_024870775.1, read as the reverse complement.
TCATTCCAACAGCCACACATTAAGGGGGAACCCAGGGCACCAAGGAGCTGGAGGCAGTGCAGCCACATCAGACTCCTTACCGCAGGTGAGTGTTCTCCTCCTGGAGTCGCTTCAGCTCTCGCTCCACCCTGGGCAACCTCAGTAGTTCAGACTTCATGTTCCTCACAACGGCTGCATCCTGCTCCTGCAGGCACAGCTTCTGCTCCAGGTCCTGTAAGAGTCAGGCAGAAGGGACAGGAGACAGTGAGCACCAAGACACATGAAAATCACCTCTGCCAGTGCAGAAGATAGGACACTAAGATCTAAGGATTGCAATTTGAAGCCAGCCAGGGCCAACAAATCCCAGAGATGTCAAGTTTACCAGCAAAAAATCAGAAATGGAGGTGTGGCTCCAGTGATAGCATACCCAGCCTTGAGCATAAAAAGCTAACTAAGAGCAACAGGCCTTGAGTTCAAGCCCCAGTATCAACACACACACACACACACACGCACGCACGCACACACGCACGCACGCACGCACGCACGCACGCACGCACGCACGCACGCACCAAAGAGGAATGGATTATTTGCTTAACACACCCTCCCCAAAAAGGAATGGATTATCTGCTTAGCAACTGTGAAACCCTGTACTACAACCCCACTACCACCACAAAGAAAGGAAAGAAGGAAGGCAGGAAGGCAGGAAGTCATGGAAGCTGTAACAGTCTTATGCTAACTTGTCCCAGGACCCCAGGGACCTTCTGGTTCAGGTTTCACACACAGGCCCTCCTCTGGGAAGCCTTTCCTGTCTGTACCAAGTATGCCACTGGGCAGCATCTTCATTATCCACTTCTAGAGCAGCCCTGTCTACCACACAGGAGAAGCCATGTCCTTGGCACCACTGTTCAGCCCTCAGTTCTGCAAGAGCAGGAGCAGCCTGTCATCCAAGACACTCTCCTTGTCACTGAAGCCTCCTACTGCTGCACAAGCAACACATCCACACAGCTGCAAGGATAAGCTTTCCTTTGCTGGATCTGTCACTATGGGACTCGACAAGAGGGTGCTTGCATTGAGTGACAAGTCACTGAACAGGATGAATAGAAAACTAAAACAAGCCAAGTCAGTTGGCCAATCCCAAGCCCAATGCAGCCACCTCTGCGCAGGTCAAGTCAAGAGAACAAAGTGACACAGAGGACCATCCTGGCTGTACATGCAAATTCTGAAGTGGGCCAAGGGCTACAGAGGGAGAGATAAGGGCCAGCGAGAAGATGGCAAAGAAGGCAAAGTGAGAGGGGATAAACCAGCAACCAAAGACAACAGGAGTAAAGCTCACAGGCCTGGGACTTGTCAGATCTCCCACAAAATGCTCTTCTATAGGCAACAGAAGCCACAGGAAGGATCTAAAGGCACCATCGGTCCAGCAAAGCAGCACAGCCTGCCATGAAGGCCAGATGGCCTGGCTTGGAGACACAGCTCTGATGTGCTTTGGCAGTTGAACTCTGGACAGGACTGCAGTGGTTTACTACTGCATATCATCTTTGACGGCCACTTGCCCCTCAGGTTTCCAGGAGGTCTCCATCACCAAAATGTGAGACTCCCAGAGCATTTTCTGTGGGCTCGCTGGCCAGCGTAGACATAAGGACAATGCACTAATGTCATCACATTCCACAGAGTACACTCCTAGCTAAGAAAGGCCTAGAGCAGCAGAAGAGCAAAACCACCAGCTTTCTGCAGGATGCCCATTCAGGCTGATGCAAGCAACCCACCTTAACCTTCTGCTCAAGGTCTGCTCTCGTTTCTTGGCAGGCCTGCAGTTCCTGGATCTTCTGGTTTGCTTCTTGCCATTGTCTATTCAAAGAAGAGTACATCACATGCAAAGAGAGCCCACAATGCCTTTCTGCCTAAGCCCCTTAGCATGGACCACACCTGCCTGCTTCAGGGGAATGAATGCCAGTCTGGGACCAGACCCTATGCCAGCACTGTAGCTTTAGTATCCTCGATCTGGATGGGACAGTGGATGAGCTTGTGCACTCCAGTATGGCTGTAGACAGCAGGGGCCCACTGGGGCCTGCCCACTCCTCTCCCCCAAGGACAGAATGCTCCTTAGGGTCAGGGAAAGCATTTCAGGGAGAACACATGGCCTTCCACATGCCACATGTCCATGCCGTATTTGGTTTGTTCTCTGCCCCTGAATGTCTTCCCCAGCCAATGACACTGAATCCATAGGAAATGTTTTATGTTGCTCCAAATCCAGCTGATCAGGATCCTTCTCTAGCATCCCATTCCAAGAAGTCACACCCCTCAGGAAGGAGGGAAGGAAGGAGCTCCAGTTCCAGCTCAGGAATGTTTAAGATGCTATCCTGCTCTGACACTCATTGTCCTGGCTTCAGAGACTTCAATGTGGGTCCCTCCTACAATCTGTAAATGAGGACAGCATTGAAGCCTAGGGAAGTTCAGGGCCCTAGGCCCTTCACCTGTGCTTCAAGTCCAGCTGCTCCTTCAGCTCCTGCTTCTCAGACTCCAAGCGTTTCACCTGCACCTCCTGGTCCATCACATTCCACTGCATCTCCGAGACTCGCCCCTTCAATGCACTGATGGTCTGAAAATAGAGGAACATCAGCATCAGGCCACCTATTAAGACCAGTCTGCAGGTACAGCTTCCACAGGGAAGCAAAAACCAACAGGAAAAGACAATTACCTCCCCTTTTGCTACCTGAAGGTAGAGACAAAACCCCTTCTCCCAGGGAGTTGGTGCCAGCTAGACAAATCCAACTCCCTGGGAAGGCTCCCAGCCTGGGCCTTGTCTGCCACAGGCTGATAGATGTGGGGACAACCATAGGCCTCAGGAAAGCTGGTCCCACTGAGAGGCTCTGGAGCAAAAGCTGCCTCTGGCCAGAACAGACCTAACCTGAAGCCTGGTGGCCACCAGGCCTGGTGCCCTGTGCCCAGCACCCAGCATCCTTGCACACCAAGTACCCACCTCTATCTTTTCTCAACACCTTGTCTCTCACCATCATATCCTGTGCCTGCAACTCTCTATCTCTGACCAGCCCTGTGCTGTGTTCCAACAGTTTGTGAGGACATGATCCTGAGTATCAGGGCAGCAAATTCCCCTCTTGGACACAGGACACTGAGGCTGTCCTCCAGGCTATGAAAGCTATCCCGACTGGAGAGCTGAAAGGCAGCCTTGGGGACAGAACTCCCAAGCTGGCAAGCTGGGCCAGAAGCTACTGGGGAAACAGTAGACTCAAAAGGAGGGTGGAGCCGGGTGCCAGTGGGTCACGCCTGTAATCCTAGCTACTCAAGAGGCTGAGAGCTAAGGATTGTGGTTCAAAGCCAGCCCAGGCAGGAAACTCCCTGAGACTCTTATCTCCAAAACCACTCAGAAAACCAGAAGTGGTACTGTGGCTCAAGTGGTAAAGAAGTAGCCTTGAGCTGAAGAGTTCAGGAACAGTGCCCAGGCCCAGAGTTCAAGCCCCAAGACCAACCAAAAAAAAAAGGAGGGTGGTCTCACAGCAGCTACCCATCTAGCAGCTTTCAGGACAAACTGTGAGTCCACCTGAAGCAAACACCACCTTTCACTCTGAGGCACCTCTCTGGGCAATGGTCCCTGCAACACCTCAGGGAAGAATATGCTGGCCGGGGCAATGAGAATGGCCAGCATAGCTGTATAAGAAAGCATGTAAATGAGGCCCGACATCAGCTACACAGAACATGAACACAGAGGGCAAGAGGCTGGACCCAGCAACCACATCACAGTGATTCTGGGTGGCCTGGGCCAGGGTGTCTCAGCACCCTCTGCAAAAAGACCACAGTATTCATTCCCTATCCTTGACAACTCATTAGAACACAGCAGCAGTGTTTCCCCACACCCTCTAGGGAAAGCACACAGAAGTGCCCTACCCCCTCAAACCTATACAGTTCACTCTGTCATAATAGTGTACATCAACCTAGCCCTCAGAGAATGGAGGTATTAAATCATGTCCAACAAGGATTCAGAAACACAAGCGGGCACTGAGCACTATGATGAAGGACAGTGTCAATGGGGGACAGTTTCAGGGAGGACTGAGACAGCTTCATAGTGGGGAGAGCTATAAGTGGGGTAACAGGACAACGCAGCCATGGGCAGGCTTTGATTCAGGACTGAATGACCACAGGGGCTTCTCTGAGGATTCACCACCACACCCCCCCCCCCCCCCCGGTTCCTTAAAGGTATACAAGGCTCCCCCTACCCTCCAGCACAGAGCAGCACCTGGGGTCTGGGACCCACAGCCCACCCCAGCCAGTGCAAAGCAGGAGCCAACTTCTCTGAAAGCCGATCACGCCTCCTCTCCTGACAACACTCCTTCAGAAGACAGATGCAGGAACAACCTTAACATGCTCCCAGCGCTGTGGAGGCAAAAATAACCTGCAGCCTGCTCTGAGTCTATCAAGTGGAGAAAGTGCATGGAGACAGAATACCAATGATGCAATATAGCCCAGCCCTCCCCCAGTGGTGCTCATCTGTCTCCTCTTGGCACCTGTGATCTTCAATACCACACAAAACAGACAGGGAAGGTCGGGGGGGGGGGGGGGGGGGTCTAGTTCCCATGAGTACCAACATTCAGGTGTATAAAAACACGGAGACAAAGAGAAGCTTTCCCCTGGACTACAGCTCACACACACCCTGGTTCAAAGGCATTCTCTGATGCTGGAGATGCTAACAAAACTTGCTGGTAATCAAAGAAATGCAAATCCAGATGCACCCACTTGCTCATTATCTTCTGGGAAATAAAGAAAACCATGTTTCTGGAACTTAGGGCCATCTATGACAGTCAAGGCTGTTGTGACACCAGAAGTTCTAAAGCAGCTGTCAGCACAACCCAGCACCTGGCAGCAAAAGCAAGAGAGAACCTTGCCAGGTCCTGTCACCCTACTGGAGGGTCAGTCCCCACAAAACAATGCAACAGAAGCAAATAGGCTGCCCACAAGAAGCTATCTACCATGCACACCAAGTGAATACAAGAAACGGAGGGGAGGGGGGGGAGGATGGAATGAAATGGGAAGTGGAAACAAAGAAGGCAACAATGCTTGATAAAAAATGTACTCATTGGGCTGGGAAGGTGGCTCAGTGGTAGAGCGCTTGCCTTGCATGCCTGAGGCCCTGAGTTCGATTCCTCAGCACCACATAAGCAAAAAGAAAAAAGCCAGAAGTGGCACTGTGGCTCAAGTGGTAGAGCACTAGCCTTGAGCTGAAGAGCTGAGGGACAGTGCCCAGGCCCAGAGTTCAGACCCCATGACCGGACCCAAAAAAAAAAAAAAAAAAAAAATGTACTCATTACCTTGCTCATGTAATTGTAACCCCTCTGTATAATATTTTCACAATAAAAAAAACAAACACACACTTTAAAATGACAAAAGATGAATCAGCCAGGCATTAAGATTCCTAGTTAGGAAGACCAAAAAGGTCCTCAACGTATTAACAGAAACCACAGAACAGAAAATTAATATTTTCACTATGATCACAGCCAAGCAAAAGTGCAGGTGCACTGTGAGAGGTCTAATTTAAAGTGAAGATGTCTCAGTGCCACCATGGAGTTGGGAGCGCATTCATTCTTCTTCCTTGGAAAATAGCTAAAGGCCTAGGGTTGACCCCCAGAGCCCTAGTCCTGAGCCCCTCATTCCTCCAGACTGCACTCACCTCACTGGCTACAGCCAGGCTGTCCTCTTGCTCACGCAATTGCTTGTTGGCAGTGTCCAGGCTTTGCTTGCACTGCCTGTGACGCTCCAGCTGCTCCTGTATCTTCTCCTCCGCCTCAGCTTCCCGATCCTGAAGCTGCCGAATGCGCGCCAGCAGCTCCTGGTTGCGGTCCACCTCACGCTGTGAACAGGGAAGAACTTGGCCAGAGTGAGGTGCAAATGCAAATAGGCATGAGGACATGGGCAGCCCAGACCACTCAAGACCATTAGCCCAGAAGAGCAGAACCAGGACAAGACTTGGAAGCCCATGCCAGTGCTCCTGCCACAGCAGCAAGATAGGTCCCACTCTAAGGAGCCAGTCCCCAGGAGGCACTTGGCAAGGATCACACCATGCTCTCATTACACTGTCAGCTCACAGGGGAGACCATTTTTGCAGGAAGGAAATGGAGCATGGAAAAATCTAAAATTCAAAACCAGCCTTGGAAAGAAGTTGGGCTTCTGCAGCAGATCTTGCTGAATGCACTGAGGCTATCCTTAAATGAGTGCACTCCTGCAATCACCAGATAACTGAAGCAAGACAGGCACAGACACTGGCCTGCAGACACAATTGCTTTACACTGGGCACACAACTGCCATATCACACAGACCTAAGAGCCAACTCCTACCACGAAGGCCTGGGAAGCTGGTGAGGAGGGGACAAAACTAGAACCTCTGCTCAGACCTCCTCACTCCATGATCCAAAGGGGACCTGACAGGTTCTCTGTCAGCCACAGAGAAGGGAGGGAGCAAAGGGCAGGAGCTGGATCCTGGGTAGACAGGGGTGAGTGTTGGTCACCAAAGCCCAACACTGCTGCTCTCTCCCTGCCTCCATGAAAGCTGTCCACACAAGCTATCCCTAGAGTACAAGGCCTTACTCAGAGTCACTTATGTACAGGATGCTCCAATGCCTGACCAAAGGTTTAATAAAAATACAGGAATGCAGCCCCATGGAGGGAAGGCTGACCCATACCTCAAAGGGATTCGAGGGAGCATTAACTGCAAGTGCAACCCCAACATATCCAGTGGATCCTCGCTGAACAAGCGTGCTACATAGGGTACAACTGTTTATAATCAGTGCTTAGAATGCATGAGGCTCTTTTTTTTTTTTTTTTTTTTTTTTGTCGGTCATGGGGCTTGAACTCTGGGCCTGGGCGCTATCCCTCAGCTCTTCAGCTCAAGGCGAGCGCTCTACCACTTGAGCTACAGTGCCACTTCCGGTTTTCTGGTGGTTTATTGGAGATAGGAGTCTCACGGTCTCTCCTGCCCGGGCTGGCCTTGAACCGTGATCCTCAGATCTCAGCCTCCTGAGTAGCTAGGATTACAGGCGTGAGCCACCAGCGCCCGGCTTGCATGAGGCTCTTAGCTAAGGCAAACAGGGAGAGATCCAGGGAGGGAGAGAGAGACAGTCATGGCCAGAACAATGTCTCTACAGGTACTGCATGTTCCCAAGCATAGAAAAGGGGTTCAGCAGTCTCTTACAGCCTTATCATCTAATTGCTATTTTGACCTGTCCTATCCACCCATGGCCAGATGGTTCCTGAGCCCTATTCAGCATGCCTATGGGCCCGGGAGAACAGGCCATGCTCATTCACCCTACTGTGTTCCTTGGCCTTCCCCAAGGAAGGACCATGCAGTGACCCCCTCATAATCTCCAATGTTCTAAGCACCCACAAAGCTAGAACTAGTGCTGGACACTGGAGACCCAGAGCCAGGTAGGTCCTTTCCTCAAGGGACCCTGAACAGAGAAATGGCCCCAGAACCCTTCTGTGTGGCATTAGGACCACCTGCCACCTGCCTTCCTAACAAAGACAGCCCACTGAGCCCAGACAACACACCGTGACCAGGAATCTGCATCCCAAACTCAAACAAACCCATTAGCAGCTGTTCCCAACAGAACTAGGCTGGGTACCAGAAGCTCACACCTGTAATCCTGGCTATTCAGGAGGCTTAGATCTGAGGATCATGGTTCAAAGCCAGCCTAGGCAGAAAAGCTCTTTAGACTCTTATCTCCAATTAACCACCAGAAAACTGGAAGTGGTGCTGTGGCTCAAGTAATAGAGCATTTACCTTGGGCTGAAGAGTTCAGGAACAGCGCCCAGGCCCAGAGTTCAAGCCCCGCGACCAAAAAAAAAGAAAGATAGGGGCCAGACAGACATCCTCAGAGGCAGGGAGGCCAGAAAGACTCTGGTCCAGCTCTGCCTGAGTCTTGCAGCATTTTCACACTGAGCACACTTAGCAAGGCTCCTGGCAAAGTACCATTAATCAAAGTGCAGCAGACATGGGCTGAGAAGGTGGCTCAGTGGTAGAGGGCTTGCCTTGCATGCATGAGGCCCTGGGTTCGATTCCTCAGTACCACATAAGCAAAAAGCAAAAAGCCGAAAGCGGCGCTGTGGCTCAAGTGGTAGAGCACTAGCCTTGAGCTGAAGAGCTGAGGGACAGCGCCCAGGCCCAGAGTTCAGGCCCCAGGACCGGACCCAAAAAAAAAAACCAAAAAACCAAAAACAAAGTGCAGCAGACAGAAGTTCCCATGTAGTACATTCCTGAATCACAGGGCTGCTGGGAAGCCAACAGCAAATGTAATGACACAGATAGGTTCTCTGCTGAGGCCCTGAAACCACATTAGCGGACCCAGCATTGGCCCTGTGCATGCTATACATCCTCACACCACCTGGTATTCCTCCCACATCCGCATCCCAATTCTGGCAAAATTCCCAGCAGAGGCAGGTCTGTTGGCACTAGAGCCTCACTGAGCAGTCACCACAGATAGAAGCTCCCCTTTGTGTTTATCTCCACTTTAGAGACCCTACCCTAGAATTGCTGGCCTCAGAAGAGAGACCTGGCAGAGTCCCTGAAGGGTCTCCTCCCCCATCCCCAGCCCTGACCTCTGAAGCCTGGCAGATGCTACACACACAGTTCCTTGCACAGTTCTTGCCCGTCCCACCTGAACCCACCTCATAGTTCCTGGCATTGGTGCTGGCTGCCCTCTCCAGCTCCACTCGCGCCCTCTTGTGACTCAGTTCCATCTGCATCTTCTCCCGCTCCATCTGGATGAGGTAGGTCTTTGAACGGATCTGTTCTGCTTTTTCCTCCAACTGAGCCCAGTGTACCCAAAGAGAAAGAGAATCCTCAGTAGCCCCGTCAAACAGGTACCACTCTCCCCAAGGCCCTGTACAAAGCCTGGGTCCCTGCTTAGGAAATGGGTAGGAGGCAATGAGCAAAAGGAACAAGACAGATTCAAATGGACTAAGACAGCTGGGAGTTGTAGCTCACACCAATAATCCTAGCTCCTCAGAATGAAGAGAGAAGCAGGATCTCAGATCAGCAAAAAGAAAGGAAAAAGAGCCTCATCTTAGACAATAAGGAGCAGAGTGTAATGATTTCCCACCTGTTATCCTAGCTATGGAGAAAGCATAAATAGGAGGATCAGGGTCTAGGAAAGTACAAACAAAAATGCAAGACCCTATTCAAACAAATAACTAAAAAAGAAAAAAAGCTAGGGCTGTCTGGGGCTCAAGGGGTAGAGCACTTGCCTAGCAAGCGAGGGAGAAGGGAAGGGGAAGGGTGAGATTTTAAGATGATAATGCTGAAGCAGGTTTGAAGATAGAAAGTATACTTGACTTTTATAGCTATATAACAAATTACCACAAATTTGGAAGCTAAGACACCACTCAGTTACAAACTAATTCTGGATGTCACAGGCCACTGGGTTCTTCAATCAAGGTCACCCACTGGTAAAATCATGGGCCAGGACTCTGGCTATCCAGAGCTCAGGACCCTCTGGCAGGGTGGATACCTGAGGCCCATTTCCCTACTGAGTATACCTGGATTTCTGTGGGTACCTGGAATGTACCCATGTCCTAGCTACATGGCATCTGCCTCTTCTGCTATATATGAATCTAACTTCTACTTGATATCAGAACACAGATTTGTTCCCCCATTTTGGCAGTAATGAGCTATGTACCCTCTTCCCTCCTCAGCTACCCAGCCACCCTCAGGATTTTTATTTTATTTATTTATTTATTTTTGAGATAGGTCTTGCTCTATAGCCCAGGCTACCCTGTATTTTGCAACCCCCACCCCCTGCTTCAGCCTCCCAAGTACTTAGATTACAGGTAAGCATCACTACACTCAGCTGGACCCCAACTTTTTTTAATACCGGAGTTTTAAACTCAGGGCCTTGAGCTTGCTAGACTGGTGCTCTACCACTTAAGCTATTCACTGGGACCAGGGTCTCAACTTTTTTTTTTTTTTTTTGCCAGTCATGGGGCTTGAACTCTGGGCCTGAGCACTGTCCCTCAGCTCTTCAGCTCAAGGCTAACACCACCACTTCTGGCTTTTTTCTGTTTATGTGGTGCCGAGAAATCGAACCCAGGACCTCATGCATGCAAGGCAAGCACTCTACCACTGAGCCACCTTCCCAGCCTGGGTCTCAACTTTTGAAAGAGCTCTGAGGATTAGGTCAGTGCCACCCAGCTACATACACTGTCCCACCAGTAACTGCCATCTCTTCCATCCCTCCACTTCTGTATGATCTATATTTCTTTATTCCTACATTCACCTCATCTCAACCCCACCTCACCATTATCCGGAAGTGCTGTGGCTCAAGTGGTAAAGTACTAGGCTTGAGCAAAAGAAGCTCAGGGACAGTGCCTAGGCCCTGAATTCAAGTCCTAGGACTGGCAAAAAAAATAAAAGAAAAAAAGAAAAAGAAACCCTTGACAATGAGCAGCGAGGACCATGCAGTCCAAGTCAGATTCCAGAATCCTCTGACTTCAACAGCTAGGCCATAAATCCCCAGGTATTTACATCAGTAAGTGTTTTTAAGATAAAAGTTACCAACTTATTTTACCAGTAATCAGAAACAATCATAACCTATCACCAGCATCATTCATAAAAGTGTTTAACACCAAAAAGGAACGAATATAGGAGATCTACACTCACAAGATAGTCCTTGCTGAGAAAGGCAGTATATACATGGAGTTCTAAAAACACTAACTCCATCACTTGGCAGGCTGATGAACACAAACCTCACCAGCATCATGGTAAAACCCTACCTTATCTGCTTCAGGACATCCCTGCAGAATAGCTCCAGAGGACATAGAGGAGTGAGCAACAGAAAGAGAAGAGGCAAGCAGAGAAGCCACGGAGAGGCTTGGTACAGTAGTCAGTGCAGTGATATCCAAAAAAGGCCAGGACACCACTCCCTTCAGGCCCAGGCACCCAGCCCCACTGAGGCTGAGCCCACCACTCTCCACAGTCTGGAATCCTTGAGGAGGCCTGACCCCTTTGTGACTAGTGAGAATTCCCAAGAACTTGAAGTCAAACAGGACTGAAATCAGGATAAACCTATACAGTCAAAACTCACCCCAAAGTATACAAATGGCCCTCCACAGGCTGAAGTAGTGAAATACCCAGTCCCTCTTCTCTGCCTGGTTTCTCAGATGCTGATGGCCACCTGTGCTTACAACATAGCCTACCCATAAAAGGGGAGGACCCACTTGTGATTCAGATCCCAGATTCTCCAAGCCTGTCATCAGAATTCCCAAGTCCATAAGTGGGAGTACAATGCTGAGCACTCATCAGGAGGAGGACATTCATTCACCAGGAGGAGGACACTCACTCACCAAGAGGAAGACATTCACTCACCAGGAGGAAAGCACTCACTCACCAAGAGAAGGACACTGGCTCACCAGGAGGAGGACACTCACTCAACAGGAGGAGGGCACTCACTCAACAGGAGGAGGGCACTCACTCAACAGGAGGAGGACACTCACTCACCAGGAGGAAGACATTCACTCACCAGGAGGAAAGCACTCACTCACCAGGAGGAGGACACTCACTCACCAGGAGGAGGGCACTCATCAGGAGGAGGGCACTCACTCACCAGGAGGAGGGCACTCACTAAACAGGAGGAGGGCACTCACTCACCAGGAGGAAGACATTCACTCACCAGGAGGAGGGCACTCACTCACCAGGAGGAGGACACTCACTTAGCAGGAGGAGGGCACTCATCAGGAGGAAGGCACTCATTCACCAGGAGGAAGACATTCATTCACCAGGAGGAAGACATTCACTCACCAGGAGGAGGGCACTCACTCACCAGGAGGAGGACACTCACTTAGCAGGAGGAGGGCACTCATCAGGAGGAAGGCACTCATTCACCAGGAGGAAGACATTCATTCACCAGGAGGAAGACATTCACTCACCAGGAGGAGGGCACTCACTCACCAGGAGGAGGACACTCACTTAGCAGGAGGAGGGCACTCATCAGGAGGAAGGCACTCATTCACCAGGAGGAAGACATTCATTCACCAGGAGGAAGACATTCACTCACCAGGAGGAGGGCACTCACTCACCAGGAGGAAGACATTCACTCACCAGGAGAAGGGCACTCACTCACCAGGAGGACACTCACTCACCAGGAGGAGGGCACTTGCTCACCAGGGTGAGGCAGCCTTCATAAGGATGGTCCAGAACATGCCATGGCCTCCAACAATCACCCAAATACATGCGTACACCCAGATGACAACAGCTGACTACTAGGCTCAGCCATACTGATCTGTCTCAACAGGCTCTACAGGCCTTGACCAGCCCTCTGAACCCAAGTATCTACCTGCATGCTCTGCTGGTACATCATCTGCAGAGAACTTGGGGCAGTGTTGCATATATCCAGGCCAGACGCTCCTTCCACTCGCTGAGAAATGAAGTTGTTCAAAGACCTCAGGGTGGACAAGACGGTGGTATTCTCCCCTTGGTCTTCCATGTCCAATGTCCTTCTGAGAGGCAAAGAAAAGTCAGAGCCAACCTCCCACATGCATCTACTGTCACCGACAGGAGAGTTTTGCATAAGCCCCTCCTGTAGAGCCCTCTCCAAGCCCACAACCATGCTCTCTAGAGTTACAGAGAACCAGAACTGTCCATTTCCAAGAGGAAATGAGGCATACAAGTGTGCCACCAAGCCCTTGTGCAAGGCCCAGCCTGCACCCCAGACACTTAGAAGGCCACAGAAAGAGATGATCAATAGCCCGTGGCACATCCCTCACAGACACACCCACAAAACTTATGGCCTCTGGGAATAAGACACAAAATGGGCAGCAACAGAACAAGGGCAGTGATTATACATAAACAACAGTGCCAGTCCACCACCCCTGTATCTACACATCCACAATCAACAAGCCTCACAAAAACTGAACCTCAGCATGAAGATTAAGGAAATTCCAGTATACAGAATGACTTCAGGAGTCAATGATATGAACACTGAATATCTTCTAAATCCAAGATGCAGAATTAGAACAGTAACCAAAGCAAAAAAAAAAAAAAAACCCTTGCTTGTGACACCCTAATTAGTTATTAAAGCTTAAGTGGTATGATATCCTACAAGTAGCCACTACAAAGAAAAGTTAATAGAGTATGAATCTTTCCACAAGAAATGGACTAATGGGTTTTTGTTGTTGTTGAAGTCAAATGCAAACCTGTCTGCCTAATTTATGGCTATGTTAGCAATAATGGAAAAAGCCAATCCAGAGCACCATTCAAGCTCAAAACATGTGTCTGGACAAAGTTAACACTCTTCAGAGGAGTTTGGCATCATAATAAGCCTCTTGCTCTAGGTGCTCATTGAAACAGACATTGTTACTCAGATGGGTTATGTAGTAAGTGAGCTAACTGTACAGAAGCGGAGGGCTTACAAAAGGGATGTGTGGCCGAGTGCTGGTGGCTCACGCCTGTAATCCTAGCTACTCAGGAGGCTGAGATCTGAGGATCGCGGTTCAAAGCCAGCCCGGGCAGGAGAGACTGTGAGACTCCTATCTCCAATAAACCACCAGAAAACCGGAAGTGGCGCTGTAGCTCAAGTGGTAGAGCACTCGCCTTGAACTGAAGAGCTGAGGGACAGTGCCCAGGCCCAGAGTTCAAGCCCCACGACCAACAAAAAAAAAAAAAAAGGTATGTGTGGCTACTAGGCGTTGTTAACAGCAAACCAACACTGTTTCACTGTCTCATAGTGTTAATTTGTCTCCAAACCATCTCACATCATATCACTAATTTGGTACAAACTCTGAGGAAACTGAAGGATTCTGCAAGAAAATTCTGGCTTTTCTCTCTGGATTGTGACAAAATCAACAGACAAATTCTGCCCAACTACCCATCTTCATTCATGGGATAACTGCAGTTTGGCAAGTGAGAAGAACTGCTATCACTAAAGCTACGCATGGCACTGCAAGAGGCTTGCTTTATCACTAAGAAGCCTTGAGCAGATGTTTGAAAACTTAAGTGGCCTTAATAGAGATGGAGCTCCAGTCATGGTTGGCTTGCAAAAAAGGTTAATTGTATTTCAGAAGGAAAAATTAAACCGCCTCAGTCCTGATCCCAGTAACGTGATTCTACACCATTGCATCACACACCAAGAACATCTCGGTGCACAGGTGCTGCAGCTCAACAATGTGATGTCATCATCAGTAGTATCAGACATACATTTTGTCAAAAGCAGAGGGTTTAACAGTGGCCAGTTTAAGACGTTTCTGGATGATTTTGCCTGAGTGTTGTGATCACTATGAAGTGCAGTGACTGAGTCACAGGAATATGCTCATAAGGTTTTACAAAGTGTGAGAAGAAGTCGTACAGTTCATGGAGATGAAGGGAAATCCCATCAGAGAATTCAGTAACGTGTCTGATTACCTACAACACAAAATCATTCCACTACACTGCGATAAAGAGCTGAAAGTGAGGCACAGCAACCTCCCACTGCCTGAGTTCTATAAATGTTACATAAGCAGTGATACATTTCTCACTTTGAGGAAACAGGCATTGTAAAATATGTCAGGAAGAACTTACTGGAAGCAGTTCTTTTCAGAGCAAGAGCTGACCAAGCTCCAGACTGATCTATGCAAACCTGGAAAAGCAGCTGTGAGTAGAACATCTTCAGTACCAGCTAATGTTACACACCTTACACAAGAAGCAGCTGTCATATCAGGCATGAGTTATGATGCTTAATCAAATACAGCAGGTTAATTTTTAAGTTGTTAATTATTTCATTTTATTCTTTTATGCCAGTACTAAGGCCTGAACTCAGAGCCTCCTGTTCTTACTCAACTTTTTCACTCCCAGAACTACATCTCTACTATTTCTGGCTTTTTGCTCATTAGTTGGATATGAGAGTCTCTTGGATTTTTCTGGCTTCAAATTAAGATCCTCTAATCTCAGCCTCCAAAACAGCTAGGATTTCAGACAGAAATCACTAATACCTAAATTGATAAGGCTGCATGACTCATGAATGTTGTTATAAATATCCAAATGGCCTCTGGCAGAAAAAAAAAGTTACCCAACTCTCCCTTAGAAAGAGGCAGCTCTGATTGATTTCCCATAAGCATTACACTAAACATACCCGCAAAATCCATTTTTAAAAAACCACGCCTGATGTCAGGTGGCTTTATGTGTTATATGAATAACAAAACAGGAGGGTGCAGGGAGTCCTAGAAGTTGGACAGAAGCTACCATTTTAAATAGGATGGGTAAAAGAGGCAGCACTGAGGAGGTCACAGTTGACCTGTTAAGAAGGTGAGGGAGGGAGTTCGGGAGCCAAGCACTACTGCAAAGGTCCTGAGGCTGGTGCATGTTTGGCTGTTCAGGGAATAGTCTGAACTAGAAGAACAGAGCTAGAAGCAAAGAAGAGCAAAGGTAAGGTCAGATGTGTAATTCTTGTGGCCACTGCAGGATCTGGTTATTCTTTCCTGCCCCCAGAATGCAAAAGAAGCTGAGCTAATCAACAAGGCTGGAGTGGGATATTAAGAAACTTGTCCTAAAACGTTCTCTCACCAGGATATTTTAAAAGATTTTTAAACTGGATATAGTGGCTCATTCCTGTAATCCCAGCCACTTGGGAGGCATAGGTAGGAAAATCAAGATCCAGTAAGACCCTTTCTCAAGAAAAAAAGAATCTTAGTTTGCCTCTGAATTTCCCACTTAACAAGAACTTCACCAGGTACTCCTCACACACAGCACATAGCAAAAAAAAGGGATGAGAAAGCTGGAAACAGATCTATGAGTTATTGGAGGCAGATGAACCATGCCCTCCAAGCCCAAATCTCTCCATTACCAAGAGTAGATGAGGATAGATCCTCCAGACCCTGACACCTGCCTGGCTAAGCTACCAGAACAAAGAGTAGAGCATTTTCAACTTCCAGAACAGATCACTCCAGTCTTGCCACCAGGTGCCAGTGCAGGCTGCACTCCCATTTCATCAACACTAAAACCTTGCAGCCACTCCTGGCCACTGCCTACTGCCCAGGAGAGTCCCTGAACAGAACACTGGGAGTCAAGCACACTGTCCCTCCACAAAAGGAAACCAACCTGGGCTGGGAAGGTGGCTCAGTGGTAGAGTGCTTGCCTTGCATGCATGAGACCCTGGGTTCGATTCCTCAACACCACATAAGCAGAAAAAGGCAGGAAGTGGCGCTGTGGCTCAAGTGGTAGAGCACTAGCCTTGAGCTGAAGAGCTCAGGTACAGCATTCAACCCCATGACAGGCAACAACAACAAAAAAAAAAAAAAACTAAAGAAGTGGGCCCAGCGTGGTGGGGCATTCCTGTAATCCCAACATAGAGGAGAATCACAAGTTCAAAGCTATGCTGCACTACAGAATGAGACGCTGTCTCCCTGTTTTAAAAAAATAAAATGGTTGGCTGGGAAGGTGGCTCAGTGGTAGAGCGCTTGCCTTGCGTGCCTGAGGCCCTGGGTTCCATTCCTCAGCACCACATAAACAAAAAGAAAAAAGCAGAAGTGGCACTGTGGCTCATGTGGTAGAGCGCTAGCCTTGAGCTGAAGAGCTGAGGGACAGCGCCCAGGCCCAGAGTTCAGGCCCCACGACCGACAAAAAACAAATAAATAAATAAAATGGTTATCTACACAGTGGCCAGGAAGCCTGCCACCGACAATCTGGCCGCGAGGGTCCCGAGTGAGTCTACTTGCAGACACATTCCACTCCGCCAGTCCCGGCCCGGGGTCCCCTGGCACCGAGCGGGACCCCTTGAAGGCGGAGTGACAAGCCCATAACGCGCAAGCTGAGCATCTGGAGGACGAGGCGGTCGACGCGGATGGCCAGGGTCTCGGGGCAGCCGGGGACGAGGAGCCCAAGCCAGCGGGGGCCTCGGGGCATCACGGGGCGAGGGGCCGAGGGCCGGCGGGGGCCTCGGGGCAGGCCGGGGCGAGGGGCCCAAGCCAGCGGGGGCCTCGGGGCAGCCCGGGGCGAGGGGTCCGAGCAGGCGGGGGTCTCGGGGCAGCCCGGGGCGAGGGGCCGAGGGCCGGCGGGGGTCTCGGGGCAGCCCGGGGCGAGGGGTCCGAGCAGGCGGGGGCCTCGGGGCAGCCCGGGGCGAGGGGTCCGAGCAGGCGGGGGTCTCGGGGCAGCCCGGGGCGAGGGGTCCGAGCCGGCGGGAGCCGGCGGGGGTCTCGGGGCAGCCCGGGGCGAGGGGCCGAGGGCCGGGTGGGTTTCGGGGCCCGAGGCTGCGTCCCGGGTGCCAGCGGCGCAGGGCGCGCATTTCGTGGCTCTGGGAGTGCAGAGACTGCAGAAGGGGGAGGCGCCAGTGCCCGACCCCGGCGGGGCAGCTCCGGGCTCGGGCCCGGCCAGACCCCAGCATGCGCCCGGGATGGCGTTTCCGACCCGACGTGGCTCACCTCAGCCGCCGGCTCTTCAGCTCTGCGTTCGGCTTGCCGCCGCTGCTCGGATCTCCCTCCGCTTCGCCCGCGCCCACCTATCGCGAGATTCACGCTTGCGCTCTCGCGAGACTTAATAGGAACCGGCCGTAAAGAACCGACGAAGCGAGCGCGCTGCTGACGCCCCAGCGCGGTGTTCAGAGCCGCGGGCTCACCGAAGTCTGGCGCGGCGGAGACTGACTCAGAGGCTGAGTGCACCCCTGCACAGCCGGCCGCACCCCTGTCGGGTCTGGCCGCCCGGCCCGCACCGCGGGTCCGGTTCCGCTTGGTGGCTGCCCTGCACCGTAATGTGTAAACTAGCACCGTACAAACCCGGGCCCCCGAAAACAAACCTTGGGAAATCTTTTCTGATTTTTCCGTCTGAGATCGGGACTCGAACTCGCTATCTGACGCTTTGCGCTTATTGTCAGGCCCCCCACCACCTGAGGGACGTCTCCAACCCCATGGAAATCTTAGCATCCCTTGGTACGATGATGTTTTACTGAATTTAGTGAATTGTTTTTCCCTGGGCCCACAGGAAAAGCAAACAGGCTTCCAAACCACCTCCCCAGCGCTCTCTACCCATCCGTGGAGTCCGGGCCTTGTTTGGGCAGCATTCCTTGGAGTGAAAATGAGCTCAGCCCTGAGGTACTGCAACAGTTCCCACTTGAATCTGCCACTTATTTCTCCTTTCTCCATTGCCCAGCTTAGAAGGTGATGTGTCCAAGGATCTGCGTTGTCTTCTCCATTTTCCAAGTTAATGGAGCCAGGAACTGAACCGAGTTTAGGGGGAAGTCAGAAAGTAGTTTGGAATTAGCCAAAAATGAACCATAAAGGAAAACATATGGCCAGTGGGACAGACCAGAGGGACCCAACTCTGGGATCTCAAACGACTAGGGCCATGGGGGTTATGTAGTATTCTTTCAAAAAGCACCATGGAAGCCGGGCGCTGGTGGCTCACGCCTGTAATTCTAGCTACTCAGGAGGCTGAGATCTGAGGATCGCTGTTCAAAGCCAGCCCGGGCAGGAGAGACCGTGAGACTCCTATCTCCAATAAACCACCAGAAAACCGGAAGTGGCACTGTAGCTCAAGTGGTAGAGCGCTCGCCTTGAGCTGAAGAGCTGAGGGACAGTGCCCAGGCCCAGAGTTCAAGCCCCACGACCGACAAAAAAAAAAAAAACACCATGGAGTTCATAAAGCAGTGAAAGATGAATGAACACAGAACATCGCTGCTTGCTTTGGCAATTAGCTTTATGATCTTTGGAGCCCGGAGTATTACAATATATACTTCCAATAAGAGCCAAAGTACACCCACACCATGCATAAATTCCTACCAAATGCCTCTTCTAATTGCTCTGGGAGCTCCCACTGCTTGGAGAGTGGATGTGTTTCCAGATTATTCAGACATGGATAGTAATCCCCAGATGTAAATTTCAGGGTTTTCTATTGTGAGAAGCTCTACTGTGTTATAAGAACTGAAAAGGAACGCCTATTTTCCTGGAATATGCTGAGTCCATGTGCCTAAGAAACTCCGTGAAGGATACAGGTCTATCCATCTCTGCCTCAGCAAATTCAGGTTTGGGGATTCTTACTTGTTTTGCAGTCCTAGGGACAGAACACAGGACTTGGCATGTGCTAGACAAGACTCATCCCACTGAGCTATAACTCCAATCAGTCCAAGAGACCCATTTCTAGCTTCCCTGCCTCTGTTTCTCCATAACTTTCATTCTCCTTTTTCTTTTTTCTTTTTCTTTTTTTTGCCAATCCTGGGGCTTTAACTCAAGGCCTGAGCACTGTCCTTGAGCCTTTCTATGCTCAAGGCTAGTGCTCTACCACTTGAGCCACAGTGCCACTTCCAGCTTTTTCTGTTTATGTGGTACTGAAGAATCAAACCCAGGGCTTCATGCATGCTAGGCAAGCACTCTACCCCTAAGCCACATTCCCAGCCTCTCATTCTCCATCTTTCTTTTTTTTTTGGTCAGATGTGGGGCCTGAACTCTGGGCCTGGGCGCTGTCCCTCAGCTCTTCAGCTCAAGGCTAGCACTCTACCACTTCAGCCAAAGCGCCACTCCCAGCTTTTTCTGCTTATGTGGTGCTGAGGAATCGAACCAAGGGCCTCATGCATACAAGGTAAGCACTCTACCACTGAGCCACCTTCCCAGCCGTTCATTCCCAACCTTTCTAATGACAAACTTCCTATTCAAAAATCATGACATGAACTGGGCATGGGAGGACACATCTGTAATCCCAGCACTCAGGAGGCTGAGGTGGAAGGATAATTTCTTGGCCATAGTAAAGCTCTGTATCCAAAAACAAAGAGATTAAGCATGATATAGAAGGCTGCATCGTTGGCCTTTCTGCATATTGTTTTATATATATATATATATATATATATATATATATATATATATATATATATAATTTGCCTTTTGTTTTGTGTCAGCACTGGGGTTAGAACTCAGGGCGTGGGTGCTGCCCCTTAGCTTTTCTGTCCAAGGCTTGTGCATTACCATTGGAGCTCCACTTCCAGCTTTTTGCCCAGACTTTGCATGCTTTGAACAGGGATCCTTAGAGCTCAGCCTCCTGGGCAGTTGGGATTACAAGTATGAGCCAATTGCATCAAGCTTCTCTGTCATCATTTTGGTTAAAAACAGGAAAATGACTCCCATGGTCCTGCTCATCTCCAGCAAGGCTCAGATTCCAGCCACACATCAGGAAAGCCCCTCCGCTACATTCACAGGTGCTGAGAACCCAGGAGCCTTCCCAAGAAGGGCGGGAGACATCTCATGGTTTCACAGGACTCTTCCTAATACGGTACTGTGTGGCCAAAAAGTATACCTCTGATGATTCTCTCCTGCTGGCCTCAGGCTTCAAAATCCTTGTGTGCTGGAACTCTTTGGCCAGTCTCTTCAGAAGCTGCTGGCTTTGACTCCCTGCCCAGGTTTTACAAAGCATTGTTCCCCCTGGAGACAAAATGTCTGCAGCCATGTCCAGAAGAGTTAAGCACAGGCTGATGAGCCTGTCGTGATCCAGGGCCCGGATCCCAGTGGCATTGGGTGCCATATCACTCAGAATCACATCTGCCCTCCTGCCAGGAAGCTGCTCTAGGATTCTCTGAAGAGTCTCTGGATCAGTCACATCAGCAGGGCACAGGAAAGTTGCTCCTTCCATAGGAAGGATGTGGAGAAGATCCACCCCAAGCACGAAGCCAACCGGGGAGCTGGGATCTACGGAAGAACCAGCCAGTGTGTCACTTGCCCTATGTCTTCCCAGAGAAACACAGGCCACAGAGTGAAATGAACATGGACACGAGGCCTTTTCCCACCAGCTAAAAAAAGACAGGGGAGCTGTCCTTCCTGCACTGTCCAGGGGACTGAAGCCCAGAAGGAAATGTCTGTCCCAGTTATACTGAGTGGCAAGCCAAGTCAGAGCTACAACTAAGACTTCTGACTCCCACTCTCCAGGCATCTCACTACCCAAGGCTCAAGTGAATGGTTTGGGGGCAATTTTTTTAAGGGGGGGAGGTGTTACTAGGGTCTAAACTTAGGGCCTCCCCCTTGTTATGCTCACTACCACTGAGCCATACTCACAGCCCTATTTTCGTTCTTTCATTGTGTGTATACCAGTCCTAGGACATGAACTCAGGACCAGGCACTGTCCCTTAGCTTTTCTGCTCAAGGCTAATGCTCTATAACTTAAGCCACAGTTCCACTTCTGGCTTTTTGGTAGTTAACCAGAGATAAGAATTTCATGGACTTTCCTGCCTGAGCTGACTTCAAACCACTATCCTCAGATCTCAGCCTCTTAAATAGCTAGGATTACAGGCATGAGCCACCAGCCTGGGCTTCCCAGCCCTGTTTTTCACTGATTATTTTTAGGATATGGTATTGCTTAACCATCATATTGGCCAGAGCCACATCTGCATACTTTAGGCTTCCGGTAGAGCCACAGAGTCCAGCTTTTCTTCACAAGAAAAAAAGAAAGAAAGAAAGAAAAAACA
The DNA here is from genome assembly GCF_019054845.1 of Dipodomys spectabilis. Taxonomy (NCBI): domain Eukaryota; kingdom Metazoa; phylum Chordata; class Mammalia; order Rodentia; family Heteromyidae; genus Dipodomys; species Dipodomys spectabilis. The sequence continues at coordinate 11,298,167 of NW_024870775.1, read as the reverse complement.
TTCTAGTAGACTTATTTGCCTACACCTGAGCCTTTCTTTTTTTAATTAACATTAGTTTGAACTCAGGACTTTGAGCTTGTTAGACCAGTGCTCTACCATTTGAGTCATGCCCATTCCTCTCCTCTTGATTATATCTTTCTACTTTGTCTTTGATTTAATACACAAGTATCCTAATTTTATAACCATTGCTAGGAAACAACCAACTACAATATATGGGCCTGTACAAAGGGGCTTCAATGCTGTGTCCACTGCAGAGGACAGCTCACTGGTGCTCCCTGAGGCAGCTAGTAGGTAGCATGGAGGCCCCACCTGTGCCTACAGCATTGACTCTCTGCACCGCCACTTGGCTCCAGGCCCCAGGAGCTGCCCCACAGTCTAGCACCCGAAGTCCAGGCCGCAGGAGCTCATGTTTCTTGTTCATCTCCAGAAGCTTGAAAGCACTTCGGCAGCGGTAGCTCTCCACCTTCGCAGCCTTCACAAATGGGTCTTTTAAGTGGCGCATGAGCCACAGGTGCTCAGCGCCTGTCCGGCCCTTGTAGTGACGAGGAACAGTGTGGAACCTCTGACACCGAAGGGGTGCACACATCAGTTTCAGGTACCTGAAGGGAGGAAGGGGCAAGTGGATGACATCACACAGAGCAGCATCACGGTGGAGGAGCCCTTGGTTCAACTCACTCATTGTTAGAGTTGGGGCACCAAGACCAAACGCCAGAGGGGACTTAACAACACTACGCAGCCAGAGAAAAGTGTCATAAGCTGGGGCTGGGGAGGTGGCTCAGTGGTAGAGCGCTTGCCTTGCATGCATGAGGCCCTGGGTTCGATTCCTCAGCACCACATAAGCAAAAAGAAAAAAGCCGGAAGTGGCGCTGTGGCTCAAGTGGTAGAGCGCTAGCCTTGAGCTGAAGAGCTGAGGGACAGCACCCAGGCCCAGAGTTCAAGCCCCACGAATGAATGAATAAATAAAATAATAAACAAATGCCGGCAAACCCCGCTTACCCGGCCATTGACGTCGTACCAGCGCCGGCGTCGGCAGCCGGAAGTCCCAGACTCACTTCCGGTAGAGTCCCCGCCCCCAGTCCCGGAAGCCGCGCGCAGGTACCGGGACAGGAAGAGGCGGGAAGAGGCCGAGCGCCCGGGACGCGGGGAGAGACCGGGGAGTGCTGCGGTGAGGCAGAGCCAGGGAGGCGGGCACGCGGGCGGCAGGCGCTGGCCTCCGCGTGCGCGGACGCCGACCCAGGCCGGGCCCCGGCGGGAGCCGGCACCAGCGTCTGCGCGCCCGCTGCCCGCGCCCCAAGCCCCGCGCCCACGGCCGCGGTAAGGGCGGAGTCGGTGCGGTACGAACGCCTCTCGCCGGGCGAGCCCCGCCCAGAGCCCCGCACCTCCCCTGGCACGCAGGTCGGCCACCGCACAGGTGGAGGCCAGGAAAACCCTGCTAAAGACAGACAGGTCAAGGCCAAAGCCTGAACCGGGACCATTGCTCAGACCACACGGTCGTCCAGGGAGCTGAGAGCGGAGGAGCCCGCCTGCCCTTGACGCACAGGCCCGGGACCCACGCAGGAGCATGTTCTCCCCTCACATCATTTACTCAGCTCCGTGTGGATGTAGCTGATTGCTTGCCTAGCATATGCAAGGCCCCAGGTTCAGTCCGCAGCACTCATCCAGACATACTGTGCATGCCTGTAACCCCGGCAGTCATGAGTCTCAAGCAGGATTACAAATTTGAATCAGGTTGGACTACATGGCAAGGCTCTAAATATAAAGATTCACTTACTCGGGGTGAAGTTTGTACCTGCCTAAGAAGCAGCAGAATCTCAGGTGACCCCCCGGGACTCACCACCCACTTCCCCTCTCTGCCTTCCAGAGCCAGCGTGTTTCCCCTCCACCTGACCCCTGCTCACCAGGGCAGTCGTGTTTCACTCACCTTACACCTACCAGCCTACGACTGAGCTGCCCAGGAGGCATGAGCACTTCCAAGCTCTATACCTTAGTGCTGGTGCTGCAGCCCCAGCGGGTCCTCCTGGGCATGAAGAAGCGGGGCTTCGGCATGGGCCGCTGGAATGGCTTTGGGGGGAAAGTGGAAGAAGGAGAGACCATCGAGGATGGGGCCAGAAGGTGAGGAAAGGGGGCTCTGCACACACAGCCTGCCGGGGATGAGGGTTCCATCTAGATTCAGAGCCATATGCCCTGGGAACTGTGTGGCCCAGAGCAGGGATCTATCCCTTGAACTCTGCATCTTCACCTGAGTGGGACAGTGGTAATGAGACTGCAGGTCTTAGTGTGGCAAAGACTAAATGAGAAAGTGCTGGCCAAGGACTGTGGTCTGCCTGACTCTGTCGGTGGGAAACCTTTGGGATACCATTGGAGTCATCGTGGCATCTTCATGTCTAACTACAGGGCTTACCAGTCACTAGTCTTTTTAATTTTCAGGGTAGCTGATGGCTCCACACATACATACCCCTTTATCTTAAACCTTTTGGCCACACAGCTCTACTTGGTCCAACTACAGCTTCTCTTGGGAAGGAATGAAGGCCCAGAGAGGTTGAGTTGATTTTCCACCTCACACAGTCCTCCAGGTGGCCTCTGCCCTCACTTCACACAGTCCTCTGAGAATAAATGAGGTCATTAATGCAAGTGGTGCTCAACCCTGCACAGACAACCAGGGAGTTGTGGTGGTGGTAGTTGTGGTAGTTGTTTTGAGACAGGATCTCAAATTCACAATCCCCTTACCTCAGCTTTTCCACTGGCATGCACTAACATGCATGCCTGTTGTTCTGATTCTGATGAAAGCTGGTGGCACCCATACGTTGCCTTCTTCCCTGGAAGGAATGAAAACCCATCCATGGATCAGAGACTCTGGGAAAGGAGGGAAATTGGGATGTTGCAGCTTAGTGGTTTTCTTTTCTTTTTTTTTCTTTTTTTTTTTTTTTTTTTTGTGGTGGTCTTGTGTTTTGACATCACAGTAGGTACAGTAATTTAGCTGTTAATTTTAAAAAGATATGTATTAATTTGAAAAAAATAACATACACACCCAGCTAAAATCATGATAGCCTTAGTAGTAGAGGTTTGAATTAAAATTCAGCACAACTGGGCAAGCATTCTACCACTTGTCACATCTCCAGCCCTTTTTTTGCCTTAGTTATTTTTCTGATGGGGTGCCTACGGTTGGCCTTAGATTGAGATCCTACTACTGTGCTTCCCATATACAGACTTGAACCTCTACAGAAGTCTCACTATCTATTTGTCCTTGCTGGCTGGCCTCCTTGAAACACAATTGCCCCCAGTCTCTACCTCCCAAGTACCTCTGGATTATAGGTGGGAGCCATTCCCTAGGCCTGGGACCCCAGCATGCAAGCTGAACAGGTTCCTAAGTTGTTATACCGAAGTCCCACAAGGGGGAGCTGAGCAATACCTCCTTTTCCCAGGTAGCAGTAACTATGCCATGTGTCTGGGTTTAGCATTGCCCTAAAGAGGGCCAAGTTGAGTGTCTTCTCTGTGACTGTGAGTACTTGGATACTGTTTGGGTTGTGGGTGCCATTATTGGGTCTTGAACTCAGGCCATTGTCCTTTAGTTCTTTTTGTCACAGTGGTGCTCTACCACTTAAGCCACAACTCCACTTCCTGCTTTTCAGTGCTTAATTGGAGGTAAAAATCTCATGGACATTTTTCCAAGGCTGGCTTCTAACATGTGTCCTCAGATCTCAGCATCCTAAGTAGCTAGGATTAGGGTCATGAGCCAAATGCACGTAGGTAAGGATGAGTGGTGTGTCTGTGTGTCTGTGTCTGTGTGTGGTATGTCTGTGTGTTTGTGTCTGTGTATGTCTGTGTCTGTGTGTGTTCCTGGCAGTTGAACTCAGAATCTTCTATTCACAGTCCTTTACTTTGTGAGAAAGTGGGAGGGGGGGGGTATTTATTTTTATTATTATAAAAGTGATGTACGGAGGGCTGGAAAGGTGGCTCAGTGGTAGAGTGCTTGCCTTGCATGCATGAGGACCTGGGTTCAATTCCTCAGCACTAAGTAAGCAGAAAAAGCCAGAAGTGGCGCTGTGGCTCAAGTGGTAGAGCGCTAGCCTTGAGCTGAAGAGCTGAGGGACAGCGCCCAGGCCCAGAGTTCAGGCCCCACAACCAGCCAAAAAAAAAAAAAAAAAAAATTGATGTATGGAGAGGTATATGTATGTAAGTCAAGTGCTGAGTACATTTCTCTTTGGATAATGTCACCCATTCCCTTGTTCTCTCTCAGTTTTTCCCTCCCATCCCACCCACAAGTTGTGTAGTTCATTTTCAACATAGTTAGGGTTTGGATTAGAGTATGAGCCACCTGCTTCTGAATTCTTTTTTTTTAATTTATTTATGCACGTTGTTAAGGTAATATTTCTAATATATCACAGTAATACAGTGGCATTAACTAAAGCAATCACAATATCTCTTCATGTTAGATGCTTCTTGAAACATTCATATTCATTGTAAGTACTTTTTAATCTTCACTACTGCTGTGACTTAAGCATATCATTACCCCCACTTTTTTTTTCTTTTTTTTTAGCTGGTTGTGCAGCTTGAACTCTGGGCCTGGGCACTGTCCCTGAGCTCTACAGCCCAAGGCAAGCCCTCTACCACTTCAGGAATAGTGCCACTTCCAGTTTTCTTGAGATTAATTGGAGATAAGAGTCTCCTGGACGATCCTTCCTGGGCTAGCTTTGAACCACCAATCTTCAGATCTGAGCCTACTAAATAGCAAGGATTACAGGTGTGAGCCACCAGCACCTGGTTACCCCCACTTTATTAATGAGCAAAATAGGGCTTTTAGAATTTTATTTTCTAAATTTACACAACTTTTAGCATTTCGTCTAGGTTTCTGGACACAAATCTGTGGCAATAATATTTTTTAATCCATACTAAGCATGTCCTGAAACATTCTGTGGAAATGTCATTAAAGAAAACATCATAGTTCTTGCAGCTACTCTTTACAGAGTTTCATCTGAGACACATACTAATACAACCAATCTTTTAAACTCAGGTTTTCAATAGTACATACTTCTGGCAATTTTTCCTTTTAATGGATTACTCTTATTACACTTCTGTTAGCAATTCTGCACAAACTCATTAACATTTCTGTCTCAAATTTTAGACCACTACAAATCTCTGAGGCTATTGATGCATGGTTGTGAAAAGAATGTGTGCTATGACACAAAGATAACAACAAAAATGTAAATTCAATAAATACAAGCAGCAAAACTTCAACAACCTGAATATATACTTGCTGTGACAAACTGTCCCTAGATAGTAAATAAGTATCTGCCAAAGGACAAAGGTTACTGACCACTAACTGACTGGTTGCAAGTTTGAGGCATAGGTGTACTTTGAAGAATAAGAGTAAAAGGATTTCTGCAAGGATCATGATAACTAATTTCAATATCATAGTGCATTTCAATTTTGAGACATGTTTGTGTCTTCTCAAACCACTGAAGTTGGGCTGGGAAGGTGGCTCAGTGGTAGAGCGTTTGCCTGGCATACATGAAGCCCTGGGTTCGATTCCTCAGCACCACATAAGCAAAAAGAAAAGCCAGAAGTGCCGCTGTGGCTTAAGTGGTAGAGCGCTAGCCTTGAGCTGAAGAGCTGAGGGACAGTGCCCTGGCCCAGAGTTCAGGCCTCATGATTGGACCAAAAAAAAAAACCACTGAAGTTGCCTATAGTCTGCTTAAGGGACTGGGGAAACACAGTTCTTTGACTTGGTTTTTTAAGATAATTTTATTTTTATAGAATAATTACAAAAATTGTTCAGGGCGGGGAACGTGGCTTAGTGGTAGAGTGCTTGCCTAGCATGCATGAAGCCCTTGGTTTGATTCCTCAGTACCACATAAAGAGAAAATGCTGGAAGTGGCACTGTGGCTCAAGTGGTAGAGGGCCAGCCTTAAGCAAAAAGCAGCTCAGGGACAGTGCTCAGGCCCCAAGTTCAAGCCCCAGGGCTGGCAAAAAAAAAAAAAAAAATGTTCAAAGGGTTACTTATCTTTTATCAGCATCTCCTTAAGGCTGAAAACCCACAGGATCTTAATAAACTTACCAAGAGATGTAACACTTTATTTTTATTTTTTATTTTTGTCCGGTCCTGGGGCCTGAACTCTGGGCCTGGGCGCTGTCCCTCAGCTCTTCAACTCAAGGCTAGTGCTCTACTACTTGAGCCACAGTGCCACTTCCGGCTTTTTTTCTTTTTGCTTATGTGGTGCTGGGGAATTGAACCCAGAGCCTCAGGCATGCAAGGCAAGTGCCCTACCATTGAGCCACCTTCCCAGCCCAGATGTAACTCTTTAAACTAAACTACTTTAGTTCCTTGACTTTATTAGTACTCACCAGCATGTTTCACTACTACTCTACTTCCATCACAAAATCTAATCTGGCCTGCTTAGCCTGTTTACTTAGTTTACCTAATCTGCAACACTTCCTCTGTCTTTCCCAGTCTTTTATTAACTATCGCCTTGAGACTTTCAAATATTAACTATCCAAGTGAAAGGCTGGAACAAAGTCCTTCAAGCAAATGGCCCTCATAAACAGGCTGGGTTAGTAATACTAGTATCAGATAAAACAGTTCAAATTACAAGTAGTCAGAAAAATCAAAGGACATTTCATATTGATAAAGCAAAGGCTGAATTAGGTTTCTGTGTAGTGTGGTTCCCTGGTCTTAATTGTTTCTTTAGTATTTTTTGTAGTGCTGGCTTCTTGTTCATGAATTCCTTTTTTTTTTTATTAAAACTTTTAGTTTCTCCATCGAATGTGAATGCTAGTTTCACTGGATACATCAGTCTTGGTTGGAAGTTAAGAATGGTACTTTTCAGGCTCTCCTTGCATTGATGGTTTGTGTGGAGAGGTTCACAATGATTCTGATTGTCTTTCCATTGTAGTATAGCTCCTTCTTTGATTTTAAAGTATTTAAAATAAGCTGTTTGCAAAGCAGGTCCAGTGTCTTTACTACAATGTGTCTAGAAGTGTCTCTTCAAGGATCCTGTCTACAAGGTGTTCTGTATGTTTGTTGTGAGTGAGGTTTTCTCTCTTGAGATTGGGAAAATTTTCTGTAATAATCTTATAGAATAGGTGCTGCATCCCTCTATTCTGATATTCCTATCTCATCAATCCCAATTATATGAAAATTAGAGTTCTTGGCATTGTCTGACAGTTCTTGGACTTCCCTTTGGTAACTTCTGAGTGTTTTTTCCATATCTAATACTTTCCTCTTGTGTTTTATCTTCAACTCCTGATATTCCATTTTCCATCTCATCCATTCTGCTACCTGTTGCTTCCATTGTGGTTTACATTGTAGAAATTCATGTGCTCATGATCTCAATATCGCTCCTCAAAGTTTTAATTTTATTTCTAAAGGAGGGATGTACTGCATCGATAGGGCTTGAACTCTGGGCCTGGGCACTGTACATGAGCTCTTCAGCTCAAGGCTAGTGCTCAACCACTTGAGCCACACTTCCACTTCCTGTTGTCTGGTGGTTAATTTGAGATGAGAGACTCACAGACTTTCCTGCCTGGGCTGGCTTTGAACTATGATCCTCAGATATCAGCCTCCAGAGTAGCTAGGATTACAAGCATGAGCCATTGGCGCCCAGCACTGTTTTTTCTTGACTACATGTTTTTAGATCATGGAATTCCTTTGATATTTTTTCTTTCTACTCTTAAAATTGGGTTTGTAACTCTTTTTTCTTACATTGATCAATTCTGCCATCATTTCTTTATGTTATCTTTTGTTCTCCATTTGTTCTTTGCTCTCACTGGAGTTCTTTGGGTTGCTACTGGATTTTGGGTTTCATTTATTGGCTTGATAGCTAGTGGTGGGGCCTGAACTCTGGGCCTGGTCATTTTCCCTCAACTCTTCACTTTAACACTGGTGCTCTACCACTGGAGCCACAGTGCCACTTCTGGCTTTTTCTGCTTATGTGATGCTGAGGAAGTGAACTCAGGGTCTCTACCACTGAGCCACCTACCCAGCCCGAGTTCAAAATTCTTATAGCTTCTTAATTCTTTAAGTTCAAACTAATTCCCAAGATGGGCCTGGTCAGGACCTACCAAAACCTTACACGATGCCCTCCTGGGGTGAACAGCCATGTCCTGCCACCAGGTTCCCATGGGTGGGTACATGCATCCCCAGTGCGTCCTCATATGCCTGTTTCCCCACAGGGAGCTACAGGAAGAGAGTGGTCTGACAACAGAGATGTTGCACAAAGTGGGGAAAATCGTGTTCGAGTTTGTGGGCATCCCCGAGCTAATGGAAGTGCATATCTTCTATACAGAGAGCGTACAGGGAACACCTGTGGAGAGTGACGGTGAGTCTTGAGGCTCCCCAACAGAGTGGGGGACAACTACCACCCATTCTTGCTTCCCTGGGGAGGACACAGGTGTGGGCCTTGGGCCCTCTTCCTTCTCCAGTAAGCTCAGAGGCTCTGTGGGCCATCTACAGCAGGTGCAGCAGCATAGCCCACAGCCCCAGCGCATTTCCTGCTCTACAGAGTGAGGGTCACTAACATGGTTAGATGGAGCCCCTACCACAGAACTCCCCTGTAATTCCTGTCAGCCTGGGTCGGGGGATGACCACCACAGCTCTTCCCTGTCACCCTTTGGTTCAGAAATGCGACCTCAGTGGTTCGCCCAGGACCAAATCCCCTTCCGTGACATGTGGCCCGATGACAGCTACTGGTTCCCGCTCCTGTTCCAGAGGAAGAAGTTCTGCGGCTACTTCAAGTTCCAGGACCAGGACACTATCCTGGACTATTCGCTACTTGAGGTGGACCACGTTTAGCGCTGAGCCTACTGGTGGCCAGGAGAGGGCGCCTTGGCAGCAGCTCTCCTGTCCACATGCTCACAAGGCCAGCCTCATGAGGTGTCAGAGGTGACTGGATCCAAGGGAGGGCCTTCAGCAGTGTGGCTTGTCCTGTCCCCAGGGAGCTGCCTGTCGTGCCGCTGTCACACAGACACTGGACAGAGGTGGGAGGGACTGGGTAAAGGAGGGCCTGCCATATGATCTAGTGTCCTTTTATTGCCACCCCCCACTTTGTGATTCCTACCCTTTCCCAGTGGGGAAACAGAGACAAACAAGAGTCAAAAGCCATGGGGCTGGGAAGGTGGCTCAGTGGTAGAGCGCTTGTCTAGCTTGCATGAGACCCTGGGTTCGATTCCTCAGCACCACATAAGCAGAAAAAGCCAGAAGTGGTGCTGTGGCTCCAGTGGTAGAGCACTAGCCTTGAGCAGAAGAGCTGAGGGACAGTGCCCCGGCCCAGAGTTCAGTCCCATGATGGACCAAAAACAAACAAACAAACAAAAACCAGTCAAAGGCCAATCCTGGCATGTAGCAGGCTTCTCCTCAGAATACAAGGGCCATTCTCTTCCAATTGGGAACCACCAAGAAGCAGAGAAAGAACTGAGAGCTGTGTCCACTATTAACTTCACCAAGGATTTTTGGGTAAACAGCAGAGTAAAAACGGTTTGTAAACACTTCCAGTTTATTGGGTATAGTAGTAACTGATTTCTGCAGCCCATAAAGTGCTTCATACATAGAGCTGGCTTCCACAAAGGCCTGGGAAAGGCCTCCAACAGCACAGGGTCCCTGTTTTTCCCACAGCGGTTTCCTGGGGCTGCCTTCTCCCCAGGGCTGGAGGGAGCCAGCCAGCCCGGCACTCCCCCGGCTCTCAGGACCAGCCAGGGCTTCAGCTGAACCCTCACTCAGACACCTTGCCCTGGACAGGATTCTTGTGAAGTTCCCACTGTAGTGTCCGGCCAGAGCATGGCAGCAGGAGAGCCAAGAAGGGTGAAGGGACTTCAGTCACTCCACCTGGAGCAAGCCTGGGCCAGGAGTGACTGGGCTCTGCTGCCCTAAATTCCTTAGGCCTTCCTCTAGAGTGCCTGGGGATGGCAGGGTGGCCTGAGGCAGCCTTCCTGCCTCCTCTTCCCCCACCCTCAGCCTCTAGATCACAGAACCTGGAGGACATTAGGAGTGTGACCTAGCTACTCACCCTGGGTCCCGTCCACAGCTCCCCTACCTCTGGTCTCAGAGACAGGCTGGCAGACAAGTGGCCTTGACTGGGCCCCAGGCCCTCAGAGGCCTCAACACTGCTGCAGCCTTTGGCACAGGTAGGCTCAGGCCCTGCAGCTCTACTGTCACCATGTGGAAGGACAGCCCTGGGAATGGTACAGTTCCAATAGTGATCAGGAACTGTCTTCCATGAGGGAAGGTTGTCTTCAGAGGACCAAGGAGACCCAGCTGCCATCAGAAGTGACTCAGCCATCCCACAACATTGGCAAAGAGGGTTTAGTGAGGCCACGGGGAGTTCTGCAGGCCTCAGGCACTAGTGGGGACACACTTCATCCTCCTTGGGGATGATGGTGGTGTCAGGGTGCCATGAGGTCCAGCAGAGAGTCAGCTGAGCTTCGACTTCAGGTCACTCCACACCTTGTTCATCTACAGGAGTCCTATCCCACCTCCACAACCTCTTGAAGTGAGGACATAGCTGCCAGGCCCACTCGCTTGGCATGGATAACCTCCAAAGGCCACATTGGTTCTTCCTCTGTCCCCTGCACGCAGGAGCAGAGCCACAAGTCAGTCTGACCTGATACTTTCGCACTTCTCAGCTGGGTACTGATAGTTCATGTCTATTATCCTTGCTACTCCTGAAAGAGCACCAGTGGGCCTATATCCACCCATGACTGCGCCTCCAGTGTACACATGGCACAGGCACTCTGTGGACACAAACAGGTCAACCAGTACACTTCTCTAGACACCAGCAACTCTATCATGGCCGAGAGGAGAAAGTAGCTCAGCCCAGAAGCCTGTGCTCATGGAGCACTGTGGCAGGAGGTAGAGAACCGACAGCAAGTGAACACAATAAGGTTGTGGACAAAGGAGGCATGGCCTGGGAGTGGAGCTGCCACCTCCTCAGGGGACTGCAGGGACTCTCAGAGATTCCTGCCCACTGAATCCCACACCTGAAGCCAGCCTCGATTCTAGCCAAGAAGCTCCAGACCAGTTGCGAGTGTGCTGAGGGTTCTTAAAACATGGAAAGGAGAGGCTGGGAAGGTGGCTCAGTGGTAGAGCGCTTACCTTGCATGCCTGAAGCCCTGGGTTCAATTCCTCAGCACCACATAAGCAAAAAGAAAAAAAAAACATGGGAAGGAAACAACAGCTGGCCATGAGTGCCTTGCTCCCAGTGGACTACCCTGGGGGCCTCTTCCCTGGTCCCCTACAGAGGGGACTCAGGATCCCCCGTGTCCCAACCATTTGCCACCAAAGCTTGTGGTTTAGCATGTGAGACTATCAATACAAAAGGAGCCAGTGGCCCATACCTGTAATACCAGCTGAGTCTGAGGCAGGAGCATCACAAGTTCTAGGCCAGCTGGCTACACAGGGAGGCTCTATCTCAACAGTAACAAACAAAAATTCTATGAGTTTCCCTACAACCAAGATCAGGGAAGCAGTATTTCCCTAGACAGTATCTTTCAAAATACAACTCATGAAATAGCACAGAAGCACTAGATTGAGAAGAGCCTGGAACTACATCTTCCACTGCTGGGGGCCTGGGCCAGAGGCCTGGGCCTTTCTTTCCTGGTACTTGGTTCTGGGTGGGAGCACAGCATCCACTCAGCTGGGAAAGGGCCTCATGACCTTCTGCTCCTGGCCTTTCATCCCAGGCTCTGCAGACACCACCTACTGAGTGTGGCCAGGGTGGGCCCCTTCTGTGCTGTCTGGTCTGATGGACAGCTGAGAAGGAGGGTGCATCAGGTTAATAGAAGATGGCTGTTTAACAATCCAGGGTATAATCAGTGGTGAAACCAAGGCAAGGAGATCCAAAGCACTGGAGCCATGGGCTGGGAATGTGGCTTAGTGGTATGGTGCTTGCCCGGCTTGCAGGAAGCCCTGGGTTTGATTCCTCAGTACCATATAAGTAGAAAAAGCCGGAAATGGTTTTGTGGCTCTCAAGTGGTAGAGTGCTAGCCTTCAGCAAAAGAAGCCCCGGGTCAGTGCCCAGGCCTGGCAAAAACGAAGAAGAATGAGTTGGACGAGAATTCTAAGTTTGGTGACAGTTGTCTTACTGAGGTAGAACCAAGAAAAATAAGAAAAGGGGGAAATTCTATATAGCTAGCAGAATAGGGTCAAACTTGAAAGCCAGGATATCTCTGTAGAGAAAACCTCTAGCATAGTCAATAAAAGGCGAAAGTGGAGGGCTGGGAAGGTGGCTCAGTGGTAGACTGCTTACCTTGCATGCATGAAGCCCTGGGTTCGATTCCTCAGCACCACATAAGCAGAAAAAGCTGGGAGTGGCGCTTTGGCTAAAGTGGTAGAGCGCTAGCCTTGAGCTGAAGAACTGAGGGACAGCGCCCAGGCCCACAGTTCAGGCCCCACAACTGACAAGAAAAAGAAAGTCAAACGTTCAGAGATAAAGGCCTGGGTAAATTAGGGGGTTAAATACTCAGTTGCTACAATTTGGTAAATAACAGTGAAACACACAAAGAGAAACAAAAAAAAAACTGGAATGTGGTTTGATTTTGGGTGTGATAAGTAAGAAGTTTGGAATGTGTTCTGGTCAATATCAATTAAACCAAAAACACGAACAAAGGGAAGATCTGGGATAAGCACTCTGCCTTTATGACTTACTGCCTTGGATAATTGAATTGTAATCACCATCTGCAATCACTAACTGCTAGGCCTGTTTCTGTACCTTGCTTCTTTGCCCATTTCAAAACTACCACTAGCTACTTGTGAGTGGCTCCTTGTGGGTTTCTCCTATATAAGCCTACCCTATGTTGAGCTCCGGGCTGTTCTTCACTGTCCTGATAGTGGAGAGCAGTGAACACTGCTAATTAAGATTCCTAGCCTGATTGACTGTGTTGGGGACTCCTTTCACCAATTGTGGGTTTGAGTCCCACCAGCCCTGGGAAATTGGGATACTTCACTGCTGCTAACTAGAACTTGCCCAGCACTGTTAGCAGCACCCAGGAGACTGATCACTGTAAAACTCACCTGATAAGAACTCCCTCCCGTAGTGGCAGGAGAGGCTGCCGGAATACCTGCAATGGTGGAAGAAAATGATGGGCAGTGGAGTAATACAGACCTACAAGGTGAAGATTTTCTCACAAACCAGCACATCTGACTGATTTGGATCACTGCCATCTCTAAGCCCATCCCATGCCCTGAGTTCCACCCACACAGTTGTCTTAGTCCTTGGAAGCTCCAAGGTACAACCTTTAGGACAATTTGCGACCTCCTCTCCTGCCTCTCTAATACCTGCAACTTCCTCTCCTGTGGTTGTCCTTGATAGTTGAACTCAGAACCTTGTCCTTAGTTTTTGAGATAGCATGTGGGTTTTTAATTTTTTTAATTATTATTCTAAAGGTGATGTACACAGGGGTTACATTTATGTAAGTCAAGTATCAAGTACATTTCTTTTTTTTTGGGGGGGGGGGGGGGTGGGGGCGTCTGATCGTGGGGCCTGAACTCTGGGCCTGGGTGCTGTCCCTCAGCTCTTTAGCTCAAAGCTGGTGCTCTACCACTTGAGCCACAGCGCTACTTCCAGCTTTTTTCTTTTTGCTTATGTGGTGCTGAGGAATCGAACCCAGGGCCTCAGGCATGCAAGGCAAGCGCGCTACCACTGGGCCACCTTCCCAGTCCCATCAAGTACATTTCTTTTTAAACAATGTCACCCCTTCTCTTGCTCTCTCCCAGTTTTTCCCTCCCATCCCCATGATTCATTTTCAGCATAGTTAGGATATAGTTTTTGCCTAGTCTAACCACAAACTTATGAACTTCCTGCCTCTCCCTCCTGAGTAGCTAGGATTATAGTATGAGACACCAGCTTCTGAATTCTTTTTTTTTAATTTATTTATGAACATTGTTACAGGTCATTTTTCCAATATATCACAATAATACAGTGACATTAGGAGCAAAAGCAATAACAATCTCTTCTTGTTAGATGCTTATTGAAACTTTAGTATTTGTTGTATTGTTTATTTTATTCTTCACTACTGCTGTGATTTAAGTATTTCATTACCCCCACTTCATTAGTGAGCAAATTAGAGTTTTTAGAATTTATTTTCTAAATTTACACAACTTTTAGCTTTTAGTCTAGATTTCTCGACACAAAGTCTGTGGTAGTAATTTTTTTTTAATTCATACCCTCAGTTTACTGAGCATTTCCTGAAACATTCTGTGGAAATATCATTAAAGAAAACATCATAGTTCTCGCAGCTACTCTTTACAGAGTTTCATCTGAGACCACATACTAATACAACCAATCTTTTAAACTCAGGTTTTCAATAGTACATACTTCTGGCAATTTTTCCTTTTAATGGGTTACTCTTATTACACTTCTGTTAGCAATTCTGCACAAATTCATTAACATTTCTGTCTCAAATTTTAGACCACTACAAATCTCTGAGGCTGTTGATACATGGTTGTGAAAAGAATGTGTGCTATGACACAAAGATAACAACAAAAATGTAAATTCAATAAATACAAGCAGCAAAACTTCAACAACCTGAATATATACTTGCTGTGACAAACTGTCCCTAGATAGTAAATAAGTATCTGCCAAAGGACAAAGGACACTGACCACTAACTGACTGGTTCCAAGTTTGAGGCATACGTGTACTTTGAAGAATGTACAGTGTGAGAGTAAAAGGATTTCTGCAAGGATCATGATAACTAATTTCAATATCATAGTGCATTTCAATTTTGAGACATGTTTGTGCCTTCTCAAACCACTGAAGTTGCCTAAGGGACTTTGGGGAAACAATTCTTTGACTTGGTCTTTTTGAGATAATTTTATAATTACAAAAATAGTTCAGGGCGGGGGAACGTGGCTTAGTGGTAGAGTGCTTGCCTAGCATGCATGAAGCCCTGGGTTTGATTCCTCTGTACCACATAAAGAGAAAATGCTGGAGTGGCACTGTGGCTCAAGTGGTAGAGGGCCAGCCTTAAGCAAAAAGAAGCTCAGGGACAGTGCTCAGGCCCCAAGTTCAAGCCCCAGGGCTGGCAAAAAAAAAAGTTCAAAGGGTTACTTATCTTTTATCAGCATCTCCTTAAGGGCTGAAAACCCACAGGATCTTAATAAACTTACCAAGAGATGTAACACTTTAAACTACTTTAGTTCCTTCGCTTTATTAGTACTCACCAGCATGTTTCACTACTACTCTACTTCCATCACAAAATCTAATCTAGCCTGTTTAGTTAGCCTGTTTACTTAGTTTACCTAATCTGCAACACTTCCTCCATCTTTCCCAGTCTTATTAACTATGGCCTTGAGACTTTCAAATATTAACTATCCAAGTGAAAGGCTGGAACAAAGTCCTTCAAGCAAATGGCCCTCATAAACAGGCTGGGGTAGTAATACTAGTATCAGATAAAACAGTTCAAATTACAAGTAGTCAGAAAAATCTAAGAAGGACATTTCATATTGATAAAGCAAAGGCTGAATTAGGTTTCAGTGTGGTGTGGTTCCCTGGTCTGGGTTATATTCCTCCTTTGTATTTTTTGTAGTGCCGGCTTCTTGTTCATGAATTCCTTTTTTTTTTATTATTAAAACTTTTAGTTTCTCCATCGAATGTGAATGTTAGTTTCACTGGATACATCAGTCTTGGTTGGAAGTTAAGAATGGTACTTTTCAGGCTCTCCTTGCATTGATGGTTTGTGTGGAGAGGTTCACAGTGATTCTGATTTTCTTTCCATTGTAGTATAGCTCCTTCTTTGATTGTAAAGTATTTAAAATAAGCTGTTTGCAATGCAGGTCCAGTGTCTTTACTACAATATGTCTAGAAGTGTTTCTTCTATGATCCTATCTACTAGGTGTTCTGTCTTTCTGTTATGTGAATGAAGTTTTCTCTCTTGAGATTGGGGAAATTTTCTGTAGTAATCTTATTGAATAGATGTTGCACATCCAAGATGACATCAAAATAGTAGGGAAAACACCACAGCTCTCTCCAACCAAACAGTTTGAGATCCAGCACTACCTTTCCCCTAGAGATGGACAACAGCCAAAAGGCAAACAACCAGAGAAATACAGGAACTGAAAAAAAATACCTCAAAACCTGCACAAATACTGCAAAAAGTAAAGACCCCACCCCATCCCTTGTTAGCAGTAAGGCTGCCAAAGCAGCCCAGCCTGTGGTGACCTGGGACCTCAGAGCCACAAGTGGACCACAGAACCCAAATGCAGAAAACTCCCACAGCACCGGACCCAAACAGTGAAGACAGAGACAGAGACCAGAGGCAAGGTAATGTGAAACCCTGACCTGGAGCTCCCATCACCATACTGCTCTGTCTACAATCATCGCAAGAGTGCGGTGGTGACTGGCAACCAGTGAACTACAGCAAACAGATATAGCAATGTGCCACAGCACCGCTGGACAGCCCTTAACCAGTTCCAGGACCAGTGAGAACCCACGGGGACACACTCCTCGCCCCCCCACCCCCACCCAGGAGATCTGGCAGTTACCACCAGGTCTTGACTCGGACTCCCCCCCCCCCTCCCACCTGGGCTACTGAAGCTGGAATTGTGCCTGGGCCCAAGCAGCTGGTGGAGTGCACCCAGCCCACCAGGTTTTGCCAAGAGCACCCCGGAAGCAAGCTCGAACAGCCTAGGCTGCCGGTCCCTGGCTGAAGTCGGGAACTGTGCGGGCTCCAGCAGCCTGTGGAGCAAGGCCCTCCTATGTGCTCCAGGTTGGGGATGGAGCAGCCTAGGCAGCTGGTTCCTGACTGAAGTCTGAATTGTACTGTGTGGGCTCCAGCAGCACGTGAAGCATACCCCAGCTGTGTGCCTCAGGCGGGGGATGGAGCAGCCTAGGCCACAGGTCCCTGGCTGAAGTCTCCAACTACTTGCAGACTCCAATGTGCAGCAGAATGAGCTCCACCTGTGTGCCCCACGCGGGAGACTGAGTGGCCTAGGCTGCAGGTCCCTGGCTGAAGTTGGGAACTGTCTGTGGGCTCCAGCAGGCAGTGTTACAAGCCCCACCTCTCCACATAAACCCTCAATGCAAAGAGAGTGTGGAAAATTACCATACAAGCCCTGAAAATTAACAACTGCCCACCCAGACTGATATATCCAGCAAACCCAGCATTTACATTTAATGGAGAAACTAAAACTTTTAATAACAAAGAACCATTAAAGGAATTCATGAATAAGAAGCCAACATTACAAAAAAATACTAAAAGGAGGAATACAACCCAAAGAAAATAATCAAGAGGGGCTGGGAAGGTGGCTCAGTGGTAGAGTGCTTGTCTTGCATGCATGAGGCCCTGGGTTCGATTCCTCAGCACCACATGTACAGAAAAAGCCAGAAGTGGCGCTGTGGCTCAAGTGGTAGAGCGCTAGCCTTGAGCTGAAGAGCTGAGGGACAGCCCCCAGGCCCAGAGTTCAAGCCCCACGACTGACAAAAAAAAAAAAAATAATCAAGAGCAGGGTACCACATCAGATAGAAATCACTAGGAGATCAATTTAGTAAACATAGGAAAAGGAAAGACGAAAAATGCAGAAGAGCAAGAAAATGGCAAGAAACACAATGCATCTCTCTGTATAATAACCATACACATTAATGGACTCAAATCACCACTCAAAAAGAACTGCAGAGTGGATCAAAAAACAAGATTCATCCATTTGCTGTCTCCAAGAGACCCATCTCACAGCCAAAGATAAAAACAAACCCCAAGTGAAGGGATGGAAGATCTTCCATGCAAATGCACCCAGCAAGAAGGCATGCATCACCATTTTGATAACCCAAAGAACAGACTTCTCATTAAAGTCAGTGCAAAAAGACAAAGAAGGTCACTACAGGGAACAATCCAAGAAGAGGATATCACAATCATCAGTTTATTTCACCAAACAATGGAGCACCGTAATATGATAAACACCCTCAGATTTACAGAACAAGATAGACCCAAAAACAATAGTAGTGGGGAATTTTAATACCCCTCTCTCACCAAAAGATGGGTAACCAGAGGACAAGCAAAGATTCCTCTAAACTAAATGACACTATATCTCAAATGGACTTAACAGATGTGTAGAGTTTTCAACCCAATACACATTCTTTTCAGCAGCCCAGGGAACTTTTTGCAAAATAGATCATATCATAGTTCACACAAATAATTAAAACAAATACAAGAGGATGGATGTATTCTATCCAACCATCATGGAATTAAACTAGTTCTCAACAAAAAGCATACTGCAGAAATTACTCAACTACACGGAGGTTGAACAGCACACTACTGAATAACACCTGGTCACAAAACAAATTACAGAAGAAATTAGTAAGTTCCTACAATTCAATGACAATCAAAATACACCACAATGGAACCTCTGGGACACAGCAAAAGCAGTGCTAAGAAAGAGGCAAGTTCATTTCTCTGAGCACACACATTAGGAAAATAGCAGCAGCTCAAGTAAATAATCTCATGATGCAACTAAAACTGTTAGAAAAGCAAGAAAAAAAATTGAACCTAAAGTTACTAGACAGAGCCAGGCGCTGGTGCTCACGCCTGTAACCCTAGCTACTCAGGAGGCTGAGATATGAGGATCGCCAGCCAGGGCAGGAAAATCCATGAAACTCATGTCCAATAAACAACCAGAAAACCGTAAGTGGCGCTGTATCTCTCAAGTGGTAGAGCGCTAGCCTTGAGCTGAGGAGCTGAGGGACAGCATTCAGGCCCAGACTTCAAGCCCTACAACCGAGGAAAAAAAAAGTTATTAGACAGATTGAGATAACGAAGATAAGGGCAGAAATTAACAATAGAGATTTAAAAGCTATAAATAAAATTAACAAAAATGTCTAATTTTTTTAAACAAAAAGTCAATAAAATTGATAGACCCCCTTGCAAGATTAACATAAAAAAGAAGAGAGGAGACCCAAATCAATAAGAACAGGGATGCCACGGGAAAAATTACAACCTCCAAGGCATCCAAATGATCAAAAAGAACTATTTCCAGGGCTGGGATGGTGGCTCAGTGGTAGAGCACTTGCCTTGAATGCACGAGGCCCTCAGTTCGATTCTTCAGCACCACATAAGCAAAAAGAAAAAAGCTGGAAGTGGTGCTGTGGCTCAAGTGGTAGAGTGCTAGCCTTGAGCTGAAGAGCTAGGGGACAGCGCCCAGGCCCAGAGTTCAAGACCCACGACCGGACCCAAAAAAAAAAAAAGAACTATTTCCAGAAATAGTTCTACTAGGGGAGGCTGGGAAGGGATGGGAAGGGGAAACAAAGGAGGAGGCTACAATGCTTGATAAGAAATGTACTCATTATCTTGCCCATGTAATGGTAACCCCTCTGTACAGTATTTTCACAATAAAAAAAAAAGAATAATTCAAAGAAAGAAATGGAGACAGAGGACAAAGAGGCCATAAATATTATCTCAATTCTAAAAAAAAAAAGAAAAGAAAAAGAAATAGTTCTGCTAGGAAAACCTAGCAGAAATGGACAAATTTCTAGAGAAATATAAATTGCTCAAGCTGAACCAAGAAGATATAAATCAACTAAATAAGCCAATAACTTACAATGAGATAGAGGAAGCAATCAGAAGTCTTCCAACAAGGAAAAGCCCAGGCCCAGATGAATTCATCACGGAATTCTGTAAGACTAATACCCATACTCCTCAAGCTCTTCTGTGAAATAGAAGCTGAAGTAAAAATCTCAAACTCATTCTATGAAGCCAGTATCACATTCATCCCCAAATCATTCAAATAGCCAACAAAAAAAAAAAAAAAAAAAGAGAACTATAGACCAATCTCTGATGAACACAGATGCAAAGCTCCTCAATAAAATTTTAGCCAACAGAATCCAGAAATCTATCAAAAAAAATATGATCAAGGAGGCTTCATCCCATAGATGAAAGGCTGATTTAACATATATAAATCAATAAATGTAATTCATCACATCAACAGAGCCAAGGTCAAGAACTACATGATTATCTCTATTAATGCAGAAAAGGCTTTTGACAAATATAACCCACTCATTTTAAAAGCTCTGGAGAAAATAGGAATAGAAGGAACATTCTTTAAAATAATAAAAGCCATATGTGACAGACCAACAGCCAATATCATCTTAAATGGGGAAATACTAAAACCAATTCACCTAAAATCAGGAACAAGGCAAGAATGCCCACTCTCTCTACTCCTCTTCAATATAGTTCTGGAATCCTTAGCCAAAGCAATAAGGCAAGAAAAGAATATTAAATGGGATCCACATAGGGAAGGAAGAAATTATACTATCCCTATTTGCAGATGACATGATCTTATAACGTCCCCCAAAACTCCACTCCCATACTCCTAGAATAAACTGTAATAACCCGCAAGCAAGAAAATCCACAGAGGCATGGTTAACGATAACAAAAAAGTTTTATTAGTTGGTTTCCAACTTCTCTGTTCTAGGCTACCTAAGATCTAGGAGCAGCCAACCTTGAAGGAGCAAGTTTTTTTTTCCTTTTTCCCTCCTTTCCCTCCTTCCCATAGGTCTCGCCTCTCTACAGGCCTCTCCACTGGCCTCTCCACCTCTCCACCAGCCTCTTCAACACTCCACAGGCCACTCGGCTGGCCTCTCACCTCTCCACCAGCCTCTCCACCTCTCTGCCTGCCTCTCTGCTTCTTTCCAGCTTCTCAGCTCACCACTGGACTCTACGCAGGCCTCTCTCACTCTCCACAGGCCTCTGGCCTCTGCACAGGCTTCTCTGATCTATGCAGGTCTTTCCACCTCTCTGTGGGCCTCTGCATAACCCACTCCTATTTGCACAGGCCTCTTGGCTCTTCACTGGCCTCTGCGCAGGCTGCTCAACCTTTCTGCAGGCCTCTCCAATCTCTGCAGGCCTCTCGGCTCTTCACAGGCCTCTCAGCCCTGAACAGGGCTCTCTGCCAGCCCAGGACTCCTTGGGGCTCTCCACTCTGTACAGGTCTCTCAGCCCTGTGCGAGCCTCTTGACTCTGCCCAGGCCTCTCCACCCAGGCCTCTGTTCTGGGCTAGATCTCCTCACACCTCTCTGCTAGCATAGGTCTCCCCTCAGGCTGGACCCAGCTTCTCTGAGCCCTGTCAGCTGGACCAGACTTCCTGGGGCCCTCTCAAACAATGACAAATACTGGCAGGGATATGGGGAATGAGGAACCGTACTGCACTGCTGGTGGGAATCTAAACCAATACACCACTCTGGAAAGCAGTGTGGAGGTTCCTCAGAAAACTAAACATAGACCTTCCATACAACCCAGACATACCACTCCTAGGCATCTTCCCTGAGCAACAGGAACCAGGATGCAAGGATACATACACCCCTATGTTCATTGCTGCACTGTTCAAATAGCCAAGATATGGAAACAACCCAGATGCCCTACCACAGATGAATGGATCCATAAAATGTGGTACTTCTATACAATGGAGTATTAAACAGCCATTAGAAAAAAATAATGGCATTCACAGGAAAATAGATGAATCTAGAACAAATCATGTTGAGCGAAATAAGCCAAGATCAGAGAGACAAACAGCACATGGTCTCCCTGATATGCAGTTGTTAAATTCAGAATGTAGTAAGATATAACAAATAGGATTCATGAAACAAAGGATAGGCTGGGATTGTGGCTTAGTGGTAGAGTGCTTGCCTAGCATGCATGAAGCCTCTGTTTCATTCCTCAGTACCACATAAACACAAAAAACTAGAAGCAGCACTGCAGCTCAAGTGGTAGAGTGCTAGCTTTGAGCAAAGGAAGTTCAGGGACAGTGCTGAGGCCCTAAATTCAAGCCCCAGGACTGGCAAAGAAGAAAGAAACAAAACAGAGGACCTCTTCTTGTTGTATTCTTTTTAGATGACTCCATGTTCTTGACCAACATATGGTATATACATGTGCACATATGAGGGAAACTAGAAGGGCACAGATTCGGAGGGAAACAGGTGAAAAGTACAGTAGAGGGTCCACATCAGCTGCACCGGATATTGATGAAAGTGAACTAAGCAACTCCAGAGCAGCGATAGGAATGGGAGAGAAAGAGGGAACAGGTTGCACTAAGAAAGGAAAGAAATGTATGTATCACCCTATTTGGAAGAAATAGTTGCATTGTCAAGATCTGTAGACTTCACAAGCCTTTTTTTTTTTTCTTGTGAAAATACAGTACAGAGGGGTTGCAATTACACGGGCAAGGTAATGAGTACATTTTTTATGAAGCATTGTTGCCTCCTCCTTTGTTTCCCCTTCCCATCCCTTCCCATCTCCCAACCACGCCCCCCACTCACCCACCACTCCCACCCCCCCCACGCACCTCCCCCCCCCCCCCACCGCCAAAGTTGTAAAGTTCGTTTTTAGACATAATGACTTGTACATCTATTTGTTGCAATGGGTCCACCTGTATCCCAATTTAAAGGATATGTTTTTTCCCTTCTCCTCCACAAATTATATACTGAAAGCAGGGGTTATACCATGGGGGAGGGACAGACAAAGCAACAAAGAAATCATCTTATAAATATGTCATGAGCTTTTTTTGTCGGTCACGGGGCCTGAACTCAGGGCCTAGGCACTGTCCCTCAGCTCTTCACGTCAAGGCCAGAGCTCTACGACTTGAACCACAGCACAACTTCCAGCTTATGTGGTGCTGAAGAATTGAACCCAGGGCCTCATGCATGCAAGGCAAGCACTCTACCACTGAGCCACCTCCCAGCCCACCCCAAGGCTTTCATACTTTGGTTATTTTTGAGATAAGGGTTCTTGTTTTTACCCAAGTCAGTCTAGATCACAGTTCACCTATTTACACTTCCCACATAGCTGGGATGACACACAGCCACTACCATGCCCAGCATTTTTTTGCTGAGATGGGTCCTCAAAAACTTTTTGTGCAGACTGGCCTCAAATCACAATCATGCTGATGATCTCCACCTCCCAAGTACCTGGGATTACAGACATGGGCCACCACACTCACTTCCTTGTGGCTTTCACTTCTATGCTCAAACCTCACATCTGTCTGTGCCCAGGATGAGGAAAACATTTCTACTTGAAGCTGGAAGTGTGTCCAGAGGGGAATGCATGGGGGAGACATAGAGGAAGTGGGTATCATCCCGACTTCACAAACAGGAAAGAAGTGCGGGTCTGGGAAGGAAGCAAAGGGAGGACAGAACTGAGCAAGACAAGTACACAGGGATGCTGCTGCTTTGACTGACACGGGGCGAGAAAGGACACACCAAGAGGAGAGGCAGCGACAAGAGCTTTGTGCACAGATGCCAGCGGGGAGAGGGAGACAAAGGTAGGTACAGCCTTAGGACTGGAGGAAGCCCAGCTCCCAGGATCTCCCCAGCATTCAAGGCTCACACATGAGAGAGCACCAGTGGGCCTATCTCCACCCACGATCCTGGGCCTCCAGCGTACATGTGGCACAGGCACTCTGGGGACACAAACAGGCTGACCAACACACTTCTCTAGACACCAGCAACTCCAGTCATGGCCGAGAGGAGAGAGGAGAGAAGAGAGAGCAGCTCAGCCCAGAAGCCATGTGCGTGTGGAGCACTGTGGCAGGAGGAGGTAGAAACAGACAGTAAGTGAACACAATAAGTTTGTGGACAAAAGAGCCGTGGCCTGAGAGAAGGGCTGCCACTTTCTCGATAGATTGTAGGACACCTCTCCACTCCCAGAAGCACCTGCCCACTGAATCCCACACCTGAAGCCTGCCTCGATTCTAGCCAAGAAGCTCCAGACCAGTTGTGAGTGTGCTGAAGGTTCTTAAAACATGGGAAGGAAACAACAGCTGGCCATGAGTGCCTTGCTCCCAGTGGACCACCCTGGGGGCCTCTTCCCTGGTTCCCTACAGAGGGGACTCAGGATCCCCATTGCTCCAACTATTTGCCACCAAAGCTTGTAGTTTAGCATGTGAGACTATCAATACAAAAGGAGCCAGAGGCTCGAGCATACCTGTAATACCAGCTGAGGCTGAGGCAGGAACATCACAAGTTCCAGGCCAGCTGGCTACACAGGGAGGCTCTATCTCAACAGTAACAAACAAAAATTCTATGAGTTTCCCTACAACCAAGATCAGGGAAGAATACCCTGGAAGCAGTATTTCCCTAGACAATATCTTTCAAAATAGAACTCATGAAATAGCACAGAAGCACCAGATTGAGAAGAGCCTGGAACTACATCTTCCACTGCTGGGGGCCTGGGCCAGAGGCCTGGGCCTTTCTTTCCTGGTACTTGGTTCTGGGTGGGAGCACAGCATCCACTCAGCTGGGAAAGGGCCTCATGACCTTCTGCTCCTGGCCTTTCATCCCAGGCTCTGCAGACACCACCTACTGAGTGTGGCCAGAGTAGGCCCCTTCTGTGCTGTCTGGTCTGATGGACAGCTGAGAAGGAGGGTGCATCAGGTTATTAGAAGATGGCTGTTTAACAATCCAGGATATAATTGGTGGGGCAACCCTGGCAAGGAGACCCAAAGCACTAGAGCCTTGGGCTGGGAATGTAGCTTAGTGGTAGAGTGCTTGCCCAGGTTGTAGGAAGCCCTGGGTTTGATTCCTCAGCACCACATAAGCAGACAAAGCCAGCAGTGATGTTGTGGCTCTCAAGTGGTAGAGTGCTAGCCTTGAGCAAAAGAAGCCCAAGGTCAGTGCCCAGGCCTTGAATTCAGCCCCAGGACTGGCAAAAATAAAGAAGAAGGAGGAGTTGGACGAGGACAGTTGTCTTACTGAGGTAGATCCAAGAAAAATAAGAAAAGGAGGAAATTCTATGTAGCTAGCAGAATAGGGCCAAACTTGAAAGGCAGGATCTTCCTGTAGAGAAAAACTCCAGGACAGTTATTAAAAGGTGAAAGTCCAGAGATAAAGGCCTGGGTAAATTAGGGGGTTAAATATTCGGTTGCTGCAATTTGGTAAATAACAGTGAAACACAGAAAGAGCCAAAAAACCTGGAAGGTAGTTTGATTTGGGGTAGGATAAGTAAGAAGTTTGGAATGTGTTCGGTCAATATCAGTTAAACCCAAATGCAGGAGCAAAGGGAAGATCTGGGATAAGCACTCTGCCTGCAAGACTTATTGCCTTGAGTACTGGAATTGTAGTCACCATCTGCAATCACTAACTGCCTGTTTCTGTACCTTGCTTTTTCAAAACTACCAATGATCACTTGTGAGTGGCTTCTTGCAGGTTCCTCCTATATAAGGCTACCCTATGTTGAACTGGGGCGGCTAATAAATATTCCTAGCCAGACTGACTTGAGTGTTGGTGACACCTTTAACCAATCGTTGTTCGAGTCCCACCAGCCCTGGGAAATTGGGATACTTCACTGCTGCTAACCAGAACTCGCCAAGCACTGTTAGCAGCACCCACTGTGAAACTCATCTGATAGGAAATCCCATAGTGCCCGGAGAGGCTGCGGGAACCTGCAATGGTGGAAGAAAAGCAAGGGCAGTGGAGTGACACAGACCAACAAAGTGAAGACTTGCCCGCAAACCGCCACGCCTGACTCATTTGGATCACTGCCATCTTTCAATGCCCTGAGGTTTAGCCACACGGTCCTGTTAGTCCTTGGAAAATTCCACGATGCAACCTTTAGGACAATCGTACTCGACTTGCAATGTCCTCCCGCCGGCCTCTCTCCCTGCGGCCTGCTCCTCAGGGGTTGCTTTCAGCCACCACGCCCAGGTGACCCGCAGGACGAAGACCCGGAACCCATCCCTGGGTTTCCTGTCGGGAACGCCTCCGTTCACGATGAACTCATTGGCGGTCCCACACTCCCGCCTCTTCCTACGCCAGCAGAACCTCTATAAAAGCCGGGGAACCCCGCTTACCTGGCCATTGCCTTGTCCGGGAGCCCGCCCGCGCTGCCGGGAGCCCAAGACTCACTTCCGGCCGCGTCCCGGAAGCCGCGCGCAGGTACCGGGACGGGAAGAGGCGGGAAGAGGCCGAGCGCCCGGGACGCGGGGAGACACCGGGGAGTGCTGCGGTGAGGCAGAGCCAGGGAGGCGGGCACGCGGGCGGCAGGCGCTGGCCTCCGCGTGCGCGGACGCCGACCCAGGCCGGGCCCCGGCGGGAGCCGGCACCAGCGTCTGCGCGCCCGCTGCCCGCGCCCCAAGCCCCGCGCCCACGGCCGCGGTAAGGGCGGAGTCGGTGCGGTACGAACGCCTCTCGCCGGGCGAGCCCCGCCCAGAGCCCCGCACCTCCTGGCACGCAGGTCGGCCACCGCACAGGTGGAGGCCAGGAAAACCCTGCTAAAGACAGACAGGTCAAGGCCAAAGCCTGAACCGGGACCATTGCTCAGGCCACACGGTCGTCCAGGGAGCTGAGAGCGGAGGAGCCCGCCTGCCCTTGACGCACAGGCCCGGGACCCACGCAGGAGCAAGAACAGCCCCTCCGTGGCAAGGCTGTAGACAGCAGGGAGACTGGCCGCGGAGGGCGCGGCCTGTTCTCCCCTCACATCATTTACTCAGCTCCGTGTGGATGTAGCTGATTGCTTGCCTAGCATATGCAAGGCCCCAGGTTCAGTCCGCAGCACTCATCCAGACATACTGTGCATGCCTGTAACCCCGGCAGTCATGAGTCTCAAGCAGGATTACAAATTTGAATCAGGTTGGACTACATGGCAAGGCTCTAAATATAAAGATTCATTTACTCGGGGTGAAGTTTGTACCTGCCTAGAGCAGCAGAATCTCAGGTGACCCCCCGGGACTCACCACCCACTTCCCCTCTCTGCCTTCCAGAGCCAGCGTGTTTCCCCTCCACCTGACCCCTGCTCACCAGGGCAGTCGTGTTTCACTCACCTTACACCTGCCAGCCTACGACTGAGCTGCCCAGGAGGCATGAGCACTTCCAAGCTCTATACCTTAGTGCTGGTGCTGCAGCCCCAGCGGGTCCTCCTGGGCATGAAGAAGCGGGGCTTCGGCATGGGCCGCTGGAATGGCTTTGGGGGGGAAGTGAAAGAAGGAGAGACCATCGAGGATGGGGCCAGAAGGTGAGGAAAGGGGGCTCTGCACACACAGCCTGCCGGGGGTGAGGGGATGAGGGTTCCATCTAGATTCAGAGCCATACGCCCTGGGAACTGTGTGGCCCAGAGCAGGGATCTATCCCTTGAGCTCTGCGTTTTCACCTGAGTGGGACAGTGCCGGAACCTGCCGGCAACGAAAGGGAATCCTGAATTAGGGGGCGAGGACGGAAAAATAAAGACATAAGACAAAGGATGGGGTTGGGAGGTCTGCAGCTCAAGACTGCAGCCCGTTATTTTTAACTTTTCCTAATATATACTATTAGAAGTCAAGAGGTAACATAAGGTAACAATAGTCCAGAAAAACAAGGAAAATTTCAGTAAAAACAGTGCAGTAAAACAGGACAAGGTCAACTGGTAGAAAGTACAACAAACTCTGCAGACATAGCAAAGCAATCCCGGGCACCTGGTGTTTTTCAAGAAAGCCAGTTCCTTGTACATGCCTTCAAGTGAGTAGCAGGGTCAAGATGACCTTTAAACTTTACTGTCGGCTCCCAACAGGACAGTGGTAATGAGACTACAGGTCTTAGTGTGGCAAAGACTAAATGAGAAAGTGCTGGCCAAGGACTGTGTTCTGCCTGACTCTGTCGGTGGGAAACCTTTGGGACACCATTGGAGTCATCGTGGCATCTTCATGTCTAACTACAGGGCTTACCAGTCACTAGTCTTTTTAATTTTCAGGGTAGCTGATGGCTCCACACATACATACCCCTTTATCTTAAACCTTTTGGCCACACAGCTCTACTTGGTCCAACTACAGCTTCTCTTGGGAAGGAATGAAGGCCCAGAGAGGTTGAGTTGATTTTCCACCTCACACAGTCCTCCAGGTGGCCTCTGCCCTCACTTCACACAGTCCTCTGAGAATAAATGAGGTCATTAATGCAAGTGGTGCTCAACCCTGCACAGACAACCAGGGAGTTGTGGTGGTAGTAGTTGTGGTAGTTGTTTTGAGACAGGATCTCAAATTCACAATCCCCTTACCTCAGCTTTTCCACTGGCATGCACTAACATGCATGCCGGTTCTGATTCTGATGAAAGCTGGTGGCACCCATAGGTTGCCTTCTTCCCTGGAGAGAATGAAAACTCGTCCATGGTTGAGAGAGACTGACCGGGAGAGAAGCTGCGATGCTGTAGCCCAGTGGCTCTTTTTTGGTGGTGTTCTTGGGTTTTGACATCACAGCAGATACTGCATCAGCAGAGCCACATCCCCACTTCAATATTTTAGCCCTCAATTTAAAAAAAATTTACTTATTTTGGGCTGGGAAGGTGGCTCAGTGTTAGTGCTTGCCTTGCATGTATGAGGCCCTGGGTTCAATTCCTCAGCACCACGTAAGCAGAAAAAGCTGCAAGTGGTGCTGTGGCTCAAGTGATAGAGTGCTAGCCTTGAGCTGAAGTGCTCAGGGACAGTGCCCAGGCCCAGAGTTCAAGCCCCACAACCGACAAAAAAAAGAAAAAAAAAAAAAACTATTGTGCAATAGAGCATAAACACCCAGCTAAAATCCTGATACCCTTACTTGTGGAGGTTTGAATTCAAGGTTCAGCACAACTAGGCAAGCACTATAGTACCTGATCCACATCTCCAGCCCTTTTTTGCTTTATTTTTCTGATGGGGTGCCTCAGGCTGGCATTAGACTGGGATCCTGCTTCTATGCCTCCCATGTTGCTGTGATCACAGGCATGAACCAACACAGAGGTCTCAGTACCTATTTGTCCTTGCTGGCTGGGCTCCTTGAACCACAATTGCCGCATTTCTACCTCCCAAGTACCTAGGATTATATGTAGGAGCCATTCCTAGGCCTGGGATCCCAGCATGCAAGCTGAACAGGTTTCTAAGTCACTATACCAAAGTCCCACAAGGGGGAGCTGAGCAACACATCCTTTTCCCAGGTAGGAGTGGCTATCCCATGTCTCTGGGTTTAGCACTGCCCTAAGGGAGGGCCAAGTTGAGTGTCTTCTCTCTGATTGTGGGCACTTGGATACTGGCTGGGTTGCAGGGGGGGGGAGGGGGTGGGGGCGTGCCATTATTGGGTTTTGAACTCAGGCCACTGTCCATGAGTTTTTTAGTCAAGTCTGATGCTCTACCACTTAAGCCACAACTCCACTTCCTGCTTTTCAGTGGACGTAAGAGTCTCATTGATTTTCTCCAAGGCTGGCTTCCAACATCTGTCCTCAGATCTCAGCCCCCTCAGTAGCTAGGATTTGGAGTATGAGCCTAATGTACATAGCAAAGGATGAGTGTGTGTGTATATGTGTGTGTGTGTATATGTGTGTGTGTGTATATGTGTGTGTATATGTGTGTGTGTGTATATGTGTGTGTGTGTATATGTGTGTGTGTGTATATGTGTGTGTGTGTATATGTGTGTGTGTGTGAGTGTGTGTTACTAACAGTTGGGAACTTGGAACTTTCTATTCCCAGCCCTTTAAAGTGTAGGGTGTGCCCCTTTAGGGTGATATAGGGTGTAGTGTTTTTGTTTTATTATTATAAAAGTGATGTACAGAGGGGTTCCATTTATGTAAGTCATATATCAAGTACATTTCTTTTTAGACAGTTTCACCCCTTTTGTTCTCTCCCAGGTTTTCCCTCCCATCCCCACTCACAAGTTGTACAGTTCATTTTCTACATAGTTAAGGTATAGTTTTTGTCCAGGCTAACCTCAAACTATGATCCTCCAGCTTCTCCCCGCTGAGTAGCTAGGAGTGTGGGTCACCAGCTTCTGAATTCTTTAAAGTTCAACCTCATTCCCAAGATGAGCCTGGTCAGGACCTACCAAAACCTTACACGATGCCCTCCTGGGGTGAACAGCCATGTCCTGCCACCAGGTTCCCATGGGTGGGTACATGCATCCCGTGCCGCTTCCAATATCTATCTCCCCACAGGGGGCTGCAGGAAGAGAGTGGTCTGACAGCAGAGATTCTGCACAAAGTGGGGAAAATTGTGTTTGAGTTCGTGGGGGCCCCCGGGCAAATGGAAGTGCATATCTTCTATACAGACAGCGTACAGGGGACACCTGTGGAGAGTGATGGTGAGTCTTCAGGGTCCCTACCACCCATTCTTGCTTCCCTGGGGAGGACACAGGTGTAGGCCTTGGGCCCTCTTCCTCCTCCAGTGAGCTCAGAGGCTCTGTGGGCCATCTACAGCAGGCGCAGCAGCATAGCCCACAGCCCCAGCGCATTTCCTGCTCTACAGAGTGAGGGTCACTAACATGGTTAGATGGAGCCCCTACCACAGAACTCCCTGTAATTCCTGTCAGCCTGGGTCGGGGGGTGACCACCACAGCTCTTCCCTGTCACCCTTTGGTTCAGAAATGCGACCTCAGTGGTTCGCCCAGGACCAAATCCCCTTCCGTGACATGTGGCCCGATGACAGCTACTGGTTCCCGCTCCTGTTCCAGAGGAAGAAGTTCTGCGGCTACTTCAAGTTCCAGGACCAGGACACTATCCTGGACTATTCGCTACGTGAGGTGGACCACGTTTAGCGCTGAGCCTACTGGTGGCCAGGAGAGGGCGCCTTGGCAGCAGCTCTCCTGTCCACATGCTCACAAGGCCAGCCTCATGAGGTGTCAGAGGTGATGGATGCAAGGGAGGGCCTTCAGCAGTGTGGCTTGTCCTGTCCCCAGGGAGCTGCCTGTCGTGCCGCTGTCACACAGACACTGGACAGAGGTGGGAGGGACTGGGTAAAGGAGGGCCTGCCATATGATCTAGTGTCCTTTTATTGCCACCCCACACTTTGTGATTCCTACCCTTTCCCAGTGGGGAAACAGAGACAAACAAGAGTCAAAAGCCATGGGGCTGGGAAGGTGGCTCAGTGGTAGAGCGCTTGTCTAGCTTGCATGAGACCCTGGGTTCGATTCCTCAGCACCACATAAGAAGAAAAAGCCAGAAGTGGTGCTGTGGCTCCAGTGGTAGAGCACTAGCCTTGAGCAGAAGAGCTGAGGGACAGTGCCCAGGCCCAGAGTTCAGTCCCATGATGGACCAAAAACAAACAAACAAACAAAAACCAGTCAAAGGCCAATCCTGGCATGTAGCAGGCTTCTCCTCAGAATACAAGGGCCATTCTCTTCCAATTGGGAACCACCAAGAAGCAGAGAAAGAACTGAGAGCTGTGTCCACTATTAACTTCACCAAGGATTTTTGGGTAAACAGCAGAGTAAAAACGGTTTGTAAACACTTCCAGTTTATTGGGTATAGTAGTAACTGATTTCTGCAGCCCATAAAGTGCTTCATACATAGAGCTGGCTTCCACAAAGGCCTGGGAAAGGCCTCCAACAGCACAGGGTCCCTGTTTTTCCCACAGCGGTTTCCTGGGGCTGCCTTCTCCCCAGGGCTGGAGGGAGCCAGCCAGCCCGGCACTCCCCCGGCTCTCAGGACCAGCCAGGGCTTCAGCTGAACCCTCACTCACTCAGACACCTTGCCCTGGACAGGATTCTTATGAAGTTCCCACTGTAGTGTCCGGCCAGAGCATGGCAGCAGGAGAGCCAAGAAGGGTGAAGGGACTTCAGTCACTCCACCTGGAGCAAGCCTGGGCCAGGAGTGACTGGGCTCTGCTGCCCTAAATTCCTTAGGCCTTCCTCTAGAGTGCCTGGGGATGGCAGGGTGGCCTGAGGCAGCCTTCCTGCCTCCTCTTCCCCCACCCTCAGCCTCTAGATCACAGAACCTGGAGGACATTAGGAGTGTGACCTAGCTACTCACCCTGGGTCCTGCCCACAGTTCCCCTACCTCTGGTCCCAGGGACAGGCTGGCAGACAAGTGGCCTTGACTGGGCCCCAGGCCCTCAGAGGCCTCAACACTGCTGCAACCTTTGGCACAGGTAGGCTCAGGCCCTGCAGCTCTACTGTCACCATGTAGAAGGACAGCCCTGGGAATGGTACAGTTCCACATAGTGATCAGGAACTGTCTTCCATGAGGGAAGGTTGTCTTCAGAGAGCCAAGGAGGCCCTCTGCCATTCAGGGAGAAGATGGAGACCCATGTCCTCAGAGAGCTTTCTGCTGTCCCTGCCCAGCAGGGCCTCCAGCACTCTCCTGGGCCAAGGAAGCTGCGTGGTACCCACAAAGAGACCCTGGTGGCAATGCCTGCAGCCCTCCCTCCCCTGGCCCCTAGGGCTGAGGGCAGGTGGGAGGGAGCCCAGGAGGAGTGCAGCTGCCCAAAAGGAAGAAATGGTCTAAAGATCAGTTGAGCACAGTGGTGCTCACGGCAGTGTAACCCATTCACCACTGTGACCGTGGCCTTCAGCCCTATAGTAGCAACGCTACACCCAGAGTGTCTGCAGGTCCCGACCCACAGCCAGACCTCTCACCCTGAGACTGCCATCTCCCCACCAGATGGCACTGTCCCCTCTCTCTCCCACTGCTGACTGACCCTCCAGTCCAGCCCTCTGTACTAGTCCGGGACCCAGGGACCCTTCTATGCTGCCCTAGGCTGTATGGCAATGACCCAAGTGCATCCCAGAGTGTCCTACTTCTCACAACGGGGCCAGCAGGCCTCCTGCCAGGTAGAAGGAATAAAGACCACCAAGAGGCCCAGGGAACACAGTGGGAGGGTGGAAAAGGAGAGCCTCTGCTTTGGTCCCATCAGAGGCCCAGCTGCTATCGGAAGTGACTCAGCCATCCCACAGCATTGGCAAAGAGGGTTTAGTGAGGCCACAGGGAGCTCTGAGGCCTCAGGCACTAGTGGGGACACACTCCATCCTCCTGTGGGGAGCCTGGCGGTGTCAGGGTGCCATGAGGTCCAGCAAAGAGGCAGCTGAGCTTGGGCTTCAGGTCGTTCCACACTTTGCTCATCTGCAGAGGGAAGAAGGTGAGCAGGCATCCTCACTCTCTGGAAGGTACTCAGACCCATCCCATCCCACCTCCACAACAGAATTTCTTGAAGTGAGGACCGAGCTGCCGGTTCTACTCCCTTAGAGTGGACAACCTCCAGAGGCCACCTCGGTTCTTCCTCTGTCCCCTGCATGCAGGAGCGGAGCCACAAGTCTGCCTGACCTGGTACTTTCACATTACTGTTAAGAGGCTGAGTGTGGTGGCTCGTGCCTACAATCTCAGCTTTGTGGGAGATAGAGGTGGGAGAATGGCAGGCCAAAAAAGAAATCCTATCTGAAAAGTAACTGAAGTGAAAAGTGACAGGGGTGTGGCTCAGGCTACAAAAACCTAGGTTCAAACCCCCATATTGAAAGAAAACAGTTACTTTCAATTCCCTCCCAATACCCTGTCACAGCTGTGCCAGCACTGGCCAATGTGGTCCAGCAAGCCAACAGCCTGCAACCTCCACTAAGTGGAGAAGCCAGGGACAGGAATGCCACACGACCACAAAGCTGCCTATCAGGCAGTCTTGTCAACTTGATGGACTTCACAGCCACTCAAACCTGACACTCCACCCCTCATCTCAAGCACAGGGTTCAGAGATTCCATATTTTTCCTTTGGACTTGTCTGGATTCTTCTGGAAGGTAGACTGTTCCTGTTTGGTCTGGCCTGTACAACTTCAGAGTTACTACTATGGTCACTTAAAGCTGGGCACTATCCCTTAGTTTTACTGCCCGGTACTGGTACTCTACCACTTGAGCCACAGCTTCACTTCTGGTTATTTTTGCTTGTAGGTTGGAGATACAACTCTCATGGACTTTCTGCCTAGGTTGGCTTCCAACCATGATCCTAGTTAGGATTATAGGAATGAGCCACAAGCACCTGGCACAAACTGTGCTTTAGGATCCATATTAACCCCAACTTAACCAATTGTCCTAGTAACTCCTGGCGGGGACTAACAGTACCCACCTCCTTATGGCCCTGGATCTGTGAGTTCACGAAGGCCCCAAGGATGTGGGAGGTGAGGGGCAGGTAGACGTGGACCAGCTGCGTCTCCTGGTGCAGGCAGTACAGGGAGAAGTAGTTCCGCAGCTCCATGGTCTGGATCACGTTCTCTTGCTACAAGGTCAGGGCTTGGTGAGCAGGTACAGCCCACCCATACCAGATGGGGATGGAAAGGTAGGGCAAGGTAGAAGAGGGGCAGGGGGGAGCACAGAAGCCAAGCACTGTCTAGCGTGGGCCCATTGTAGAAAGGATTATATGGAAATGCCAGAGCTTCAGCCCACCTAGTTCACCAATGTGGAGGGGGCACTAGAGGGCTCTAATGCTTGTCACTCCTCCCCCACAAGCCACTGCCATGCCCACCTACCTCCACAATGCGGGACTCCAGCTGCTCCACGGTCTCAGGCTCACGGCCATGTGCTGCACTCATCATCTGCCTCTTCATCAGGCCATACTTGTGCAGGGCACGCTGATGTTTGTGCAGTACGCCCTTCTCGTGACGCTCGCACAGGTCCTACAGGCAGGCAGGCCCTCAGCCTCGGGGTATACTGTGGACCTCTCACACCCCCCCCCCCCCCAGCTGACAGCCTTTCCAGGGAAGCGGGCTTTTCTTCCACACCCTCTTGTCCTCACTGAGGAAAAGTTCACGTAGCTGAGGAAGTCAAAGCCAGGCCCTCTCCGTCCTGCAGGGACACCCACTAGACCCAAACCCTACATGCTGTCACTCAGATTAGCAGAGGGGATGTAGAGTCCAGAGCCCAGGGCACCTTAGCCTGCTAATGCCACCTACTTCCACACATGCAGGGAACAGGTGGCCCAAAAGGAAGACGCAACCTTGAAGACATGCTGTGGGCTGGGCTGGGGCTAGAAGTATGACTCAAGTAGAAGAGTGCCCATTAAGCAAGAGCAGACCCTGCATGCAAACCATCAGTGTAACTAACACATACTAACAAAAAGAAAATGACAGAAAACCAAAGCAAGCTCCCCTCCCCCATACCACACACAGGAGCAGGAGGGTTAAGGAAGGTGAATGAGGATAAATATAGTTGAAGTAGTTTATTCACATGGATAAAATAGAGCAATGAAACCTGTTGGAGTTGTTTTAAGAAGTGGTGAGGAGAAGCCAGGCACCACTGGCTCACCCTTTAATCCTGGCTACTCAGGGGCTGAGATCTAAGGGTCACAGTTCAGCCAGTCTGGGCAGAAAAGTCAGTGAGACTCATATGTCCAATTAACTTTCGGAAAACCCAGAAGTGACACTGTGGCTCAAAGTGGTAGAGTGCTAGCTTGAGCAAAGGAGCTCAGGGACAGCACCCAGGCCCTGAGTTCAAGCCCCACAGCAGACAAAAAACACAAGAACATTGAAACCTGATGGAAATGTTTTAAGAAAGGGAGATGGAGGGCAAGAGGCTAATCAGGATACATTATACACGTCTGGAAAAGTCACAATGACACCCCCCCCCCCCCCGCCTTGTACAACTAATTTAAGATAAAAAGTTAATAATGTTTGAAAAAGAAAAGACATGGGGCTGGAAATGTGCCTTAGTGGTAGAGTGCTTGCCTAGAATACATGAAGCCCTGGGTTCAATTCCTCACTACCATATACACAGAAAAAGCCAGAAGTGGCACTGTGGCTCAAGTGGTAAAGTGCTAGCCTTGAGCAAAAGAAGTTTAGCCCTGAGTTCAAGCTCCAGGCCTGGCCAAAAAGAAAAAAAAAAAAAAAAAAAAGACCTGGTAGGACACACAAGCCACAGGCTCAGCATGGAGATTCTAGAGGCCACCTGCTGCCACCCTACTCAAGTCCTTTCCCTCTAGTCCTTTCCCCACAAGCTCTGGCCTGGGTTACCTGGGCTGCATGGTAGGAAGGATTTACAGAGCTTCTCCCTGGCTCTAGCTGCAGCCAATTTCCCAGAAATTCCATGAGCTACAAAAGGTGAAGCCCCTTTCCTGAGCCATGTTTCCAGATCCTTAAAGATAGCTGCAACATGCTCTCTTTGTGTCTGTCTCTCTGCTAGGGCAATCCTCCCTGCTCTCAGCTCAGTGAAGGCCTGAGGGAAGAGGCAGCCCAGAGAAAATGTCAGCAACACCCAGGAACCCCTTTCCTTGCATCCTGCCAGGGCCACAGTGCCCTTGGAGTCACACCCTTGAGGGATCACAGGCTCGTCCCCCAAAGCTCTGCCCCTAACAGGAGCAGACACTCACTTTGTAGGACTGAAGTAGGTCCAGGAAAAGGTTCAGCTTCTCCACCACATCATTCTCTTCCTGTTTGCCCTGAAAACAAGGGTGAGTTAACCAGTGAGGAATGGACAGTGGAGCCCACACAAGACCCTTGATATTTCTGGAAGACACCCCCAACCATGGCCGCCAGCCCTTCTCTCCATACAGCAGCCACCCAAGGCCAGGAACACCTTCACACCAAGCAGTTAGGAGGGCACAGGGGAGCCTCTGCCCCAGTTATTCCACTCTTACCTGAGTCTTTGCTGGGTGTTCTATAATACCCCCAGGCTTTTATGCTTGGGTTATTTTTGAAATAAGAGTTCTTGTTTTTACCCAAGTCAGCCTAGATCACAAATCAACTATTTACACTTCCCACATAGCTGGGATGACACACAGACACTAACTACCGTGCCCAGCTTTTTTTGTTGAGATGGGTCCTCAAAAACTTGTCCAGGGCTGGGAAGGTGGCTCAGTGGTAGAGCACTTGCCTTGCATGCATGAGGCTCTGGGTTTGATTCCTCAGCACCACATAAGCAAAAATAAAAAGCCGGAAGTGGCGCTGTGGCTCAAGTGGTAGAGCGCTAGCCTTGAGCTGAAGAGCTGAGGGACAGCGCCCAGGCCCAGAGTTCAGGCCCCACGACCGGACCCAAAAAAAAAAAACTTGTCCAGACTGGCTTCAAATCACAATCATGCTGATGATCTCCACCTCCCAAGTACCTGGGATTACAGACATGGGCCACCACACTCACTTCCTTGTGGCTTTCACTTCTATGCTCAAACCTCACATCTGTCTGTGCCCAGGATGAGGAAAACATTTCTACTTGAAGCTGGAAGTGTGTCCAGAGGGGAATGCATGGGGGAGACATAGAGGAAGTGGGTATCATCCCGACTTCACAAACAGGAAAGAAGTGCGGGTCTGGGAAGGAAGCAAAGGGAGGACAGAACTGAGCAAGACAAGTACACAGGGATGCTGCTGCTTTGACTGACACGGGGCGAGAAAGGACACACCAAGAGGAGAGGCAGCGACAAGAGCTTTGTGCACAGATGCCAGCGGGGAGAGGGAGACAAGGGTAGGTACAGCCTTAGGACTGGAGGAAGCCCAGCTCCCAGGATCTCCCCAGCATTCAAGGCTCACACATGAGAGAGCACCAGTGGGCCTATCTCCACCCACGATCCTGGGCCTCCAGCGTACATGTGGCACAGGCACTCTGGGGACACAAACAGGCTGACCAACACACTTCTCTAGACACCAGCAACTCCAGTCATGGCCAAGAGGAGAGAGGAGAGAAGAGAGAGCAGCTCAGCCCAGAAGCCATGTGCGTGTGGAGCACTGTGGCAGGAGGAGGTAGAAACAGACAGTAAGTGAACACAGTAAGTTTGTGGACAAAAGAGCCGTGGCCTGAGAGAAGGGCTGCCACTTTCTCGATAGATTGTAGGACACCTCTCCACTCCCAGAAGCACCTGCCCACTGAATCCCACACCTGAAGCCTGCCTCGATTCTAGCCAAGAAGCTCCAGACCAGTTGTGAGTGTGCTGAGGGTTCTTAAAACATGGGAAGGAAACAACAGCTGGCCATGAGTGCCTTGCTCCCAGTGGACCACCCTGGGGGCCTCTTCCCTGGTTCCCTACAGAGGGGACTCAGGATCCCCATTGCTCCAACTATTTGCCACCAAAGCTTGTGGTTTAGCATGTGAGACTATCAATACAAAAGGAGCCAGAGGGCTCGAGCATACCTGTAATACCAGCTGAGGCTGAGGCAGGAACATCACAAGTTCCAGGCCAGCTGGCTACACAGGGAGGCTCTATCTCAATAGTAACAAACAAAAATTCTGAGTTTCCCTACAACCAAGATCAGGGAAGCAGTATTTCCCTAGACAGTATCTTTCAAAATACAACTCATGAAATAGCACAGAAGCATCAGATTGAGAAGAGCCTGGAACTACATCTTCTACTGCTGGGGGCCTGGGCCAGAGGCCTGGGCCTTTCTTTCCTGGTACTTGGTTCTGGGTGGGAGCACAGCATCCACTCAGCTGGGAAAGGGCCTCATGACCTTCTGCTCCTGGCCTTTCATCCCAGGCTCTGCAGACACCACCTACTGAGTGTGGCCAGGGTGGGCCCCTTCTGTGCTGTCTGGTCTGATGGACAGCTGAGAAGGAGGGTGCATCAGGTTATTAGAAGATGGCTGTTTAACAATCCAGGGTATAATCAGTGGTGAAACCAAGGCAAGGAGATCCAAAGAACTGGAGTCATGGGCTGGGAATGTGGCTTAGTGGTAGGGTGCTTGCCCAGCTTGCAGGAAGCCCTGATTCGATTCCTCATTACCATATAAAGAGAAAGAGCCGGAAGTGGTGTTGTGACTCTCGAGTGGTAAATTGTTAGCCTTGAGCAAAAGAAGCCTAGGGATAGTGCCCAGGCCCTGAGTTCAAGCCCCAGGACTGGCCAAAACAAAAAACAAAAAAAAAAAACATACTTTCCTGGGACTTGAGAGGCCAGAGGACTGAGAGGCAAAAACAAAACAAATGAACAAACAAAAAGAACTGGAACAATGTCAGGGCAACACAATGCTAAGTGCAGGCCATACTCTGAGCCCCTGACTCTCTATCCTGCCAAACACCTGCTTCTCTGTCCTTCTTACCTTGGAAGAATGGCATGCATCAGCCTGGGGAAGGACAGACCCAGCACCAATTAGGAAATAGTGGCAAGGCCCTGAAGACACTTTCAACTGGGAGCTCGTGGACATCAGGAGCAGAACTGAAAGCCCAGCACTTTCCACTCCAACAGAAATCAAATTCCTTCTTGAGCACCAATCCCCAGCAGTGTGGACCCTACATGGAGACACCTAACCAGCTTTAGGTCTATGGGAACAAGTAAGTTCACAAGGACACTCACTCATTTAAAACAGCCTGCTAAACAGGAACTGGTGGCTCCCATCTGTAATCCTAGCTACTCAGGAGGCTGAGACCTGATGATCAGGGTTCAAGGACAGCCCAAGCAGAAAAGTATGTGTGACTCCAGCTCCAATTACCTAGCAAAAAGCTTGGCTGAAGAAAAAGAAGAAAACAAATAAACAACCTTTTAAGGGTTGAGGCATGTCTCAGTTGGAAGAGCACAAGTCAATGCACAAAAGCGGCCACAGGGACCAAGTTCAAGTTCAGATCTCAAACCGGAAAAAAGAGAGGAAAAAGCTGAGCTAGAGCATGGCTCAAGTGGTAGTGTACCAGCTATGAGCACACATGGACATGTGTGTCTGCATGTGTGCACGCACGTATGCACGCACGCGCGCGCACACACACACCACACAAAAGCAAGTTCAAGGCCTTGAGTTCAAACTCAAAGAAGAAAGGAAGAAAATAAGAAAGGGAAGGGAAGGAAGGAAGGGAGGGAGAGAGGGAGAGAGGAAAAGAAAGAGAAAGAGGAAGAGAGAGACAGAGGGAAGGAGGCGGGGATTGAAGGAGGGAAGGGAAGGAAGGATGGAAAAATGAAAGAAGAAAAGCAAAGTAAAAAGAACTACTGTCTGCTAGCAGCTTAAATAGCATGTTCCCAAGAAACAGGCAGCAGGGTCTCCACCCTCCAAATCACCTTACAGTTTGAGAATACGGAAGGCCAGATGAGCCCTTATACATGACTGAACTCTGCCTTCAGCCCACAGCTCTGTTTATACCAGACTCCAAGATTAGCCCCTGCCTGTGCAGCAGCAGCACTTGCTGAGGCTCCTTGGTCTTGAGGAGACAGGAAAGGCGGACAGAATCTGTCTGGGGGGCTGGCAGCTAAGTTATCTTAGAGAAAGATGCTGAGTACTAGTTGGCTCACTTAGCACAATGGGAAACATTTGCTCCAGCTTGCAGAAGCCTCAGCGCTCAAGATTACAGCTCTAAAGACAGATTCCTTCTTGTGTTTCCTTTTGTTTTTTGACACTTAAAAAAAACAAAAACAAAAAAACCACAGGGATGTCACTACAAAGTGCAGGCTAGCTTTTTGTTGTCGGTCGTGGTTGTGGGGCTTGAACTCTGGGCCTGGGCGCTGTCCCTCAGCTCTTCAGCTCAAGGCTTGTGCTCTACCACTTGAGCCACAGTGCCACTTCTAGTTTTCTGGTGGTTAATTGGAGATAAGAGTCTCACGGACTTTCCTGCCCAGGATGGCTTTGAATTGTGATCCTCAGGTCTGAGCCTCCTGAGTAGCTAGGATTACAGGCTTGCGCTATCGGTGCCTGGCTCAGGCTAACTTTAAACTTGAAATCCTCCTGCCTCAGACTCCCGATTGCTGGGATTACAAGTGTATAATACCATATTCGACTCCCAGATTTGTTCCAACTTCAGCAAAGCCTAAGAGCAGAACCCTCTCAAACACCAGAACCTACTTTGTCTCTGTCCTGGAAGCTTAAGTGTAAATGGCCCGAGGGGAGACACTGGGAACACATGGGAACGGGGTATCCTCAGTCTCTTAGCACAGGGGACAGAGCGGGGATGTGAGGGCAGCACAGCCCCCAGAAAATCCTGTACTCACCTGCTGTGCGGCCTTGTCAGCCAGCAGTGCAAACTCCACAGACAGGCCCTTGAGCGCCTGCTTCAGGGAGCCCCATGTGCTGAGGTGCAGGGCGGCCCACGAGGGCAGCGGGGTAGTGTCAGACCCTAAAGCACTGTGGGAAGCGAAACACACATGATGGGAGGCACAGTACTCGCCTGCTGGCCCAACCCCAGAGCCGTGCTCATGGGAGGGGGTTGTGCACATGCCCAATGCCCAAGAGAGGGCACAGTGTTAGATGCTACCCCAGACCCTGTGAATCCCTTCTCTTCCCACACAGGCCCTGCATGGCCTGTGTGCAGGGGACAAAAGGAGGAACAGCCAGCCCCAGGCCACCCTCTCTAGAGGGACAAGGAAAGACCAAAGACCACAGGAGAAACCACTGCACTCAACCCAGCCCTCAGCCTCTTCCTCTGCATTCCAATCCCCCCTGCCCAGCCTACTTTGCTCCTTGCAGGAAACACAGGCAACCTCCCCCCACCCCACCCCACCACACCCCAGTCCCTGCAGGGCCACCTGCCTGAGCTCCTTCCCGAATATGAGAAGATCAGAGGCATTGTCAATGGCCCGGGATGCCATCCGCTCCGCCCTGTCGCGCAGCTTGTAGAAACTGTTGTAGATGTTTCGAATCAGCTCCCGGCTCATGGCAAACTGAGTCTGGATGTCAGCTGGGAGGAAGTCCTGGAGGGCAACAGGGAGGTGGTGACCCTGCTGCTTAGAGGCTCAGGGCATGGACAGCCCTGAACTAGTCCGCTCATTGGTAAGACAGGCAGACTCCAATGCAGAGCAGCCGAAGGGGTCAAGGGAGTAGACATGCAGTGGGCACAGCATGATCCTGCCCACAGCAGAGAGAAACGAGCATCACCAAGTGTTAGCGTGACTGTTTCTCTAGTTAAGAAGAAGAAATAGGCAAAATTAGAAAACTACCTTGGCCCTAGCAGCCAGCTTACAGTTCATGAATTCATCTCCAACGCACTGGGCTGCTTCTTTCAACTTGTTCTGCACATCCTGCAAGAGGAAAGAGACAAGCCAGGTGTGGTAGCACAAGCCTGTAATCCCAGTACTTGGGAATCTGAGTCAGGAAGATCTTGAGTTGGAGGCCAGCCTGGGCTACATATTGAAACCCTGTCTCAAAAGAAAAAATAATAAAAGAGTGAAAAGAGCCAGCTTCACCATCTTCCATTGGCACAAACCCTGAACTGAGAGCAGGCAAGTGTGAGAAGGACGACTCAGTCCTGCCCAAAGAGCCACCATCCATGTGACCACTCCTCCGTCAGCATTCAGAATCACTTTGCTGTCCATCAGGTTCTTTCCTTGAGCCAAAACTGCAGGAAAGCCTGCAGTGACAGCTGCAGAGCCAAATCTCGTTCCATAACCAAAGAACTCCAGCTACAAAGTAGGGACAGACAGCATGGATAGAGACCAACATCAGACTCATCCAGACCCTTTGCATTCTACCTGGAGCAGCAGGAGGAAAGCTGGGGCTGCTTCTCCTGTGGACAGTTTCACAGGTTGAGGGAGCCCCAGGGGTCCAGGAGGGCTGGTAGGCAGAGGAAAGAAGAGCTCTGTTCTAGCCCCAGGCTACAGTGCAGCCCTCTGAACAGACCTTTACTGGAGAATACAAGAGGAATACAGAGAGAAAGCCTGATAGGCATGTACCTTTGTGTCCAGAAAGTTTCAGAAGTCCTGATGGTCACCTGTCTACTTCTGCATTTTGCCAAAAAAAGAAATTGAGGGAATTTATAAGAATATCCTACTGTGCACCCCATCTTCCAGGCCTCTGCCAGGAGTGCAGACAGCTCCCAGGCCCTATCTCATTCCTCCTTTGCTAATCAAAAGCACTGCTCCATCCTAGGACTCAAAGGACCACACTAAGGCTCAGCATGGTGGTGCAGGCCTGTAATTCCAGCTACTCAGGAGGCAGAGGAAGAAGGATCACAGTCCAAGGACAACCCAGACAAAAGTGAGAGACCCAATCTGAAGAACAAACTGGAGGCAAAAGGACAAGTGTGAGACTCAAAGTGGTAGAGTGCTGCCATAGCAAGTGTGAGGCCCTCAATTCAGTTCCCATGGCAGCTCCCCTCCAAAACAGGGGCCATACTTCAACCAGGAGTGGGCTCAGTGGCCCTGTCTGCCCAGCATACTTGAGGCTCTGGGTTCCATCCCCACCACCAAAGAAAAAAATGAATCTTGAAGAAGGCCCCACTAGAGTGAAGGGTGTAGCTCAGGGAGAAAGTACCCGTCTAGCATGTATCATGTCTTGAGTTCTGTTCCCAGCATGGACAAGAACAAACAAGCCATACTCCTGCTCATGAGCAGAACACTGCTCATGAGTAGTGCAGGCTGTTCTAGATACCCAGGAATGCCACCCAGCAAAAGCCTGGAACCTTCTGAAAGAGGCCAGGGACCAAAGCAAGAGGATGCCAGACCTAGGCTGACTGACCTGTGTCCTGGGTTCCCTGCCTTTCAGCCAGGGAAAGAAGCAAAGGTCCCGAATGTCCACTCAAGCAGCCCTTTCCCTACAACTGAGGAGCACCTGGTGCTTTCTGGAGATTAGCTTTAAATCCCCAAAGTCAACACATAGATAGTCCAAGATTTCCTCCAGGTGTACAAAGTCCTGCAAAGTCAAGGCTAGAGGTGTGGTTCACGGGGCAGAGCACCTGCCTAGAAAAGTCAAGTCCCTGAGGTCAATCCCTGGTGCCACCCAAGTCCTGCAAAGTCAACACCACGGATGCTCTCAAAATCCCCCTTGACCTGTCATGTGGAAAGAAAAGGACTCATATACTGTCAATCACAATGAAATGAATTCCTTCCTGGAATCCAAGCCAGAGACACAAAGTAGGAGGAGACAGGAAACGAGCAGATTTAACAATGAAGATGACAGCTTTGGGGGGACATAGAATCCAGCCCCCAAGCAACGCCCCCCTCAGGACACTTACCGAGCCACTAAAGGAGAGGAAGAGCTTGAGGATGACATCGTCGGAGAACGGAGGGTGCCGGGCCACCAGGTTAATGAAGCGCTTCAGGGCCCTCCTCCGGCCCTCGATGAACTCCCTGTCCGCTAAGGAAGAGTATGGGGTCACCACACAGAGTGGGGCCCAGCTCTGAACAGCCTCCCAATTACAAAAGGTCAGGGAGGTTACATAGCTAACAGAGCAGGCCTGTCAGGACAAGGGCCCTGAGAGCATAGAGCAGTGGCAGAGCCACATTTGCATGACCCCACATATAAACACTTGATTCAGGAACTACCAGGCAAAGCCAAGATCCATTTCAATCAAAACTACTGAGAGCTGAGTAAAGTGGCACACACCTGTAATCCTAGCACTCAGAAGGCAGGAGCATAGGGCTGGGAAGGTGGCTCAGTGGTAGAGCACTTGCCTTGCATGCCTGAGGCCCTGGGTTCGATTCCTCAGCACCACATAAGAAAAAAAGCCGGAAGTGGCGCTGTGGCTCAAGTGGTAGAGCACTAGCCTTGAGCTGAAGAGCTGAGGGACAGCGCCCAGGCCCAGAGTTCAGGCCCCATGACCGGACCAAAAAAAAAAAACAAAACAAAAAAAAAAAACAGAAGGCAGGAGCATGGAGAGTTCCAGGCCAGCCTGACCTATATAGCAAGACCTTGTCTCAAAAAAAAGACTACTATCGGGGCTGGGAAGGTGGCTCAGTGGTAGAGTGCTTGCCTTGCATGCATGAGGCCCTGGGTTCAATTCCTCAGCACCACATAAGCAAAAAGAAAAAAGCCGGAAGTGGCGCTGTGGCTCAAGTGGTAGAGCGCTAGCCTTGAGCTGAAGAGCTGAGGGACAGCACCCAGGCCCAGAGTTCAGGCCCCACGACCGGAACCGCCCCCCCCCCCAAAAAAAAAGACTACTGTAAACGAGGTGTGAACTCTCACTGACCCCAGCATCTTCTCTAAACCCTTCCTTGCATTTCCTCTATCAACACACT
The DNA here is from genome assembly GCF_019054845.1 of Dipodomys spectabilis. Classification (NCBI taxonomy): domain Eukaryota; kingdom Metazoa; phylum Chordata; class Mammalia; order Rodentia; family Heteromyidae; genus Dipodomys; species Dipodomys spectabilis. The sequence goes on along the minus strand of NW_024870775.1, from coordinate 11,253,744 downwards.
CTTATGCTGATACAAATAAATGAAACTGTGTTTTCCAACTGTCATCACTTACAACCCACATAATGAGCCTTACACATGTTAGCCAAGCACTCTACCACTGAGCTACATCTCTACCCCTGAATCTAATTAACTTCATTCATTTGGGATGTTTTCATTTCAAGGGAAAAATGTAAGATGGTAGCTAAGGCCTATAATCCTAGCTACTTAGGAGGCTGAGATCTGAGGACAGCCCAGGCAGAAAAGTCTGAGAGACTCCATTTCCAATTAAAGAGCAAAAAGCAGAGCTGGAATCAGGCACAAGTGCCTCTTACCTATAATCCTAGACACACAGGAGGCTGACATCTGAGGATCGCAGTTTGAAGCCAGCCCAGGCAAACAAATATGCAAGACTCATCTCCAATTAACCCCCAAATAAGCTAGAAGTAAATGCATGGCCAAGTGGTAGAGTGCCAGCTATGAGCAAGAAGGCTAAGAGCACAAGTCCTGGAGCTCAAGCCCCATTATCAGCAAAAAGGGGGAAAAAAGAAAAAGAATTGGCAAATAAAAAGATATAGAAGCCAGAAGCTGGGCGCTGGTGGCTCACGCCTGTAATCCTAGCTACTCAGGAGGCTGAGATCTGAGGATCGCGGTTCAAAGCCAGCCCGGGCACGAAAGACTGTGAGACTCCTATCTCCAATAAACCACCAGAAAACCAGAAGTGGTGCTGTAGCTCAAGTGGTAGAGCACTCGCCTTGAATTGAAGAGCTGAGGGACAGCACCCAGGCCCAGAGTTCAAGCTCCAGGACCAACCAAAAAAAAAAAAAAAAAAGATATAGAAGCCAAATGCCAGTGGCTCACACCTATAATTCAAGCTATTCAGGAAGCTGAAATCTAAGGATGTAAGTTGAACAAATCCAGACAAATCCAAGAGACTCTTATCTGCAATTAACCAGCAAAATACTGGAAGTGAGGTGTAGCTTACATGGTAAAGTGTCAGCGTGGAGTGAAAAAGCTAAGCAAATACACAATGCCCTGAGTTCAAGTCCCAGTACCAGCACCAAAAATAAAATAACTTTTTCTAGATATGTGATGAAATTGGCTGTAATCTACAAGCCACAGAATTCATAAGGTCAAAATTTAATGTACAGATACAAAACTAAAACCTTGAAGATTGTCTTCAAATACCATTCTGGCTCTGCCCTTAGTAATACTTGCAAAAATTAGTGTAAAATTTTTTATACTTGATCAATATATTTCTTTGTCAGGCTTTTAACTACCTAGAAAACTGAATCATAACTAAATCAGAGTTCATTTAACTACTTGTCTACATGTAAGTTTTTAAGGTTTTTTGGTCAGTTGTAGGGCTTAAAATTAAAACTCAGGGCCTGAGTGCTGGACACCTGAGCTCTTCTGCTCAAAGCTAGTGCTCTACTACTTTGAGCCACAGCTCCACTTGCTGCTTTCTGGCAGTTAACTAGAGGTAAGAGTCTCACAGACTTTCCTACCTGGGCTGGCTTCAAACTATGATCCTTAGATCTTAGCCTCCCGAGTTGCTAGGATCACAGGTTTTAGCCACTAGTACCCAGCTAGAAGTCTTTTGTTGTTGTTGTTTTTGGTTGGTTGTGGGGCTTGAACTCTGGGCCTGGGCTCAGTCCCTGAGCTCTTCAGCTCAAATCAAGAGCTCTACCAATTGAGCCACAGCTCCACTTCCAGTTTTCTGGTGGTTAATTGGAGATGAGTCTCATGGATTTTCCTTGCCTGGACTGGCTTTGAACCATGATCCTCAGATCTCAGCTTCCTGAGTAGCTAGGATTACAGGCATGAGCCACAGTGCCCAGCTGGAAGTCTTGTTTTTTTGTTTTGTTTTTTTTTTTTTGGGTCCGGTCATGGGGCCTGAACTCTGGGCCTGGGTGCTGTCCCTTAGCTCTTCAGCTCAAGGCTGGCGCTCTACCATTTGAGCCACAGCGCCACTTCCGGCTTTTTTCTTTTTGTTTATGTGGTGCTCAGGAATCAAACCCAGGGCCTCATGCATGCAAGGCAAGCGTTCTACCACTGAGCAACCTTCCCAGCCCCCAGCTGGAAGTCTTGTAAGTGAGTAATTTACAACTGTGGAAAAACAAACTGCTTTAAGTGTTCTTAACTGAATTATTGACCTAAACATAGTTAGAGAGCCAAAGCATGCAAGTTTAGTACAGGTGAAATAAGCAGCTAATGCTACTAATCTACTGTGTCTGACCTAAAGGAGATAAAATGGTCAGTAAAAATTTTTAGCATTTCTGCTGTTGGTAATAAGTATGTTGAAGATAAAAACTCTGCCATTGGGCTGGGCACCAGTGACTCACTCCTGTAATCCCAACTATTCAAGAGGCTGAGATGTGAGAATCATGATTCCAAGCTAGCTCAGGAAGAAAAGTAAGACCCTTATTTCCAATTAACCATAAAAAAGCCAGAAGTAGAGCTGTGGTTCAAGTGACAGAGCAATAGCCTTGAACAATAAAAAAGCTTGAAGTGGGGCTGGGAAGGTGACTCAGTGGTAGAGCTCTTGCCTTGCATGCATGAGGCCCTGGGTTTGATTCCTCAGCACCACATAAGCAAAAGAAAAAAAAGCTGGAAGTGGCGCTGTGGCTCAAGTGGTAGAGTGCTAGCCTTGAGCTGAAGAGCTGAGGGACAGCACCCAGGCCCAGAGTTCAGGCCCCATGACCGGACCCAAAAAAAAAAAAAAAAAAAAAAAGCTTGAGGGATAGCACCCCGGCCCGGAGTTCAAGCCCTAGGATGAATGGACACACATACACACACACACACACACACTACCATTCCATCTGTACAATCCTGCTATTTAAAACCTGGCCTTACATCTACTGGTCTTAATTAAATGAGTGTTACTGTATACATAAGTTGCACTTATACAAGAAATTAAAGAGGGCTGGGAAGTTGGCTCAGTGGTAGAGCGCTTGCCTTGCATGCCTGAGGCCCTGGGTTCGATTCCTCAGCACCACATAAGCAAAAAGAAAAACGCCAGAAGTGGCGCTGTGGCTCAAGTGGTAAAGCGCTAGCCTTGAGCTGAAGAGCTGAGGGACAGCACTCAGGTCCAGAGTTCAGGCCCCATGACTAGACCAAAAAAAAAAAAAAAAATTAAAGAATATTTAGGGCTCTGGAACTGTTCCCTCTGACTTGTAAGAGACAGGGGTCTGTGATGTCTTACTAAGACAAAGATCCTAAATTTTGCTCCAGGAGTAAAACTACAGTAATAGTATGTGTGACATGTGTGTAATTGACACTAACTGTTGCTGGCTTCTTCATATGTTCAATGTATTCAGGCTCCCTAAGTATAGAAGTCTAGAATGTAAAGCTTAGAGAAAAAACTTTACCAAGCAAATATCCCCTCTAACTTAAAACTGTCAGTGATCAAGTCTTTTACTCATGTCAGAAGGACAGTACCTGCTAGTGTAATACTGTCAATCATCATCGTTATCCTAACCTGCAGTGTACAATGGGAGGAAGGACACTGTTCTGTCAATTGCTATAGTGCTTTAAAGAATTTGCCAGCATGACAGTTTTGGCCCTTCTCTGGAGCATTTGCAGAAGATCTCATTAAAAATGACTCTAGCCAGACGCTGATGACTCATGTCCGTAATCCTACCTTCTCAGGAGGCTGAGATCTGAGGATCCTGGTTGGAAGTCAGCCCAGGTAGGAAAGTCTATGAGACTCTTAACTCCAATTACCCACCAGAAAAACAGAAGTGTCACTGTGATTCAAAGTAGGAGAGCATTAGCCATGAGCAAAAGAGCTCAGGCACAGTGCCCATGCCAACAAAAAAATAAAAATAAAAAATTCTTCTTGGGGCTGGGAAGGTGGCTCAGTGGTAGAGCGTTTGCCTTGCATGCATGAGGCCCTGGGTTCGATTCCTCAGCACCACATAAGCAAAAGAAAAAAAAGCTGGAAGTGGTGCTGTGGCTCAAGTGGTAGAGCGCTAGCCTTGAGCTGAAGAGCTGAGGGACAGCGCCCAGGCCCAGAGTTCAGGCCCCATGACCGGACCCCCCCCGCCCCCCCCCCCAAAAAATTTCTTCTTGCAAAACTCTAAAGACATGGTCTGCTGACATTCTGCAGGACAGTCTCTAACAAGAGCAACCTGGGCAGAATTTTGAGATGCTTCTAGGACAATTAGACTTAATGAAATGTCAGGTAAGCCAGCCTTAACTTTTTTATGCTTTCAATTTGTACTGACTCATATATGCCCTGCCCTGCCCTTCCCTTCCCTTCCTACAGGGAATAAGACCAGATCCTCTGAGAAAAAGCTAATCCCAGCAACAAGGAACTCTGAAGAGCTGCAGAGTGTTTAATTGGCAAAATCTTCAGAAAGCTCTTCAGAGACAGTTTGAGAAAAACTGCTCGAATAATAGGGGAAATTGTCAAAATTCACATGGAGTCACTTGTGAAGGCCCTTCCAAAAATAAACAAAGCCCAACAGATTTAAGAGGCTTCCTTATACATACATGGCCATCTGTCTTCAAGCCCTTCCAGGGATTCCACTGACAAAAAGCAAACTGCTATCTTTTGGCAAAGGCCTCCTATACAATGTATTTCATTGGACGTCCTGATCTTCTTTCTTTTCTTCTTTCTCTTTCTTTCTTTTTCTTTCTCTTTCTTCTTTCTTTCTTTTCTTTCTTTCTTTCTTTTTTTCTTTTTCTTGTCAGTTATGGGGCTTTGAACTCAGGGCCTGGGCACTGTTCCTCAGCTCTTCTGCTCAAGGCTAGTGATTTACCACTTGGAGCCACAACACCACTTCTGATTTTCTACTGGTTAGTCAGAGATAAAGAGTCTCACAGACTTTCCTGCTCAGGCTGGCTTTGAATTGCCATCTACAGATCTCAGCCTCCTGAGTAGGTAGGATTACAGGTAAGAAAAGCCCAGCAGTCCTGACTTTTTTCCTCTATGTTCTGCTTTATAATAGTGTTTCTAGTTTTAGGCTTTTTTTTTTTTTTTTTGGGAGGGTCCAGTCGTGGGGCCTGAACTCTGGGCCTGGGTGCTGTCCCTCAGCTCTTCAGCTCAAGGCTAGTGCTCTACCACTTGAGCCACAGTGCCACTTCTGGCTTTTTTCTTTTTGCTTATGTGGTGCTGAGGAATCAAACCCAGGGCCTCAGGCATGCAAGGCAAGTGCTCTACCACAGAGCCACCTTCCCAGCCCCGGCTTTTTTTTTTTTTTTTGTCAGTTGTAGGGCTTGAACTCTGGGCCTGGGCACTGTTCCTCAGTTCTTCAGCTCAAGGCAAGCACTCTACCACTTGAGCCAGAGCACCACTTCCAGTTTTCTGGTGGTTTACTGCAGATAAGAGTCTCACAAGCCGGGCGCTGGTGGCTCACGCCTGTAATCCTAGCTACTCAGGAGGCTGAGATCTGAGGATCATGGTTCAAAGCCAGCCCGGGCAGGAGAGACCGTGAGACTCTTATCTCCAATAAACCACCAGAAAACCGGAAGTGGCGCTGTAGCTCAAGTGGTAGAGCGCTCGCCTTGAGCTGAAGAGCTGAGGGACAGCGCCCAGGCCCAGAGTTCAAGCCCCACGACCGACAAAAAAAAAAAGAGTCTCACAGACTTTCCTGCCCGGCTTGGCTTTGAACCATGATCCTCAAATCTCAGCCTCATGAGTGACTAGGATTACAGGCGTAAGCCACCAGCACCCAGCTTAGTTTTAGGCTTAAACAAGTACTTTTTACTTACAGATTCCAGCTCTTTGTCTTACCATGGAAGCCTAATTCCCTCAAGACTGAAGAAGCTTCAAACTCAATTGGGGGTGAGGGAGAGTATAAAAGACTGCCAAAAAGCTGCTTTTTCTAGGCCTGCAAATTAACTAAGAACTGGACACCCAGCCCCCAACTTGGGATCTGTGCTCTTTGATCTGAGCTGTTCCCTGCCGCAGTCACTTTACTTGAGCTCCAGGAAGAACAGGAGTTACAGATAAGTATCCTGTGACAGAAGACCAGCTGCCCCTTCCACAGAAAAAGCCTTCTTATCTAAAACAGAACAGCCAAAAGCTCAGCAGACCAACCACCAGGCAACTTGTTCCAGTTCCCAGTTCAGTTCTAAAGAGCTAACAACTTCTCCAGAGATACAGACTGAGTTGCTGGTCAACCAGGCCACACTCTGACCTGGAACTGCATTAACTCTCACATTCCTTTCTCACCCCATCCCCAATGTTCCTTATTTATGAAGCCAATGTCTATATGCTGAACATGTACTAAAGTGCTATCTTCCCATAGCTGCCTTGGAGTAAATCTTTCTCTGCCCTTCTCCATGTCTGGAATATGAGGATAAGTATCTGGACCTAACATGGCACTCCTGGACTTTAGGCCTGGGTCTAAAAACCTGGTTTCAAGCACTCCCTGCATCTCAAGTTATCCTGCCAAAAGGAATCTTTATCCTGCCAAAAGGAACCACTGGACCAAGGATGCTAGAAGCCAGTCTCCCCCCTTTCATCATAGGATGGCTAGAGGTTTATGTCTACCAAGGCCTTTTGACCAACCTATACTGACTGTAAGGCAGGAGCATTGGAAGGATTAGGGTCCACAATGAGATGTAACAGCCCTCCTCCAGGAGAAAGGCTCAATTCTGCCCTCTCCACCCCACCAGGGAGCTTGCACCACCTCACCTCCCAGCATTCTCTTGGGTGGAAGGGCTGGCACCATGCGGTATGGGAACTTGTGGAGCAGCATTTCATGGAACACCACGAAGTCATTGTAACGTCTATACACAGAGGACTTGAAGCGCTACAAAATGAGAGTTCAGTGATCAGACTACACATCAGAAATCAAGAGTTCATCACCCTCTTTCGTTCTCCCACCATGCAACAGAAACCACAGAAACAACACCCCAATTCCTCATCCTTGCGCTGCAGGCCTTTACCAAAAATAAAAATCCTCTAATGCTTTCATATATGAAACATAGTTTTTAAAGTGTGAATAGCTCTTTGTCTTGATAAGACATTTTTCCTTTCTATTTTTCTTTTTTTTTTTTTTTTTAAATTTTTTTTTTGGGTCCGGTCGTGGGGCCTGAACTCTGGGCCTGGGCGCTGTCCCTCAGCTCTTCAGCTCAAGGCTAGAGCTCTACCACCTGAGCCACAGCGCCATTTCCGGCATTTTTCTTTTTGCTTATGTGGTGCTGAGGAATCGAACCCAGGGCCTCGAGCATGCAAGGCAAGCACTCTACTGCTGAGCCACCTTCCCAGCCCTCCTTTCTATTCTTCTGTACTGGGGATTAAACTTGGGGACTCAACACTTGCTAGAGAGGTGCTCTACTACTTAAGCTATACCCCTGACCCTTTTGCTTTTAATTTCTCAAAAAGGGTCTCAAGTTTTAGATTAGGCTAGCCTCAGCTGCAACCTTCTCTGGCAGTGCGGCTCAAGTGGTATCTAGCAAACACAAGTCAAAGGCCTTGAGTTCAAACCCCAGTACCACAAATAAATGAATTAGTTAATTAAACAAAGTACCAATTGACTACATAAAACCTACATCTCCATGTGCGCTCAGGATATCCACTCCACCCCTGCCTTCATCTTGCAGACTCATACAGACAAGGAGCAAGAAGGACACAGACAGAGGAAAACTGCTATAACACTGCCACTGGCTCTAGTGAGTAGGTGGACATCCACTCTCAGGTGCCTGGGCAGAAGGCCTTCATCATGGGACTCCATCTATTTAAGGGACCAACAGCTCAAAAAGCCTGGAAGAGTCAGGTATGGTGGTGTATTCTTGTAATCCCAGTACTTGGGAAGCAGAGGTAGGAAGATCATGAGCTGCAGACCCAGACTGTCTCAAAATAAACATAAAGTATGGATGAAAGTCCAGAAGCTAGCTACTAGAGTTAAGTGGCAGCTTCTTGCAATGAGGCCCTCCTGTCCTGGGGGAAAAAAGGATCTCTGCACCAGCCACAGCCATAGCCACAGAGTGAGCACATAGTAATCAAGCCACGGTGAGAGCTTCCTTGTCCTGAAGTGCTCCAGAGGCAGCGGTTCTGCCTTCACCTCCAGCCTTTCTCCCAGCAGAAGGTAGTGCAGCCCCAGGCTGCAAGACTCACTGCAGCCTGCCCTGACAAGACATCTGCTCACTTTTGTCCTGGGACCAGATGTCCAAAAGCCTTTTCCCAAGAACTCTTGGTAGCACCAGGATTGCCTTCCCCTCCATTCCCCTTCTCAGGGGTGTGGCTCCACATTGACCTTGCAAACCCAGGGCTGGGGGGGGGTGGGGGGTGGGCCTAACAACAACCTCCAACTAAGAGGAAAGAACAAAAGTCCCTCCAAACCCATCCTAAGTGAACCAATATGCTGAAAGACCTACACTGCCCACGCCAGGTAGAGCACAGCGCCTGCTGCCTCGGTGCTGCATCTATCAGGCTCTGACACTGGGTGCCCCCACAGCAGGAAGCTAAAGGGGACCTGTTGAGCCTGCGCAATGTCTGCCCTCCATGCCACTCTGGCCTGGAACTGTCCTAAGCTCCCCCTCCACACAGCTCCCAGGTACCTGGCTGGAAACCTCATACTCCACATGCTTGAGGAAGAGGCCCTTCTTCTCGGGGATGAGCTCCACCTGCACAGTATCACGGGCCAGCAGCTCCTGCAGGCTATAGGACAGCAGCAGCGGGTTCCCCTGGGGCCGCTGCATTCGACTGGAATCGGAGAGCCTGCGCTCAATGTCCTGGGGCATTGGCAGGCCTGTGGGAGAGAGAAGGTGAACACCCAATAGGGCCAGTTGCTCAGTTCATGGGGCCTCCCAGCAACCCTGCTGACTCAACTCGTGGACTCTGGCCATGGCACGTGGCTAGAACCACCCCCATCAAGACATTACCTTGCCCACTCTGTGGAGCCAGCACTGAGATGCACACTGATCTCCCCCAAAGAATCACTATGAGGAGGTATCACCCACTTGCCCATTAGTGAAAACAAACAGAACACAACTCAAGGGTGAGGGAGCCACTGAAGAAGGGGCAAAGGCTTACAGAGATGTTATACCAAAGATGTGCAAATAACCACTGGCCCACACTAGTAATCCTTGAGGGTATGGGGGATGCTGAGAAGGGAGATCATAGTTCCAGGGCAGCCCAGACAAAAAGTTAGTAAGACTCCATCTCAACCAATAATAAGCTGAGTGTGGCAGCACACACCTCTCATCCTGGCTATATAAATTCATACAAAGGGGAACTGAGGTTCAAGGCTAGCCCCCAGCATAAAGGGGAGACCCTATCTCCAAAATAACAAAAGCAAAAAGTGCTGGGGATATAGCTCAAGTGGTAGAGCAACCAGTCTGGAAACCCTGAGTTCAAATCCCAGTACTTCCAAAGGAGGGGGAAAAAAAGGTACTAATGCCAATAGCACATAAAAAGATGCCCAACACCAATAACCACCAGGGAAATACAAAGTGTAACCACAGGAAGACATCACAAAGTAATGATCCTAATAAAAAAATAAAAAATGTTTAAAAGTCAATCACAAGGCAGACATCCTAGCTAGTCAGGAGGCTGAGATCCAGAGGATTGGCATTAAAAGCCAGCTCTGAGAGAAAAGTCCATGAGATTCCAGCAACAAAATAATCAGCAAAATGCCAGACTGGGGTGTGGCTCAAATGGTAGAACACCAGCCAATTAAGCATGAGACCCTGAGTTCCAGCTTCAATACACACACACACACACACACACACACACACACACACACACACACACACACACACACACACACGTTGGCCAGATAAAATTCCATACATTTGCAGTGGTTATATCCACAAAACTAGGGCAGATCCTCTGAACAAGGTACAAAGCTACCTTATAATGCAACAGTTCTACTGCTAGAAAGATGCCCAACAAAAATGAAAACATATATGTACTGAAGAGACAAGAGTTGAGCTGGGCACTGGTGGCTCACACCTGTAATCCTTCTACACAGGAGTCTGAGAGATCTGAAGATCAAGGTTCAAAGCCAGCCCAAACAGGAAAGTCTGTAAGGCTCCTATCACCAATTAACCACCAGAAAGCTGGAAGTAGTGCTGTGGTTTAATGTGGCAGAGTGCTAACTTTGATCAAAAGAAGTTCAGGGACTGTGCCCAGGACTGGCAAAAAAAAAAAAAAAAAAGCGAAAGACATGGAGGCATGTCTAGAGTAGGCACAAGGCCCTGGTATAATCCCCAATATCACAAAAAAAAAAAAAAAAAAAAAAAAAAAAAGCTCACACCTGTAATCCTAGCTACTCAGGAGGCTGAGATCTGAGGATCGCGGTTCAAAGCCAGCCTGGGCAGGAAAGTCCGTGAAACTCTTATCTCCAATAAACCACTAGAAAACCGGAAGTGGCGCTGTAGCTCAAGTGGTAGAGCGCTCGCCTTGAGCTAAAGAGCTGAGGGACAGCGCTCAGGCCCAGAGTTCAAGCCCCACAACCAAAAAAAAAAAAAAAAAAAAAGTATTTTCCAAGACAGCATGTGAGCTCAGTAATGATTATCAAATGACCACACATTGGTGAACAACTTGAACTTTGATCACATGAGCATCTAAAAGATGCAACTCAAAAAACACATTGTAGCCAGGTACTGGTGCTCACAGCTGTAATCCTAGCTATTCAGGAACTGAGATTGAGGATCACCGTTTGAAGCCAGCCCAAGCAGGAAAGTCCATGAAACTCTTGTTTCTAATTAATCTCTAGAAAACCAGAAGTAGAGCTGTGGCTCAAAGTGGTAGAGCACTAGCCTTGAGAGAAAAACCCTGAGGGACAGTGCCTAGGTCCTGAGTTCAAGCCCCACAACCAACCAAAAAAACAAAAAACAAAACCAACACATTTTGCTCTAACCCTGACCACTCTCCAGCTTGCCCACAACCCTCTGTGGAAGTTTCACTCACTGGAAGGGATGAATCCAAATACAAATCTACTAGAGTACATACCCATGTTTTAAAACAAATGCTAATTAAGAAAAAGACTTCGAGCCAGGAAGCAGTGGCTGATCCCTATAACCTTAGTTACTCAGGAGGCTGAAATCTGAAGATCATAGTATAAAACCAGTCCAGACAGATAAATCCACAAGACTCTTATCTCTATTAACCATCAAAAAGCCAAAGGTGGAAGGAAGGGGTGACATTGTCCAAAGAGAAATATACTCATTACCTAACATAAAATGGTAACTTCTCTGTACAACAACTTAATAATAACAAAATTATATTTTTTTAAAAAGCCAGAGGTGGAGGTATGGCCCAAGTGGTAGAGTGCCAGCCTTAAGTGAAAAAGCTAAGGATAGTGCCCAGGCCCTGAGTTCAAGCCCCAGTGCCAAAAAAAAGGAAAGAGAAGAAAAGGAGGAATGAGACCCTAAATTCCAAGCATGGCCAAAAAAATAGAAAAAAGGAAAGAGGATCATGTTCACAGATATGGCCATGGTTGAGGTGTGAGTGATGCCTGGAACTAGCAACCCCCCTCCACAAACACATCATGCCCTTCTGCCAACATTGAGTGCAATCACAAGGAAGATCTCTGGCATCAGAAAGCTGCAGGATCCCTGCACATGGGCAGCTGCCCTACAGTCCTGCACCAGAGAGCATGGCGTACTCTGTCTTCCCGCAGTGGTTTAGATGCTCTTACCTCACCGTATCAATCAACAGCCTCTTGGGCGCCTTCCAAGCTGCTGGAACTCATTACTGAGGACGTCTCATCCAAATCCTCTCTGGCCTATAGGCTCAGTTCAGGGAGTATTTTCCAGCCCTGAGCATCTCCAAATTTTCCTTCACATGTTCACAAGGAGTTGGAGTTTCTTCAATCCGTCTTCGTCATGGATTGCTCCCAAATCACAACATGTAATCCCGTAAGTAGCTCTGATTTCCTAACACTATGTAACGTGGGAGTAGTCCATATCATGTGGACCCACAGAGGGCTTTGTGATAGACAATGGAGAAACCACACTCAAAGAATAAAGCCAGGAGCTGGGAAGATGGCTCTGTGGTAGAGTGCTTGCCTTGCGTGCATGAGGCCCTGGGTTTGATTCCTCTGCACCATATAAGCAGAAAAAGCCAGAAGTGGCACTGTGGCTCAAGTGGTAGAGTGTTAGCCTTGAGCTAAGAGCTGAGGGACAGCGCCCAGGCCCAGAGTTCAGGTCCCACAACCGACAAAAAAAAAAAAGAACAATGCCAGTCCCCGAACTCACAGCATGTAGTCACTGATTAGAAATGAAATATAAACCTAAATGTACAAGTTAAACTACAGAACACTTGGAGGAAAATAGAGGAGAAAATTTTCATGTCTGTGGGTTAGGCCAAGACTTTTCAGACATAACACCAAAACATAACTAACAAAAGATCAAAGCTGATAAACTAGACTTGGCAAAATTAGAAACTGAGCTGGATGTAGTGGCTCATACCCAAAACCCTTAGTTACATAGGAGGTGGAGGTCAGGATGATGAGATTTGGGGCCAGTCAGAGAAAAAAAAGTCTTCAAGACTACATCTCAACCAATAAAAGCTAGGCATGGTGGTTCACACCTGTTATCCAAACATAAAGAGGAGGATCACAGTTTAGGATAGCCCAGGCAAAATGCAAGGGCTTTCAAAAATGCAAGAGCTTTCAAAAAATAACACACACACACACACACACACACACACACACTTTCTCTCTCTCTCTCTCTCTCTATCTCTATCTCAGAGTAGCAGGAAAGATCCTTTAAAGGAAAGGGCAAGTGACTAGAGCACAAAACAGGCAAGAAATCATGGGTCTTCCTCAGATATCATGTAACTGAAGCTCAGGGCTGAAAATTCTGACCTCTGATGAGCTCCTCTGACTCAGAGACGTGAGGGACCAGCAACTACCACACCCCACTTACCCATGAACCGCAAGGTCCATTCTGAAAGGACCTATTCCACTGGGTAAGATAGCTCAAACCTATAATCCTAGCTACTTGGGAAGTAGAGATCAGTTCAAGGACAGCCCAGGTATAAAAATTTATAAGATTCCCATCTCAACTCATGGCTGGGTGCAGTGGCATGCACTTGTCATTCAGACAACAAAGGAAAGCACAAGTAGGAGAATCACATTCCTGGCTGGTCTGGGTCTATAAGCATGATCCTAATAACCTAAGATCCTAAGATAAAAAATAACCAACCCCGGGGCTGGGAAGATGGCTCAGTGGTAGAGCGCTTGCCTTGCATGCATGAGGCCCTGGGTTCGATTCCTCAGCACCATATAAACAAAAAGAAAAAACCGGAAGTGGCGCTGTGGCTCAAGTGGTAGAGTACTAGCCTTGAGCTGAAGAGCTGAGGGACAGCACCCAGGCCCAGAGTTCAGGCCCCATGACCAGACCCAAAAAAAAAAAAACAAAAAACCAACCCCAAAAAAGGCTGAGGATGTGGCTCAAATAGTAGAGCACCTGCTTGGCAAGTACAAGGCCAAGTTCAAAACTCAGTACTAGCTGGTGGCTCACACCTGTAATCCTAGCTACTCAGGAGGCTGATATCTGAGAATCACGGTTTGAAGCCAGCCCAACAGGAAAGTCCGTGAAACTTTTTTTTTTTTTTTTTTTGGTCAGTCATGGGGCCTGAACTCTGGGCCTGGGTGCTGTCCCTCAGCTCTTCAGCTATAGACTAGCGCTCTACCACTTGGGCCTCAGCCCCACTTCTGGCTTTTTTCTGCTTATGTGGTGCTGAGGAATCGAACCCAGGGCCTCATGCATGCAAGGCAAGTACTCTACCACTGAGCAACCTTCCCAGCGTCCCCCCCAGCCCTCCCCTCCTCCCCCCCACCTCCCCACACCCTGTGAAACTCTTATCTCCAATAAACACCAGAAAACTTGAAGTGGCTCAGTAGCTCAAGTGATAGAGCGCTAGCCAGGACTTGTTGAAAGGCAATTCATTTAGAACCCTCCTCCAGAACTCCCCTGGGCCTCTCACTTTGGAAATGGTCACATGTAAGGAGGCCCAGTGACTTCTTCAGAGTTTAAAAGCAAAACTAGGGCTGGGAAGGTGGCTCAGTGATAGAGCGCTTGCCTTATGTGCATGAGGCCCTGGGTTCAATTCCTCAGCACCACATAAGCAGAAAAAAAGCTGAAAGTGGTGCTGTGGCTCAAGTGGTAGAGTGCTAGCCTTGAGCTGAAGAGCTGAGGGACAGCACCCAGGCCCAGAGTTCAAGCCCCATGACTGACAAAAAAAAAAAAGAAAAACTAGTTGTACCCATTTGGGGGATCTTAGAATAATGGACAAAGTAGGAGTTTAAAATCCCTATAAGAGCCAGGAGCCAGGGGCTCACTTCTGTAATCCTAGCTGTTCATGAGGCTAAGATCTGAAGATGGTGGTGGGAACCAGCCCAGGCAAAAAGACTCTTATCTTTTATCTTACAAACTACTCAGAAAAAGCAGGAAGTAGAGTTATGGCTCAAAGTCATAGAGCACTAGCCTTGAGCAAAAAGAAGCTCAGGGACAGCGCCCAGGCCCTGAGTTCAAGCCTCAAGACTGGCAAAAAAATACATATCCCCTTAAGTACCCTTATCTTTAACAAAATTTAATCAATTTGCAGTGCTTTTATTGCCTGCTTCTTTCTTTCGTTTTTTTTTTGTTTTTTTTTATCTTCCTCTGGCTCAAGTTGGCTGACTCAGAAAGTGACTCAGGTTTTCTAGGGTGCCCTCATGTGGAAAGTGAAAATATGGCAGAATATGTCACAGGATGTACGTCTAAGGCAAGAGTAGAGAGTTGGCATCAGCAACCAAGTGGATCCCTCTAGGAGAATGGCCCATAGTCACGGACAGCATTAGTCCTGGGCCACATGGCAGAATCTATTTTATTTTATTTTATTTTTTGGTCCGGTCATGGGGCCTGAACTCTGGGCCTGGGCGCTGTCCCTCAGCTCTTCAGCTCAAGGCTAGTGCTCTATCACTTGAGCCACAGTGCCACTCCCGGCTTTTTTGTTTTTGCTTATGTGGTGCTGAGGAATCGAACCCAGGGCCTCATGCATGCAAGGCAAGCGCTCTACCACTGAGCCACCTTCCCAGCCCGGCAGAATCTATTTAAACAAGCATGTACGGACCTGCAGTAGGATCCACAAGTTCTAGGTCCAGGGCCTTTCATGGCCAGGGACAGACAAGCAGGAGTGCCATTACCTACGCACATGAGGCCAAAGCAGGAACCGGGAGTGTGTCATAGGAAGGGAATGTGAGACAGTTCCTCATTTTCTGCCACATTTTCACTGAATCTGGGGGCCTATTTTTCCATGAAAAGCCAAGGACATCTGATGACTAGATACCCTGACACCCCAAGATGATGTCCCGAACATATTCTAAATGTCTTCGTTAGTTGGGAACTGGGCCCAGACTTCCCCAAATTCAATGTTTGTTCTGTGAGCTGTATTTCACGGGTGCACTGAGGCAGTACCCCACAGGCCAGCTAGACAAGTTCCTGCACCAAAGCCCTTACACCCCAGGAAAAGTATCTCCTATGCCAGCACTGTGAAGAGAAGAGCCAGGAGTTTTACCACCACTCAGCAGGGAGGCCACAGATGGGAGCAGCTGGCACTCAGCCTGTTGCTCCCCAGGGGAAGCCCATTCCACAGGAGGCACAGATCTGAACCCCTGCAGAACCTTCCAGGAGACACCCTTCTTTCCCAGCACTGCTCAGCTGTACCTACAGGGCCCCACCCCGCCCCCAGTCCCCGATCTGCCTGTGTCAAAGACTAAAGGTGAGCTGGACCCTTGCCACCCTAAGATGAGGAGCTGCACGTACACACAAGTTCCGGAAACATGGCTTCTGTCTCCCTTCGGCCAAACACCAGCACTGAGGCAGACACATTCAGCCCCAGGCTGGATTTCCTCATGTCCAAGGTGACATTTCCTACATAAGAAGGCTTCACAAAGGGACACTTTCCACAGCAATAGAGATCCTGACCACTGCTTCTGCTTCTCAAAGGTGCCAGTGCTCAGGGCCTGGTCCTCTTTCCAGTCCTGTCCCCAGGGACCACTAGAACAGCTGGACCACCTGAGAGCTTTCCAGACCCCAGGAGCAGAAGCCAGCGGGGCACTCCACTGTCCAGCTGCAAGTCCTCCATCCAGAGCTGCACACAACTGCATATGACCTCCAGCACCCCTGGCATGCACCCACCAGAAACACTACAGAACTAAAGCCAACAAGCCTCGACAGCCCCACACAACCCAAACCAGGACAGGACCCTGGGTCGGCCTCTGCCTATCATCTCAGGTTTTCCCTCAACATTGTGAACTGGAAAATACATTACACATGAACAAAAGAGGGTATAAAGATACTGTGGGAGGTTCATGGGATAGGGCTGTAGTAGTATGTACATACAAGGTCCTGAGTTCAATCCTCAGCACTGAAAAATAAAAACACAAAACTACAGGCACTTGAACAAAATTATATTTCAAACATATGCACCCAGAAACTTCCCTAGTCTGATATCCCCTCCAGGTAGGACCACCTCCCCCCATGAGACATGGCCACCAGCCTAATTCTTATGGCATTTTCTTTGCTTTCCATTCATTCTTTTTTTCTATTAATAAGGTTTTTTTATTGTGAAAATACCGTACAGAGGGATCACAATTACATGAGCAAGGTAATGAGTATATTTCTTATCAAGCATTGTTGCCTCGTTTGTTTCCCCTTATCATCCCTGCCCTCCCATCTCCACCACCCCCCTCCATTCACTCTTTTTTCTTGTGTAAATCAAACCCAGGGCCTTGTGCTACTAGGTAAGGTTCTACCACAAGCCTTGGGTTTTTTGTTTGTTTGTTTGTTTGTTTTTGGGGGGTCCGGTCGTGGGGCCTAATCTCTGGGCCTGGGCAGTGACCCTCAGCTCTTTAGCTCAAGGCTAGCGTTCTAGGGGCTGGGAAGGTGGCTCAGTGGTAGAGCGCTTGCCTTGCAAGCCTGAGGCCCTGGGTTCGATTCCTCAGCACCATATAAGCAAAAAGAAAAAAGCCAGAAGTGGAGCTGTGGCTCAAGTGGTAGAGCGCGAGCTGAAGAGCTGAGGGACAGCGCCCAGGCCCAGAGTTCAGGCTCTACGACCGGACCCAAAAAAAAAAAAAAAAGGCTAGCGTTCTACCACTTGAGCCACAGTGCCACTTCCGGCTTTCTTCTTTTTGCTTATGTGGTGCTGAGGAATCGAACCCAGGGCCTCATGCATGCAAAGCAAGCGCTCTACACTTAGCCACCTTCCCAGCCCCAAGCCTTGGTTTTTTGAGTAAGGTTCTCACTATGTAGCCCAGGCTGGTGTCCTACTTACAATCCTATTGCCCCAGCTACCCAAGGGCTGGAATTAGACATGTACTACCACATCTGGTCCATTTATACTTTTATCACACACTTAAGCATCCTCATACAACAGATCCTCTTTTTGTTGTGCATGAACATTTTAAAAATTGAGATTGCATAAAACATTTTCCTGGTATATAAATGTTTTCAACATCCTCCCTTGGGGTATGATTTATACCAAGCTACAGAACCCAGTATCTCACAAGTCATGTAAGGCTATTTCTCTAGCTCTAAAAAAACTAATAATTTGTTTACTGAGATTCTT